>NC_092714.1:140449824-141049824 GCF_047496885.1 Scyliorhinus torazame | reverse complement strand
AGTTTGTACATTCTCCTCATGTCTGCGTCGCTTCATCCCCACAACCCAAAGATGTGCAGGGTAGGTGGATTAGCCACGCTAAATTGCCCCTTAATTGGAAAAAAAATAATTGGATACTCTTAAAAAAAAAAAAATTTAATTATTAAATACACATGTAAATGTTGAGCAATCCAAAACTCTTAATCCATTACATGCCAAAATATTGCACTTGGCCAAGGCAGGGGCAATTAGATTAATGTGTTGCTTGAGGAGTCTTGAAGAGCTACATTGAATAGGTTTCATTCAATTCCATCCAGAGAGAGAAAAAGCCCACAGCTGCCACTAATCAAAGCTTGATATACTCAAGACGCTCTCAACAAGTTAAACAAATAATCTTAAATATTTGTGCACACAAGATAAATAATCTGACAAGTTTAATGAGTTGCGCCGGCTGCAATACTGAATGGCAATGAACCCATTCTCTAACAGTTCCAACGGAGTGTGAGCAAGAGGCAACAGTACAAAGTAACTGGTTCCTCCTGCCTTTCTCCTTTGTATTGTCAGGCACATCAACACATCATTCTTTTACGTTAGTCGGATCTGTTGAGGCTGATGGCTTCAATGAGTTCTTTTGCCATGAGAGAAAGAGGAACAATGCAGACAGAACCACGGAGGGAGATGGAAAGCAATTCCTAGTCTCAAAGAGCCACCAATTCATCCCATTACTGAACACACAAGGTTCTCCTTAATGCCTGGAGCAGTACTGTTCAAATTTCTGTTTTCCTTCCTTCCCTCTCAGCGAGCCCCTTGGATGGATCCACTTCTAGGGTCACCAACTGTGATGAAATGTATTCCCGGAGGTTTTATCACATGACTTGCCCCCACACTCCAGCCAACACATCCATCCTTGTGATGCACTGCCTTCCTACGCCAATTGGAAAGCAAAATGACTCATTAACGGTTAGCCAAGCAGCCTTTTTCTCAGTTTCAGTATATTTATATCGAGTAAAAAGAAATATTTAAAAAACTGGCAAATTAAAACAAATTTTTCAGAATGTCCCAATGATTTTTTTCTCGGGTTGCACACAGCAGTGTCTTGGAGATTGATCTTCAATTCCTGTAAACTCCAGGCCAATCCCTAAGGGTTGCCAAATACCCTTTCTGCTTTCCGCAGGCCCAGTGGACAGCCTCAGGATTTCTTGAAGGTTGCTGTTCATTATTCCTTTATTTCCCGGCGCCCCCGATTCCCGCTTATTGAGGTGGTAGGCGGCCATTTTAGCCCGCTGCCTTTGGCAATAATGCAGCGGTATAAATTTAATAACACCGTCCGCAATCCAGGGGAGTTGTTGGCCCTGTTCGTGCCGATTGGCTGACTTCTGTTCGTTTGGAGCGTCCTTATCGGAGGCCCTGAGGGACCGGGTGGACTGGGGTATCAGCGACACGGAGACACAGCGGCAGCTGTTGCTGGAACCTCTCTGACGTTGTCACAGGCCATCCAAAAAGCCCAGGCGAGGGAAGGCGCAGACCAAGGAGTCCAGGAACTACAAGTCAAGGAGGAGAATGCCTTAGGGCGTGGACCAGGGCGTACGGACCCCTCCTGTGGTCTGATCAGCAGCAGGCCCATTAAAGGCGGCTGCGTACGTCTCCCAGGGCCACCGCCTGCCCTCGTCACGAGTTTTGGATCTCGGTGCCCTACTTGTGGTTGCTCCTGCCGAGAAGCCCGTCGAGAGACCGGGGCGGTTCACGCCCAACAATCAGGCGACGCTCGCCCACAGCCGGGGCCCGGGCCAACCGTTTAGGAGATCCGGAGGGGGAGGAGGATGAACCCCTTTGACAACTAAGGCATACGGAACTCCTTTCGGCACCTCAAGTACTGTTGCCATTCAGGTAAATGGCCATCTGTTGCAAATGGTACTTGACACTGGAGCAGCGGTGTCAGTGGTAGGCTTTAATACTTTTGAAGATATTCAAAGAGGGTTCCGGGTGCTGGACTTACTTGAGGCTGCGGCTTGTCTCACTGGACTGAGAACAACTGCGCATTGCTGGAACGACGAAGGCCCCCATAGTGTATGTTCACCAGGAGGCCCAATTGTCTTTAATAGTGGTTAATGGGGATTGGCCGAGTATGTTGGGCCGCGATTGCCTTCGCCATTTACTCTTGGATTGGAGCCGAATGCCAAGGGTCGGCTCTTGTTTTGGGGAAGTATTCCGCCCAGGGTTCAGCAACACCAGAGGGCCGATAGCAAGGATTCACATCGATCCTCTCACCCAGCTTTAATTTTTCTGAGCCTGCCCTGTTCCATATGCCTTAGTTGACAAAGTTTTTAAAAAAACATTTATAACAAACCCACAAACCCCCTAACCCACAAAGTCACTGCACACATCCCCCCAGCAGTCAAAGGTAACAAACTCCCCAAAATGCAAAGTAAACAAACCCCAACAATTGTAGAACCCATCGCTTGCCCCCCTTATACCAAATTTCACTTTCTCCAGGGCCAAAACTCCATCAGTTCTCCCCGACACGCCTAGGCAAGGGTGGAGAAGGTGACCTCCACCCCAATAAGACTGACCTACAAGCAATCAGCGAGGCGAAGGCTAAAACATCTGCCCCTACACCCGCCTGCAGCTCTGGCCGGCCCGACTCCCCGAATATGGCACCTAGGGGACCGGGCTCCACATCCACATGGAGAACCTCCAAAATGGTGCTAAACACCGTCCTCCAAAACCTTTCCAGCTTCTGGCAAGTCCAAAACATTTGTACATGGTTCGCAGGGCCCTCCCACACCGCTCACAGACATCATCCATCCCTTCGAACTGCCAGCTCATAATAGACTTTGAGAGGTACTCTACCTTCAGCTGTATCAACACCAGCCTTGCACACAAAGTTGAGGCATTTACCCTCCGTAGCACCTCACACCATAATCCCTCCTGAGATGCTGCCCCCAGCTCATCCTCCCACTTAGCCTTAAACCCCCTCCATGGACACCCCATCCTCTTCCAAAATCCTCCTGTAAATCAGAGATGACCCCACTCCCCCCCCCCCCCATCCCCCGCTGACAGCAACACCCCCAGCAAAGAGGAGCCAGGTGCTATCGGGAAGGTTGGGAAGACCTTCCTCGGAAAGTCCTGCTCATGCATATACCTCAAACTTTCGCCCTGTGCCAGCCCAAACCTCTCACCCAGCTCCTCCAGACTCACAAATTACCCTCCCAGAAACAGATCCTTAATTTCCTTGACCCCCTGCCACCTCTCCTCCCATTCCTGGAACCTTACATCCATCTTTCCCTGGTTGGAAACCATGATTCCCCCTAATTGCCCCCCCCCCCACCCCACCCCGCACGACCCAGCTCACAACCTGAAATGCTTCCTAAGCTGCCTCCATATCTTCAGCATGACCACCACCACTGAACTTACCGAATACGTTCCTGGGGCTATCGGGAGCAGCAAGTTGACGGCGCTTGCAACCCTGACCTCGGCCATAGCCAGCCACAAAGCCGCCACCTCCCTATTCTAGCCCTAAATCTTCTCTGCATTAGCCGGCCAATAGTACTACATCAAATTTGGGAGGTTTAGCCCCCCTCTGACTGCCGTCCCTCTGCAGTATCACCTTCTCAAGCCATGCCACCTACCCCGCCCAAACAAATGAGGAAATCAGATTGCTCACCCGCTAAAAAAAGGCCTTGGGCAAAAAAGACAGGGAGGCACTAAAACAAGAACAGGAATCGCTTCAAAACATCCTTCTTTACTGCCTGTACCCGGCCCGCCAACGACAGAGGGGGATTGCCCCACCTCAACAAGTCAGCCTTCACCTTCCCACCAGGCTAGTGAAATTGAACATCCGGAGTCCTGCCCAATCCTGGGTCACCTGCACCCCCAAATACCCAAAGTGAGATGCTGCCAAACAAAATTGCAGCCCCGCTACCCGCTACCTCTGCTCTCGGAGAGGTGACTTTGATCGATTGATTGATTGATATTTATTGTCACGTGTACTGAAGTACAGTAAAAAGTATTTTTCTGCGGCCGAGGGAACATACGCAGTACGTACATAGTAGACAGAAGAATAATTGACAGAGTACATTGACAATGGTACATCAACAAATAGTGATTGGTTACAGCGCGGAACAAGGGCCAATCAAGAGCAGTATAGGGCACTGTGAATGGTGTTCTTACAGGGAACAGATCAGTCCGAGGGAGAGTCGTTGAGGAGTCTGGTAGCTGTGGGGAAGAAGCTGTTCCTATGTCTGGTGTGCGGGTCTTCAGATTTCTGTATTTTCTGCCTGATGAAAGGGTCTGGAAAAGGGCAAAGCCTGGGTGTGAGGGGTCTCTGACAATGCTGTCTGCCTTCCTGAGGCAGCGGGAGGTATATACAGAATCAATGGGAGGATGGCAAGCTTGTGTGATGTGTTGGGCTGAGCTCACCACACTCTACAGTTTCTTGCGACCTTGGACCGAGCAGTTGCCATACCAAGCCGGGATGCAGCTGGATAGGATGCTCTCTATCGCACATCTGTAGACGTTTGTGAGAGTTGATGCAGACATGCCAAATTTCTTTAGCTTCCATAGGAAGTAGAGACCATAAAGTACTCACTTTTTCTACATTCAGTTTGTACCCTGAATAGGTCCTAAAACTCTGAAGCAATTCCATAATGCTCCCCAACAAGGAACCAGACTCCACAATATACAACAAAGTCAACCACATGTAAGGACACCCTATTCTCCACAACCCCGAGTTCCTCAGCGCAATGGCCAAGGGCTCTATAGCCAATGCAAACAAAAGGGGAGACATGAGGCAACCCTGTCTCGTACCCCGGTGTTATGGGCCAGGGTTTAGAGAACCCCAAAGTGTATCATGGAGTTCACCAGACGCACAACTTTTACTAGATTGTGGTATGGGGAGCACACGGCCCACTCTACAGGTGTGGTACAGCAGAAATGGAAAAGTATTTTTTAAAGCAAAACAATGTTTATTCTATGAACTCAAGTTAACCTTTTTAAAACATACAGTGAACATCTTAGCAACCATCAATTCAAATACGACCCCCAAAGAATACAACATTAAGTAATCCTTTAAGCTTTCCTTTTAACATCCATAAGACTTAAAACACCTTTTACCAGAAGCACATCAAGTTAAAGTCTGTACGGGCAGCACGGTAGCCTTGTGGATAGCACAATTGCTTCACAGCTCCAGGGTCCCAGGTTCGATTCTGGCTTGGGTCACTGTCTGTGCGGAGTCTGCACATCCTCCCCGTGTGTGCGTGGGTTTCCTCCGGGTGCTCTGGTTTCCTCCCACAGTCCAAAGATGTGCAGGTTAGGTGGATTGGCCATGATAAATTGCCCTTAGTGTCCAAAATTGCCCTTAGTGTTGGGTGGGGTTACTGGGTTATGGGGATAGGTTGGCGGTGTTGACCTTGGGTAGGGTGCTCTTTCCAAGATCCAGTGCAGACTCGATAGGCCGAATGGCCTCCTTCTGCACTGTAAATTCTATGATAATGAAAAAAAAAGTCACTACTGTTATTAGTTTTAAATCACCAGGATCGATTTACAGTCTTTAGATTACAGAGACTCGAATACACCTTCTGGTTGTGACTGCAGCTATCCAGCTCTGAAAACGAAACTAAAGCACACCCTGCAGCAAACAGCTTAAAACGAAAGTAAAAAGCTGACAGACAGCCCAGCTCCACCCTCTCTCTGACATCACTGCAGTAGTAAACACCCATTTCTTAAAGGTACTCTCACCTGACACCGGTGCAATGCAAAGAACTCTGAATTCATATTATTCATGCACACACTCGCCATTGGCTCCTTATACAACAGCTCCATCCCTGCCACATACTTCAACCCAATCCCAACTTTCTCCAACATCACCGTAATAACTCAATTCCACCTGATCAAATCCCTTTTCCACGTCAAACGCCACCTCCACATCCATCCCCCTTCCCTCTGCCTTAAGGAACTCCGTCTGATCCTCCCAAATCACCTTCGGAAGGCACCCATCCACCCTAACGCCAGCACCTTTGCCAATATCTTACCGTCCACATTCAACAGAGATAAGGGCTGTACGACCCACACTCCACCGGATCCTTATCCTTCTTAAGCAACAATGAGATGGAGGCCTGTTCCATCGTTTGCAGCAAGACGCCTCTATTCATCACGTCTTCGAACAATCCCACCATCAATGCTGCCAGCCTATCCGGAAATCTTTTATAAAATTTGACCGGAAACCCGGTGGGCCCCACCGCCTCCATTCCCACCAGGTTCTCCAGGCCTGACCTCTTCACCTCACCCAACCTTGAACATTCAAATCCACCCAGAAACTCGCTCACCTCACGTTCATCCTCCGGTGGCTCCAACTTATACAAGTCCCTATAGAACTCCTCAAACACCTTGGGCTGGATTCAATGAGGCTCCGTGCCGAAATCCCGAAATGCGATCAGCCGGAGAATAGGATTTGACGCCGAAATCAACTCTGATGGCGGTTCGGCGCCGATTTTAGATTCACTGCACCCCCAAAAATGGCGTGATTGCGGTGGGTGCCGCACAGCCCGGAGAATTGGGGGAGGTGCCCCGCCGACCGATTCTCCGGGCCCTTACACATTCTGCGCCCTTGGTGGGCCGAAGTCCCGACGCCGTGGTTCTAACCACGTTTGAAAAATCGTCAACCAGCCGTACTGGCTGTGGAGGCAGCAGGAGGAGGTAGGGGTCTGCGTGGGGCGGGACCTCGGTCTATCGAAATGGACCCGGCCGTGGCTGCTGCAGGGGAGAGGAGGCCTTTCAGGGTCAGGGGAGTGTCGGGGAAGGGGGTGGGAGACAGTCTGGGTGGCCGGGAACCACCCGCCGTGACAGGGCGGTGCCAACGCAACGGATGCCATTACAGCGGCCATGTTGATACGCACCCACCCCGGGCATTGGCTCAGCGCAGGCCTCTCGGCCGTTTGGGTGGGTGCCGGACCCCTCATGGGGCACCCCACCAAGCCGACAGCTTGGCACCCACCGGCGGGCAGATCCAGGACCACACCCACGGCAGCCCTGAGTGAGGGCGGTGCCATTAAAGAGTGGCCCTGGCAGGAGGGACGGGCGACAGGAGCAGAGGCACCGAGGGGGTGGGGGGCATGCGTGGTTGGGCCGCACGCTGCCAACTGGGGTGACTATGTAGCCCATTGCACCTGGTTGTGGAGGGATGTATGATAAAATTTTGTGTACCCTCACCCCTGGCAGATCAGAATGTTTAGGCACCATCCAACGATGTTGGCTGCCGTGGCGGGGTCCGCTGCCCTGCATGCAGACCTGTGGGAGCAGGGGCGTCACCGAGAAGAGGCGGAGGCTACAGCAGAGTAGCGGGCCGCAGAAGGGCAGGTGCCAGCCGCTCAGGCTGGAGGGCCGTCCACCCAACAGGAGGAGGAGGACCAAGATAAGGGGGAGCTACAGGATGAGGATGCAGATGAGGAGGAGGGGGACGGCCACAGAGGCGCCTGGTACGGAGGTGCCTGATGAGGCCTCGGGTGTACAGGCGCTGCATTTCCTTTCAGGTACTCCCGGACCGGGCATGCAGGAGGAGACTGCGTCTGAGCCGGGAAACCGTCGCCCATATCTGCCACATGATGGCACACCTGGCACCGCGTGGGACAGGGGGAGGACACCCTCTCCCGGTGCCCGTCAAGGTGATGGTCGTCCTAAATCTCTCTGCCACGGGATCGTTCCAGTCGCCGAGTGGGGACCTGTCCGGCATCTCCCAGACACACAGGTGCTTCTGTGCAGTGACTGACGCCCTATGTGACCTTATGGACCGGTACATACAGTTCCCTGTGGACCGCACCCACCAAGATGCCAGGCAGTTGGCTTCGCTGTCGTCGCCAGGATACCCATGGTTCAGGGGGGTCATTGATGTGGCGCACATCGCCCTGTGGCCTCCAGCGGATAACAGGCCGATGTTCATGAACAGGAAGAGGTACCACTCCATGAACATTCAGGTGGTCTGTGACCACCAGATGAAGATCCTGCACGTCTGCGCCTTATACCCGAGCAGTGTGCATGACTCATTCATTCTGGCACAATCGTTCATCTCTGGCATGTTCGAGGGACACCTCCCCCGGCTGCGGGGCTGGTTGCTGGGCGACAGGGGTTACCCAGTGCGGTCGTGGCTGATGACGCCTATACGGAGGCCACAGACCGAAGCAGAGACCCGCTACAATGAGGCCCATTTTGCGACCAGGGGTGTGGCTGAAAGGTGCTTTGGGGTCCTGAAAATGTGCTTCAGTTGCCTGGACTACTCTTGATGGGCCCTCCAGCACGAGTCAAGGAGGGTCGGCCGCATCGTTGGGGTCTGCTGCGTCCTCCACAATATAGACCAGCAGAGGGGCGATGTGCTGGAGGAGGAGGAGGATCACGAGGAAGGGCACGTCTCTTCCCAAAATATCTACCTCGCTGCGGCGTCCCAAGTAAACTGACCTACCAACATATGTCTTGCCATCTTCCATACTCATGGACAGCCCCCTTGCCCTTCTCAACTGACGCACTGTTCTTCGCATGGACAATATGTCAAACCTTGCCTGCAACTCCTTCCTCTTTGCCTGAAGACCCGGGTCCCCCACATACCTCCCAACTCTCTTCTATCAGTCGTTAGAGTTTCTCTCTCTCCACCCATTCTGGGACTTCAACATTGCCCAACCTCCTTATGACTTTCCACACCAACTCATCCAAAAACTACCCATAGACCAGGAATAAAAGTCCAAAAAACAGGGAGCCTAGCAGTGACCTCCACCTACTTGCTGCCACTGGAATTCCCCTGTAATTCCCTTCAAACAGCACTGTGGGTGTACCTACACCTCAGGGATTGCAGCGGTTCAAGAAGGCAGCTCACTATCACCTTCTCAAGGGCAATGAGGGATGGGCAATAAATGCTGGCCGAGCCAGTGGCAATTAATTTTAAAATGTATGTTTGTTAAATCTGCTGATGGCACAAAGATAAGTAGGAGAGTATGTTGTGAAGAGGACATATGGGGTGGGATTCTCCCCTACCCAGCGGGGCGGGCGGTCCAAGCACCGAGGAGTGGCGTGAACCACTCCGACGTCAGGCCGCCCAGAAGGTGCGGAATCCTTCGCACCTTCAGGGGCTAAGCTGGCGGTGGCAGGGTTGGCGCCAGCCGGCGTCAAAGGTCATGGCGCCGCGCCAAATGGCGGGCGCATGCGCGGGAGCGCCAGCATGTGCTGGCGTCATCCCAGCGCATGCGCAGGGGGGTTCATCTCCGCACCAGCCATGGCGGAGGTCCACAGCAGCTGGTGCGGAGGGAAAGAGTGCCCCCACGGCACAGGCCCGCCCGTGGATCGGTGGGCCCCGATCGTGGGCCAGGCCACCGTGGGGGCACCTTCCGGGGCCAGATCCCCCCCCCCCGAGGACCCCCGAGGCCGCCCGCAGAGCCCGGTCCCGCCGGTAAGTACCTAGTCTAATTTATGCCTGCGGGACCGGCCTAAAACGGGCGGCCCCTCGGCGTATCGCGGGTCGGAGAATTGCCGGGGGGGGGGCCGCTGCTAGTGGCCGCCGACCGGCACGGCGTGATTCCCGCCCCCGCCAAAATCCCGACGCCGGAGGATTCGGCAGCCGGCGGGGGCGGGATTCACGCTGCCTCCCGGTGATTCTCCGGTGCGGCGGGGGGTCGGAGAATCCCACCCCTCGAGTCTCCAGAGGGACATAGGTAGGTTAAGTGAGTGGGCCAAAATTGGCAGATGAGGTAATAATGTGGAAAATGTGAATTTGTCCACTTTGGCACGAAGAATAGAAAAGCAGCATATCATTTAAATGAAGCAAAATTGCAGGACTCAGGTACGGAATCAGAAAAAGTTAGTATGTAGATATAACAAGTGAAAGGCAAATAAAATGTTCTTGTTTATTGCAAGGGTAATGGAATATAAAAGCAAAGATAGAACCTTAGAATTCCTATAGTGTAGAAGGAGGCCATTTGGCCATCGAGTCTGCACCGATGCTCTGAAAGAGGCCCTAGCCAGGCCCACTCCGCCACCCTGTGACTTCCATAACCCCACCTAACCTAAGGAGGGAATGTTTTGCTACTGTTGTAAAAGATGTTGGTGAGACCACATCTGGAGTACTGTGTACAGTTGTGTTCTCCTTATTTAAGAAAGGATATAAATATGTTGGAAGCCGATCGGAGAAGGTTCACTGAAATATACCTTGGATGGGGGAGGTTATCTTATGAGGAAAAGCTGGACAGGCTAGGCTTGTAACTATTGGAGTTTAGAAGAATGAGAGGTGGTCTTCTTGATGCTTATAAGGTCCTCATAGAACCATAGAATTTACAGTGCAGAAGGAGGCCATTCAGCCCATCGAGTCTGCACCGGCCCTTGGAAAGAGCACCCTACTTAAGCCCACACTTCCACCCTATCCCTGTAACCCAGTAACTCCACCTAACCTTTTTTTGGACACTAAGGGCAATTTAGCCTTGCCAATCCACCTAACCTGCACATCTTTGGATTGTGGGAGGAAACCGGAGCACCCGGAGGAAACCCATACACACACGGGGAGAACGTGCAGACTCCGCACAGGCAGTGACCCAAGCCGGGAATCGAACCTGGGACCCTGGAGCTGTGAAGCAACTGTGCTACCTTGCCACCCTGGGGGGACTTAACAGGGTGGATGCTGATCCTTGTGGGAGAGACTTGAACTTGGGCACACAGTTTAAAAATAAGGGCCTCCCATTTAGGATGGAGATGAGGAGAAAGCTTTTCTCTCAAAGGTTTGTGAATCTTTGGAACTCTCTTCCTCAGACAGCGGGGGTAGGCAGAGTCAATTAATATTTTTAAGGCAGAGGTAGATAGGTTCTTGACTAACAAAGGAGGCAAAGATTATCTGGAGTAAGTGAAATATGGAGTTCAGGCCATGATCTTAACTGAATGATGGAGCAGGCTTGAGGGGCCGAATGGCCTACTCCTGCTCCTAATTTGCATGGTCATATGAAATTCTGATAGAATGTGAAAATATCTTACAACATCTCCTCTGGGCAGCAAATCAAATTCAGCCAATTCTAATTGAATCAGAATATATTATTGAACAAAAGATGCTTGGTAGAGAAAACCCTGCACGGATGGTGAGGGATAAAACTTCAACTTAACACCCAGTACTCCAGAGAAATGTATTTTGTACTGGAGTCAAATCCATTTCAACAGCACCTTATCCATCAGCATGGAGGGGAACATGACGTGACTTGTGATAAGATTTAAATAAGAACTGCACCTTCCGCTGAGAAATAATATTGATGAAGGAAGCAGGCAATGGGAAGAGTTTGCTGTGAACCTCAACTGTGTTTGAGAGTATTGATCTTCCTATTAAATAGTATTTTGTTGAATTGTATGATTCAAATCAAACAATGAAGTAAGTGATTTATTAAAAATGAACAATTAATTTTTAACATACTGTTGAATTAATAAGCAGTGTATTGAATTAATTTATTAAAACTGATGTCTGTAAATTGAAGACAGATTTAATTTAAAAAAAAAATAGATTTCTTTATGTGGGTGTCCCTGCCAAGGCCAGCATTTGTTGCCCATCGCTAATTGCCCTTGAGCTGAGCGGCTTGCGAGGCCATTTCGGAGGGCAGTTAAGAGTCAGCCACATTATACACCCTGCTGGAGCGACTGCTGCTTCCGGATGTGGAAGGGGAGGGAAGAATTGGGGATATTTATAAGTGGCTGGGGGAGCAGGGAGGCGAGCGGGTGATGAAGATCAAGGAGAAATGGGAAGCGGAGTTGAGAATGGAGATCAATTGGGGAGTATGGAGGGAGGCACTGCGTAGGGTAAACGGGACCTCCTCTTGTGCATGGTGATACACAATCAATACTCTTGAGTCCACGTGGAGTCATATCGATTCAGCTTTAATCAGATAGAACTGTACCCAGCAGCGAAGTTACAGAAGTGAAGGCTGCTGGGACGGCATTGGTTCTTCTACCCCGCCTCTCAGGGCGGGGCTACGTACATTGCCCAATGGTAGACCCCGAGGTCTAGCCAATGGTCATTCCCCTCTCTGGTACTGCAATACCTGGTATTACCACATTCACCCCCTGTTAAAAAAGAGCCAGCGGGGTGATGGCCAGTATTACTGTCACCTTTTCATGGTAGGACCAGGTATTGCCGGTACCATGCTATCGAGGGTTGCGGAGAAAGTTCTTGCGTTGTTAATTTTCTTCATGGTGCTGCAATCAGACGATCGGGCGGCCTGGTAGTCCTACTGGAGCGTCTAAGTTTCGGCGGCGATCCTGGTGAGGACCCCGGCGGTAGTGACTCCGGGAACATGGTGTCTTCCTCCCAGGCAGTTTCGTCACCCCTAGGCGGCGCTGTAAGGTCGAAAAATGGGCAGAAGGAAGGGGTGCCTGTAGGGGGCGTCTGTGCCTGCTCGGCTCTGGGTCGGGGTTCTGGCGGCTGTACTGACCCTCCGGTCAGGTGCGGTGGGGGGTGGGGGCAGTGGCTCGGGCGTGCGTGGGGCTCCGGCGGGCGCCAGGTCCTGGAGGGAGACCGTATCTTGGCGTCCGTCGGGGAACGCTACGTAGGCATACTGGGTGTTGGCATGCAGCAGGTGGACCCTTTCGACCAGCGGGTCCGACCTGTGCGCCCTCGCATGTTTCCGCAGCAGGACGGTTCCGGATGTTGCTAGCCAGGTTGGGAGCGAGGTCCCCGAGGAGGACTTCCGTGTCGGGGTGGACGATGCTCTCCGTGCTCCCGGAGTCGATGAGGCATGACGTCATGTGGCCGTTGATGGCGATCGTCGTGGTGGCCTTTGCTAGCGTTCGGAGCCGACTCTGGTCCAGGGTAATGGAGGCCAGCTGCAAGGAGTGAAGATTGGGCAGCGCATCCTCAGCTGTGTTGGGGGCTTGAGGCCCCATCCAAGATGGCGCCGTCCATGGATCGCACATGGAGTCCGGGGACTCCAAAGATGGCGGCGCGGAGGAACAAAATGGCGGCGGGGAGGGACAAAATGGCGGCGCACTCTGCACCCGCGAGGCGGAGGCCAGCTGCAACAAAGGGTTTTGGTCGGGCAGCGCGTAGCCAGCCGTGCTGGGGGCTTGAGGCCCCATCCAAGATGGCGCCGGCCATGGATCGCCCATGGAGTTCGGGGATGGAGACCCCGACGATTGGACCGGCGAGGGACAAAATGGCTGCGCGCACTCCTCCACCATGGTTGCCGGGGGAAGATTGGCCGTGGCTGCGACGCTGCCTGGCGGGACAACGGCTGCGGTGCGCGTTGGGCCGGCGGGGCTGGGAAAAGGGAGTGCGGCGGTGGGCCTGGGACGGTCGGGGCTTGGAAGAACGGCTGTGGTTGCACAGCGGGCGGCTGGAAGAACGGCTGAGGGTAGTCATTGGATACCGCGTTCACCGCGCAGGCGAGGCAGACCGCGGCATAGTGGCCTTTCTTGCCGCACCCTTTGCAGTTGGGCCGGGCAGCGCGCGCGCGGGTGATTCACCTGGCCGCAGAAGCAGCGTTGGCCAGCGGCGGTAGCGGAGCGCCTTGCCGCGCAGGCCCGCGGAGTTAGTGGGTAAGTCTGAGGGTTAAGCGGGTAAGTCTGGGGGGCTGTCGCGGCGGGGTGCCACGCAGCCCAGGGGGGGCACGGTGCACGCGGGGGGCGTACGCAAGGTCGTTTTTGTACGCCACGTCCATGGACCCTGCCAGGGCCCGGGCCTCGGTGAGGCCCAGTGTGTCCATTTCGAGTAGCCTTCTGCGAATGTCGGGGGAGATCATACCTGCCACGAAAGCGTCTCGAATTAAAAGTTCGGAGTGCTCGTTCGCCGTCACCGCTGGGCAGCCGCAGTTTTGGCCCAGCACGATCAGTGCCCGGTAGAAATCTTCTAGCATCTCATCTGGGCTCTGCGTCTCATTGCCAGCAGATGACAGGCGTAGACCTGATCAAGTGGAGGAATGTAGTGTCCTTCCATTAGTTCCATGGCTTTATCATTGTTCGCCGTCCCTTCGATCAGGGGGTAGATCACCGGGCTGACCCGCGAGCATAGGAGGTGTATTTTCTGCCTTGCCGTGGGGGTGTCGGCAGCCATATCGAGGTAGCTCTGGAAGCATGCCAGCCAATGCTTAAAAATCACGGCAGAGTTTTATGCGTGAGGGCTGAGCTGAAGGCACGCCGGCTTGATGCGGAGATCCATCCTTCAAAGTACTTATCTGATTAAATTGATACACAATCAATACTCTTGAGTCCACGTGGAGTCATATCGATTCAGCTTTAATCAGGTAGAACTGTACCCAGCAGCGAAGTTTCAGAAGTGAAGGCTGCTGTGACAGCATTGGTTCTTATACCCCGCCTCTCAGGGCAGGGCTATGTACATTGCCCAATGGTAGACCCCGCAGTCTAGCCAATGGTCATTCCTCTCTCTGGTACCTGGTGTTACCACACATGGATGAGCCTGATACAGTTTAAGGTGGTGCACAGGGTGCATATGACTCGGGCGAGAATGAGTGGGTTCTTTCAGGGGGTAGCAGATGAGTGTGAGAGGTGTGGGCGGGGGCCAGCGAATCAGGTGCACATGTTTTGGGGTTGTGAAAAATTGGGAAGATTCTGGGCGGGAAGATTCTGGGCGGGAGTGTTCACG
Source organism: Scyliorhinus torazame (assembly GCF_047496885.1). Lineage (NCBI taxonomy): Eukaryota > Metazoa > Chordata > Chondrichthyes > Carcharhiniformes > Scyliorhinidae > Scyliorhinus > Scyliorhinus torazame. Next base: position 141,035,246 of record NC_092714.1, on the reverse strand, counting down.
GTCTTTGCCAGGATAGTGGAGGGAGTGGACCCGGACCCTTTGGTGGCGATATTTGGGGTCTCAGAGAAGCCGGAGCTCATGGAGAGGAGAAGGCCGATGTCTTGGCCTTCGTCTCTCTGATTGCACGGCGACAAATTTTGCTGGAGTAGCGGTCGGCATCGCCACCAGGGGTAGCAGCATGGTTGGGTGACCTGTATGACTTCCTGCGGTTAGAGAAGATAAAGTGTGAGTTAAGGGGCTCAGCAGGGGTGTTTGAGAAAAGGTGGGGGATGTTTGTGACCGTGTTTGAGGAGCTGTTCATCGCAGGGGGGTGGGGGGGTGGGTGATGGGGAGGGGGGGTGAAAAGGAGAAAAATCTGTACAAACTGTATGGTTGATTGTTGGGAAGAATGTTTCCCAGGGTGTTTATTTGCTGTAACCTACTTTGATACAAGTTTGAATAAAATGCGTTTAAAAAAAGTCAACCACATTGCTGTGGGTCTGGAATCACATGGAGGCCAGACCAGGTATCGTCAGCAGATTTCCTTCGCTGAAGGGCATGAGTGAATGGATAGGTTTTCCCAAAACAATGATGATTTCATAGTCACCATTACTGAATCCAGACTGATTAATTGAATTTAAATTCCAAAAGTTGCCATGGTGGAATTTGAGCCCAGGGCAGTAGCCAGAGCCGCTGGTTTACTAACTCCATGAATCATCACTGCACCACTATCTCTTTTGACATTGTTTTATTAACATACAAACATAAGTGTTAGATGCAGAAGTAGCCATTTGGCCCTTCGAGCCTGCTTCATCATTCAATAATTGATCTGATTGGAACCTCAACTCCACAGTCCTGCCTACCCACATTAACCTTTCACCCCCTTATCAATCAGGAATCTATCTACCACTGCTTTCAAAATATTCAAAGACTCTGGATTCTTCGCACCCCAACAACAAATACGTGGCCGGTGCGGGGGCGGAGAATCCATTTTCCCGCCAGGAATCGGGACCGGTTCCCCGATTCTGCGGACCCCAAAAAGTGGCGTAATCAGGGAGCATGCCGCGCTGCCTGGGACCTACCTGGGACCATTGCCAGAGGCCTGCTCAGACATTCTCCGCCCCCGACCAGCCGAAGTCCCGACGACATGGATCTAATATGGTGCAGCCAGTCGGGATACTCACGTGGTGGCTACGGACTCAGTCCACGACCACCCTGGTCGGTGGGCGGGGGGGGGGGGGGGGGGGGGGGGGGGGGGAATTGGAGGCCAGGGAGGGCCTCATCGGCGGCCAGGGTATGTTTGTGCAGGCGGTCAGGGTCGGGAGTGCGGCAGATCGGGGTTTTGTTTTTTGGTCCAGCTGCGCGGTCCGAGTCTGCCATGGAGCACGGCGCGGCCGCTGGAGGCTGCCGTCGTGCGCATGCGCGGACTCCAACCCGGAGGTGTGGGGGCCTGTATCTGCAGCAAAAGCTGCTAGATCGACGCCGGGTCCCTGCTCGCCCCCTGCAGGGCTATGGATTCGTGTCCCTTTCTTGCCAGTTTTTCTGGCGTGAAACACCACCGTTTTGACTCTGGCGTGGGGACATAGTCTCATTAGTCTCAATAATGGAGAATCCAGCTGAGTGTCTCCATCGCATCTTGAGGAAGAGCGTACCAGAGACTCCCGACCCTCAGAGAAAAAGGTGCTCCTCATCTCAGTCTTAAAAGTCTTATTTATAAACAGTGACTCCAAGTTCCAAATTCTTCTCGAAGAAGAAACATCCTCTCCACATTCATGGTGTAAGACTCCTCAAGATATTATGGCCGTGATCTTCCCGCCGTGCTGCGCCGGAAAAGCAGCTCGCTGTGGCACAGCATGGCCAGTGATAGCCGGGAGACCCCGCTCCCGGGATCTACCCGGCTATCAACAACTCGCGAGATTCAACGCAACCTTGCGAGACGTTGCAAGGGGAATCCCGTCCACAATGGGTGGGATCACTTTTTGGCAAATCTGCATATTAGAGTGAGGCAGTAAGCTTCACTCTAATGTGCAGATTTCCGAGGTACCTGAGGCTTTGGGACTCAATCCTGTTGCCTTGGAGACCTCTGGTGTGTGCCATTTGGTACTGGTCCCATTTGGTTGTGGGTCTCCTAGGGGATCGTAGGTCTCCAGCTGCATGCCCTTTGGGCAGGGTGGTTCCCTGGCACTTCTGGAGCTCCCTGGGTACCCTAGAAGTTTCAGACTGGCACCCTAGCAGTGCCACCGGGGTGCCAGTCTGGCACTGCCAAGGTGCCAAGCTGGTATTTCATGTGTGCGCATGCATTATTGGGCTGGGATTGCCTGCCTTGTGTGTTTGGGGTACAGGGAGGATGCAGGGAGGGATCTCTTCCATGTTGCATTCGGGCTGGCTGGATGTGACACAACTGCAGAGCTTAGATCTGATCCATTGCTTGTGGAATAAGACCATAAGACATAGGAGCAGAAGTAAGGCCATTCGGCCCATCGAGTCCACTCCACCATTCAATCATGGCTGATTTCAACTCCATTTACCCGCTCTCTCTCCATAACCCTTAATTCCTCGAGAAATCAAGAATTTATCAACTTCTGTCTTAAAGACACTCAACATCCCGGCCTCCACCGCCCTCTGTGGCAATTAATTCCACAGACCCACCACTCTCTGGCTGAAGAAATTTCTCCTCATCTCTGTTCTAAAGTGACTCCCTTTTATTCTAAGGCTGTGCCCCCGGGTCCTAGTCTCCTCTGCTAATGGAAACAACTTCCCTACGTCCACCCTATCTAAGCCATTCATTATCTTGTAAGTTTCTATTAGATCTCCCCTCAACCTCCTAAACTCCAATGAATATAATCCCAGGATCCTCAGACGTTCATCGTATGTTAGGCCTACCATTCCTGGGATCATCCGTGTGAATCTCCGCTGGACCCGCTCCAGTGCCAGTATGTCCTTCCTGAGATGTGGGGCCCAACATTGCTCACAGTATTCTAAATGGGACCTAACTAATGCTTTATAAAGCTTCAGAAGTACATCCCTGCTTTTATATTCCAAGCCTCTTGAGATAAATGACAACATTGCATTTGTTTTCTTAATTACGGACTCAACCTGCAAGTTTACCTTTAGAGAATCCTGGACTAGGACTCCCAAGTCCCTTTGCACTTCAGCATTATGAATTTTGTCACCGTTTAGAAAATAGTCCATGCCTCTATTCTTTTTTCCAAAGTGCAAGACCTCGCACTTGCCCACGTTGAATTTCATCAGCCATTTCTTGGACCACTTTCCTAAACTGTCTAAATCTTTCTGCAGCCTCCCCATCTCCTCCATACTACCTGCCCCTCATTTAACTCTGTCTATCGTTTGCTGCTTATGCTGTTTGGCACACAAGTCGTCCTGTGTTTTAGTTTCACCAGGTTAGCACTTCATCTTTATGTATGCCCTTCTTCACTGTTCACTGAATCAGGGTTGACCCCAGGCTTCATGGTAATGGTAGAGTGGGAGAAATACCAGGCCATGAGGTTCTAGATTGTGGCTGAGTACAATTCTACTGCTGCTGATGGCCCACAGCGCCTTGTGGGTGCCCAGCCTTGAGTTTCTCGATCTATTCAAAGTTTACCCCATTTAGTGGTAGTGCCACACGACACGATGGAGACTATCCTCAATATGAAGGCAAGACTTTGTCTCCACACGGACTGTACGGTAGTCACTTCTCCCGATACTGTCATGGACAGATACATCCGCAACAGGTAGTTAGTGAGGATGAGGTCAAGTTGGTTTTTGCCTCTTGATGGTTCCCTCACCACCTGCCGCAGACACCGTCTAGCAGCTATGTCCTTTAGGACTCGACCAGTTCAATCAGTAGTGGTGCTACTGAGCGCTCTTGCTGATGGACATTGAAGTCTCCCACCAAGAGTACATTCTGCACCTTTGATACTCTCAGTGCTGCCTCCAAGTGATGTTCAACATAGAGGAGTACTGATTCATCAGCTGAGGGAGGGGTGGTACATGGTAATCAGCAGGTTTCTTTGCCCATGTTTGACCTGATGCGATTGGAGGCCTACGTTTTAGTCTGTCAAGGAATTTCATCACATTGATAACAAAATCGCAGAATATTTCTATTTGGAGTCTTGGTTCTTGATTGAAACGCAAAAAAAGGAAGACTTACATTTAAATGGTGTCTCCCACCATCTTAGGAAGTCTCAAAGTGTTTTTGAGCCAGTGATCCTTTTTGATATGTTACTGTTGTAATAGAAGAAACATGGTAGCTAATTGGTGCAGTGTAATATCTCACATATAGCAATGTGATAGTACCCAGTTAAATTGTTTCAGTAATGCTGGACAACCTCAGGACACCCCAAAACATTTTTCAGCCAATAAGGTACTTTTCTGATGTGTCATCACTTGAAATGTAGAAACATGGCAACCAGTTTGCACACAGCTGCCACAAACAGCAACGGATTAGAGCACTTTGCGATATTGGGTGCCTGGCAGCCTTTCGGTTGTACCTTCTTGTACCATCTCAGTTAGCTCCTTGCGGCCATTAATGTTAATCAAGCCGCCCTTCAAGGAGGGCTTCCAAGTGTATTTGAAGCGTTTTATTTGTATTCCCTGGAATGTTGACCATTTGAGAGCCAAGTGAACAGGACCTGGCGGGGGAGACCCCTTCGGCCATTAAACGCACCAAAGTTGAGTTTTCTGACTACCCTGACATGAATGACTAAGAGGAACTTGCTACCATTCATTCAAAATGGCAATAACTTGGCCAGCAAGCTGCATCACACTTTGAGTCACAACGTTTTAATTAGAGTGGCGGCAGAGAAGAAAAGGAAGCAAATCCTGCACTTCAGATCCCATTACTTTGTGGGATGTGCTGCCCCTTGTTCCCAAAGATTTGTGCATCGAGAATCGGCCTGGTCAGCCACATCAAGGCCCATAACGGAAACGCGCGACCCTAAGTTTGAATCGAGGAACATCTGATATCGCCGACCTGTCCAGAAAACCCCCCTCATATTTAAGAGCCTTTTCCAAAGCATTTTAAACTGAAGTACTTTTGAAGTGTATACTGTTTGAACATAGAAAATATAGCAGCCAATTTACACATAGAGAGGTCTTGCAAAGAGCAATGTGACTGTGACCAAATGACTAGTTTTGATGCTGTTAGTTGAAGGCTACACATTGGCCAGGACTCCCTTGTTCTTCTTAAGAATAGTCCCATGAGATTGCTGAGAGGGTGAATGAGGCCTCAGATTAATATTTCCTCCAAAGGATAGTGCATGGGTATTCTCTCAGTACCGCACTGGAGTGTCGGCCTTGCTGTGCGCTAATTGGCTTCCTTATTGTTATAACCTGCCTGCTTACCACTGGCTGGGTACTAATGACAATCCCACAAACCTTAGGGAGTATGAGCTTCCCCAATGATGGGGGCGGAGAAATCATTAGCAGGTCCCTGCATAAATAAAGCTGGCCAGTATGGAACCAGCTAGAGAGGAGTGAGCAGCAAGGGGGTTACTGCTGCTATTGTGTATATATATATGTTATTGTAAATAAAGTTTTCTTTCTGTTCTGCAAACTCGCGCTGGATTCTTCGTGGCCCACACAAAACTGGCGACGATGGTTAAAGTGGATAGCTGTCTACGCTGCTGAAGCCACCTCCCTGGATTTTTGTTGATACAGGTTGGAAGTTTTTTTTCTGTTACACCATGCCTCTGTATGGACGTTTGGATGTCTTTGATGCTGCGCTGGAGAGTTGGAACCAGTACGCACTACTGATGCGTTACTATTTCCGGGCAAACAACATCACCGAAAACGAGCACCAGGTGGTCATTTTGCTCACCACCTGAGGCCCACATACGTTTGGGGTGATTAGGAGCCTTACGTACCCAGCTATGCCGGACACCAAGACGTTTGATGAACTTGTGACCTTAGTGAGACAACATTTTAACCCAACCCCGTCCACAATAGTCCAGTGTTACCGGTTTAATACCGCCGAGAGGACCTCAGGAGAATCCCTTGCAGCGTTTCTATCCAGGCTACGCAGGATTGCGGAGTACTGTGACTATGGTGAGACCTTGTCAGAAATGTTACGCGACCGTTTGGTTTGCGGTATTAACAATGCAGCCACCCAGAGAAAGTTGTTAACTGAGCCGATTGCCTTTGTCGACCAGCCCCATGTCGACCCCCACGAAAGGTGAGGTGGTTGCAACCCTAAATTTTATGGACTCCTTGCCTGTCACAGCATCACAGATCCGTGAGTGGACCCAGACGGAGCCAGTCCTGTCAAAGGTTCGGCACATAGTCCTGTATGGTGGGCAACATGGACAGCTCCCAGGCGAGTTGCGGGCATTTTCCTCCAAGATGTCAGAATTTAGCGTGGAAGACGGTATCCTCTTGTGCAGGAACGCATGTGGTCGTCCCGGAAAAAGGACAGGACCTGATACTACAGGACTTGCACAGTGGGCATTCGGGTGTGACCAAAATGAAAATGTTGGCCTGGAGTTATGTCTGGTGGCCAGGCCTCGACACCAACATTGAGAAGATTGCCCAAAACTGCTGCATTTGCCAGGAGCATCAGAAGCTTCCGTCAGCCGCACCCCTACGTTACTGGGAATGGCCAGGGCAGCCTTGGGCGCGTTTGCATGCGGATTTCGCCGGCCCTTTTCAAGGATCCATGTTCCTTCTATTAATCGATGCCCAGTCTAAATGGCGAGAGATGCATAAGATGGTAGGCACAACGTCCTGCGCAACAATCAAGAAGATGTGTTTGTCTTTCTGTACGCATGGCCTCACCGAGATGCTCGTCAGGGACAATGGCACTCCTTTCACAAGTGAGGAGTTTGCAAGGTTCATGAAGATAAACGGCATACACAATGTCCGCACTGCTCCATATCACCCGGCTTCCAATGGGTGGTGGAGCACGCAGTGCAGACATTCAAATGGGGCCTAAAGAAGCAGTCTTCCAGGTCTATGGACACGAAACTGGCTCGTTTTTTGTTTTCATACAGAGCCACTCCACATGCGGTGACTGGGATAGCTCCCACGGAACTCCTAATGGGCCGGAGACTTCGCACCCGCATTAGCATGGTTTTCCCAGATATTGGCGCAAAAGTACACCACACATAAGAACGGCATGGACATGGCCTTTCTCGGCATCGGCCGATTCGGCAGTTTGCGTCTGGTGACCCGGTGTTCATTCAAAATTTTGCTGCCGGTGCCCAGTGGGTCCCTGGTGTTATCTTTCAATGAACGGGCCTGATTTCTTACCAGGTGCAAGCCCAGGGTTGTCACCAGCGCAAGCATGTAGACCGCGTTCGGTCCAGAAGACCGCTTCTTCCAAAGATTCCCTGCCCCCGGAGCTCACTTCTACAGCCACAGAGACCAGACACAGTGGAGGGTGTTCCTCACAATCTTCCACTGGCGCCGCACTCAAAGCCTGCACAGGTCGTTGCAGAACCACGTGGAGATAGGGATGCCGAGATGACAGAGGCTTTGGACTCCGACTCCGAGATGGAGACACAGAACACCTCAGAAGGGGAGTCCTCGGTCCCATGGGCCACGGATGTACAACCGTTACGCCATTCATCACGGAAGCGTCTGGTTACACACTGCCCGATCCAGCGCCTCGTGCAAATGGTGTCCGGCCTGGGGCAAAACGAGTCCAATGCCCTCCTTCGCCAGGGTCTTCGGTGGATTCCTTGGACTTTGGGGGGGAGGGATGCTATAACCTGCCTGTTTACCACTGGCTGGGCACTAATGACAATCCCACAATCCTTAGGGAGTATGAGCTTCCCCAATGAGGGGGGCGAGGGGGGTGTAAGGTTTTCGGGCAATTCGGCCCTTTTTGGACTGCCCAAGAATAAAACCCAGAGACTGTAAACTGACTTTTCAGCCAAGAGAACGTAACCAATTTTCCCAGCAGGCTTGGTCCGCTGAGATGAGTAGGGACATAAGTATTTACAAACCCCCCCCTAGGAGCTACAAGGAAGAAGGAGCCAGACAACGAGATAAGATCAAAACACAGACAAAGGGGCACGGGAATACACAGGGGGCCTGCCTGCAAGCAGGACAATGGGATGGTCATAGCCCCATGCAAATGTAAATGACCTGGCCTCCACCAGAGCAGAATCCAATTAACACCCCATCAACATAGCAAGGTGAGAATAGCAGCCATCTCCGGAGCAGCTGGAAGACCTTTTGAAAATCTTCACAAGAGAGCCTAACCTTGTTATCCTAAAAAACAGACTGTCTGGGCTCAGTACATTGCGCTGGAAAAGCCCCTTGAAGATAAGCGGTAGAAAAAAACCAAGTTGGAGGCGGACCTGGGGGAGGTACTCCAATCTTGACAGAAGCCACCGGCAGGAACTCACTGGGAGGAGGGGGCGGAGTCGGCGCCAAATTCAAATCGCGAGCGGTAGAAAAAACCAAGTTGGAGGCGGACCTGGGGGAGGTACTCCAATCTTGACAGAATCACGGCAGGTCTGCCTGGCTGGAAGGAGCGGACCTGCGAGGAATATCCGGAAGCAAACAGCTCTGACCGGCTCAAAGGGGGCGGGACCAGCGGGAACTTTAAACTTGGACTGATACAACGCAAAGGAGGAGGAAAACCCGGAAGTCGACAGCTCTGACCGGCTCAAAGGGGGCGGGACCAGCGGGAACTTTAAACCTTACCTTTTCAATGCAAAAGGGGCTGGCCGAACACAGGACAAAGCCAGGTAAAACAATATAAAAGGGGCTGTGTTTCGATTGAGGGTCTCTTGGCTCTTGGCTCTTGGCTCGACCTCTCCACCTTTGACTTGACCTCTGCAGCCTGTGACTGTAAGTACCCTGCAGCAGCTTGCGAAACTCCCTTGACTTTGATAGTGGTTGAGGCTTTGGGGAAGGGGACTTGATTTGTGTTCTGTGTCATTGCTAAAACTGTGTAACAATAAGATTTTTTGTTGTGTCCGTATTGTACTTTCTGAATAGACTTAGTTTGTGTTAGAGTTTAAGATTTTATTATAATTTCTTCTGTTTGATGATTTTGACCTGGGTTTTGCAATAAACCTTGATTTGCTGATAATTGGAGTCGTTTAAATTCTTCAATCTCTCACCAGCGATCTCTGACCAAGTCATTGTTAAGATATTCCTCACCTTAATTCCGGGTTCAAGAATCTAGGGTCATCTTGAGCGATTCACTCAGGACAGGCTGCTGGTTAGGTAATAAACAGCAGTGTCCTATTCTCTCTCTTGGGAAAGCTACTCCAGCGAAGTAGGAACCGGGTGGGTGTTGCACCACCGGCAAGAGAGAGAATCACCTGGGCATTGGTAGGGGTCTGGATATCTGTGTGATATAAGCCTCAGGCTTCCGGTTAGGGATAAACGGCAGGCTTGATTCAGTGCTCTCTTCCGTGGAGGTGTCCCAGCGCGGCATCCCCTGGCCTCTGAAGTTTCAGTGCCAGCTGGAGAGAGACACACACAGATACTCAAACCCCAGATATCGGCCCAGTAGTGGAGTAGCAGAGATGGCACCCTCTACAGGGGGGGGCACTAATGACAATCCCACAATCCTTAGGGAGTATGAGCTTCCCCAATGAGGGGGGTGGGGGGGGGCGGAGAAATCATTAGCAGATTCCCTGCATAAATAAAGCTGGCCAGTTTGGAACCAGCTAGAGAAGAGTGAGCAGCAAGGGAGTTACTGCTGCTGTTGTGTGTATATATATATATATATATATATGTTATTGTAAATAAAGTTTTCTTTCTGTTCTACAAACTCGTGCTGGATTCTTCGTGGCCCTCACAAAACTTGTTTTCTACACTACTTCATAAGTGTACAAGATACTGAATGGTCTTGACAAGGTGGACATGGAAAGGATGTTTCCTCTTGTGGGTGAGTCCAGAACTAGGAGGCACTGTTTTAAACTTAGGTGTCGCGCTTATAGAACAGAGATGAAGAGAATCGTTTTCCTCTGAGGGTTGTGCGACTATAGAAGACACCGCCTCAGAAGGTGATAGAGATGAGGGTCACTGAATATTTTTAAGGTGCAGGTAGGTAGATTCTAGTCATGCAAGGGAATCAAAGTGTGTCAGGGGTATATAGGAATTTGGAACTCAAAACACAAACAGATCTGCCATCATCGTATCGAATAGTGGGACAGGTTTGAGGGGCCAAATGGCTACTTCTGCTCCTATTTCATATTTTTGTTTTTACGTGGCTGTGAAGCACTTTGGGGTGCCCTGAGATTATGAAACGTGCTATATAATTGCAATTCTAGAATAGTAACTCATGAGACTGATTCAATAGCTTGAAAGGAAAGGGTACTGACTCGTTGAGCTTCAGAGATACACATGACTCAATCTCACTTGCAGATTAATTTTGGGGTATTGTTGTTTTGTAGAGTGATGGATGGTGGTTTGTCATGATCTTGGAAGGAGCAAAGTGTCTGAGGAAGTTAGCTGAGGCTGGAACATGAAAGCAATGGTACTGCACTTGAGTCTCCAAATTCTTCTGCCCCTCTTGTTTAAGGTGGTTGGTAACACATTAAAAAAAGAGTAAAACAGCTGGCACCAGCTCTTTACACAAGGAGACAATAACAAGGCAGATAGAAACTTGCTCTCTCAGGGTTGCTGTGGGAAATATGAAGTAAAATTTTGAAAAGGGCCGAATCATTCATTTGGACTATTGTGAAGAAAGATGAGCTCCTGGAATGGTCTACCTCAGAAATCTGTCCTTTTCCTATGGGAAGAGGCAAATCAAATAACACCAGATGTGTCGTTTGTTACAGCAGTTCAATTACCAATTAATTGAATTTCAAAAATATAATTTTAGGTTCAAGGACTGAGCGTCACAATTGCAATAAGATTTCTGAGTAACAAATGCATCATTCAGTGGAAGTACAGGCCTTAAGCAGCTTTTGGAAGAATCTGTTAATCCTCCTTAGCTCATTTTCCCAATCATGCTTTTTCCTCAACTAGTTAGGTGCTTCCAATGCGCAAGTTTGGCCCTTCCACTCAATTTGACTCTTTAGTTAGATTAGAATATTCGCCCTGACTTCCCTACTTCCCATCAGGAATATGCAAGCCAAACATAGATTGTCAAAAAGCTGAACATTTCAAGCATTTTCATTTCATTTCATTTTTTCCTCCCACACAAAAAAAAGCAGAATACAAATGATTTGGAAACTCCAAGCTAAGCCCCACGAGAGAGCCTCTGATAATTACTTGGCTTGCTGAATTTAGCGAGGGCTCCTCTCAGAATACTTAAAATCTCTTCAGCAATCAGTTTTTATTCTGGTAAATATTGCCTTTTGACCGTAAATTCTGATTGACAATGTAACCTTCCAAAGGCTGTTAAATACTGAAAGTAAATTAATGTTTCCAAATCAGGGTTGGTTTGATTTTGATGAGGTGTAGTGTTGTTGGCTTGTTGTCCATGGTAATAACCCAGTTGAACCTATGCGCTGATGACTAGGGACTCGTTTATGGTTCATCTCTCAAGCACACATTTTAGTCAGGCCTCACACAGAACCTGCTGGAGGCTTCATCTCTATCCTCAAGAATCAAATAGAACTTGCCTCCTTTTAGCTCAACAGATAGAAAGAACAATTTCATAGAATCCCTACAATGCAGAATGAGGCCATTCGGCCTATCTATTCACCAACTCTTCGAAGGAACACTCTACCCATGTCCAATCACCCATCCACCCCGCCATATCCCCGAACCTGTACATCCACAGACACTAAGGGGCAATTTATAATTAAACATGGCCAATCCACCTAACCACCTAACCCGCACATCTTTGGACTCTGGGACGAGGCCAGAGCACCCGGAGGAAACCTACCCAGACACGGGACGAACGTACAAACTGCACACAGTTCACCCAAGGCTGGAATTGAACCCGTCCCTGGCGCATTTGCATATGTATCAGATATTCCAAAGCACTTCACAACCAATTAACTACTTCTTGAAGTGCAGTCACTGCTGTGAGAACTGTGGCAGCCAATTTGTGCATAGCAAGATCCAACAAAGAGCAAAGAAAAACACATAATTAATGCTCATTTAAGTAATGCTGGCTGAGGGATAACTATTGGCCAAGACACTAAACTCCTCCTCTTCTAAGTAATCTCAAGAGATCTTTTACATCCATCTCAGAGGGCAACTTTCATCCAAAAGATAGCGGGCTGGATTCCCCGTTTGGGAGACTAAGGGCTGGATTCTCCAGAGGAAGCATCTAGTTTTACAATGAAAAAGTCGGCGGCGCCCCCGCACAGATGCTCCGCCGGGTGGGGGGCTAGCAGCCGCGCCATGTCAAGCCTTGGCTTTACCTGAAGAGACGGATGGGGAATTGCCAGGTGCGTGGCCGTGCATGCGCATGGCGGTGACCGTGCCATACAACATGGCAACGGCCATGCGTGGACCAGGCCTGCCAGACAGTGCCCCACCTAAAAACCCCCATCGCCTCCCCCGGACCACCCCCACCAGCCTCCGCCGAAGCCTCCCCTGCCAGCGGAACGCCCCCCCCTCCCCCGAATGTGGCTGCGCTGGACGCATTCCGCAGCCACCAAGCGAGGTCCCCGAAAACTGAGAGCACAAACGACCGACGCCGTCAGGAAGTCGGCCCATCAGGGGCGGATCATCAGGATTGGGCCTCAGATGACGTCTTGAGGCCGTCCCAACAGCGTGCGGTGTACTCAGTAATTATGCCATTTTTGAGGGAACGGAGCATCCGAAAATCAGCACATACCCAATTTTGGCGTAATAATGGGTTATCCAGCCAATCGCCGAACGCGATTTCAGCGTCGGCAATCGGAGAACCCTGCCCTAAGAGTTGATGCCACCAGAGCATGTGTGGACTTTCACTAATGTTTTTTAGGAAAGGAAATGGGCCATTCTTACCTGGTCTGGCCTACATTTGACTCCAGATCCACAGCAACGGGGTTGACTCTTAAATGCCTTCCGAGATTGCCACTCAGTTTCAGGGCAACTGGATGGGCAATAAATGCTGGCCCAGCCAATGATGCTCACATCCGATGAATAAGCTCTGGTTTTTGGGTTGTAATTTGTGCAACCTGCCAATGTCGACTCAGATTACTGTAGGTAACATGCACTCACTTCATCTGAATTGTTGTCATCCTGGTCCAATTGACTCCCATGCTGCTTGCTACTCCTGAACATTGCCTGTGGCCTCCGTGCAGCAAAGAACCAACTACACTGTGTACAGCCTGTCATGTTATTCACCCTGGGGTAACACGGACTACAGCTGGATGCAGTTGTACTGTAAAGTAGACACCAAACTTAGACGTTAGTTCAATATGTTTTATTGAACTTCTGGAGCAGTGCACACAGCTTGCTGTGGGTTGACACTCTGCTAATCTAAGTGTGCTAACTATAACTAATTAGACCAGACTAGCTCTGAGCCACGTGCAGAAGGTGCTAACTGATATATACACCCTGACTGTCACTACAGTTGTCACCAGTGGAAAGAGGCGGAGTGCCGATGCCTCGTGTGTTTTATAGTGGGAAACCCCTCTAGTGTTCTGTCTGGTGATTGGTTGTGTTCTGTCCTGTGTGTTGATTGGCTGTACTGGGTGCCTGCCACTGCCTGGCTGTATCTCATTATTTGCATGAGTGCATATCATGACATCCCCCCTTTTTAAAAAAAATGTGTTGGTTGCTTAGAGCATATGCGACTGTATGTACATGTATAACTATTTACATTAAATGGCGAGCGAATGAATATGTACATGAAAGGTGTCTAGCGTGCAGATACAGAATAATATTTACAAGATAAATGTCTATAAGTCCAAACTTTGGGGCTGGCGTCGGATCCTTGTCGACCGCCTGATAAGTGGAGGTGGGTCGACGGCGCCTTGACAGGCGGGATTGCTGCCAGATTGGTGGTGCAGACCTGCACAAGGCTGCATAATGTCCAGGCTTCCCACAATTTAAACATCGCCTGCCTTTTGCAGGGCATTGCCGCTTTAAGTGGGCGGTGCCGCAGTTCGGGCACATCATGACGTTGACGTCGTTACGCTCCGTGCGTCGTCGCACATGTGCAGTGCGGTCAGCTGACGTTCGCACTTGCGCAATTTGGTCTTCGGCCGCTTCGTTCTCCCGTTCGTGGTGCACATGCGTGGGACCCTGGGAAAAGCGCGTGAAATGGCTACCTTCATCGATACTGAGGCGCTGCATCCGGGCGATGGCCTGTACACTCTCTGCCTCGTGGGAGGCAAGTTCTTCCTGTTCTGCCGATTTGAAACGGGGGTACCGAATTCTCGCCTGTTCATGCACTTTACACATCTCGATTGCGACTGGCAGGGTCATGTTTTTAATTTTGAGGAGCTGCTCCAGCAAAGAGTCGGGAGTGGACCCCAAAAACTATCTGATCCCTGATGATGGAATCAGCGGTGTCACCATAGTTGCAGGACTGCGCTAATATACAGAGATGAGTTATAAAGGATTGGAAAGGTTCATCCTTACCCTGAAGGCGTTGCTGGAAGACATAGCGCTCAAAGCTCTTGTTCGTTTCGACTTCACAGTGACTGTCGAATTTAGCTAAAACGGTCTTGAATTTGCCGTTCGGCAAACGGTCCTCGTCATCGGCAAAAGTGAGCGAGTTGAAAATTTGGATGGCTTGGTCCCCCGCGGTTGATAGGAGCAGCGCAATTTTTCTGGCATCGGACGCATCCTCAAGGTCCGAGGCCTCAATGTAGAGAAGGAACCTTTGCTTGAAGGCCCGCCAGTTGGCGCCGAGATTGCCAGAGGTCCGTAGCTGTGGAGGGGCCTGGATCCTCTCTATGCCGCTGGAAGGCACTGAATCATTCGAGGTAAACCACTTAGATAAAGTAGACTACTGGTACCATGTTGTGTTATCCACCCTGGGGTAACACGGACCGCTACTGGATGCAGTTGTACTGGAAAGTAAACACCAAACCTAGACGTTAATTCAATACGTTTAATTGAACTTCTGGAGCAGTGCACACAGCTTGCTGTGGGTTGACACTCTACTAATCTAAGTGTGCTAACTATAACTAACTAGACCAGACTAGCTCTGAGCCACGTGCAGAAGGTGCTAACTGATATATACACCCTGACTGTCACTACAGTTGTCACCAGTGGAAAGAGGCGGAGTGCCGATGCCTCGTGTGTTTTATAGTGGGAAACCCCTCTAGTGTTCTGCCTGGTGATTGGTTGTGTTCTGTCCTGTGTGTTGATTGGCTGTACTGGGTGTCTGTCACTGCCTGTCTGTATCTCATTATGTGCATGAGTGTATATCATGACACAGCCTTCATGGTACAATGATACCAGTTCTCCTTTCGTTAGGGTTGAATCCTCCCATTGTTCCTTGACCTAAAGGCAGGCCGAACCTTAAAGAAAAGCTGGACTCAGTATTGCTGCAATGTAAATTGCAAAGGGAGCAGTAGAACAGCGAGAGAGTTCCATTCAGATCTGCGGCACTCGTGGCATTATTGGTGGAGATAGAACATAGAACATTACAGCGCAGTACAGGCCCTTCGGCCCTTGATGTTTCGCCGCCCTGCGAAACCACTCTAAAGCCCATCTACACTATTTCCTTATCGTCCATATGTCTATCCAATGACCATTTGAATGCCCTTAGTGTTGGCGAGTCCACTACTGTTGCAGGCAGGGCATTCCACACCCTTACTACTCTCTGAGTAAAGAACCTACCTCTGACATGTGTCTTATATCTATCTCCCCTCAATTTTTAAAGCTATGTCCCCTCATGCTAGACATCAACATCCGAGGAAAAAGGCTCTCACTGTCCACCCTATCCAATCCTCTGATCATCTTGTATGCCTCCATTAAGTCACCTCTTAACCTTCTTCTCGCTAACGAAAACAGCCTCATGTCCCTCAGCCTTTCCTCATAAGATCTTCCCTCCATACCAGGCAACATTCTGGTAAATCTCCCCTGCACCCTTTCCAATGCTTCCACATCCTTCCTATCATGCAGCAACCAGAATTGCACACAATACTCCAAATGCGGCCGCACCAGAGTTTTGTACAGCTGCAACATGACCTCATGGCTCCGAAACTCAATCCCTCTACCAATAAAAGCTAACACACGGTACGCCTTCTTAACAACCCTCTCAACCTGAGTGGCAACTTTCAGGGATCTATGTACATGGACACCGAGATCTCTCTGCTCATCCACACTGCCAAGAATCTTACCATTAGCCCAGTACTCTGTCTTCCTGTTATTCCTTCCAAAATTAATCACCTCACACTTTTCTGCATTAAACTCCATTTGCCACCTCTCAGCCCAGCGCTGCAGCTTATCTATGTCCCTCTGTAACTTGTAACATCCTTCCGCACTGTCCACAGCTCCACCGACTTTAGTGTCATCTGCAAATTTACTCACCCATCCTTCTATGCCCTCCTCCAGGTCATTTATAAAAATGACAAACAGCAGTGGCCCCAAAACAGATCCTTCTGGTACACCAGTAGTAACTGGACTCCAGTCTGAACACCTCCCATCAACCACCACCCTTTGTCTTCTTCCAGCTAGCCAATTTCTGATCCAAACTGCTAAATCTCCCTGAAACCCATGCTTCCGTATTTTCTGCAGTAGCCTACCATGGGGATCCTTATCAAACGCTTTACTGAAATCCATATATACCACATCAACTGCTTTACCCTCATCCAACTGTTTGGTCACCTTCTCAAAGAACTCAATAAGGTTTGTGAGGCACGACCTACCCTTCACGAAACCGTGTTGACTATGTCTAATCAAATTATTCCTTACCAGATGATTATACACTCTATCTCTTATAAACCATTCCAAGATTTTGCCCACAACAGAAGTAAGGCTCATTGGTCTATAGTTACCGGGGTTGTCTCTACTCCCCTTCTTGAACAAAGGGACAACATTTGCTATCCTCCAGTCTTCTGGCACTACTCCTGTAGACAAAGATGACTTAAAGATCAAAGCCAAAGGCTCAGCAATCTCCTCCCTAGCTTCCCAGAGAATCCTAGGATAAATCCCATCTGGCCCAGGGGACTTATCTATTTTCACCCTTTCCAGAATTGTTAACACCTCCTCCTTATGAACCTCAAGCCCTTCTAGTCTAGTAGCCTGAATCTGAGTATTCTCCTCGACAACATTGTCCTTTTCCTGTGTGAATACTGATGAAAAATATTCATTTAGCACCTCTCCAATCTCTTCGGACTCCAAGCACAATTCCCACTACTGTCCTTGACTGGCCCTACTCTTACCCTAGTCATTCTTTTATTCCTGACATATCTATAGAAAGCTTTAGGGTTATCCTTGATCTTACCTGCCAAAGACTTCTCATGTCCCCTCCTGGCTCTTCTTAGCTCTCTCTTTAGGTCCTTCCTAGCTAACTTGTAACTCTCGAGCGCCCTTACTGAACCTTCATGTCTCATCTTTACATAAGCCTCCTTCTTCCTCTTGACGAGTGTTTCAACTGCCTTAAACCACGGTATCCTTGCTCGACCACTTCCTCCCTGCCTGACAGGTACATCCTTATCAAGGACACGCAGTAGCTGTTCCTTGAACAAGCTCCACATTTCCATTGTGCCCTTCCCCTACAGTTTTCCTCTCCATCTGATGCATCCTGAGTCTTGCCTCATCGCATCATAATTGCCTTTCCCCCAGATATAACTCTTGCCCTGTGGTATATGCCTACCCCTTTCCATCACTAAAGTAAACGTAATCGAATTGTGGTCACTATCACCAAAGTGCTCACCTACCTCCAAATCTAACACCTGTCCGGGTTCATTACCCAGTACCAAATCCAATATGGCCTCGCCTCTCGTTGGCCTATCTAATATCCAATATGGCCTCGCCTATCGTTGGCCTCAGCGCGGGAGCTGAGTGAGCCGGGACAGTGAAAACAGCGCGAGAGGAGAGTGAGCCGGGACAGTGAAAACAGCGCAGGAGCTGAGTGAGCCGGGACAGTGAAACCAGCACGAGAGGAGAGTGAGCCGGGACAGTGAAAACAGCGCGAGAGGTGAGTGAGCCGGGACATTGAAAACAGCGCGGGAGCTGAGTGAGCCGGGACATTGAAAACAGCACGAGAGGTGAGTGAGCCGGGACATTGAAAACAGCGCGGGAGCTGAGTGAGCCGGGACAGTGAAAACAGCGCGGGAGCTGAGTGAGCCGGGACATTGAAAACAGCGCGAGAGGTGAATGAGCCGGGACAGTGAAAACAGCGCGAGAGGTGAGTGAGCCGGGACATTGAAAACAGCGCGGGAGCTGAGTGAGCCGGGACATTGAAAACAGCGCAGGAGGTGAGGGAGCCGGGACGTTGAAAACAGCGCGAGTGGTAAGTGAGCCGGGACAGTGAAAACACCGTGGGAGGTGAGTGAGCCGGGACAGTGAAAACAGCGCAGGAGGTGAGGGAGCCGGGACGTTGAAAACAGCGCGAGTGGTAAGTGAGCCGGGACAGTGAAAACAGCGCGAGAGGTGAGTGAGCCGGGACAGTGAAAACAGCGCGGGAGCTGAGTGAGCCGGGACATTGAAAACAGCGCGAGTGGTGAGTGAGCCGGGATATTGAAAACAGCGCGGGAGGCGAGTGAGCCGGGACAGTGAAAACAGCGCGGGAGATTTAAAAAGCGCAGGAGCTGCGAGTCAGAGCGGAGATTTTAAAAGATCGCAGCCTAGTTTCGGGAGCCGTTCGGAGGAGGAGGAGCAGTCTCTGTCAGGGAGAGAACCTGAGAACATTTAAGACACTCAGAAGGTAAGAAGGTAAGTAAGTGATTTTTACTCATTTTTACTTTTATACCTTTTTCAAATTGTGCGTGTCGGGGGGAAACTTAAGTGACATCACAGAAAAGCTGTGACCTGAGTGGCTAGTTGGGAATCTACACTAAATTAAAAAAATTAAGCATTGGTAACTAATTAAACATAATTACTTAATTATAATTTAGAGGGGTATCTAAGCCAGAGATCGGAGAGTACTATATTTAGCTTTCGCATTTATATTAGAAATATAGTGCTAGGAAACAGATAGTTAACAGTAACTTTTTTAAAAATTGAAAAATATATTTAAATTTTTTTTAAAAAACTTTTAATTTTAATTAATTGATGCAATCTCAGTTAGAGGGGTGCAGTGCTCTGACTGTGAGATGTGGCAGGTCCAGGAGGCTTCCAGCATCCCGGATGGCTTCATCTGCAGAAAGTGCACCCAACTGGAGCTCCTCACAGACCGCATAGTTCAGTTGGAGCAGCAATTGGATGCACTTAGGAGCATGCAGGTGGCGCAAAGCGTCATATATCGCAGTTATATAAATGTGGTCACACCCAAGGTGCAGGCAGAGAAATGGGTGACCACCAGAAAGGGCAGGCAGTCAGTGCAGGAATCCCCTGCGGTTGTCCCCCTCTCGAACAGGTATACATCTTTGGATACTGCCGGGGGGGATAGCTTATCAGGGGAAAACAGCAGCAGCCAGAGCAGTGGCACCACGGCTGGCTCTGATGTTCAGAAGGGAGAGTCAAAGTGCAGAAGAGCAATAGTAATAGGGGACTCTATAGTCAGGGGCACAGATAGGCGCTTCTGTGGACGTGAAAGAGACTCCAGGATGGTATGTTGCCTCCCTGGTGCCAGGGTCCAGGATGTCTCCGACGGGTAGAGGGCATCCTGAAGGGGGAGGGCAAACAGGCAGAGGTCGTTGTACATATTGGTACTAACGACATAGGCAGGAAGGGGCATGAGGTCCTGCAGCAGGAGTTCAGGGAGCTAGGCAGAAAGTTAAAAGACAGGACCTCTAGGGTTGTAATCTTGGGATTACTCCCTGTGCCACGTGCCAGTGAGGCTAGAAATAGAAGATAGAGAAGCTAAACATGTGGCTAAACAGCTGGTGTAGGAGGGACGGTTTCCGTTATCTGGACCACTGGGAGCTCTTCCGGGGCAGGTGTGACCTATATAAGGACGGCTTGCATCTAAACCTGAGAGGCATAAATATCCTGGCCGCGAGGTTTGCTAGTGTCACACGGGAGGGTTTAAACTAGTATGGCAGGGGGGTGGGCACGGGAGCAATAGGTCAGAAGGTGAGAGCATTGAGGGAGAACTAGGGAATAGGGACAGTGGGGCTCTGAGGCAGAGCAGACAGGGAGAAGTTGCTGAACACAGTGGGTCTGGTGGCCTGAAGTGCATATGTTTTAATGCAAGAAGTATTACGGGTAAGACAGATGAACGTAAGAGCTTGGATTAGTACTTCGAACTATGATGTTGTTGCCTTTACAGAGACCTGGTTGAGGGAAGGGCAGGATTGGCAGCTAAACATTCCAGGATTTAGATGTTTCAGGCGGGATAGAGGGGGATGTAAAAGGGGAGGTGGAGTTGCGCTACTGGTTAGGGAGAATATCACAGCTGTACTGCGGGAGGACACCTCAGAGGGCAGTGAGGCTATATGGGTAGAGATCAGGAATAAGAAGGGTGCAGTCACAATGTTGGGGGTTTACTACAGGCCTCCCAACAGCCAGCGGGAGATAGAGGAGCAGATAGGTAGACAGATTTTGGAAAAGAGTAAAAACAACAGGGTTGTGGTGATGGGAGACTTCAACTTCCCCAATATTGACTGGGACTCACTTAGTGCCAGGGGCTTAGACGGGGCGGAGTTTGTAAGGAGCATCCAGGAGGGCTTCTTAAAACAATATGTAGACAGTCCAACTAGGGAAGGGGCGGTACTGGACCTGGTATTGGGGAATGAGCCCGGCCAGGTGGTAGATGTTTCAGTAGGGGAGCATTTCGGTAACAGTGACCACAATTCAGTAAGTTTTAAAGTACTGGTGGACAAGGTTAAGAGTGGTCCTAGGATCAATGTGCTAAATTGGGGGAAGGCTAATTATAACAATATTAGGCGGGAACTGAAGAACATAGATTGGGGGCGGATGTTTGAGGGCAAATCAACATCTGACATGTGGGAGGCTTTCAAGTGTCAGTTGAAAGGAATTCAGGACCGGCATGTTCCTGTGAGGAAGAAGGATAAATACGGCAATTGTCAGGAACCTTGGATAACGAGAGATATTGTAGGCCTCGTCAAAAAGAAAAAGGAGGCATTTGTCAGGGCTAAAAGGCTGGGAACAGACGAAGCCTACGTGTAATATAAGGAAAGTAGGAAGGAACTTAAGCAGGGAGTCAGGAGGGCTAGAAGGGGTCACGAAAAGTCATTGGCAAATAGGGTTAAGGAAAATCCCAAGGCTTTTTACACGTACATAAAAAGCAAGAGGGTAGCCTGGGAAAGGGTTGGCCCACTGAAGGATAGGCAAGGGAATCTATGTGTGGAGCCAGAGGAAATGGGCGAGGTACTAAATGAATACTTTGCATCAGTATTCACCAAAGAGAAGAAATTGGTAGATGTTGAGTCTGGAGAAGGGTGTAGATAGCCTGGGTCACATTGAGATCCAAAAAGACGAGGTGTTGGGTGTCTTAAAAAATATTAAGGTAGATAAGTCCCCAGGGCCTGATGGGATCTACCCCAGAATACTGAAGGAGGCTGGAGAGGAAATTGCTGAGGCCTTGACAGAAATCTTTGGATTCTCACTGTCTTCAGGGGATGCCCCGGAGGACTGGAGAATAGCCAATGTTGTTCCTCTGTTTAAGAAGGGTAGCAAGGATAATCCAGGGAACTACAGGCCGGTGAGCCTTACTTCAGTGGTAGGGAAATTACTGGAGAGAATTCTTCGAACAGGATCTACTTCCATTTGGAAGCAAATGGACGTATTCGTGAGAGGCAGCATGGTTTTGTGACGGGGAGGTCGTGTCTCGCTAACTTGATAAGAGTTTTTCGAGGAGGTCACTAAGATGATTGATGCAGGTAGGGCAGTGGATGTTGTCTATATGGACTTCAGTAAGGCCTTTGACAAGGTCCCTCATGGTAGACTAGTACAAAAGGTGAAGTCACAAGGGATCAGGGGTGAGCTGGCAAGGTGGATACAGAACTGGCTAGGTCATAGAAGGCAGAGAGTAGCAATGGAAGGATGCTTTTCTAATTGGAGGGCTGTGACCAGTGGTGTTCCACAGGGATCAGTGCTGGGACCTTTGCTGTTTGTAGTATATATAAATGATTTGGAGGAAAATGTAACTGGTCTGATTAGTAAGTTTGCAGATGACACAAAGGTTGGTGGAATTGCGGATAGCGATGAGGACTGTCAGAGGATACAGCAGGATTTAGATTGTTTGGAGACTTGGGCGGAGAGATGGCAGATGGAGTTTAATCCGGACAAATGTGAGGTAATGCATTTTGGAAGGTCTAATGCAGGTAGGGAATATACAGTGAATGGCAGAACCCTCAAGAGTATTGAAAGTCAAAGAGATCTAGGCGTACAGGTCCACAGGTCACTGAAAGGGGCAACACAGGTGGAGAAGGTAGTCAAGAAGGCATACGGCATGCTTGCCTTCATTGGCCGGGGCATTGAGTATAAGAATTGGCAAGTCATGTTGCAGCTGGATAGAACCTTGGTTAGGCCACACTTGGAGTATAGTGTTCAATTCAGGTCGCCACACTACCAGAAGGATGTGGAGGCTTTAGAGAGGGTGCAGAAGAGATTTACCAGAATGTTGTCTGGTATGGAGGGCATTAGCTATGAGGAGCGGTTGAATAAACTCGGTTTGTTCTCAGTGGAACGAAGGAGGTTGAAGGGCGACCTGATAGAGGTCTACAAAATTATGAGGGGCATAGACAGAGTGGATAGTCAGAGGTTTTTCCCCGGGGTAGATGGGTCAATTACTAGGGGGCATAGGTTTAAGGTGAGAGGGGCAAGGTTTAGAGTAGATGTACGAGGCAAGTTTTTTACGCAGAGGGTAGTGGGTGCCTGGAACTCTCTACCGGAGGAGGTGGTGGAAGCAGGGACGATAGTGACATTTAAGGGGCATCTTGACAAATACATGAATAGGATGGGAATAGAGGGATACGGACCCAGGAAGTGTAGAAGATTGTAGTTTAGTCGGGCAGCATGGTCGGCACAGGTTTGGAGGGCCAAAGGGCCTGTTCCCGTGCTGTACATTTCTTTGTTCTTTGTTTGTACATACTGTGACAGGAAACCCTCGTTCACACATTGGACAAAAACGGACCCATCTAAAGTACTCGAACTATAGCGTTTCCAGTCAATATTTGGAAAGTTAAAGTCCCCCATAACAACTACCCTGTTGCTTTCGCTCCTATCCAGAATCATCTTTGCAATCCTTTCCTCTACATCTCTGGAACTTTTCGGAGGCCTATAGAAAACCCCTAACAGGGTGACCTCTCCTTTCCTGTTTCTAACCTCAGCCCATACTACCTCAATCGACGAGTCCTCATCAAACGTCCTTTCTGCCACCGTAATACTGTCCTTGACTAACAATGCCACCCCTCCCCCTCTTTTACCACCTTCCCTGAGCTTATTGAAATATCTAAACCCCAGCACCTGCAACAACCATTCCTGTCCCTGCTCTATCCATGTCTCCGAAATGGCCACAACATCGAAGTCCCAGGTGCCAACCCCTTGCTGCAAGTTCACCCACCTTATTCCGGTTGCTCCTGGCATTGAAGAAGACACACTTTAAACCACCTTCCTGCCTGCCGGTACACTCCTGCAAATTTAAATGGGCAAGGTGAGAACAGGGGGGTCTGCAGGGGGTAGGATGCCCTCAAGAGCGACCCTTAGACAGGACTGAGAGCAGGCGGCCAGATAGATTGGTTCCAGGAGTCTGGTCCCGAGGACCTGGCAGCGGTGCCATAAGAAGTCTAATGACCTCACACATTTGTGTCAAGGTCAGTGAATGCATCGTCAAATGACATCTCCTACCTGTCACACCAACAACCTCTCACACTGCTCAGTGCACCTCCTCCCATCACTCCACGGTATTCAGGATTCGGAGCCATCATCCAAATACTCCAGCTCACTTTCATGCACCTACCAATTCGATCAACCTCACACCCACCTCCTTCTGCCACTCCCCCCACCCTCCAGCTATGCAGCTCTGGCAGGCACAGAATCCAAATAGAGTGTTGCATAATCACCCTCTCTTTTGCATGACAAATTGGCACAACATAGAAAGCAGTAAAGTTAGGCCAGTGAGGGGTCAAGCACACATGCAGCTCCTGAATCTCCCATAAGATGGTTCTCCACATTATGAGACTGGCTGCCACAGAGCTTAACACATCTGGTATTGCTGAGAAGCTCAAGGATGATGGTATGTTCCTGCTTTGTGTCCTTTCCAAACTTCCAGCTCGCCCCAATCCCATTCTCTGGCACGATGAGCAAGCTGATGGTGTGACTTCCAAAACCACCCTGATCCTTCATCCCAACCTTCCCTTTCTGGAATTCCAGCTTTCACACACACGAGAGCCATCGCCTATCTAGCCCAAGGCAGCTGCAGCAGAAGGAAATAGACTAACAGCATGGAACTGATGGCGAGCGGCCGACATGTAATCTGAAACTTCCAGCCACCAGCTCAGATACTGGCACTGTACATACCTTGGAAGCTAGTACAGAGTTAGGATCAGCATGTGTTGAGTCACCGGGCAGAGGGAAAGGATGGTTTGTTTGCCAGGTCACTGGAGGGCAAGGTCCCTGGCAGACAAATACCGCTGTGGATGACTCATATGGGGACCTCAACGAACGGCATATAGGGAGGAGAATGCTGGGTGTATTGGTTGGCCTGCCAGATAGCTTCCTGTAACTGTCAAGGAGCATAGAGGAGGCCGTCTCCAACTTGGCAATGGACATTATCCAAAACATGTCCTCTCTGCAGCGCCTGCTCCATCTCCCCGTCCTGGTGCAGATTCAAAACAGCCTGTGTGTTGACAGGTCACAAAATCCACCCACTCCAAACAACCATCTCCCATGAGGGTTTGGCAACAATCTCTGGCAAATCTAGTAACTCATCACAACACCTCTAAAAACAATCCTGGGTACATCTGGGTTGCACTAGAAAAGGTGGCAGAAAATGATCTTACCTGCATTTTGGGTGCCTGGCCTTTTAAATAACCTTCAGCCCATCTTGCTGCTTTGAACTTGTTGTTCGCAGAGGTTGCCTGCACATTCGGTGACCAAATATGGCATGCTAACATCACCTCAGCTGGCTCAGTGGTGTGACTTCAGAACGGATCCATTCAACGTTGGCCAACGCACACAGGCGATGCAGCTATGTGCACCATTATAACGCGATGTGTCGCCAACGATCAATTGCGTCAGAGAGGTGTATCTGCGATTCCGTAGAAACGCTTAATGCGGCGCTATGGAAACAAATCCCAATCCAAGGAGTTCCAAAAAGATACTTCAGGACAGTTGAGTCTAAAAGACCTAATTTGAATAACTAAAATGTTTGTAGGGAAGAGTTAATATTGATTTCTAGGCAAGAGCTGTGGCAGAATATTGCAAGATCTGAACATTTTGTTATATTGTCCTCTTTGCTGGGGAGAAGTAAATAAAGTTAATTCAATAATGGCTGCCTGCGATGAATCCACATGGTAGTTTATCACTTTGCAATTGAAAGTTGACAACGAGGCTAGGATGGAATTCTCTTTCACATTTACTTTGAGAAATTAAGTCCTGGGGAACATTGTAAAATACCTTTTGGGAAGGCCAGAGTTGATTTTGTGGATGCTCGGGCGATTTGAAAGATTGCTTCATGTATGCATCTTGTCCTTAGATACACAGTGAGTCAGCATTGTACGCAATTGAAACAAAAATGGCATTGAAGATGTATTTGGGAACAATGGGAGGATTCAACCCTAAAGAAAGGAGAACTGGTATCATTGTAAACAAAGATTTCCCATTTGGCTGAAAGCAAATAAAAGACGACCTGAGGATCAAGTAAATTTATCCTCACCACGATAAATGCTATTGATGCCGTTTCTAACTAATATTGCTCACAAAACCCCAATACTATGGAGAATGCTGAAATTATTGAGATTCTGCACTCATATTATGTCATGACGAACAATGAGATTGCGCTGGGAATTGCATTCAGTGAAAAGAGGCAGTTGTCAAAGTGGGACTGTTGCAGATTACATACTCCGGTTAAAGAAATTCTCTCATCAATGTGGGTATGGTGCAAACTTAGCAATCAACCTTAGAGACCTGTTTTTAAGATGCCTAAAGAACAACAAAATCCAGGCCATATGCAGGTGTACAATTGATAGATGATGTTTGACAAAGTCCCGCATAAGAGATTATTGTGCAAAATTAAAGCGCATGGGATTGGGGAAATGTATTGAGGTGGATAGAAAACTGGTTGGTAGAGAGGAAACAAAGAGTAGGAATTAATGGGTCCTTTTCAAATTGGCAGGCAGTAACTAGCAGACAGTAACTAGTGGGGTACCACAGGGATCGGTGATGGGACCCCAGCTATTCACAATATATGTTACTGATTTGGATGAGGGAACAAAATGTAACATCTCAAAGTTTGCAGATGATATCAAATTGGGTGGAAGGGTGAATTGTGACGAGGATGCAGGGATCCTACTGCATGATCTGGACAGGTTGGGCGAACCAATGGCAGATGCAATATAATTTGGATAAGTGTGAGGTTATTCACTTTGGAAGCAAAAACAGGAAGGCAGATTACTACCTGAATGGTTGTAAATTGGGAGAGGGGAGTGTGCAGTGGGACCTGGATATCTTGTGCACCAGTCGCTGAAAGTAAGTATGCAGGTGCAGCAGGCGGTAAAGAAGGCTAATGGTGTGTTGGCCTTCATTGTGAGAGGTTTTGAGTACAGAAGCAGTAAGTATTGCTGCAATTATACAGGGCCTTTGTGAGGCCACACCTGGAATATTGTGTGCTGTTTTGGTCTCCTTTTCTGAGGAAGGATGTTCTTGCTCTCGAGGGAGTGCAGCAAAGGTTTACCAGACTGATTACAGGGATGGCAGGACTGTCATACGAGGAGAGATTGACTAGGTTAGGATTATTCTCGCTGGAGTTCAGAAGAATGAGGGGGGATTTCACAGAGACATATAAAATTCTAATAGGACTAGACAGGGTAGATGCAGGGAAGATGTTCCCAATGGTGGGTGTGTCCAGAACCAGGGGTCACAGTCTGAGGATTCAGGGTAAACCATTTCAGACAAAGATGAGGAGACATTTCTTCACCCAAAGAGCGGGGTGAGCCTGTGGAATTCATTTCCATAGGAAATAGTTGATGCTAAAATATTGGATATATTCAAGAGGCGGCTAGATATAGCACTTGGGGAGAATGGGATCAAAGGCTATGGGGAGAAAGCAGGATTAGGCTACTGAGTTGGATGATCAGCCATGATCGTGATGAATGGCGGATCAGGCTCGAAGGGCCAAAAGGCCTCCTTTTGCTCCTATTTCTATGCATCGATGTATCCATGTGAAAATAGAAGTCAATGTTAACGAGCCATAAGGTTCTAGAGTTAGACTCAGTCAGAGAGCAATGGGACTTGATTCTCCGGAAAAATCAGCAAACAGGAATTGTCGTGAGATTCCCTGCGCTCGGTCGGCAACGCTATTCAACGTTAATTTTTTGTCTCCCCCAGGTCCAGCAGCCGACTGCGCCGGCCCATTTCAGGCAGCCCACTCTCCTGACCCTGAGGAGAACACCTCAGAGGGGAGCTCTGAGGATGCAACTGTTATAGTCACGGCACAGCTGTCATCCCCACCCTCCACCAGCGCAGATACACACACCTCGGTGGGAAATGTTAGTGGTCAGGCTTCTGGGGCACAATCTGGTGAGCATCACACTGCTGATGATGTAGATCAGATGAAGGCAGGAACTCCCAGGCGAGACATCAGCTGGAGGTCTGCTGGACCCAGCTAGGTCCCAGCCTGATACTGAGCCTCTGGAGCAAGGTTACCCAGAGCTTATGGAAACATTGGGGAGCGGCCTGGACATTCAAAGGGAGATAGCAGCATCACTCCAGTAGATCCATAGCCAATTGGAGGAGTCCCAAAGGCTACAGGCGCAGGAGATGCGGCCGGCAAAGAATGGCATTGAGGGCAAAACTGCTAGGATGGCGACCGCAATGGAGAGCCTGGTGCATGATCTTGGCACCATGAATAAAGGTGTCCAAGGCCTTGTGCAGTCAGCGACGGCCATGGCTGAGGGTCTCAACAGAATGTCAGGCTCGCTGGAGGATGTTACCTAGTACCAGGCTGACCTTGATGAGGTTCTGCAGGACAGAACCCGCTCTCAGATGGGAATGGCCAAGACACTGCGGAGCTTGTCCCACTCGCAGGTGAACATTTCCGAGCTGCTGCAGAGCATGGCCCAATCACTGAGGGCGCATCGCCGAGGACGTCAACACGATGGTGCGGACTATAGGGAACTACCAGAGCTGGCAGAGACCAGATGATGCAGGGGCAGCCAGGTCTCGGACCAGCTGCCCTTCTATCTCAAGCTGAACCCCAGAACCCTATGGCACCAACCCGGAGGAGGGGGTGCTAAGTGGCAACCCGGATCCATCCCATTGGGCAGTGACGGTGGCCACCAGCTCTCCTGAGTTCCACCCCTCTGATGAGACCGCGCCTCGCAGCCAGCACATGGGACAGGGCGGCACGGCTGTGCATGTACCGCCGACAAGTGCTCTGGTTCATGAGCCACCAGGGAACGCCTGCCAGGGGCATCGAAGGCCACGGACATGGTAAGCAATTGGCTGCCTCCACCTCTGATGTGCATCCTGGGGTTACACCTAGACGTAGCCGTAGAGCTAGAAAGACCAAGCACATCGAGGATCACTGAGAGGACTCTGGTGGGGTGAGTGGAGGGAGGGGGGGGGGGACGGGGGACGAGGGTAGGTGGGGGAGGTAAGGAGTGGACTGTGCATTGGGGGAAGGGAGGGAGCCTTGTGGGATGTTTGGTGGGGAGGGAGCGTGGATTGTGGGATGGCAACATTCAAGTACTGTCACCACAACCAGTACGATGCCTCTGACTCTTTGTTCCACGATACGAGCCGACCACCAATCCCATGCCCCACTCGTGCGCCCGACCACCCTCTTCCCCTGTCCGCACACCACCCCACCCCGATTCCCCCATCCACCACCAACAGGGCTGCGCACCCCCCCCACACCCCCTCCCCCCACCCCCGCGTGCAGGGACAGCATGTCCAGCGCCCCTGGGGCTCATTGCTTGTGGGGGAAGATGGCTACTCACCTCCTTGGGTCCCTCAGCAGCCCTTCCGCCAGGTTCACGGTTTTCAAAAGGAGTACTAATCGGTGCCAGCACAACCACTTGCTGGGGAGGCCGCTGAATCATGAGACGCTCTCCTTAAATATATGGAAATAGGGTTTAAGTGGTGATAATTGGTTTCTCGGCATGCCACAGCGCGATCCAGATTTTGCCTACGGTTTGGCACCCGGCGCATTTTCGGACTCATTGCATTCTTACTCGAGTGCAACAAAGCCGGAGAATCATGCCCTAAGTGTCTTTGAATAGCTGTGGGGAACTCGCCAGCAGAGCCGGCGGGGAACTCCCTGAAAAACCCGTCAGAAATTATGTTTGAAATTTTCCGGAAAATCACACTCTTAGAAATTTCTCAGTGGCGAGCTGAACCCGCCAGCGAGACCTGCTCCTCAGAGATCGGGCTGCCATTTTGAAATGGTTCCCTGATCTCTAAGTGAGCTTGAGGGTCCCCCACACCGCCCACCCACAGGCAATGCCACCCCGCAAACATGCGTATTACCCCACTCTCCCCCAAGTGAGGACACCCCACTTTAGGATCGCTGAGAGGTCCCCACTTTCAGGACACCCACCCTTCCCCCACCCCCAATATTTATGAGGCACCTTCATACCCGCCCTTCACCTCCCCACCCTTCCTACCGCCTCTATTCCCCAATTAATTGGGCATGGTCCCCCTCAGGACCCAGCCCTTGGCATTGCCACCCAGCACCTGGGCACCGGGTCCCCCTTTACCTCCAGCACGTCTCCCCGCTACAGAGTATGGAGGACACAGCAGGCCACCACAAAGCAAGCGATCCTCTGGGAGGTGTCTGCAGGACACCACCATGAGCGGTCGAGGCATCGGAACCGCGTCTTGAGGAATCTGATGCACCCCTCAATGACAGCCCAGATGGTTGCATGGGTCTCACTGTATTGGGTTTCCGCATTGGTGACCGGCCTTCATACTAGCGTCATTAGCCAGGTCGTTAGTGGGTACCCCTTATACCCCAACAGCCAAACGGTCATCCTGGGGCGGTCCTCGAAGAGGCCGGAGATGTCCGACTGTCCCAGGATGCAGGTGTTGTGTGTACTCTCTGGAAAGCGTGCACACACGTGCATGATCTTCATGTGGCAGTCATACACGAGCTGGACTTTCAGGAAGTGAAACCCCTTCCCTCCCTGATGGCCCAGTGTGCACAAGACGACATGCCTGCCATTTATAACCCCATGGACCTGGGGCATCCCGGCGATGACGGAGATCCTGCTATCCCGGTATCCTGCTGGGCTTGGTCCATGTCAAAGTCTATATGGTTCGCTGCCCGCAAACAGGGCGTCCGTGACCTCACGGATACACTTGTGGGCTGTAGTTTGTGAGATGCTGCACAAGTCCTCGCTCGAGCCGGGGAATGATCCTGCGGCCTGGAAGTTCAGGGCTATGTGAAGTGCTCACTTAACCATGATTGCCAATTCCCAATTAGCAATAGCCTTCAGCCGCACAGCCAGAGGCCTCCGCAGTCAGTGGGAGTTATGGGTGGTCGATGGGGCAGGCGAGCAAGGGCTGGGTTGCCCCCGGAACGTGACCACACGATCCAGGGGTTGGCATGGCAGACCCGCGGGTGCTGATATATCCATCTCCCACCCCCAGCCCAGGCCATGGGTGGCCAACCCCTCCACTGATGGTGGCCCACCTCGACCAAGGCTGGCACCCCGGCCTCATTCCCTGGATCAAAGTCCTGGAAGACATGCTGTTAGGTAATTTGGACATTCTGAATTCTCCCTCAGAGTACCCGAACAGATGCCATAGTGTGGTGACTAGGGGCTTTTCACAGTAACTTGATTGCAGTGTTAATGTAAGCCTACTTGTGACAATAATAAAGATTATTATTACTCACCTCCTCGGTCATGCAGCAGCTCTTCCGCCAGCTTCACATTTTTAAAAAGGAGCAATATTTGGCACTCTTGTGACCACGTGGGGAGACTGTCAGATCACAGGGGTCGTTCCCGTTAATTGTATTGGTTACTTGCTGATGCACAATCAATTACTCGTGAGACAAGGAGAGTCATACTAATCAGCTTTAATCAGCTAGAACTGTACCCAGCAGCTTCGATACAGAAAGTGAAGGCTGCTGGGACGGCATTGGTTCTTATACCCCGCCTCTCAGGGCGGCGCTATGTACATCAGCCAATGGTAGACTCCTAGGTCTAGCCAATGGGCATCCACCTCTCAGGTACTGCACACCTGGTATTACCACACTTGCCAGCTGAGGCGGGATCCTGATTTCACTAACGAGAGTGGGCCGGTTAGATCGCAAACAGATCGGCGCCTTGCGTAGTTCTTGATTTTGGCCCCTCTTGTTGCGTTCTCACTTAAGCGGCCATTAAATCGCACACAAGGTTAGGGTAGGATATGGTGACACATCTTATTTCTTGCCAATGGTAGTTGCGGGGGTATGGGGGGGTGGGGGGGGGGGAACGGACACTTCATTATACGGCCCTCTCTGTTGGGGAGCTGTAAATAAAGTTTGTTCAACAATGGCTGCCTGCTATGAGTCTCCACGGTGAACAACTGTTTTCACTTAGAAGAAGCCCAGGTTAAATGGTAGTATTCATGTGAATACTTCTGCTAAGTTATCTTTTGTCTTAAAATAGATACAAAATAAATTTCAATGTCCACGTGAAGTATTTATCCAACAACATCTGACAATAACCTCTTCTAGTCTTACATTCTTGAACAAATGTTGGGCCTCAGGTAGGATCTTGGCCAATGTGAATGCATTGTCCAACAGCTCGGTGTAGTTATGACAACATAGCTCTGCACAAATGTATTCGGGAGTAAAATTCCTTATTCATATTTACACAATTCAGGAAAATGTACTTAACGTGTCTTTCCACTTAACAAACATCCAGTGTCATTCCCACATATTTTCAGTCTTTGCCTGTCTAGAACTTTGAATTTATCAATGCAGCTTCCAGTAACTACCAGCTGAACTTCAAACTTCACTATCGATGAGAATGTTGACCCATACTAGATGGAGCAGTACTTCGCCTCACCAAGACCAATTTTCAATCTCTATCCAGAAACATCCCATGCTTACAACATAGACAATCACTAAGAGGAACACCCCTCCATTCTCTACCTGGGCCCTCACCCTCGCCCTCGCCCCCCCACACCCCGCTCTCCACGTGGACCCTCACCCCCCCCTCCACTCTCCACCTGGACCCTCACCCCCCCCCTCTCTATCCTCCCCCCCTCCGCTCTCTACCCGGACCCTCACCCCCCGCTCTCTACCTGGACCCTCGCCTCCCGCTCTCTACCTGGACCCCTCTCTACCCGGGCACCTGCTGCCCGCTTTCGACATGGACTCTTGCCCCCCCCCTCCACCCAGACTCTCATGACCGCACTCCACCTGGCCGCCCCCCACCCTCCACTCGGACCGCCACCCGCTCTCCTCCCAGACTTTCGTCCCCGCTCTCCACCTGCACTCCCCAAGCCTTCCACCCGGACACCCCTCTCTCCACCCGGACCCCCCTTCTCTCGAACCGGACTCCCCCTCTCTCCACCTGGACCCCCCCATCCCCCACTCTCCAACAGACCATCGATCCCTCTCTCCTCCTGGACCCATGCCTGGTCTCCACCCAGCCCTTTGTCCTTCGTGCTCTCCTCCCGATCCTTCCCGCTCTCCTCCCGGACCATCCCGCATTCCTCCCGGATTCTCCCGCTTTCCTCCCGGACCCTCCCGCTCTCCTGCCGGACCCTCCCGCTCTCCTCCCGGACCCTCCCCCTCTCCCCCCGGACCCTCCCCCTCTCCTCCTGGACCCTCCCGCTCTCCTCCCGGACCCTCCCGCTCTCCTCCCGGACCCTCCCGCTCTCCACCCGGACCCTCCCGCTCTCCACCCGGACCCTCCTGCTCTCCACCCGGACCCTCCCGCTCTCCTCCCGGACCCTCCTGCTCTCCTCCAGGACCCTCCCGCTCTCCCGGACCCTCCCACTCTCCTCCCGGACTCTCCCGCCCCCTCCCGCTCTCTCGGACCCTCCCACTCTCCACCCGGACTCTCCCGCTCCCTCCAGCTCTCCACCCAGATCCTCCCGCTCTCCTCCCGGACCCTCCCGCTCTCCACCCGGACCCTCCTGGACCCCCCCGCTCTCCTCCCGGACCCCCCCTCTCTCCACCTGGACCCCCCCCTCCCCTGCTCTCCAACAGACCATCGACCCCGCTCTCCTCCCGGACCCTCCCGCTCTCCTCCCGGACCGTCCCGCTCTCCTCCTGGACCCTCCCGCTCTCCTCACGGATCCTCCCGCTCTCCTCACGGGCTCTCCTCACGGACCCTCCCGCTCTCCTCACGGACCCTCCCGCTCTCCTCACGGACCCTCCCGCTCTCCTCACGGACCCTCCCGCTCTCCACCCGGGACCTCCCGCTCTCCACCCGGACCCTCCCGCTCTCCACCCGGAACCTCCCTCTCTCCACCCGGACCCTCCCGCTCTCCACCCGGACCCTCCCGCTCTTCACCCAGACCCCTCGTTGCCACTCACTGCCCGACATAGAAAAGATGAGCAGCAGTAGGACATTCAGCCCTTTGAGACGGCACTGCCATGTTCACGGCTGATCATCTATCTCAGTAATCTGTTCCTGTCATACTCCATATCCTTTGACTCATTTAGTCCCAAGAGCTATACTTAACTCCTTTTTTTTGTAAAACATTTTATTAAGGTATTTATAATTTAATAATAATAACAGTAAACAGTACAAATAAATCATCTCCATCCCTTAAAAATCCCACCTACTCTAAACAGAAAATAGCCTAACTACCCCCTGTGGTAGTATGCATTAGGGGTCATGTGGGACTGTGAAGCCGTGATGTCATTGGCTGACAGATCCCGGGTCCTGGTTGGACGTTGACATCTAGCTCCGCCCTGAAGGCGGAGTATAAGTACCAGGAGTCCTCCCCCGCAGGCAGTCTACTACTGAACTGCGGGGGAACAGTCACGCTTAATAAAGCCTCATCGACTTCACTCTATTCGTTTCTCGGAGTCTTTGTGCGCTACAATTTATTAAGCGTGACTAAAGGACTATGGAGCTCAGGATCATCCCAGAATGCCTGAGGATCAGCCCCCACGCAGTGAACGCAGCAGCAGCTTTCAAGCACTGGCAGACTTGTTTCGAGGCCTACCTCAGAACGGCCACCGGCCGGGTCACAGAAG
The DNA here is from genome assembly GCF_047496885.1 of Scyliorhinus torazame. Classification (NCBI taxonomy): domain Eukaryota; kingdom Metazoa; phylum Chordata; class Chondrichthyes; order Carcharhiniformes; family Scyliorhinidae; genus Scyliorhinus; species Scyliorhinus torazame. The sequence goes on along the minus strand of NC_092714.1, from coordinate 141,001,018 downwards.
ACCAAAAACTACAGGTCCTGCACTCGAGGTTAAGCACGGAGATTTTCTCCCTCATCGAAGACGCAGAGGATTTCCAGACGGCGTTCGTAGCACTAAAAAGTCTCTATGTTCGCCCAGTAAACCAGATCTACGCTCGCTATCGACTCGCAACGAGACGGCAAAGTCCCGGAGAATCGATAGATGAATTCTACGCCGCGCTACTAATTTTGGGACGGGCCTGCAGCTGCCCGCCGGTGAACGCAAATGAACACACGGACATGTTAATGCGCGATGCTTTTGTGGCAGGTATGAACTCCTCCCAAATCCGCCAAAGACATCTAGAAAAAGAGTCGCTAGGTCTCTGAGGCACGGGCCCTAGCAGCCTCCCTAGACGTGGCCGCGCGAAATACCCGCGCCTACGGCCCCGACCGCGCGGCAGCCCATTGGGCTCCGTACGCACCCGTTGCGACAAACCCACCCACCCCCCCCCCCCCCCGGACACCCCACAGGCTTGCGCGGTTCAAACGCCAAACGCCAAGTCGCACCGGGGGAGCCCACTGCTATTTCTGCGGCCAGGCGAAACACCCCCGGCAGTGCTGCCCGGCCCGTGCAGCGATCTGTAAGAGCTGCGGGAAAAAGGGCCATTTCGCGGCTGTGTGCCAGTCCCGCGAGGTCGCCGCTGTCCCGGGAGAACAGGGAGCCCTGCACGCCGTTTACGCTCCCCAACCCCCCCAGCGCCCCATGTATGACCCGCCGGCGCTACCTCTCTGGGTCCCGACCACCGCTCTCCCCGGAGAACAGGGAGCCCTGCACGCCGTTTACGCTCCCCAACCCCACCCCCCCCCCGCGCCCCATGTATGACCCGCCGGCGCTACCACTTTGGGTCCCGGCCACCGCTGTCCCCAGAGAAGAGGGAGCCCTGCGCGTTCCTAACGCTCCCCAACCCCCCCCAGCGCCCCATGTGCGACCCGCAGGCGCCGCCATTTTGGGTCCCGGCCACCACGAGGGGAGGAAGGGCGCCACCATCTTGGACCACCCCAGCCATGTGCGATGCATGGGGGCAGCCATCTTGTTCACCCCCGACGCCATCTTGGACGGCAACAACGGACCCCAGTGTCGACGGTTCCACGAGGCTCGAAGAAGACGCTCAACCATTACAACCACGTCTGGCTTCAATGACGCTGGACCAAGCACGGCCCCGGACACTCCAGACGACGACGACAACGGTGCTGATAAACGGGCACGAGACACCATGCCTGGTCGACTCCGGGAGCACGGAGAGCTTTATCCACCCCGACACGGTAAGACGCTGTTCTTTGACCATCCGTCCCAGCGCACAAAAGATTTCCCTAGCTGCAGGATCCCACTCCGTACAGATCAAAGGCTTCTGCACAGTTACCCTAACGGTGCAAGGGAGGGAGTTCAAAAACTACAGGCTCTACATCCTTCCCCAACTCTGCGCCCCCACATTACTGGGATTAGACTTCCAGTGCAATCTACAGAGCCTAACCTTCAAATTCGGCGGCCCAATACCCCCACTCACTATCTGCGGCCTTGCAACCCTCAAGGTGCAACCCCCATCCTTGTTTGCAAATCTCACCCCGGATTGCAAACCCGTCGCCACTAGGAGCAGACGGTACAGCGCCCAGGACCGGACCTTCATTCGGTCCGAAGTCCAGCGGCTACTAAAGGAAGGCATAATCCAGGCCAGCAATAGTCCCTGGAGAGCACAGGTGGTAGTAGTAAAGACAGGGGAGAAGCAAAGGATGGTCATAGACTATAGCCAGACCATCAACAGGTACACACAACTAGACGCGTACCCTCTCCCCCGCATATCCAACATGGTCAATCGGATTGCCCAATATAAAGTCTTCTCCATCGTGGACCTCAAGTCCGCCTACCATCAGCTCCCCATCCGCCCAAGTGACCGCAAGTACACAGCCTTCGAGGCAGACGGGCGATTATACCATTTCCTAAGGGTCCCATTTGGCATCACAAACGGGGTCTCGGTCTTCCAACGAGAGATGGACCGAATGGTTGATCAACACGGGTTACGGGCCACGTTCCCGTATTTCGACAATGTAACCATCTGCGGCCACGATCAGCAGGACCACGACGCCAACCTCCAAAAAGTCCTCCAGACCGCTAAAGCCTTGAACCTCACGTACAACGAGGACAAGTGCGTTTTTAGCACAAACTGGCTAGCCATCCTGGGCTACGTAGTGCGCAATGGGATAATAGGCCCCGACCCCGAACGTATGTGCGCCCTCATGGAATTTCCCCTCCCGCACTGCTCAAAAGCCCTAAAACGCTGCCTGGGGTTCTTTTCATACTACGCCCAGTGGGTCCCCCAGTACGCAGACAAGGCCCGCCCCCTAATACAGACCACGACCTTCCCTCTGTCGACAGAGGCTTGCCAGGCCTTCAGCCGCATCAAAGCGGATATCGCAAAGGCCACGATGCGCGCCATCGACGAGTCCCTCCCCTTCCAGGTCGAGAGCGACGCCTCCAACGTAGCTCTAGCGGCCACCCTTAACCAAGCTAGCAGACCCGTGGCCTTTTTCTCCCGAACCCTCCACGCTTCAGAAATCCGCCACTCCTCAGTGGAAAAGGAAGCCCAAGTCATAGTGGAAGCGGTGCGACATTGGAGGCATTACCTGGCCGGCAGGAGATTCACTCTCCTCACGGACCAACGGTCGGTAGCCTTCATGTTCGATAATGCACAGCGGGGCAAAATCAAAAACGACAACATCTTAAGGTGGAGGATCGAGCTCTCCACCTTCAACTACGAGATCTTGTATCGTCCCGGAAAGCTGAACGAGCCGTCCAATGCCCTATCCCGCGGCACATGTGCCAACGCACAAATTAACCGCCTCCAAACCCTCCACGAGGACCTCTGCCACCCGGGGGTCACTCGGTTCTACCACTTTATTAAGTCCCGCAACCTCCCATACTCTTTAGAGGAGGTCCGTACAGTCACAAGGAACTGCCACATCTGCGCAGAGTGCAAACCGCATTTTTTCAGCCCGGATGGTGCGCACCTGATTAAGGCTTCCCGCCCCTTTGAACGCCTTAGTCTGGTTTTCAAAGGACCCCTCCCCTCCACCGACCGCAACATATACTTCCTTAATGTGGTGGACGAGTACTCCCGCTTCCCATTCGCCATCCCCTGCTCTGACATGACCGCGGCCACAGTCATTAAAGCCCTGAATACCATATTCACACTGTTCGGTTGCCCCGCATACGTCCACAGCGACAGGGGGTCCTCCTTCATTAGTGACGAGCTGCGCCAGTTCCTGCTCAGCAACAGTATAGCCTCTAGCAGGACGACCAGCTACAACCCCCGGGGGAACGGGCAAGTAGAGAGGGAGAACGGCACGGTCTGGAAGACCGTCCTACTGGCCCTACGGTCCAGGGACCTCCCAGTTTCACGGTGGCAGGAGGTCCTCCCGGACGCCCTCCACTCCATCCGGTCACTACTCTGTACTAGCACTAACCAAACGCCTCATGAGTGCCTCCTTGTCTTCCCCAGGAAGTCCTCCTCTGGAACGTCGCGGCCGACCTGGCTGGCGGCCCCAGGACCCATCTTGCTCCGAAAACATGTGCGGGCGCACAAGTCGGACCCGTTGGTCGAAAGGGTTCACCTCCTTCACGCGAACCCGCAGTACGCTTACGTGGAGTACCCCGACGGCCGACAGGACACGGTCTCCCTGCGAGATCTGGCGCCCGCCGGCAACACACACACCCCCCGACACCAATCACCCCCTTCCTGCCGCCGTCGCACCCCGCGACCGCCCCCTTCCCAGGAGGATCGGTCCTCCTCCCAGGCCCAACCAGGAGTGAAGCCCAAGCTGAAACCGTAAGGCTCCCGGAGACGACAACACCGGAACAAGCACCACCACCACCACCGGGGCCGAGGCGATCGACACGGACGACCAGACCGCCCAACCGACTCGTGGCGTTGATCTAACACTACAATATGTGGACCTTTAACGAGAACATTTTGTCTTTTTTTCCTGACGATTACTGTAAATAGTTCGAAACAAAAAAAACCTTGTACATACTGTAATAACATGCAAAAGTTTTCCTCCCAGGACCAGCCTTGTAAACCCTTACCACCATGCGAAGCATCACCCCGCCGGGTTCATTTTTAACAAGGGGTGAATGTGGTAGTATGCATTAGGGGTCATGTGGGACTGTGAAGCCGTGATGTCATTGGCTGACAGATCCCGGGTCCTGTTTGGACGTTGACCTCTAGCTCCGCTCTGAAGGCGGAGTATAAGTACCAGGAGTCCTCCCCCGCAGGCAGTCTACTACTGAACTGCGGGGGAACAGTCGCGCTTAATAAAGCCTCATCGACTTCACTCTATTCGTTTCTCGGAGTCTTTGTGCGCTACACCCCCCACCTTTTTTTCTTATTGCCTCTGCTGACAGTTAGTTTCCCCCGAAGAAGTCGACGAACCCTAGCAGTAGTTGAGTGCGAAACATTGTATGGTTTCAGGAAGCAGTTAGATACAGCATTCAGGGCAAAGGAGATCAAAGGATCTGGGCTAAAGTGGGATTAGGCTATTGAGTTGGATTATCAGCCATGATCATAATGAATGACAGAGCAGGCTCGAAGGGCCAAATGGCCTCCTCCTGCTCCTATATTTTCAATGTTTCTAAGAAGCTGGCGGCAATGAGAGCATGCCCTGCCCAACCTGGCCCTCCTCTGCATTCTCCTCGTCAGACGAGGCCTGCCGTCCATCCTCCTCCTCTAGCATGTCACCCCTCTGCTGCGCAACATTGTGGTGGACACAGCAGTCCACCATGATGTGGAGACCCTCCTAGCTCTTTACTGGTGGGCCCCTTCAAAGCGGTCCAGGAACCTGAACCGCATCTTGAGGTCGCCGATGCACCGCTCGATCATGCTCCTAGTCACGACATGGGTGCCATTGTGGCGAGTCTCCACGTCGATCTGAGGCCTCCGGATAGGCGTCATCAGCCACAACCACAGCAGATAACCCCTGTCGCCCAGGAGTAAACCTGTTCCCCGGGGGGGCACCTCAAAGATGTCAGGAAACTCGAGTGTGTGAGGATGAAGGCGTCATGCATGCAGCCTGGGTATCAGGCGCAGATCTGCATGATGAGCAACTGGTGGTCACGCACCAACTGCACGTTCATCAAGTGGAACCACTTTCGGTTTGTGAAGGCCACCCCCTCATGCGGCGGCGCTGTAGGGGGACATGCATCCCGTCGATCACCCCCTGGACCTGGGGCATCCCAGCGATGGTGGCAATCCCCACTGCCCGGGCAACCTGGTGGGCTCAGTCCACATTCAGCTTGATGTATTGCATCGCCCAGGCATATAGGGCCTCCTTAACAATGTGGATGCACCTGTGCATGGAGGTCTGCGATCCCAGGCAGGTCCCCGCTCGGCACCTGGAAGGACCCCGTCGGGTAGATGTTTAGGGTGACCATCACCTTGCTGTCTCGCATGTCCCCCTACTCAGCAGAGTCTTCATCAACACGCTCGGTCCGGCAGGTCCTCGAATGACAGGTGCAGCCAGTACACAAGGCCTGATGTGGCTTGGCTTCCCACCTCCTCTTCGGCCTGTTGGATGACCAGCTCTCCATCCTCACTCGCTGGCCCCTGTCCCTCTGGAGCAAGCTCCTCTTCAGCAGGGTCTATCCGAGCAGCTCCTGGTCGTACAGCCTCATGACTTTTCGCCAGGGCTGAGGCGGCTTCACAGATTCGGTATCCTGGCTGGATAACGAGATCTATTCTCTATAGAGGTGAAAGGCAGACATGATAGCATGGCGGTTACCCCCATGCCCAACCAGGTCCAACAGTCTACATGGTGGCCCTGTCCTGCACTATAGCCCCTGCCCCCGTATGTACCTTTCCCCAATTCCGCCCCTCCCATCACCATCCCCACCCCTGCCAGTTCTCCGGACACACTGACCTCTGCACCCCACCCCTGGCCTCGTCGGTGCCTGGCATTGGCGCGGCCTCTGACCCCGGCACACATCCCTGCCGACAGTGGTACCGGTGTCTGGCGCTTCCCATGCCAGCGGTACCCTCTGCGGCTCCTGTCCTGCGCCCTCCCATGGGATCTACTGTGGGTTCCCCCTTGGGTGGGTCGCGTGGTGCCCAGCCAGCAGGGTGGCACTTAGTTGTGGGGCGGGGGGCAGCATCTGTGGGCTCCTTGGAGGGGGGTGGCCTTGGGGAGGGCGGGGGCACCCATATGGCAATGATGGGCCATACTGGCATGTCAGTGGGGTGCGCTGCAAGATGGCTGCACTGCAGGCTGTGGCAATGGCGGTCCATGCCTGGACACCCCGGTCGCAGGGGACACTTCGATCCCATGGACAGACCATCCCCTGGTCAACCCCCCAACTACTCTCCCTGGCCCTGGCGACCCCCACCCCCCCCCCCCCCCCCCCCGCCCCCCGCCACGCGGCCAGCAGCAGGACTGGCAGCCCATCGCTGCACCTTGGGAACATGTCTTGACTCCTCTCTCTCCCTCAGCAGCCATGGCGCCTGTTTCCCAATCTTAAATACCACACGTGAACTCCGCCGTTGGTAATTCCTTCAGTCGGAGGCGGAGCATCGCTGGAGGCTCAACGAATATTGGGGGAGCCCGTTAATGTTACACCAATGGGGTTTACTGTACGATTTGCATTCCCACGCCGGCATGCGGCGTAGAACGCATTCACGCTGCTGTCGAGGCCCCCGAGCATGGCATTCCCTGCAGCACCCAACACCGATTTTCAGCTGAAGCGCGATTCTCCGGCTGATTGTGCTTCACGATTCCGGCGTCACTGGAGGAAAAATTCTCCCCCTATGTATGTCAGGCCAATATGAAAATTGAGATCATACACCTAACAATGGCCTCTATGACTCTTTTTATTTACTTTCAGAAAAATACGATCTGGATTCTCACATGTGGCAAGTAGCAAGTGTATGGAGCAACACTGCACTAAAGTAGAATGAGGAATCATGGACAGCGCTGTACACTAGCCGAGGACTGAGAGGTTTCTGAATTCAGAAGAATTAAGCTGATCTGTTAAACTGCATGGGAGAACAAAACATTGGGCGGGACTCTCTCATCCCGCAGCAGTGTCCACGCCGTCAAAAACGCCATCGTGAACGGGCAGCTCATGACGGCATGAACGGGCACCTGCCAGGACTAATTCGGGCCCCTACAGTGGGCCAGCACGGCACTGCCGATCCTGGCACGAACTGGGCGCCACGGGATCCGCGCATGCGCAGTGGCACCAGCGCTAATGAGCACATCTGCAGAGGCGCCGGCGCCAACGCGCGCATGCGCAGTGGCTTCCTTCAACGCGCGGCCCCGACGCAACATGGCACAGGACTACAGGGGCCGGCGGTGAGGAAATGAGTCTCCCAGCCAGAGAGGCCGGCCCGCTGATCGGTGGGCCCCGATCACGGGCCAGGCCGCATCAGAGGTCCCACCGGGATCGGAGCCCCACTTTCCCCCCCACAGGCCGCCACCCGACCCTTCCACGCTGAGTTCCCGCCGGCTGAGAGCAGGTGAGGACGGCGCCGGCGGGACTCAGCGTTTCCACGACGGCCGCTCAGCCCATCCCGGCCTGAGAATCAGCGGGCCGGCCACGTGGAGTGACCCGCGACCGGCGCCACGCCAACCACGCCGGCTCTGCAGAGAATCGCGTGCCAACGTCGGGGCGTGTGGCCCGGTCGCGGGGATTCTCTGGCTTGGCCCAGGGCTGAGAGAATCCCGCCCATTGAATTTAAAGTAACAGATCAACTGTGTGCTTAATAGATAAGGCCACAGGATTAGCTTTTGATTAAGCAAGCAGTGTTCTTGGGATCTGGGCAGTAAAACTGCTCATTCTTTCCAGAACAAAAGCTGGCAAAATTGCAACAGAACTAATCCAACTCTATTGGATGGGTCCATTTATTGCAGTTGACAACCATATCTGGTGATATGCCATGGGCTATATCATAGGCGGATGGTGTGCATCCTCCGACCAGCAGATGGTAGTGCAGACACACCATGTGGTCTCTCGACCAAGGTCATGTGACCAGTGACTCCCATATAAGTGGAGACACATCCGGCCATCTTCAGAAGAAGATTGAGAAGGTAATAAGATATACAAGTGAATGGTCGGTGTGAGGTGCAGATTCCAGAGGAGTAATAAGCAGATTCCATGATAACGTGCTCTGTATCAGATTGCTATCTTACCACACGAGACTCAATAAAAGATTCTGGTTTGGACAAGTCAAAGTGGTGGATTCCTTCATAATGTATAAAGGACCAAACACAACACCCTGCACAGTACAGCATTGACTCTGTACAAATATCAGGAATGGAAGCACCCATGGGTGGCCATTGCTAAAGGTGTATCCAAAATCAAGCATGGGGGAATATCTTTGCATTGCGTGATAACATAAAATGGGTGATGGTGAATCGGCAGTCCATTTCAAAGTAAAAATGGCTGGCCACTCACCATTAAATATTAAAGATTGTTGCACAAAGTTACAATCTACTCCCTTGTTTTGTTATGAACATGGCTCAATTCGCACACTCTAAACTGCACCCTGGTTCAGTTCATAGCACCATAGAATCCCTAAAGTGCAGAAGTCCATTCTGGCCATTAAGTCTTGTCTCAGAATCAGAAGGTCCATATCTCAAATCCCACTGCAGGGATTGAGCACAGAAATCTCGCTGACACTCCAATGTAGTACGAAGTCTTACAACACCAGGTTAAAGTCCAACAGGTTTGTTTCGATGTCACTAGCTTTCGGAGCGCTGCTCCTTCCTCAGGTGAATGAAGAGGTCTGTTCCAGAAACACATATCTCCACATCATGACTCCAATGTAGTGCTGCACTTGACTTTCAGAGGAAATGTTAAACTGCGGGCCCACCTACCTGCTCGGGCGGATGTAAAAGATCCCATGGCACTACTCTGAAGAAGAGCAGGGGAGTTAACCCTGGTGTCTCGACCAATATTTATCCCCCAATCAACATCACAGAGACAGATTACCTGGCCATTGTCACATTACTGCTTGCAGGAGTTTAAGTGCAAATTGGCTGCTGTTTCCTACACAGTGACTTCACTTCAAAAAGTACCTCATTGGCTGTAAAGCACTTCGAGACATCCGATGGTCTTGAAAAGCGCTACATAAACACAAGTTTTCTTTCTTTTTAGACTAGGTTCAGATATTGAATCTAGTTCGGCTCTTACAAATGGCTAAAGCTCAAGAAATCCATTGAGCACAATTGCAAATGATTTAATACTCCAACTGGGACATGAATGATTACTCTGATGAGCACATTGTTGGCCAAAAATATGAGATTAATGAGGTAGAATCAAAAGATTTCCCCAGATATTGAGATGCAGATTAGTCTGTTGATAGACAACATATTAAAATGAAATTGCATTCTTGTTAAAAGGGAAATGTGAAGAATATTGAATTAGCCTCAAACTAATACAAACTGAAAAACAAGCACTTGCATTTGAATAACACCGTTAACATAGTACAACATCCCAAAAGCAGTAAGAGCATAATTATACTATTTTCAGAGAGACTCAGCAACAAGAGTATCTTTAATCAAAAAATAATCCCATATCTATTCAGCAAAAAAGCCCTTTGCTCCTTGTCATTGAACAGACAGAGATCAAAATGAATGCAACATAGAGACAGGAACAGAGGATTTTTGAAACAGGTGGTCCAGTTGTCCAAGAGAAACTCTGAGGCCAGCCACAGAGGTGGGGTTGTCAGGCATGCTGTAACCTAGCTAGAAGTCATCTTATTCAAGTTGTTATGGCACGGTTGATGGTAAATGGCGAGCTTCCCAAATTTCAGAAGGGTAACTTCAAACAGCTGCCAGAATGGTTTTTGCAATTTTATATGAGGAGAGATTCTTAAGTTCAGAAATGACGTCCCCGACTACTTGTGGTGATTTTATAGTAAAAGAAATGTTTGTTAAGAAATAAAGCAAACAACACAAATGACTTCACACAATAAACAGTACTTTAAACTACCTTCCCCTTTTCTGCTCAGCAACATCTTTTAGATTTTAAAATCTATATAATTCCAGTAATTTTTACCACAGTGCCTTTATTTCCTCTTGGAGTGGGTGGGTTGGGTGGGGTTACTGGGTTACGGGGATAGGGTGGGGGTGTGGGCTTAGGTAGGGTGCTCTTTCCAAGGGCCGGTGCAGACTTGATGAGCCAAATAGCCTCCTGCACTGTAAATTCTATGATTCTATGGCGTGCCCACTGAGGCTAACAGCAGCTGGTCCTTCAGGACTGGCTTTCTTCACACTGTTTTCTGAGAGCGCTGACCAGATATTCCTGCTGTCTGCTCAGAAACCTCAACAGCAACCCCCTCACAAAGGTTGCAGTATTCCCTTGAACATGTTCTTTCCATTTGATCTCTCCATTGTTTCACCCATTCTCTTTAGCAAGGCTCTTTGCCAGGATTCATTAACCTCATTTCTTTACTTGAAAATGAAAAAAATGAAAATCGCTTATTGTCACAAGTAGGCTTCAATGAAGTTACTGTGAAAAGCCCCTAGTCACCACACCTGTTCTGGAAGGCTGTTACGGGAATTGAACCGTGCTGCTGGCCTGCCTTGGTCTGCTTTCAAAGCCAACGATTTAGCCCTGTGCTAAACAGCCCCTTTAGCTCCTAGGTTTTAAAAGTAAAGTAAACTCACCACATCTTTACTTTACTTCCTTACACCATTTTTTACAACCTTTGAACCAAAACAACCCATTCAACAAAACAACGTACCTTGATATTCAATGGCAGTACCATCACTGAATCCCCCACAATCAACGTCCTGGAGGTTACCATTGATCAGAAACTGAACCGGACAAGCCATATTAATACTGTGGCTACCAGAGCAGGTCAAAGGCTAGGAATCCAACGGGAAGTAACTCACCTCCTGACACCCCAAAGCCTGTCCACCATCTACAAGGCACAAGTCATGAGTGTAATGGAATACTCTCCAGTTGCCTGGATGAGTGCAGCTCCAACAACACTCAAGAAGGTTTGACACCATCCAGGACAAAACAGTCCGCTTGATTGCTCCCCCTTCCACAAACATTCACTCCCTCCACCACCGACGAACAGTGGCAGCCATGTGTACCATCTACAAGATGCACTGCAGTAACTCACCAAGGTTCCTTAGACAGTACCGTCCAAACCCACAACCATCACCATCTAGAAGGACAAGAGCAGCAGATACCTGGGAACCCCACCACCTGGAGGTTCCCCGCCAAGCCACTCACCACCCCGACTTGGAAATATATCACCATTCCTTCACTGTCGCTGGGTCAAAATCCTGGAATTCCCTCCCCAACAGCACTGAGGATGTGCCTACATCTGAGGGACTGCAGCAGTTCAAGGTGACAGCTCACCACCACCTTCTAAAGGGCAACTAGGTGTGGGAAATAAATGATGGTCTGACCAATGACACTCACATCCCATAAATGAATTAATCAAAAAAAAATTCAAACCTACTCCTGTTATTGCCTTCTGTAAATATGTTTGAAATCCCTCTTGGCTCAATACCATATCAAACCCCACTTCTTATCGTTGGCTTCGATTATTTTAAGGTGCGATCTTCTGGTCTTGTTACGCTCTTACTCAAGCAAAATGAGGCTGGTGAATAGCAAGAGAAGGCAAAATCGAGATCCACGGCTGGCGCCAAACAGTTGCGGTGCAACCAGCCCGCTCCCATAGGTTAAATCGGGATCTCGCCGTAGCGAGGCGAGAAACCAATTATCACCACTTAAACCCAATTTCTATACAATTAACGGGAGCCATCCCATATCCAACGGTCTCTTTCTATTCAGCAGTCTCCCCAGCAAGTGGTCAAGCTGACGCCGATCAGTACTCCTTTTGAAAAACGTGAACCTGACAGAATGGTTTCTGTGGGGAGTCGAGAACGTGAGTAGCCATCTTTGCTCACAGGCAAAGAGCCTGGGGGTGCTGGGCTTGCCATCCCAGTGCTCAGCGGGAGGTGGGGGACTCTCGGCTGGGGGTGGGGGACTCGTCGCAAGGGTGGGCCACCATGGGAGGGTCTGGGGAGGCACTGGGAGGTAACCGGAGGGCAACTGCTCACTGCACCACCATGCCAAACCCTGGATCATGTTTACCCATTCCTGGGGCAACCCTTGTCCTTGCCAGCCTGCCCCACTAACCTCCCATAACCCCCACCAACCGCCAAGACCTCTGGCCGTGTGGCTGAAGGCTATTGCTAATAGGGAATTGGGAATCGTGATTAAGTGAGTCCTTCACACAACTCAAGTGGATTCCCGTGGGTGGGCAGGCCATGTAGCATGTGGGAGTCATTACCTAGAATCCCAACCACACCTTGATGCCTAGACATAAGCTTGAACACTGCAGGAGGCAGCAGCAGCCAACACAGCCGCCAACATCCGATCACCCAGGAGATGGGACACAGCTCCGGGAACATGTCCACGGCCGAAGGGTGGGTGGGTGCCACAGGGAGGCGGAGATGCCTGGAGAGATGGGCCAAGGGTTCGGAGGTCAGCCCGCATTGCGGAAGAAAGACAGGCATCAAAATGGTCGTGCAAGAGGACTTCTGGTGGCGGAGGTGTGCTGAGAAGTTGCACATTAGGTGGCTCTCCTCCCACAAACCTGAAAATAGGCTCTTTTCGCCCGAAATAGTCCGCTGATACCAAGAAAAGCATCCCCACACCACTACCAACAAGACGACGAGGAAGAAAATGCCACATAACAGCCATTCCAGAGGGCATGTGGAAAGCAGGAGCGGAAAAAGCCTGGACAAACAAACAGCCGAGCTGTCCGCGCACGAGGTGGTGAAACTCGGGCCTCACCAGGGTGAGAGGGACCGATCTGCCACACGAGAAGCCCCCCCAAACCAGGGGGTGGGTGGAGGATGTTTCTCTGAAGAGAATTGAGAGAACATCGGGAAGAGACAAAGTCGGACATTCAAGCTGCGGTGAAGGGTGTGGTTGCCGAAGCTATGGCAACCATGCAGGTGGCTCTGGATAAGGCGGAGAGGTGACTGGAAGCCAGGAGGAAACGATCAAGGAGCTGAAAAGGGCTGCAGCAGACCAGGGAGACTGGATTGTCGTTTTGGAGAAAGAGGTGGCAAGGCCGGTTGCGACGCTGGGGAATTTGAAGTAGAAAGTCAAAGACCTGGAGAACCGGTCGAGACGTCAAAAACTACAGATCGTGGGCATGCTGGAGGGGTTCGAAGATAGGAACCCCATAGACTTTGTGGCCCAAATGCTGGAAAGCCTGGTGGGACCCAATAACTTCCCCAATCCACCAGAAATCGACAGAGTGTACCGGTCGCTTCGCACAAAGCCGGGGACCAGCCGAGGGCAATAATCGCCAAAATGCACCGGTACCAGGACTGGGAACGGGTCCTGCGCTCGGCCAGACAAACTAAAAACTGTAACTGGGAAGGCCACCGGATTTGGATTCATCAGGACATTGGAGCCGACCTGGCCAAGCGGCAGGTAGAATTTAATAGGGCGAAGGCCGCGCTGTACAAAAACGGCGTAAAGTTTGAGATGCTGCACCCAGCCAATCTCTGGGTCACATTCCAAGGCAGGATGCACTTCTTCACGGCCCCTGCGGATGCGGACATGTTTGTCTCGGAGAACGGACCACAGAAGCGACAGCAGGGACAGCAATGAAGAGCACATAGGAATAGACTTTTATTGTCTATTACCTACTTTCTGAATTGCCAACTGTGAACTACCATGTCGATCACTTTGCACGGGATTGTACTGCCTCATTCGGGGGACGAGGGATTAAAGAGAAGAAGGTAGGAACGAGGGCAGCAAACCGCAGAAGAGGGTGAGGGGAATGCGGACAAGAAGCTCAGGGAGCGGGCGACGGGAGGACGCACAGATAGCCCTGGGAGGGCCGCCACACTAGCGGGGTAGCTAGCACCGGGAAGTGTGCAGGAGAGCGAGACCGCGGCGCATCTTCCACAAGGGGGAAAGCGCCTCGCAAAGGGGGAGGGGGGATAGACATTGGTAACAGGGGGACGACGAGGCAAAGAAACAGAGGGAAGGGAGAAGGGGGCAGCTACAAGGTAGGGAGAAAAGTAGACAGAGGGGGGAAGAAAACACAAGGGAGATACCGATAAGAAAGGAGTGAGGTCATCAGGCTGGCTACAACAGGCAACGCGTGGTGGCTTGGAGCAAAATAGCGCTACAAGCAACTGCTATGCAGGTTCTCTGAATAGAGGGAAACCCCAGCGCCGCACCCACATGGCGTACTCACTGTTGGTGGCCATGTTGGACGGCCCCCTAACAAAGGGAAACCCCGGAGTGCAGGGGCGCGTCTACCAGTTAAGTATGGTTGATTCCACAGGAGCGAGGGGACAAAAAAAAACAACCATCGGGATAGTCACCTGGAATGTCAGGGGGCTTAATGGCCAAGTGAAAAGATCCAGACTCTTTGCCCATTTGAAAGCTGATATAGTCTTCCTCCAAGAGCTGCATCTGAGGGAGAAGGACCGACTGTGAGTAAGGAAGGGCTGGGTGGGACAGATCTATCATTCCTGCTACGGGACGAGGGCTAAGGGGAGCAGCTGTCCTGATGAGCAAGAGGACGGTGTTTACGCCGACAAGGACGGTTACGGACCCAGGGGTTGATGTGTTAGGCAGGTCGGTTCGGTGTGGACTGCACTTGATGCAGTGATGCGAGAAAGAGACCTCTAACACTAGAAGATCCAACACGGTTTTATTGAACGATAGAACAAACTTACATATTTAACTGTGGGTCGACACTATACTGAACTGACTGGAGACCTAGTACCAGCCTGACCAGACTTACTAGCTACCGCATGGTGTTTGCACTGTGCTAGCTCGTGGACTCTGATTGTCTCAGTGGCTGGGTCCAGAGAGAGCGGGAAACCTAGTGCCCTCTGGCTTTATAGTGGTCGTGTCCTGTCTGGTGATTGGCTGCACTGTGCTGTGTGCTCACTGGTCCTCCTGTGTGTCAATCACTGCCTGTCTGCACTTCCTTATATACATGCGTGGATACAGGGGTACGGTAAGTCATGGTCAGCGGTGTTCTGGATGGGGCACCGGTATTTCTTGTAAATGTGTACGGTCTCAACTGGGACGGCACGGGGTTTGTAAAGAAGACCATGGCGGAATTCCCCGACATAGACACAGACCCACTGATCATGGGGGGAGACTGTAGTTGTGTACAGGACCCACGGACAGACAGGTCGAATCCCAAAATAGGAAACACCTCCAACATGGCGAAAGAACTCGGCACATTCATGGAGCAGATGGGGGCAATGGACCCATAGTGGTTCACCCACCCAGGGGAGAAGGAGTTCTCCTTCTTCTCCCAAGTACCCAAGGTATATTTACAGATTGACTTCTTTATGGTGGGGAAATTGGTGCTTCCAGGACTAGTAAGAGCGGAATATTACCCGATCGTAATCTCCGACCAAGCTCCACACTATATGGATGCGACGTTGGAGTAGGGCCGTGCCCAATGCCTCCCCCTGCCATGGAGGTGAGAAAGTATCACAGGCCAGTATATTACCAATAACCAGAATGGGGAGGTCTCACACTCCATATTCTGGAAGGCGCTGAAGACTGTAATCAAGGAAGAAATTATCACGTACAAAGCAGGTAGAGATAGGGAAGAGAGGGTGGCTCAGCAACAGCTAGTCGACTCCACTGGCGATAGTCCGATGCCCCGACCGTAGAGCTCCTGGCAGAGAGGAAAATGCTACAGATGGACTTTGACCTGCTCTCCACAAGAAAAGCAGTGCACCAACTACGCCAGGCATGGGGGACCCTCTAGAAGCCCGGAGACAAAGCCAGGTGCCTGCTGGCTCACCAGCTGAGAAAGTAGGCAGCCACGAGGGAAAAAGCCCAGATCAGAGACAGCAAAGGCAACCTAATAGTGGAGCCGGAAAAAGGTCAATAAAGCATTCGAGACCTTCTACCGGGGGCTGTACACCTCCAATTCCCCAATTAGGGGACTTGAGGATGAAGCAGTTCCTTGATGGACTGGACCTGCCAATCAGGAGGGAGGATAGGGACTGGAAGCACCGTTACAACTGGGAGAAATTATGGAGAGAATCAGCTCCATGCAGGCGGGAAGGCCCCAGGACCAGACAATTTCCCGGCTGACTTCTACAAAATATTCGCGACAGTACTGGCCCCAGACCTGCAGGAGATGTTCACAGACTCACTGGCAAGTGGCACATTGCCACCCACGGTGGCACAAGCCTCAATCTCGGTGATACCTAATAAAGACAAAGACCCAACATGCGGTTCCTACAGACCCATCTCGCTGCTAAACGCAGACACGAAAATGCTGGCCAAGATCATAGCCAAGAGGCTGGAGGACTGCGTACCAGAGGTGAAAGCAGAAGACCAGACGGGTTTTGTCAAGGGTAGGCAGCTAACTTCTAACATTAGATACCTGCTAATGTAATCATGACCCTCGAGAATTTCTGAGGTGATCATCTCCCTGGACGCAGAAAAGACCTTTGACAAAGTTGAATGGAAGTACCTCATAGAGGTAGAGGAGCAGTTCGGGCTTGGAACTGGGTTCACCGACTGGGTGGAACTCCTGTACAGCGTTCGCACGGTGAGCATACGGACAAACGCCACCAGCTCCCAGCACTTCCAGCTGCACAGAAACACAAGGCAGGGATGCCCGTTGTCCCCGCTGCTGTTCGCCCTGGCCATCGAATCACTGGCGATTGCACTCAGGGTGGCAAAGAATTGGAAGGGAGACAGAGAGCACAATCTCACTCTATGCGGATGATCTGCTCCTCTACATCTTGGACCAGGGAAGCAGCATGGAAGGAATCATGGCGCTCTTGAAAGAGTTTGGTGCCTTCTCGGGCTACAAACCTAACCTGAGCAAAAGCGAGATCTTCCAGGTAAACCTGCAAGGGGGAGGGTAGAGCTGGGGGATTGCATTTAAGCAGGTCTGACACAAATTTCGCTACCTGGGGATCCAAATTGCTCCCCTGGCAGGGAGGGTGCAGACGATCAAGATGAATGTACTGCCCAGGTTCCTCTTCCTGTTTATATCCATATCGATCTACATCCCCAAGGCCATTTTTAACTCACTAGACAAACCGATTATGGCGTTTGTGTGTATATGTGTGGGATGGGAGGAGACCACAAGGATCCCAAAGAGTACTGCAGAGATTGAGATCCATGGCGGGGCCTAGTCCTCCCAAACCTGCAATACTACCATTGGCCAGCAACCGTGGAGAGTGTAAAGGGGTGGATAAAGGAGCCAGAAGCCGAGTGGGTGCTTATGGAGGAGGACTTCTGCAGAAGGACCTCCCTCCCGGTCCTAGCCACGGCGGCACTCCCATCCCCACCGAACAAATATTCAATGAGCCCGATGGTGGTAGCAACTCTCCAGTTGTGGAACCAGCTGCAACAGCACTTTGGGCTAACTGTAATGTCTGACAAAGCCCCCATCTGCAACAATCACAGGTTCAAGTCGGCAAAAATGGACGCCACCTTCAAAAGATGGAGACAGGACGGGGAGGACGCTGACAGTTAGGGACTTTTACATCAACAACAGACTGACAATGCTAGGGAAATTGAGAGAAAAGTTTCAACTGATGGGGAGGAACGAACTAAGGTACTTGCAGATCATAAATTTCCTACAAAGGGAAACGAGGACGTATCCACGACCACCATGACAAACACTGCTGGAGGACCTGCTGGACACGAACATCCTAGGGAAAGGGAACTGTGGCGACACATATGGGCGACTGCTAAGGGAAGGCCAACACCCAATTGGATGAGATGAGATAGAAGTGGGAGGAGGATTTGGGGTTTGAAATAGGGTGGGGAGTCTGGAGCGAAGCACTGCAGAGTCAATTCCACCTTCACATGCGCACAGCTAAGCCTCATGCTTCTAAAAGTGGTACACAGAACCCACTTAAATGGAACATGAGCAGGTTCTTCCCAGAGGTGGAGGACAAATGCGAACAATGCCAAGGAGGCCCGGCCAACCACGCTCACATGTTCAGGTCTTGCCCCAGACTTGTTGGGTTCTGGGCAGCCTTCTTTGAGGCAATGTCCAAGGTGGTGGGGGTGAGGGTGGAGCCATGCCCAAGAGTGGCAGTCTTCGGGGTAGCAGAACAGCCAGATCTCTTCATGGGGAGGAGGGCCGACGCACTTGCCTTTGCCTCCCTAATCGCCCGCCGGAGAATCCTGCTCAGCTGGTGGTCAGCAGCACCACCCAAAGCTGCAGCCTGGCTGTCCAACCTCTCCAAATGGAGAAAATTAAATTCGCCATCCGAGGGTCGGAGGAGAGCTTCCACAAAACCTGGGCACCATTCACTCGGCACCAAGACCTGTTTGTAGCCAACCGCCAATAAGCCAAAGAACAGGAAAGGGTAGTCACAGCAAGGAAGGGTGGGGGGAGCAAGGGAAGGGGGTGCAGGGAAACATGGAACCCAATCATGCCCAACAAAAAAAAATACGAGACACAGAATCACACCAACGTAACTGGAGCAGGGCACAAGAACAGACGAGGGAAGAAACACGCTAGACGACGCAGGCTGGGGGGGGGGGGGGGGGGGGGTGGGCACAGGAGAACCAGCCAGAATGGAAAAACTACTGGAGAACGAAAAACAGGAAACCGTAACCACTATTGTAAATAATGCAAGAAGACTGATGTAAATTTTAGAAACAGACCGATGTGTAAATATTTTACTTTATCCTTTGTCTCTAATATATGTCCACGCTCATCCTTGTTCTGAATACTACAGAAACCTCAATAAAAAACATCTATTAAAAAAACATGGTTGTTTGCGCACAAAGGTGCTTAATGTGTTTTCCAATCCCGCACTCTCCTGATGCCTTCCAGTACATAAAAAATATTACAATAATATTGTCAACAGAAAAATATTACAATTCCTTTGTTTTGATGACAAAGTCAAGTCCCACACACTATTCAAGCTGCAGCCTGACATAGTTATACTCACCAAATCATATCTTACAGCCAATTTTCTAACTCCCCTATCAACATTCCTGGGAATGTCTTTCCCACCGCAGGGCAGGTCTAGCAGAGGTAGCAGCAGAGTGGGAGGGAGGACTCTGGGATCTTCCAGATTGTTTCTGGACCCTAGGAGGTATCATGGCATGAAGTCAAACAGGGGTAAGGAAAACTCCTGCTGATTATCACCTGCCCACCCTTCTTCAGCTGATAAAACAGAGCCCCTCCTTGGTGAACACCAATTGGAAGGAGTACTGAGGGTAACAAGGGCAGAGAATGTACTCTGGGTGGGGAATTTGAATGTCAGTGTCGCTTTCTGACCGAGCTGGCTGAACACTGAAGGACATATCTTCCAACACAAAAAAATAATACAGATGCTGGAAATTTGAAATAACACCAGAAATACTCAGCAGGTCAGGCAGCATCTGGGGAGGGACACAGAATTTTACAGCCCCAGTGAAAGCTGAAGCTGGAAAATGCGACGAGTCGTTCAAAAGTCCTTTTGGGAGCATAAAATCCAAATGTTTCAGGTGTTTGACCTCCGGTCAGCACTCCTATCTTGATGGTAGATATATCTGTTATACTGGGCCTCTGGCAGGCAGTCCCTTCACACTGGGTGTGGATTTACTGAGAAAATGAGCCAAGTTGTTTTACAAGATAGTGCTGGCTGGTCTTGAGGGGGCATTTCAGAGTTAATCACATTGTCACATATAGGCCAGCCCAGGTAAGACAGATTTCCTTCCCTAAAGGACATGAGTGAACCAGATGGTTTCATGGTCATCATTAGACTTCAAATTCAATTCAAATGTCACCATCTGATGTGGTGGGATTTGAACCTGGGTCACCAGAGCATTACCCTGGGTCTCTGGAATACTCGTCCAATGGCAATACCACTAGGCCACTGCCTCAAACATGAAAGTGCATGGTGAGTTTTTCAAGTACTGACTGATGTACAGCTGTTGTTGCAGGTCAGGTATGTTTCACAAAATACACAATCTTATAAAATACACAATCAAATGCACGGTAGCAGAGTGGGTAGCTCTATTGCTTCACAGCTCCAGGGTTTCAGGTTCGATTCCCGGCTTGGGTCACTGTCTGTGTGGAGTCTGCACGTTCTCCCCGTGTCTGCGTGGGTTTCCTCCGGGTGCTCCGGTTTCCTCCCATAAGTCCCGAAAGATGTGTTAGGTGAATTGGACATTCTCAATTCTCCCTCAGTGTACCCGAACAGATGCCGGAGTGTGGCAACCAGGGGCTTTTCACAGTAAGTTAATTGCAGTGTTAATGTAAGCCTACTTGTGACAATAAAGATTGTTATTATTATCATTATTAGAATGTATTCACTCCCCAATTTCTGACAGTGGTAAGGGCGCCAGACTACCAATAGGAGGCCATCCAACACTGAGTCAGCAGTAGCCTGCCAATGCAGGTAAGGAGAGAGAGAGAGAGAGAGCACCTCAAGATGGAGACATCCTCTCCGCACTTCTGTAAGTTTTAAATATAAAAATGGCCAACGCTGCCAAACTGCAATGCGGAGGGAGAAACTCCGCTGCAGGATGGCCTCTGACCACGGATGAGGCCATCTTTCTGCACTGGCAGTGGGTTTCTAGGGGCAGGATGGGATCTTAGATTATTCTGAAGTTGGCCCCACGTCCTCCCAGTCTTCATAGGGAGGCTGCAGCCTTTCACTGAGCCTGTTTTGGAAGCCCACCGGCAGAGTGGAAAGTTCCAGTTGGCACAGGAGAGGGGCTTAATTCATTCAATTGGCTTCCCAAATCTTGCAAACTGGTCGGTCACCACCGCACCGCCAACCAGCCTCCTTGAAAATGGCCCGGAGGCAGGAAGATGCTGGCAAAAGCACCGAGCTGTTTCCAAGACCATTTGGCAATCCAGCCCAAAGAGCTCAAGTGCTTACTTCTGAAAGTATTACACGGATGAAGATTTCCTCACGCCGTGAAAGTTCTGTAACCTAAATGGGAGACATATTTGACAGACAAATATTTAAAGAGCCAGATATTGTAAAATTCAACTAGAATCTGTTTCAATAAAGAAGTTATCCCAGAGTCAGCCAGTGAGAAACTATCTTGCAATTATACCTGCTTAATTGGCCATGTTTCACAATGTTCAACTTGAATGAAAGGCTTCCCTCTGCTGCTAAATTGCAATATGCACTGATGAACACTTAGTTTCAAGGAAGCACAGGTTTCACAGCTTGAAAGATAAGATTGCTTTGAATAATTATTTCAGTTTCCACGAGTTGATATAAAAAACTGTATTCTGTTTGATTAGAAACATCAGCTTAGACTTTCCAGCTGGAATGAGCCTGAACAGAAATGGGAGGTGTCAAAGGTCAACCTCGTCGGCCATGGCTCAATGGTAGTGTTTTTACCTCTGAGTGGTTCAAGCCCCACTCCAGAAACACGAGTACAAAATCCAGGCTGACACTTGAGTGCAGTTGTGAGGGAGTGCTGCACTGTCAGAGGTGTCACCTTTCAGCTCACCAAAACATTATCTGCCCTCTCCGATAGGATTATTTTGTTTGTGGGAACTTTCTGTACACAAAATGGCTGCTGCGTTTCCTACAGTGCAGTAGTGAATGCACTTCAAAAAGTACTTAACTGACATGTGAAGCACTGCTTCGGGATGTCCTGCAGTTGCGATATGGTGCTATATAAATGCAAATTCTCTCTTTCATTTGTTCACTTACTCAATCCCTTGTCTGCTGCTGCAGTATAGTTTAGGGCCTAGCATTCGCAGGGAACAAGCAGATGCCACTGTCAGGCAGGAAGTTCATTGACAGTTTAAAGGGGGCAGCATATGATGGTTTATATTATAGAACTCTCCAATGTGAACCGATTTCAAATAATTGGCACAGCAAGAATGCCTCACAAACACCTCATCTGAGCTGCCCAACATGAATGCCAAAAAACGGTATCAGCAACATCCAGACATGGAGACCATGGAATAGAAAGCATGCCAACTAGCATAGGGTTTTTCAAAGTGCGGGGCGCTACCCATGGTGGCTCACGGAGTGATCGGTTGTGGCGTTCCCGCAGTGGTCCCGATCGTGGGAGACGTGCCCAATGGCTACTACCGGCTTTTACATTGAGAATGGCGGCCGTCTTTAAAATGAAAATAAATGAGGCTTTGTGGAGTCTTCTGGCTAGAGGCGGCACTAGTGAGCAGGTCACGCATCCTGCATATACACAACTGTATGTGCTTTTGGCGCCAAATCACGGAGTAGAGTTGCTTCCATTTTCCAGCTGCTTGAAAGAAGACTGTGAAGCTGGATCGTTTCCTTAAAAGTAAGAGATGGCCAGAATCTCAAATAAGCAACATACCTACTGGACAATACTGCATAACAGAATCTGCCGGAGAGAGCTGCCCAGAAGAATCCAGGGCAGGACAGAGCAGCGTTAGTGTTAACTCTGTATAGAAGACTTCCGGTGGCGGCCATGGAGTGAGTGGTCACATATTTGATAGCTCCCGATCGTGGTGGACCTTTTGAACCTTTTTCCCAAATGTATGGTGGATTTGATCAACAAAACAGGAGACTGGTGAAGTGGAGGAGAAGGAGTCCCCACCAGTGTATGGATTCGTGGACCAGAAGTGGTCTGAAAAGGAGAGAATGCTGGTCGAAGACGGGAGTGGAGTCTGCAGCACAGGAGAATAATGCGGAGGGTCAGGGACCGAAACTGCCGGTCCAGTGTTCAACGGAGCAGCTGGTGTTATTTCTCCAGAGAGCTTTGCTCAGCAAAGAAAGGAATACCTGGATCCGATTAAGACGGGGATTGGTCATGTGGAGAAGAGAGTGGAAACACAGCGCCAGGCGATCCAGAAGGTTGCTGAGCACAATGAGCAGCTAGCCGCGATGGCGGTGGAGATGGGGCTGATGAAGGACCACCAGAAGAGGCTGCAAGAGAAAGTGGAGGATCTGCAGAACAGATCGCTCAGGCAGAACCTGAAGATTGTTGGCCTTCCGGAGGATTGCGAGGGATCGGACGCAGGTGCATATTCAGCATGTATGCTTGAGAAGCTGGTGGGGGAAGGTGCGTTTGCTCGGCCCTTGGAGGTGGACAGGGTGCACAGTGCTTATGAAGAAGCCGCTGAGGAATGAGCCACTGAGGGCGATGGTGGTACTAATGCATCGGTTCCTGGACAAGGAACAGACCTTGAGGTGGGCCAGGCATATGAGGAGCTGTTCGTGGAAAGGTAACGAGCTGTGTATCTACCAGGACTTGGGTGGGGAACAGGCCAAAAGGGTGAGTTTTAACAAGGTGAAATCTGCCTTCTTTAAGAAGGGGGTGAAGTTTGGTATGCTGTACCCAGCACGTCTGTGGGTCACGTATGAGGGCCAGGAACTTTACTTCGGATCGCCAGATAAGGCGATGAACTTTGTTAAAAACAGGGGACTGGCAGGTGATGGACATTGAACTTGGGGGCGAGCAGCTGTGTTTTTGATCTGCAGCTAAAAAAAAATCTTGTTTCTTCTGGTTTTGTATGTATTGCTTTGCACTAAGTTTGGGACCGTTGCTCAGTTTTGTTTGTGGATTAACTTTGTTCTTAATGGGGGATGGTGGGTGGAATTTTCTTCTTTGCATTTGTTGGAGATTGTAATGTTTGCATATGTATGTTTGAGCGGGGAGTGGGGGGAGATCAGTGGGGGGTAGGATGCTTGGCGCCGTGGGCAGGGGCTACCAGGCTAGCTGGGCATGGAAGCGCAGTGGGGCGAGCAGGTGATAAGTTTGTTGAAGGGGGTTGGGATTGTTATTTTGTTGTGAGGGGGGGGGGGGGGGGAGGAGGGGGCATTGATCTGCTGACAGGGGAGGGACTTGCGTTTGGAGACAGAATGGAGGTTGATAATGATGGCCTGAAGAGGCGCGGGACGTGGGCTGGAGGCTGGCCTAAGAAGGGCTACGATTGATTGTTGGGGGGGGGTGCCCCCCGACCAGGCTGATCGCATGGAACATGAGAGGGTTGAATGGGCCGGTCAAGAGGGCTCGCGTGTTTGCGCATCTGAAGAGCTTAAAGGCACACTTGGCAATGCTACAGGCGATACATCTGAGGGTGGGTGATCAGACGAGGCTGAGGAAGAGGTGGATTGGGCAAGTATTTCATTCGGGGATAGACTCTAAAACTAAGGGGGTAGCAATTTTGATCAATAAGTGGGTGTCATTTGAGGTAGGGAGCATAGTGGCGAACTCGGGGGTAGGTACGTTATGGTGAATGGGAAACTGGAGGGGATGCCGGTGGTATTAGTGAATATCTATGCACCAAGCTGGGATGACGCGGAGTTTATGGGGCGAATGTTGGGGAAGATCCCGGACCTGGACTCACATAGGCTGATCATGGGGTGGGGGGGGACTTTAATATGGTTATAGCTCCGAGTTTGGATCGGCCGAGTTCAAGGACAGGGAGGGTACCAGCTATGGCGAAGGAACTAAAGGGGTTTATGGAGCAGATGGGAAGGGGGTAGATCCGTGGAGGTTCGGTCGGCCAAGATCAAAGTAGTTTTCTTTTTTCTCCCATGTTCACAAAGTGTACTCCCAGATCAATTTATTTGATTTGGGCAGAGCTTTCCTGGCGGGGGCGGTAGATGCCGAGTATTCGTTGATTGTTGTGTCGGATCATGTCCCACACTGGGTGAGCAAGGAGGGGGCCAGCAACCGCACTGGAGATCGGATGTAGGACTGTCAGCAGATGAGGTGTGCGGAGGCCATCCAGAATTATGTGGAGATAAAAGACATAGGGGAGGTTTCGACAGCAACGATATGGGAGGCACTGAAGGCAGTAGTTAGGGGGGAGCTGATTTTGGTACGAGCTCATAGGGTGAAGATGGAGTGGGCAGATAGCTGGTTAGGGAAATTCTCCAGGTGGATAGACGATACTCGGAAGCCCCGGAGGCGGGGTTGTTGAAAGAGCAGCAGAAGCTGCAGATGGAGTTTGGTCTGATATCCACAGATATCAAGGCGGTGGGGCAATATATGAGTATGGGGAGAAGGCCAGTAGGATGTCAGCACAGCAGCTCAGGTGTCCAGGGAGATAGGAAAAGTGAAGGATAGAGGCGGGAACATGGTCTTGGACCCAGCAGAGGTGAACGAGGTGTTCAAGGAATTTTACAGTCGGCTGTATGAGTCGGAGCCCCCAGCAGGGGTGGAGGGGCTGAGGCAATTCTTGGAGGATTTGGAGTTTCTGAATGTGGAGGAAGGGTTGGTGGAGGGGCTGGGATCCCCAATCAGGAGTGTTGAAGTAGTAGAGGGTTTGGAGGTCATGAGGTCGGGCAAGGCCTCGGGAACGGACGGATAGCCGGTGGAATTTAAAAGACATTTTCAGGGATGCTGGTTCCATTTCTGGAGACGGCATTTAATGAGGCTAGGGAGCTAGATGTTCTTTCCCCAACAATGTCACAGGCTTCGATCTCATTGATCCTGAAGCGAGAGAAGGACCCAGAACAATGTGGGTCATAGAGACCAATCTCCCTACTAAATGTTGATGCCAAATTGCCGGCCAAGATTCTGGCTTTGAGAATAGAGGATTGTGTACCGGGGGTGATGGGGAAGGACCCAACGGGATTTGTCAAAGGCAGGCAGTTAACGGCCAACGTTAGAAGCTCTTGAATGTCATCATGATGCCCTCTGAGGGGCGGGAGATGGAGGTGGTGGTCGCTAAGGACACGGAGAAGGTCTTCGACCTGGTGGAGTGGAAGTATTTTTGGGAGGTCCTGGGGCAGTTTGGGTTTGGGCAGGGTATTGTTGACTGGGTCTGGTTGCTGTACCAGGCGCCGGTGGCGAGTGTACGGATGAACTGAGTGAGCTCAAACTATTTTAGACTACACCGGGGAACGACAGGGATGTCCACTCTCCCCACTGTTGATTGTCTTGGCTCTAGAGCCATTGGCGTTGGCACTGAGAGCGTCAAAGGACTGGAAGGGGCTAGTCCGGTGGAGGGGGTGGGGGTGGAGCACAGGGTCTCGTTGTTCGCGGACGACCTACTCCTGTATATTTCTGACCCGTTGGGTGATGGATGAGATTATGCAGATGTTAGGGGAATTTGGCCAGTTCCCGGGATATAAATTGAACATGGGTAAGAGTGAGGTTTCTGTGATCCAGTCGTGGGGCAGGAGGGGAGTTGCCGTTTAAAGTGGTTGGAGGGAGTTTTCGATACTTGGGAATCCAGTGGCATGGGGATGGGAGCAATTACATAAATTAAATCTGGCCCGGTTAGTTGAGCAAATGAAGGAGGACTTTCGGAGGTGGGACATGCTCCCGTTGTCACTGGCGGGGAGGGTGCAAGCTGCCGTGTTGGGTGTTCTGATGCACAAATGATCTAACACGGCTGTAGATGGTACAACTCTGTTTTATTGTCGAATCAACGTTAACAACTAACTACTGGCTTGGGTTTGTGCTTCACCAGCTAACCTGTGGACACAGCCCTATCACTATCTTAGTGAGGCACTCAGCACATGGTCTATGTCTGAGTGGCACGCTGTGAGCTCTGTGCTCTGAGCTGTCTCCTGGTAGAATGAGCGGGAACTGTGGTGTTCCCCGTTTTATAGTGCGTGTGCTCTCACTGGTGATTGGCTGTGATGTTATGTGTGTGTTGGTTGGTCCAACAACCTGTCCATCAGTGTGTGTGTGTGTGATTGCACCATGATATGCTGATCTGGATATCATGACATCCCCCCCTTTCACAAAGGATATGTGCCCACATGATAATAAATAGAAATGTGTACTGAGTGCACATGAGTATGTGTGTGCAATATTTACAACATGTACATGAGGCTAAACTATATACAGAGGAAGGTGTCAGGTGCAACAGAACAGCGACGTTGTACCAATAACAGAACAAATGCAATCAACAAACGACGAGAGAAAACTCTGGAACAATCAACGACAAGAAAAAAACCTCATTAACAGTACTGTAAAACAATTCAGTGAGTCCAATGTGCTAACAGGCTCATAAATCAAGTCTCTCAGGTGGGCGACGAATTTGGGTTGACCGCCTCAAGGGTGGGTCAGGATCCACCGGCTGAGGAATGGGTCTGGCCACGGGCGAGAGAGGAAGAGGCAGAGTGGCAGGAAGCTCAACAAAGTTGACATCAGGGACAGCAGGAGGGTGTGGCACCGGTGCATGATCTCGTAGCGAGCGAGGAACCAAATGAAGGGCCCGCCGATTATGACGGCATCAGGCATACGAACCAGGAATGAGCGGGGAGCCATGTGGCGGCCAGCCACCCTCCGGTAGGTGTATGCGGACGTTGTCTCCAGGCGCCCGAAAGTCATGTGCCACCTTCTGCTGAGCACGCTGTTGTTGCATCCTTCGCAATACTGGAGCATGGTCGAGGTCAGGAACATGAATGGACGGCACAGTGGTCCTGAGGGTGCGACCCATCAACAGCTGGGCTGGCGAGAGGCCCGTGGACAGTGGGGCCGAGCGATAGGCCAGCAGGGCTAAACAGAAGTCAGATCTGACATCAGCAGCCTTGCAGAGGAGCCTCTTCACAATGTGGACGCCCTTTTCCGCCTTGCCATTCGACTGAGGATGCAGAGGTCTGGACGTCACGTGTGTGAAGTTGTATGAAGTGGCAAAGGAAGACCATTCCTGACTCGCAAAGCAAGGCCCATTGTCAGACATGACGGTGAGTGGAATTCCATGGCGAGCAAAGGTTTCTTTGCATGCCCGGATGACAGCTGATGACGTCGTGTCGTGCAGGCTTATGACCTCCGGATAACTTGAGAAGTAGTCAATAAGAATAATGTAGTCCCTGCCGAGCACATGAAAGAGGTCGACGCCCACCTTCGACCAGGGGGACGTGACCAACTCATGGGGCTGAAGGGTCTCAGGGGGTTGCGCCGGCTGAAACCTCTGGCAGGTGGGGCAATTGAGCACCATGTTGGCAATGTCCTCGCTGATGCCCGACCAGTACACCGCCTCTCGGGCCCTCCGCCTGCACTTTTCAACTCCGAGATGGCCTTCGTGCAGTTGTTCAAGGACAAGCCGGTGCATGCTGTGTGGGATCACGATCCGGTCCAACTTCAAGAGGACACCATCATTGACGGCCAAGACGTCCTGGACGTTGTAAAATTGTGGGCACTGCCCCTTGAGCCACCCTTCCGTCATGTGGCGCATCACACGTTGTAGAAGGGGGTCAGCCGCAGTCTCACAGCGAATGTGGGCCAGACGTGCATCAGTGGCCGGCAGATTGGCCGATGTGAAGGCTACTTGAGGGTCGACCTGACAAACGAACCCCTCCGAGTCGGGCGGTTTGTTGACCGCCCTGGACAGAGCATCTGCGATGATGAGATCCTTCCTTGGGGTGTCGACAAGTTGGAAGTCGTACCTCCGGAGCTTGAGCAGAATGTGCTGGAGGCGAGGGGTCATGTCGTTGAGGTCCTTCTGAATGATGCCGACCAGGGGGCGATGGTCGGTCTCCACAGTGAACTGCGGAAGACCATATACATAGTCGTGGAACTTGTCGATGCCAGTCAACAGGCCTAGGCACTCCTTCTCAATCTGCACATAGCGCTGTTCTGTGGGGGTCATGGCCCGTGACGCATAGGCGACCGGAGCCCATGGTGAGGTGTCGTCCCGTTGCAGGAGGACCGCCCCAATGCCGGACTGGCTGGCGTCAGTTGAGATCTTTGTTTCCCGTGTGGTATCGAAAAACGCCAGTACCGGGGCGGTGGTGAGCTTGACCTTGAGCTCCTCCCATTCACTCTGGTGTGCGGGCAGCCACTGGAACTCCGTTGTCTTTTTGACCAGGTGGCAAAGAGCAGTCGTGTGCGAAGCAAGGTTAGGAATGAACTTCCCCAGGAAGTTGACCATCCCGAGAAAGCGCAGCACTGCCTTCTTGTCTGACGGCTGCTGCATGGCTGCGATGGCTGCCACTTTGTCGGCATCCGGCCACACACCCGACCGGGAGATGTGGTCCCCCCAAAACTTTAGCTCAATCTGGCCAAAAGAGCATTTGGCTCGGTTAAGGCGCAGACCCTGATCCCGTATCCGTGCAAAGACACGCTGGGGATGACTGATGTGCTCCTGTGGTGTGGTGGACCAGATGATAATGTCGTCTACGTAGACTCGTACCCCTTCGATGCCCACCATCATCTGTTCCATGATGCGATGGAACACTTCGGAGGCCGAAATGATGCCGAATGGCATCCTATTGTAGCAGTATCTGCCAAATGGAGTGTTGAAAGTGCACAGCTTCCTGCTGGACTGATCCAATTGAATCTGCCAAAAGCACTTTGAGGCATCAAGCTTGGTGAATATTTTTGCCCGAGCCATCTCGCTCGTGATTTCTTCTCGTTTGGGTATGGGGTAGTGTTCCCTCATAATGTTGTGATTCAAATCTTTTGGGTCGATACAGATCCGGAGCTCGCTGGAGGGCTTTTTTACGCACACCATGGAGCTGACCCATGGCGTTGGCTCCGTGACCCGGGAAAGCACTCCTTGGTCCTGCAGGTCCTGCAGCTGCTGCTTGAGGCGGTCCTTGAGTGGCGCTGGGACCCTACGAGATGCGTGAATGACCGGGGTGGCGTCCGGTTTGAGCCATATTTTGTATGTGTAGGGCAGTGTGCCCATGCCCTCGAAAACCTCCTGGTTGTGCGCGAGGAGTGAGTGGAGTTGCGCCCTAAAGTCTGCATCTGGGAAATCGGACATGCCTTCTGGAGACAGAGTGTGTACCCGCCGAACGAGGTGGAGGATCTTGCACACCTGTGCGCCTAACAGAGAGTCAGTCAAGGATCCTACGATTTCAAATGATAATGTGGCTTTGTATGAGTTGTGTGTAACTTCGAGCTGGCAGGACCCCGTGGCCGGGATGACGTTTCCCTTGTAGTCAACCAGCTGACAGTGGGATGGCAGAATCGGTGGTTTAACCTTCAAGGTCTGGAAGGCTGACCATGCAAGGAGATTGGCGGAGGCACCAGAGTCCAGGCGAAATGTGACCTGGGATCGGTTGACCATTAGGATGGCACACCACTCATCGCCCGGATCAATGCTGTGCACTGGCAGCGGCTGGTGGTTCCGACGTGGGGACATCCGGTTCTTGTGGATTACCGCAACGCGGAAGGGCTCCCTGTCTTCGGTATCGCTGGTCTGCATACTATCTGGATATGACTCAGTGAAGGTGGGCTGAATCGCCCGCATGTCCCTGCGAGGCTGGCGGAATTGTTGGGAGTTGGCAGGTTGAGCTGCTCGACAGCAGGCAGCATAGTGGCCACATCGTAGGCATTGTCGCGCTTTGGTCGGACATTGCCGCTTAAAGTGGGCGGAGCCACAGTTGCCGCACGTCGTGACGTCATGGCGTTCGTTGCACCACCGCACATGTGCGGTGCGGTCCTGCATAGAGCGCGCCTGTGCATCACGTCCCTCTGCATCAACGTCCCCTCTTTTGGCGCGTACAAGCGCGGGAGGCCTCGGAAAGTGCGCGAAATGGCCGCCCTCGTCCGGGCCGCGGGCCGGGAGCTACTCGATCGACTGGACCCGCTCCGCCTCGTGGGGCCCGTGCCGTGCCGATTCGGCCGCCTGGATTTGGGAGTACCAGCTGGTCGCGTTCTCATGGAGGATGCAGGTCTCGATGGCAGTCGCTAGGGTGAGTCGCTTTATTTTAAGGAGCTGCTGGCGTAGGGTGTCCAAGATGACCCCAAAAACTATCTGATCCCGTATCATGGAGTCGGAGGTGGCCCCATAGCCGCAGGACTGCGCGAGGATTCGGAGGTGTGTCAAGTAAGGTTCGAAGGCTCATCCTTACCCTGCGGGCGCTGCTGGAATAGGTACCTCTCAAAGCTCTCATTGACTTCCACGCTGAAGTGTTCATCGAACTTCAGAAGTACCGTCTTATATTTTGTTTTGTCCTCGCCTTCCGCGAATGCCAGGGAATTATAGATATGGATGCAGAGGGCAGTAGAGCGGAGCTGCTGATTAGCTGTTGCGGGATACATTTGCATACGTCCGGTGCGGTCACTCTAACTTGAAGGTGTACCTGTGCAAGAGACCCTAGCTGTTCAAGTGAAGACAAGCATCCAGCAGAGGGCAGTAGAGCGGAGATGCTGATTGGCTGTTGGGGGGAAAATTTGCATACGTCCGGTGCGGTCACTCTAACTTGAAGGTGTACCTGTGCAAGAGACCCTAGCTGTAAAGATCAAGAGGAAGGCTCGAGGGCAGATAGAAGTAGAAACAAGTTGAACCGTGACGTCACAGCCTGCAGGTAAGGGATTGGCTGGTGACTGGTAAGTAGCTTTTCTTTTATTTTCCCTCAGGTGTTATCGTGCGGGGCGCAGAGGTTGCTGAGTGAGTGGTTGCTGAGAAGGGGAGTGAATAACAGGTAAGCTCTTTCTTTTTTTATCCAGAGGGGATGGCAGGGAAGGTAGTGCAATGTTCCTCCTGCACAATGTTTGAGGTAAGGGATGCTGTCAGTGTCCCTGTTGATTTCATCTGTGGGAAGTGCACCCATCTCCAGCTCCTCAGAAACCACATTAGGGAACTGGAGCTGGAGCTGGATGAACTTCAGATCATTCGGGAGGCAGAGGTGGTCATAGATAGAAGCTTCAGGGATGTAGTTACGCCGAAGAATAAAGATAGATGGGTGATGGTGAGAGGGGCTGGGAGGAAGCAGTCAGTACAGGGATCCCCTGTGGTCGTTCCCCTTAGTAGCAAGTATACTGCTTTGGATACTGTTGGGGGTGGGGGGGACTTACCAGGGGTAAGCCATGGGGTACAGGTCTCTGGCGCAGAGTCTGTCCCTGTTGCTCAGAAGGGGAGGGGGGAGAGGAGTAGAGCATTAGTCATTGGAGACTCCATAGTTAGGGGGATAGATAGAAGATTCTGTGGGAACGAGAGAGACTCGCGGTTGGTGTGTTGCCTCCCAGGTGCCAGGGTCCGTGATGTCTCGGATCGTGTTTTCGGGATCCTTAAGGGGGAGGGGGAGCAGCCCCAAGTCGTGGTCCACATAGGTACCAATGGCATAGGTAGGAAAAGGGATAGGGATGTAAGGCAGGAATTCAGGGAGCTAGGGTGGAAACTTAGATCTAGGACAGAGTTATTATTTCTTACCTGTGCCACGTGCTAGCGAGACGAGGAATAGGGAGAGAGAGGAGTTGAACACATGGCTACAGGGATGGTGCAGGAGGGAGGGTTTCAGATTTCTGGATAATTGGGCTCATTCTGGGGTCGGTGGGACCTCTACAAACGGGATGGTCTGCACCTGGACCAGAGGGGTACCAATAGCCTGGGGGGGAAATTTGCTAATGCTCTTCGGGAGGGTTTAAACTAGTTCAGCAGGGGCTTGGGAACCTGAATTGTAGCTCCAGTATACAGGAGGTTGAGAGTAGTGAGGTCATGAGTAAGGTTTCAAAGTTGCAGGAGTTTACCGGCAGGCAGGAAGGTGGTTCAAATTGTGTCTTTTTCAATGCCAGGAGCATCCGGAATAAGGTGGGTGAACCTGCGGCATGGGTTGGTACCTGGGACTTCGATGTTGTGGCCATTTTGGAGACATGGATAGAGCAGGGACAGGAATGGTTGTTGCAGGTGCCGGGGTTTAGATATTTCAGTAAGCTCAGGGAAGGTGGTAAAAGAGGGGGAGGGCAAGGATGGACAGGACATGGGGCCTGGGCAGACATTTGAGGCCGCACGACGTTTGTGCCAGAGCCAACACTCATGGGACAATCTGATCTCCAGGTTCACCAACTAGAGAAGTGTGGGGGTGTAGAGGGTGCCATCTCCGCTACTCCACTACTGGGCCGATATCTGGGGTTTGAATATCTGTGTGTGTCTCTCTCCAGCTGGCACTGAAACTTCAGAGGCCAGGGGATGTCGCGCTGGGACACTTCCACTGAAGAGAGCACTGATTCAAGTCTGCCGTTTATTCCTAACCGACAGCCTGAGACTTATATCACACAGATCTCCAGACCCCTACCAATACCCAGGTGATTCTCTCTCTTGCCGGTGGTGCAACACTCACCCGGTTCCTACTCCACTAGAGTAGCTTTCCCAAGAGAGAGAATAGGACACTGCTGTTTATTCCCTAACCAGCAGTCTGTCCTGAGTGAATCGCTCAAGCTGACCCTCGATTCCTGAACCCGGAATTAAGGTGAGGAGTATTTTAACAATGACTTGGTCAGAGATCGCTGGTGAAGGATTGAAGAATTTAAACGACTCCAATTATCGTCAAATCAAGGTTTATTGTAAAACCCAGGTCAAAATCATCAACAGAAGAAACACAATACAATCTTATGCTCTAATATACACTATGTCTATTCAAAAGTAATATAGCGGACACAACGAAAATTCTTATGCTTACACCGGTTTTAGCAATATCACAAGGCACAAAAACAAGTTCCCTTCCCCAAAGCCTCAACCACTATTAAAGTCTAGGGAGTTTCGCAAGCTGCTGCGGAGTACTTACGGTCACAGGCTGCAGAGGTCAAGTCAGGGGTGCAGAGGTCGAGCCACGAACGAAAAAGGGCCCCCACTCGAAAACACAGCCCCTTTTATATTGCTTTACCTGGCTTTGTTCTGTGATCGGCCAGCCCCTTTTGCATTGAAAAGGTAAGTTTTAAAGTTCCCGCTGGTCCCGCCCCCTTTGAGCCGGTCAGAGCTGTATGTTTCCGGGTATTCCTTGCAGGTCCGCTTCTTCCAGCTAGGCAGACCTGCGCGATTTGAATTTGGCGCTGGCTCCGCCCCCTTCTTTCAGTGAGTTTCTGCCGGCAGCTTCTGTCAAGCTTGGAGTACCTCCCCCAGGTCCGCCTCCAACTTGGTTTTTCTGCCGGTAGCTTCTGTCAAGCTTGGAGTACCTCCCCCAGGTCCGCCTCCAACTTGGTTTTTTTCAGACCTGCGCGATTTGAATTTGGCGCTGGCTCCGCCCCCCTCCTCCCAGTGAGTTTCTGCCGGTAGCTCCTGTCAAGATTGGAGTACCTCCCCCAGGTCCGCCTCCAACTTGGTTTTTCTCTACCGCTGATTTTCTAGGGGCTTTTCCAGCGCAATATGCTGGACTCAGACAGTCTGATTTCTAGTTTACCGAGGTTAGGCTCTTCTGTGGAGAATTTCAGTGTCTTCCAGCTGCTCCGGAGATGGCTGCTATTCTCACCTCGCTATGTTGATGGGGTGTTAATTGGATTCTGCTCTGGTGGAGGCCAGGTCATTTACATTTGCATGGGGCTATGACCATCCCATTGTCCTGCTTGCATGCAAGCCTCCTGTGTATTCCCGTGCCCCTTTGTCTGTGTTTTGATGTTATCTTGTTGTCTGGCTCCTTCTTCCTTGTAGCTCCTAGGGGGGTGTTTGCAAATATTTATGTGTTTATGTCCCTACTCAGCTCAGCGGGCCAAGCCTGCTGGGAAAACTGGTTCTGTTCCCTTGGCTGGAAAGTCAGTTTACAGTCTCTGAGTTTCTCCAAAAGGGCCGAATTGCCCGAAAACCTTACAGATGCCCCTTCGATACGTCCCTACCTGCTTGGACCGTATCGACACAGGTGAAGGGCAATTGTTTGCCTTTGTGTGGACCGTAGGTCCCCCCCTCAGCAACATGCGAAATTACAATTCCCAAGACAGTTCCCTTAGTCTAGGCTACCCCTGGTTTCAATGAAAGGGAAAGACAAGACCATATCTAATTTAAACACACAGTAACATATACACATTTCACCGGAACCCCAAACGTAAGGGTCCCTGTACATATATCACAATCAAGTACACATTTCACCGGAACCCCAAACGTAAGGGTCCCTGTAACCCGCGAATCCATACAACTATTTACAATTGCATCTGTTTATTTCACCAAGGATCCTCCTTTCTTGGCTGCACTTCGCTTCTTCCCGATGAGGGCTCTTCATTTACTCTCCATCGTCGATACCTGCAGCTGAGAGGTTTAGTCCAACTGAGGCGACAGCACAATGTACCCCCTGTACAACATTTCCTTTGTGGGGCAAACACTAAACAATTCTCAGGCCCCCCCCTGGTGGTGATCGGACAGTTGTGAGGGTCGATCGGTTGGGCTGTGGGCAGGGGTCGCTTTACCTGAACCAGCAGTTCGGTAGCTTCTACAGTCATCCCTTCCCTGGGCGTTACACATCCCTCCCCACTGTGGTCAATTTATCCCGTTCCCTGGGTTCTGCCACCACCTTACAAAAGTGATTAATGCCCCTTGTGGGCACGCCTTGGTAGATCCCCATGAACACAAATAAATGCCCTGGTCAGAAGCCCACCACTTATCCCAGCAAACGGTGATCCTACCCGGTGACCCCGTGATGGTCCGGTAGGTGTTGTCCAGTCCGTTCCCAGTCCGAGGACCGATCCCTCATGTCCAGCCTCAGCTTCCTGGGCCACCACCATCTCCCCAAAGGAACGTCCCCCTCACAGGTTAAACACACCCGCCTGCCCCCAGTCACCCTAACCCGGTCAGTCGAAGGACTCTTCTGTCCTCTGCGGAGTTCTCCCGGTCCCACCATCGCCAAGATCCTCAAACTCCACATCGTCGGGTGCCCCATCTGTAAAAAACAAAACACATTCTTGCCTCTACAGCCCTACCTACCTTAAAGTGCATGGGTTCTATCCAGTGGCAGCAGCAGCTCCCGCTTTGAAGTTGCCGCAGCCTGTCTGTGGTTCTGTGTCCACAGCCCGGCTCCCCAGGGTCCTAGTGCCTGGTGCTTCATCATTTTACCCTTGCACCAGGCGCTTCTGTGTTCCCACGATCCTAAATACTTCACACACAACTACACACTAATTAGAACTAACAGGGGGAAAGAAAAAGGAATATGATATATACAATGCCACCCGTCTCCGGGTGGCCAAATTAAAACTGTGCCCCGCTAAACTGGGGCAGTCCACCTGTTTGGTCCAACGGCTCGGGCCAGACCGTCCCCTCCCGGGGGTTCGGGCTGCCCCTTGCCTCTCCTTTCCCAACAGGGTTCGGTGATCCCTCATCGCTCCCTTCTACTCGGGCCCCCTTACTGCGGGACCGGGTTCTAGGGAGGTGTGATGGGGACCATCTTACCGGGGGCTTGGAGACCCGATTGCTCCTTCGTCCCCTGACTGGTTCCCAAACCCAAGGTGATACCTCCACTTCCTCCGCCTCCTTAGCCTCTATACTAAGGCAGGCCACCTGACCCACAGGTAAGGGCTTGGGAATCGTTCCTGTCCCTGGGCTGGGTGCTTGCAGCACTGTCGGTCTCTTTGGGACTGCCCCTTCGGGACAGCACCTTGTCACCGGTTGTGTGACCGTGGAGTCAGGGACCTCCCCCACCGTCGTTAATTTTACGGGGGGTTTCTCCACTACCACCCCCAGTCTTCCCCCCACCTTGCTCTTTTTTGTCCTTATGGGGTGGAACAATTTAAATTGACTGATGTGGCGTTCGCATGGGTCCCACCTTAAGGGATTTAAACTGCAAATAGCCCCTGAGGCAGCCTCCAGAATGGGACCCTGCACCTGGACCGGACCAGGGTCTGGGGCTCGAACTACCCCTGCGCTCCCTTTTTCCTGAGGCTGCTCCCTGGGTAGTCATACGGGTTCTTGTGGTGTGGGTGCGGGCAGGCCCTGGCCCGTTGCCATTGCCACCTGTCCTGAGCCTTGCAAAAGGGCTAAAATTTTACTTATCTCGATGGTTCCCGGGGCAGCTGCTCCTACCGCCGGGGTCTGACTCTCTACTGCGGGAGCCCTCTCCTGCTTGCTAGGGTTTTTACATTCCCTCTTGAAATGCCCGGCCTTCCCACACCCGTAGCATACCGGTTTCTCGTCGGAGGTCCGGGTGCCCTCATGCTTCCACTCTCTCTTAGGGGCTGCTGGCGCGATTTCATGCACCCTACCCTTCAGGGGCTTGTCCTCACCCCTCTCCCCATTACGATATGCAAGGGTGAGTTTCCTAAGGACCTCTGCCTCATTAAGGTCCGGACTCTGCGGGTCGAACCAGTGTTCGGCCTTTGCCCTAACGTGAGGGAGACAGTTAGCTACGAGGGTCTTCAGCCAGTGGGCTGTTCTCTCATCTAAATTCTGCCTATCCGCGGGAGCCCCACACGCCTCCACATAGACAGTCCACAGTCTGTCTGCGAACATGGTGGGAGATTCCCCTGGTTGCTGTTTGGTTTCCCCCACCCTCATGAAAGGGCTCCCCAGATTCAAACCCATTGCCTCCAGAACAGCAGTCTGTGCTGCCGCCCAGGTGTCAGGTCTTCCCCCATTCCCAGAGGTCACTGTCCTGCATAGCTGGGCATCTAGGGTTATCAGGAGCATCTTTATTTGCTCCCCTTCGTCGCAGTCATTGATGTTGGCAGCCTGTTCCACCTCCATAAAATGCAGCGACGGATCCCCCTTTGGAGTTAGTCTGGGAACGTGGGCCACCATCCCCCTGAGCGCGGATGCCCCATGAGGAACGATAATGTCGCCCTCAACCGGTCCCCTGTTTGCCATCCCCGCCGGGGGACCATACCTTCTTTGCCTGACAGGGCACATCTGCCCTACCTGGGGTTCCTGCTCCTCCTCCCCACTGTCCAGCTCTCCTGCCTCGTTGGGTAGCCCCCCTGTCCCCGGGCTAACTACCCATATAGGAGACGCCGCTATCTGGGGATACACCACTGACCCCCCTTGGACCTGCCCCTGACCGGGCGGTCCAAACCCTACCTGCTGACCCGGCCCCATCACCGGCATCCCAGGCAGCGGTCTGTCCCCATCCCATGGGGACCCACATACGAAACCAGGCGGACACGCCGCCAGCTGGGGGTACCCTGCCGACCCCCCTTGGACTTGCCCCTGAACGTGCAGTCCGATCCCCCCCTGCCGGCCCGGACACAATCCCGGTGCCTCAGGAGGCGGTCTATTCCCCTTGGCCTTTGGGGAATCATCCGCTGCGAGGAGCACCTTGCCCCTAGGGAACCCCCCTGGACCTACCAGGTGTATCTGTCCCCTGAACCTGGACAAGGCCTCCTCCAACTCCGTTATTCGTGCCTGGCACGGCCCATGGGCACAGTCCCCTACTTCCTCGCGAGCCACTCGGTACGCTGCCTGGATGTCCCGGAACTTCCCCTCCAGCTTCCTACACTGCTCTGTACTCCGAGCATAGAGTTCCTGGAGCCTCCGTTCCTTTTCTTTACCCTCCACTATCTGGCAGTGGAGATAGTCCTTCTCACACCGGTTAGACTCGCTTTCCTGTTTCATTTCTGCCATTTCTTCCCGCAGTCGTTCCGCTACACTCGCACTGTCCTGTTTAATTCCTGCCAATTCCTCCCGCAGTCGTTCCGCTGCGCTAGCGCTGTCCCCTGCGCTGGCCCTCACTTCTCTCAACTCCTGCTCTAACTCTTCGACCCTATCCTCTGTCTTGACTACCTGCTCGGACAGGCAAACCAGCCAAACTGCCTTCTCCAAGTGCCTTTTGTGCGCCTTACTGTCTGTCCATGCAGCCGCTGCCATTACCGGTTGCTCCGCATTGATTAATTCTGAAACCCAAGGTTTGGTGAGGTTGACCTTTTGCCACAAATACGAGGATATTCTCTCCTCCATTTTGCTTCGTTCCCTCACCCCCTCTGCCAAGTCACATACTCCAAACCACCGGGCTCCTGCCCCGGTCGCCATTGTAGAGGGTGCCATCTCCGCTACTCCACTACTGGGCCGATATCTGGGGTTTGAATATCTGTGTGTGTCTCTCTCCAGCTGGCACTGAAACTTCAGAGGCCAGGGGATGTCGCGCTGGGACACTTCCACTGAAGAGAGCACTGATTCAAGCCTGCCGTTTATTCCTAACCGACAGCCTGAGACTTATATCACACAGATCTCCAGACCCCTACCAATACCCAGGTGATTCTCTCTCTTGCCGGTGGTGCAACACTCACCCGGTTCCTACTCCACTAGAGTAGCTTTCCCAAGAGAGAGAATAGGACACTGCTGTTTATTCCCTAACCAGCAGTCTGTCCTGAGTGAATCGCTCAAGCTGACCCTCGATTCCTGAACCCGGAATTAAGGTGAGGAGTATTTTAACAATGACTTGGTCAGAGATCGCTGGTGAAGGATTGAAGAATTTAAACGACTCCAATTATCGTCAAATCAAGGTTTATTGTAAAACCCAGGTCAAAATCATCAACAGAAGAAACACAATACAATCTTATGCTCTAATATACACTATGTCTATTCAAAAGTAATATAGCGGACACAACGAAAATTCTTATGCTTACACAGGTTTTAGCAATATCACAAGGCACAAAAACAAGTTCCCTTCCCCAAAGCCTCAACCACTATTAAAGTCTAGGGAGTTTCGCAAGCTGCTGCGGAGTACTTACGGTCACAGGCTGCAGAGGTCAAGTCAGGGGTGCAGAGGTCGAGCCACGAACGAAAAAGGGCCCCCACTCGAAAACACAGCCCCTTTTATATAGTTATACCTGGCTTTGTTCTGTGATCGGCCAGCCCCTTTTGCATTGAAAAGGTAAGTTTTAAAGTTCCCGCTGGTCCCGCCCCCTTTGAGCCGGTCAGAGCTGTATGTTTCCGGGTATTCCTTGCAGGTCCGCTTCTTCCAGCTAGGCAGACCTGCGCGATTTGAATTTGGCGCTGGCTCCGCCCCCTTCTTTCAGTGAGTTTCTGCCGGCAGCTTCTGTCAAGCTTGGAGTACCTCCCCCAGGTCCGCCTCCAACTTGGTTTTTCTGCCGGTAGCTTCTGTCAAGCTTGGAGTACCTCCCCCAGGTCCGCCTCCAACTTGGTTTTTTTCAGACCTGCGCGATTTGAATTTGGCGCTGGCTCCGCCCCCCTCCTCCCAGTGAGTTTCTGCCGGTAGCTCCTGTCAAGATTGGAGTACCTCCCCCAGGTCCGCCTCCAACTTGGTTTTTCTCTACCGCTGATTTTCTAGGGGCTTTTCCAGCGCAATATGCTGGACTCAGACAGTCTGATTTCTAGTTTACCGAGGTTAGGCTCTTCTGTGGAGAATTTCAGTGTCTTCCAGCTGCTCCGGAGATGGCTGCTATTCTCACCTCGCTATGTTGATGGGGTGTTAATTGGATTCTGCTCTGGTGGAGGCCAGGTCATTTACATTTGCATGGGGCTATGACCATCCCATTGTCCTGCTTGCATGCAAGCCTCCTGTGTATTCCCGTGCCCCTTTGTCTGTGTTTTGATGTTATCTTGTTGTCTGGCTCCTTCTTCCTTGTAGCTCCTAGGGGGGTGTTTGCAAATATTTATGTGTTTATGTCCCTACTCAGCTCAGCGGGCCAAGCCTGCTGGGAAAACTGGTTCTGTTCCCTTGGCTGGAAAGTCAGTTTACAGTCTCTGAGTTTCTCCAAAAGGGCCGAATTGCCCGAAAACCTTACAGAGGGGGGGGGGGGTGAATGGCCAGGGGCACGGACATCACATCTCACCCCCACATCCCCAGCCAGCCCCCGCCTGCAACCCCTTCCCTGATACATAGCTGCCGTACTACGGGGTGTGGTCCCTGGGCTGGCAGTAACAGCGTGTCTGGTCCATGATATGGAAAATGATGTCAACTCGCTCTGCATCGTTCGACAATGTCTGACTCCTGCCCACGGTAGCACTTTCCACTGTCCACCTGGGTGATCCCTGCATGCAAGCTGGCCATTCCATCACATGGTCCCATCAGATCCCTGGGGAGGCGGGGATGGTGGGGTGGTGTTGGGGGGGGGGGCAACACTGGTGCGGTGAGCGCTGGCTGAACTGCGGTCCCTGAGCCTAGCCTACCCACAACCTCTGCCAACTTCCCCCCCCCTTTCCTTACTGTGGCCAGACCAGACCAGCCGGTCCCTCACACTCTTCCGACAGAGCACAGAGGCAGGTTGTAACAGTGGTAACAGGTGTTTAATGTGAAAACATATATACAGATTTGTGCCCTAGCACCTATCACTAAACTGTGCCCTGCACTCGTTTCAACTTTACTGGTGTCTACTTTTCTGGCCTTGTGGGCCCTACCGCCACATCTAGGTGGATCCTCAGACAGTACATCAGGATGGAGGTGGCCTGTTGTGTTTCTCGCCCTGCAACTTGGGTCCCCTTTGGTGGCTGTCTTCTGGGGCGTCCGGGCCTGGAATGACCGGGCCCACCAGATGCGCCAGGGACATGAGGGGGTGAAGTCCGATGTTCTGCGGTGACGGCACCTCCCCTGCAGGAGTCACCAGCACGGGCCCAGCACCTCCTCCTCCCTCGGGGTGCCAGTGGCCCCCGGGCTACTCCATGAGACGGAGTGCAAGCAGAGCTATCCTCGAGTCTCCGCTGCCGGTCCTAGAGGCCCACTCTGATCTCGACAAGGGTCCGTATGCACGTGGCCCATGGAGCACAGGGAGTGGATCACCTCCATCTGGGACTGTGCACATCATGCTGTGACTGTGCTACCACCTTCTGGGCATGTGGCATGTCAGCCAGTGACTGCGCCACCTCCCGCTGCGGCTATGCCTCGTCAGCCAATGCCTACTCAATGCCACCGATGTTCTCAGTCATGACCTGCTGTGACAGGGTCACGTTCAGGAGCGCCATTGCAATGTCCAGGTGGCTCTGGCACATGGTTGCCTGTGAGAGGGCAGCTCTGTCCTGGGCTTCGACCACCACCAAAACAGAATGCCCCAGGCCTTGGACATGCTAATCCATGGCCGAAACCTTTGCCCACCAAGGCCTCCACCACGGACGCCAGTCATGCGGTGTTGGCCTGGGTGGCACACATGGCTGGCACCACCCGCCTGCTCCTGCACAAGGTTGGACTTCCCCTGCAGGTAATGGATGCTCGTCGACAACCCCTCATGTAGTTCCTGGCTCTCTGACTGCATCTCCACAATCGATGGGACTGTCCATTCTAGAAGCCCGA
Organism: Scyliorhinus torazame; assembly: GCF_047496885.1. Classification (NCBI taxonomy): domain Eukaryota; kingdom Metazoa; phylum Chordata; class Chondrichthyes; order Carcharhiniformes; family Scyliorhinidae; genus Scyliorhinus; species Scyliorhinus torazame. The sequence goes on along the minus strand of NC_092714.1, from coordinate 140,959,274 downwards.
AACCCATCTGGACGGCAGCTAGTCCCTGGGGTCGGACCATCCTCCGACTGTCCGCCCCCTCAGGAGTTCCTGCCTCCACCTGCTGTACCGGAGCAGTTGTGTGGTGAGCATCAGATAGTGTCCCAGGAACCTCCTCACTAACATGCCCAACTGAGATGAGTGTCTCTGGGGTGGTGGAAGGTGTTGGAGGCGGCAGTGATGGGAAATCTATGTCATCCTCGGACTCGAGCTCCGGGATTTCCTGGGTCTCGGGTATACGGGTCCCTTCCATGTCGGTATCCTCGTTGTTACTCGGCACCCGGGACACTGACTTTGGAGCGGGGGACACCATAAGGACTCGTCCCATCACCAACCGATCACACAAGGCAAGACGCATGGTTAGGCGCGGGCCAGGGGTAGTGAAAGTGCTGGGGGGGGGGGTGGTTCGGGGGTGATGTGGGTGTGGTATGGGGGTGAGAGTGGTGCTGGGGGGGGGGGGGGGGGGTGTTGACACATGTGTCACAGGCAACTGCGACTCAGCGGGGTCTCACTTCCTCCGCCCCGCCAACTGCCCTTTACTTGATCAAACCGCATCCATCTGCCGCGGTGTGGGACCACAGGTCCAGCGGTCCCCCTCCAGTCTTCTCCCACTCCCTGTGGTTATGGGCGGAGGGAGGGGGGTAGGGTAACGGGTGTGTGGGACGAGGGTTGGTGCCAGGGGCACCGTGCTGCCGACTCACCCTGGCCGCCCTGAAGAGGTGGTGCAGTTTCTGGATGGTGTTGCTCGTGGTGCTTACTGCCTCTGCCACCTGCACCCAGGCACGGCGAACGACTGAGGCCGGCAGCCTCCTTCCCAGGCCAGGGTACAGGGCGGCCCGCCTCTCCTCCACGGCGTCCAGGAGGGTCTGAAGCTCGGCATCCGTGAATCTCGGGGCCACTCTCCTTGCTGCCATCTGTTGGCTGGGATGGTGTGTGTGGGGAGCGAAGTGTGTAGATGCGGCTGTAACTTGTCAGGCTCGAGTGTCAATTGCGAATCCGGTGAATCCGACACCGTTTTTCATTGGAATTGATTGTGTTCCACGTGACACTGGTGCTAGCCCATTAACGGTCGCTGAATCATTCCAGGTGCAGCGTCAGTTTTGCGGTTGTGAAAGTCCACAAATCCTGACCCACGTCAACACTTAGTGTCAGGAACGAACAATCACGCCGCATGTGTGTTATATGTAGTGAAATACTGGAACATTAGAGGAGAAGTCTCAGATTTTGAAAGAGAAGTGGTGGGTAAAAATCCTTTTGAGATTGAGACCCCAGAGTCTGTTATTAACTTACAGCTGACCCCAAATTGAAAGACTATGCTGCTGTACCTGACCTGTGTTACCACACTAAAAACACGCCAAGGGCCCATGAGGCTGTTAGCATTCTGGAGTAGCATCTTCCAAGAATATCCAGTGCTGAGTAAAACAAGCATTTTGTTGCTATTGCCCTTCACACCGACCTAAATGTGCGAGGTCGGATTTTCCATTTTCAGAAAGATCCAAGACGGCATAAAGGAACTGGCTGAAGTCTGCACTGATATGCGCATTGCCCTCTCCTCCTGTGAACCTCATTCAAGTGAGATCGTGAGGACCAAGCACATCAAAGTGAGCATGACGGGGGTTGTGAAGGTCGGCTGGTTGGCCAAAAGGGTCCCTGGAAAAAAACTTTGAAAAACACTGAGCTAGCAGACACTAGAACCTTCCATTAATTCTAACCAGCTACGGCACCAATAACAACTTACATTTATACAGCACTTTAAAATAACAAAACGTCCCAAGGACTTTCACAGAAGCACTATTAATTAAAAGCACTGGGTGAGATTTTTCAGCCTCCATCCACAGCATGGTTTCTGGTGGCAGAGATAGTACGCCACTGGGCTCTTGCTCAATGTAGAGACGTTGTTGGGCTTTCTTGACTGTTGCATCAATGTGAGTAGACCAGGACAGACTGTTGGTGATGGTGACCCCCAGGAACTTAAAGCTATCGACCATCTCCACTTCAGAGCCATTGATGCAGACAGGAGTGTGTGTCATGCTACGCTTCCTGAAGTCGATGATCAATTCCTTGGTCTTTCCAACATTTAGAGAGAGGTTGTTTTCCATACACCATGCAACCAAATCCTGTGTTATTTGGAGGGTAGGGCCACCCTGAGGTGCAGTATACTGCTAAATCAACATGAATACATCCAATAATACTGCCAGCCATGGAGCAGAGTTTTGTGTAGCAGGTTGATTTAAAGTGTTTCAAATGTTTGAAATATTTGATAGGGTAGATACAGAGAAACTATTTCCTCTTGCTGGGGGAATGAAGAAATGGGGAAATAGGCTTAAATTTAGAGCTGGGACATTCAGGAGGGAACCAGCAAATACATAATTGACAATAGAAATTTGGAAAAGGCTGTAAAAGTTGGATCAATCAGGGAAATGGAGTTGATTTATGGTTCAGCTATAATCTACTTGAATGCAGGAGCAGACCCAAGGGGTTCAATGCCCTACTCCTCAGAAGCTCAGAATTGTTACAGCACAGGCCATTTGGTCCATTGTGTCATCGCTGACTCTCCAAATGAGCACTGCGCCTCATGGCATTCCATTGGGATACTCCTGTTCCTCATCCATCTGTTCCTGATGTTCCTGCACTCCGTTAGTGAATCATTAAACAATTTGACAATGAAGGCAATATTTCTTGGGGCAAAGGAGATCAAAGGATATGGGGCAAAAGTGGGATTAGGCTATTGAATTGGATGATCAGGCATGATCATAATGAACGGTGGAGCAGCCTTGAAGGGTTGAATGGCCTCCTCCTGCTTTCTATGTTTTCTATGTTTCTATGCAAACAGTAGCTAAGGTGAAGATTCTGAGGGGTTTAGCAGTTGGGTCTCCTGTTGGCAGCATTTCTCAGTCATCTTGAAGCACTTCAGAAGCTAGTGACAATACAGCAGGTTAATAGAGTGCTGAGTTTAGTGTAACAACATCCTAAATAATTCCAGATACTGAATCAGGTCCATCCACATAATTCAAGGGAGGTCTTCTTTTGTGACTAACCTCCATTCAGTCAATATACATGTTACTCTTAGGTGCTTCCCTCAAAGTTCACATGAACCACTGCATAGAATCCCTATAGTGCAGGAGGCCATTTGTCCCATTGAGACTGCACCGGACCTCTGAAAGAACACTGTATCTAGACACATGCCTCCACCCTATTCCCGTAACTCAGTAACCCCACCTAACCTTTTTGGACACTAAGGGGAAATTTACCATGGTCAATCCACCTAACTGGCACATCTTTACACTGTGGGAAGAAACCAGAGTGTCCAGAGGAAACCCACACAGACACGGGGGAAAGTTCATACTCCACACAGTCACTCAAGGTTGTAATTGAAGCCGGGTCCCTGGCACGATGAGGCAGCAGTGCTAACCACTGCTAACCATTTATATGTTCAATTGTTCGGTGCTCGATAATGTGAGTCAGGTAATTGATCTCTGCTCACTGTGCTTGATTGATTAAACCTGGATGTGAACTCAGAGCAAAGTAAACAGATGTTGCTAGAAGCTCGAGATGGAGACTTCCGCTTGTGACCAGGGAGTGATTGGTCACATAAAGGGCTGCTCCTGTTCAAAGTCACAGAAAGGGGCTCTTTTTACCCAGATCCGGGTGGAATTTTGATGAAAAGACGAAGATGAATGTTAGAGGAGTAGTTTACCCCTGGAATGGTATGTCTTCTGATCACCGGACCCGTCAGAAAACAGTGAAAGGTTTGGCTGGAAGGTTGAAACAGTCTTGTGCTTCACAGACAATCTCTTCCATCATGCAGGCGGGGGAGGGGCAAGCTGTAAGGCCCCAGATACAGGAACTGCTGACTTTTATCAAGGAGGAATTCCATAAACAGAGGAAAGAAATGCATGAGGATCATGCAAAGGCCATTGCAGAAGCTGTGACACCCCTGAAGAGTACTTTGGAGCGGATGGAGAGGTGTTTGGAGGTGCAGGGGACACAGATTCGGGAGATTGAAGGAGTGATCTCGGACCACAGCGATCGTGTGGTGGCGCTTGAGGCGGAGGTGGGGCTCCTATGAGACCTTTGTAAAACACTGAGGGAAAAGGTGGAGGAGCAGGAGAATACCTCGAGAAGACAGAACCTGCGAATAGTGGGCCTGCCTGAAGGAGTGGAAGGTGTGAGTGCCACAAGGTATGGCTCGAGGATGCTGGCGGGACTGGTGGCAGAAGGGGTACTAGATAAGGCACCTGAAGTGGACCGAGCGCATAGGTCTCTGAGGCAGAAGCCGCCGCGGGCGGTGATCGTGAGACTCCATAAATTTGTGGAGAAAGAGAAAACTCTACAGTGGGCCAGGGAGAAGCGTAGCTGCGACTAGGAGGGAAATAACGTCCGGATTTATCAGGACATCGGAGCAGAGTTGGCAAAACGGCGGGCAGGTTTCAACAAGGCCAAGGCGGTGCTGTACCGGCGGCAGATCAGGTTTGGGGTGCTCTACCCGGCGAAATTATGGGTGATGTTCGGAGGCCGGGAGTATTATTTCAAGACCCCAGAAGTGGCCGAAGACTTTATTACGGAGCATAAACTGGGGAAGAACTGAGTGGACAATGCTTGGGAACCGGGGTGCTGGCACTATGTAATAGTCGGGAGCATGTTTGAAGTGGGTGCAGGGATTGGGAGATTTGTGTATTTTTTTGTGGTGGGGGGGGGGGGGGGGTTTCTGTTCAATGTTGAGATTGTAAGGAGTTGTAGGGGTGAAAAGTTTATGTGGGGATGGATGTTCCCATCCCCCCTCCTGTTTTATGGGACTGTTTGTGTTTAACATCTGTTTGTTTGCTTTTGGAGAAGGCTACCTGGAGTTCAGAAGTCCTTGTTTGGGTGCGGGAGGGTAAGGCCAGCAAGAGGCCTTCTTCTTTGAGCTGAGGAGTGGGGGGGGGGGGTCATTAGGATGTGCCTTAGGGGCAGGGGCAGCCACTCTAGCAGGTTATGCTGGTGAACGGAAGTGAGGTGGTGGGGGAGAAGGCCAAGAGGGGTGGCCGGGGGGAGGGGGAAAGGGGAAGTGGGGGGGGGAAAAGGGGAAAAGGGGGGGGGGGTTCTGCGACACGGAAGGGGGTGAGAGATGACATGGTCAAGGGCGAAGAAAGGGGATATCTGGGATGGGCTAGGTACAAAGTGGAATTAAAGGGGCAGGAGTTAAGTGGGGAAGATGACGGACAGTAGAGGGGTTTGGAGGCGCAAGCCTTCAGTAAGGTTGGTAACGTGGAACGTCCGGGGGCTGAATGGGCCAGTTAAAAGGTCGCGGGTGATCGCGCACCTCAGGAGCTTGAAAGCGGGGGTTGTCTTTTTGCAGGAGACACACCTCCATGTGAAGGACCAGGTTAGGTGAAGGAAGGGGTGGGTCGGGCAGGTTTTTCCATTTGGGGTTTGATTTTAAATCGAGGAGTGTGGTGATTTTAATGAGCAAAAAAATGGGATTTGAGAGTGCGAAGGAGGTGAGGGATCCAGGTGGGAGATATGTGATTGTGAGTGGGGTATTGGAAGGGGCACCGGTAGTGTTGGTAAATGTGTATGCCTCAAATTGAGATGATGTGGGTTTTGAGAGGGTTGCTGGCAGCAATCCCAGATTTGGCCACTTACCAGTTGATCGTGGGAGGAGATTTTAACTGTGTCCTGGAGCCGAGACTGGATAGATCGAGTCCCAGGTCGATGGGTAGGGTACGAATGGCAAGGGAGCTGGGGGGGGGTTATGGAGAGGATGGGTATGGTGGACCCATGGCGCTTTAAAAACCCAGGGGGAAGGGAATATTCCTTCTTTTCACTCGTCTATAAGGTGTATTCGAGGATTGATTACTTTGTAGTGAGTCGGGAGATTTTGGTTGAGGTGGAGGGGACAGAGTATTCGGGGATAGTTATCTCGGACCATGCACCCCACTGGCTGGATATTCGGTTCAGTACGGGACGAGAGCAGAGGCCGGGGTGGAGGTTTGACTCGGGGTTGTTGGCGGATGGAGGTTTTTGTGATAAGGTGCGGTTGGCGATTAGGGATTATGTGGAGTTCAATCAGAATGGGGGGGGGGGGGGGGGTGTTGGCGGGCATTTTTTAGGAAGCACTGTTGGCAGCGGTCCTGGAGAAATTATCTCATTTACGGTTCATGCGAATAAGGAAAGGAGGGCGGAACATGACCGTCTAGTGAGCGAGATAGTGGAGGTGGACAGGGAATATTCGAGGAGGGACTGGCGAGGAGGAAAAAGTTGCAGGGGCAATTTGACAGGCTGACAACGGGGAGGGCGGTAGGGCAACTGCATAGGGCAATAGGGGTGCAATACGAGTATGGGGAGAAGACGAGCCGCATGCTGGCACACCAACCTCGGAGGCAGGCTGCGTCCAGGGAAATATTGAAGATCCGGACTGGGGCTGGGGATGTGGTGTCAGAGCCAGGAAAGATAAATGAGGCATTCAGAGTGTATTACCAGGGACTTTATGAGGCAGACCCAGGAGGAGAGGAGGGGGACATGGGGTGGTTTCATGGAGCTGGAATTTCCCCAGGTGGAGGAAGCAAAGAGGCAGGCGTTGGAGGAGCCCCTGGGGCTGAGGGAGGTGCTGGATAGTATCAGGGGTATGAAGTCGGGGAAGACCCCTGGGCCGGATGGGTACCTGGCAGAATTTTATAAGGAATTTGCGGCGGACCTGGCACCACATTTGTTGGGGGCGTTTAATGAAGCACTGGAGAAGGGGGAGTTGCCAGAGACTATGAAGCAGGCAGTAATCACACTAATCCCCAAAAATGGGAAGGACCCGGTGGAATGTGGGTCGTATAGACCCATATCACTATTGAACACGGATGTGAAAGTATTGGCTAAGTTGTTGGCAGGGAGGATGGAGGATTGTGTCCCGGGGGTGTTTGCAAAGATCATGCTTCGTGAAGGGCAGGCAGCTCGCGAGTAATATAAGACGGCTGTTGAATGTGTTGATGAATCATCTCTACATAGTTCTGAGATGTATAAAATATAGATATGTTTCCATAAACACTTTCTGACTTTCTTAGTGTTTCGGCACAAATTGAAAACCTTTTTTTCAAGAAAGTATCTGTACACAGATCTGCATAAGTGACAATTTTCCTCCAAGGTTTTGGAACTAACTGAGTCCTCATTCTTGCAGATCCAGAAGGATTCAATTTTGACCAAAGGTACAATTCCACCATCTCCTGTGAAATGCTCATATAAAGCATTCTATAGGGATCATGAATCACCAGGAGTTTAGACTTGTCTTAAAATTAGTCACATACAGAAAAAGGAACTTTCACAACAATTTCTGTTTGACCCTTCCACAAAGGTAACAATTAACCCCAACACATACATCATTTTTAATTTCCATTCCACAACTCCCTTCCTCATTTTTCAAGTGCTAAAAAGGTTTCCTCTTCTTTTGCGTCGCCTTCCAAGTACAATATTCCCATCAAGGTGTCGCCTTCCATGTACAACATTCCCATCAAAAAAAGCCAGAAGCCACTGAATCAGAATAATGGCTAGGAAGAGACATCAATAATAAGAATAGTAAGAAGTCTTACAACACCACGTTAAAGTCCAACAGGTTTGTTTCAAATCACTAGCTTTCGGAGCACTGCTCCTTCCTCAGGTGAATAGGAGCAGTGCTCCGAAACCTAGTCATTTGAAACAAACCTGTTGGACTTTAACCTGGTGTTGTAAGACTTCTTACTGTGCTCACCCCAGTCCAACACCAACATCGCCACATCAATAATAATAATCTTTATTACTGCAGCTCCGGGACTTTACTAGGAAGGAGGTTTGAAGTTTCCCAATAGCTCTCGCCCCCTCATTGGTGGAAGAGGTATTGACGGCAGACGGCGCGGAGAAGGGGGTGGTGTCGGCGATCTACAGGCTGATATAGTTGAAGGTCGTGTATAGGGCGCGGGTGAGCCAACTCTTTGAGGGAGTGGAGAATGTATGTGAGCAATGTGGGAGGAGCATTGAAAACCACGTACATATGTTTTGGTCCTGTCCAAAGCTGGAGAAGTATTGGAGGGAGGTTTTCAGTGTCATCTCGAGGATAGTGCACGTGAACTTTGACCCGGGGCCCCTAGAAGCCATTTTCGGGTGTCGGACTGACCAGGGCTAAAGGTGGGTGCGGGGGCAGATTTTTTAGCCTTCGCCTCGCTGATTGCCCGGAGGTGGGTCCTGTTGGGTTGGAGTCAGCTTCTCCGCCCTGTGCCTCGGCTTGGTGGGGGATGTACTGGAATGTCTGACTCTCGAGAGTGTGAAGTTTGAGCTGAGGGGGATGAAGGAAGGGTTCTACAATTCATGGGGACTGTTTATTATGAACTTTTGACAATTGGTTTCCATCAAACATTGGGGGGGTGAAGGGAAGGGTTGGGGTTATCGGTGTTCTTGAGTACACTGTTTACTGATCGACTGTTAATTTAATTTTTTACTTGGACTGTAGGGGTGATGTTTTCATCTGTATACTGAATGGGATGCTGTTTGGGGGATTGGTACTGTTTTTGTTTGTTTTCTTTTGTTGTTTATGTGATGAAAATGTTGACAATGAGGAGAATAAAAAGATTTTTAAAATAATAATCATTATTCGTGTCACAAGTAGGCTCACTTAACACTGCAGTGAAGTTACTTTGAAAATCACCTCGTCGCCACATTCCGCCGCCTGTTCGGGTACACAGAGCGAGAATTCCGAATGTCCAATTCACCTAACAAGCACATCTTTCAGGACTTCTGGGAGGAAACCGGAGCACCCGGAGGAAACCCTCGCAGATATGGAGTGAACGTGCAGATTCCGCACAGCAGCGACACAAGCCGGGAATCGAACCCAGGTCCCTGGTGCTGTGAAGCAACAGTGCTAACCACGGTTCTATCATGCCACTCAGGAAACCTTCCAGATAATCTATAACACCTCTGCAATATTCTCATCAACTTAAACCCTCTCTTTGTCAACTGGTATTTCATCTCCATCAGCATCATGAAGTTTTTCCAATTCACATATCAGCCTTATCATATAGGTACAGAATTCTTCTCTGTACTCCTTATCCCTGTTTCTTTTCTTTCCCCATCTCTTTTCCTCTGCATAATAATCGGGGCAACAATAAACAAATCCCCCCCCCGTGCATTGAGATACACAACTGTTGGAGCTTGCCTTGCAGTTCCTGTGTGTGACATCTGCACATTCTGTAGTCGCAGCACATCTTAAACATTCAGTGTGGAATGTCTTGCTGACACAGGGTTAGTGAATTCTGGCAGTTAAATTTGCCATCAATTATATTCCATTTTATATCCTGACGACATCTGCTATATTAGGCGTTAGGGATAATATGTGACAATAGCTATATCCTAATCATTACCAACCTTTGCATTGTTACCATTTTAATGTCCAGAGCTAAAAATACTTCTTTCAAATATCCATTCAATTACATATTTATCTCATTGAATCCATTCGTAAATAAAGAACTGAAATACTGAAAGCAATTTTTCAAACGTCCTCATACCCCATGAGCTTAGACATGTAATTCAAATCATATATTTTGGCACAATCTTTTTGATTAATTTGACTTTCAACTTGCCTCACTGCGTTAAATCACCTAGTTGTTCTTCAGCCAGAAACCCAGCTCAAAAGGCTCAATTGTACGGTTTTGAAATCCATCTGCAATCTTCCTCCTCCCTACTACACATATTGTCCTAACACGGAAGGGCCGATTACAACTCATCGCCCCATCTACACACCCAACAGTAGAACCAGGATGAAGGTGGGGTTTCAGCGATGATATCTCTTAAAACTGAATCGTTAGCATGAGTAGGTTTACATAAGTTGTTTTATTAAGGATTGAGATGAATTGTAGGACTGAGTAATCATTATTAACCGTCAAACATGTATTTTTAGGACATAGCAGTAATAAGTACTCAAATGGGATTCAGGATAGTTCACTTGACCAAAAGGACATTAATTCTGACATCTTGGGCGAAATTCTCCGGAAACGGCGCGATGTCCGCCGACTGGCGCCCAAAACGGAGCAAATCAGTCGGGCATCGCGCCGCCCCAAAGGTGCAGAATGCTCTGCATCTTGGGGGGCCGAGCCCCAACCTTAAGGAGCTAGGCCCGCGCCAAACGAATTTCCGCCCCGCCAGCTGGCGGAAAAGGCCTTTGGTGCCCCGCCAGCTGGCGCGGAAATGACATCTCCGGGCGGCGCATGCGCGGGAGCATCAGCGGCCGCTGACGGCATTCCCGCGCATGCGCAGTGGAGGGAGTCCCTTCCGCCTCTGCCATGGTGGACACCGTGGCGGAGGCGGAAGGGAAAGAGTGCCCCCACGGCACAGGCCCGCCCGCGGATCGGTGGGCCCCGATCGCTGGCCAGGCCACCGTGGGGGTACCCCCCGGGGCCAGATCGCCCCGCGCCCCCCCCCCCCCCCAGGACCCCGGAGCCCGCCCGCGCCGCCTTGTCCCGCCAGTAAGGTAGGTGGTTTAATCTACGCCGGCGGGACAGGCATTTTTTGCGGCGGGACTTCGGCCCATCCGGGCCGGAGAATCGTGGGGGGGGGGGGGGCCCTCCAACCGGCGTGGTACGATTCCTGCCCCCGCCGAATATCCAGTGGTGAAGAATTCGGCAACCGGCGTGGGCGGGATTCACGCCAGCCCCCGGCGATTCTCCGACCCGGCGGGTGGTCGTGGAATCTCGCTCCTTGTCTTTGTGAAACAATTCAGGGTGTTGGTTCTGTGTTGTTCTGTTTCTCACAAACAGACAGCAAGCTGCTGGGATTGTAAGCAGCTGTCAGGATGATGATCAATCATGTGCTGCTTGCGACACTATTGGGTGAAGTTTAAACACTGCTTGAAATTCTATTGGATAAGTTTAAAAGATGCAGCTTCAGGGATTGGATCGCGTTCAACTGGGGGGGGGGGGGGGCTATTGATTTTTGAACATTGTATAATTACTGTGCTCGGCTCTTTGTTCAGTAGAACAGGTCTTGGCAGATATCCAGTCTGTTCTCCGTGTACACATAACAAGTTTAATTAAATAGCCATTTTGGCCAGGTTGTGGTGTTTTTGTTTCTCTCTGTACTGAGCTGAGCCACAGGGAATAACCCCACGTGGAAGAACTCAATACACTGGTCTTGAAACCGCTACTACATTATTTGGCGCTGCGAGCAGGGTGTACACAGGATTCTGACAGAATGATCCGCCTCCTAAATACGGGTGAGTACATTTCAATTTACCACCCAGTGGATAGGGGAGTTACGGATCAGGTGGTCGGATCCTTAAGTTGTGCGAAAGTTGCGAGTAGGTAGCAGTGGACACACACAACACCGAGAACGTGGTAATGTTGGGTGGGCAAAGACGGACTTTTGTGCCACGCCGATGAGCAGAGCAGGATAAACCGCCACGCGTTAAAAAGATTGGAAAGGGTACAGCCCCACGATATTCGATGGAGGCCAAAACAGGGAACCCCAGAGGGGCTCAGAGTAAGTGACCAACCAGACAAAGCTGGTGTCATTATTCTGAGGTTGTCTGTGTAACAGGATTTGAAACCCCACTGCTTAGAGCAGCTATGGATAAAAGGGGAGTACAAAGAAATGACAAAGATACATGAATTGGAGCACAAAAGTTAACTGTTTTAGCATGCTATTAATTGGTTTTTAAATTGCCCCGAAACATGCGTGTAAATTACTTGATACAAGATTGAATTGTGGATGTATGGGAATTCAATAACGCAAGTTAAACGTAGAAATTCTAAGCATGCATCACCCCTCTGAGGGAACAAAGGTTTGGGTGAAATGCCTTAAGATTTAAATTTACTAAAGGGTTGGTCATGCCTATGAAATCAGGTGTTGGGAATTGGATTAAATGGAAAAAAAAAGATAAATGAATCAAACGAACGGTTTAAGTTTTCTAATGAAAAAAGGATAGTGAGCCTTGTTCATTACTGTAACCGGGAGAGTGCCAGCTTGCAGCTCAGCAAGAACAAAGGCTGCTGTGAACTTTACGAGCAGCAGTATCATGTTTCATTTGTTTGGAGGAGATTTGTGGGGTAATGTTATTATTTAGTGTTATCTTTCTGAGGAATGATTATTTTTGTTTCAAAACACTTGCTTCCTGAAATTGCATTTTTAAAAATGTTTAATCATTTAAGTGCTTCAAGTCCAAACAGTTGACAGAAAACTGAAGTCATGTTTTCTGGCCAGAGGCATGATTCCAGGATTATTCTGAACCACATGTGGGAATTTTAATCCGGATATAAATTCACACATGTAAGAATTAGGCCATTTTGATTTAACAAGATTGCTTGGAGTTTGAGATATTTGAATTGATTGTCTGATCCTGTATTGGATTGATTTTGTGTTAAAATTTTGGGTCAGGTTGAAACATAATTATTCCTGATGCAATTGATATTGGTCGAAAGAAAGGAAAAAAAGTTTGAGGGACCAAAAATGGGTGTAGATTAGTGGCTGTTAAAAATCTCTCCTCGTGTTTCTGGTTAGGTCAAACAAAGGAGGGTGATGACTAATGACGTCCAGTTAAAGGCTTATACCCCGCCTCTCTTCATCCAGCAGACAATTAACCCTTGCCTGGTAACAGCTGAAGATGTTTTTTTACAGGCATTAAGAATTTTAATTTTGAATTGACAGGTCTTCTTTTGACAGGAATTGCGAATATGAATATTGACTTTTCCGAATGGATCTTTTGTGTTTTACTTTTTAGGTAACTGCCAGTGGAACAAGATTTGCAGTAGCTTCAAGCATTTGAGAATTTCTAAGTGACTTTCAGTAATGCAGCAATAGCCAGCATAATTTAAAATCTAGTGGAGGGGTAAGCAATCCTTGTGAAACCCCTACAAGATTTAGCAAAGTGGGGAAGGGCCAGCAAAGACAAAGTAGAGTGCGGGGAGGAGATGCAGGCTTTTCCAATCTACACAAGTAATGGTGAAGCCACCTGGGGTGGTGGGCCTCAGTAAGCCATTCCACATCTTCTGCCAGGAGGCTAGTAGAATGTAGGCCAATGTAGTAGCCCAGAGGCATGGGGATGAATTAAGACCAGTGGGATATTACTCTGCCAAAATGGATGCAGTAGCCACAGGCATGCACCAATGTGTGCGGGTGTTGGCGTGCACTTCATGGGCAATAAATGCATCCGAATCCATCGCCTTGATGGGTAAGATAATCCTCCATAGCCCTCATACTATTGTTCAATTCTTAGAGGCTGGAAGACTGCAGGGTGTCTCGGGTAGTAGACTCTCAAAGTGGGAAGCTAATATTTTCCCTGGGGACAGACATGTGGAAATCTGTAAAGATATGAGGGAAAGTCCCGCGATAGGGTTAACAATACAAGGAACGGAGCATGAATGTGTTGTGGAACAGAGGACACTAGTGGAGGCTTGGCAGAAGAGCCACTGGTGGGAGAGGGAGTGAGCAACTTATATGTGGATGGAGCAAGGAAGCATATAGCAGGGGAGCCCCGGTACGACATGGGCTGTAGTGGATAGTGAAAGTGAGTTGGTTGCAGGAGAACAGATACCCGGGAACCACTCAGCACGAATAGCTGGATTAATAGCTCTAACGAAGGCCCTGGAATGGGGCAAGGGAAAGCTAATCAATGTATACACTGACAGTTGGGACGCTTCTGGCGTAGTTCCTGCCTATATGACAGCTTGGAGTAGACAGGAGTTTGTGACCTCCAGTGGAGGACACATACAGCATGAGAATTTAATCAGGGACTTGATCCTGGCTGCTCGACAGCCCTTAGAAGTAGCCGTGATTAAGGTCTAGGCCCATCGGAGAAATGAGAATTATGCGCAGCAAGGTAACAGTTTGATCCGATCAGGCTGCAAGAGACCTATTCGAGCAGGAATGGGTGGGGATGCAGACTCCAGGAATAGCAGCTGTGAAGGCCGCAGGCAATGCTGATTTTGATGTAAGGCAGGTGCAAGAACAAGAACTAGTGGAGGAAAAGGGGGGGGTGGAGAAATAACGGGAGACGGAATATGGAGAGAGGGAAAGATAATAGCCTCCGAGGCCGTGCAACAATCCCTGTGGGACACAGACCATGGACAAGCGCACACCGGGAGATACAATATAATCAAACTATTAAAGGAATGTTGGTGGTGGAAGGGAATGGTCAGGGATGTGGCGAAATTCTGCTCGCGATGCATACAGTGCACCCTGGTGGAACCAGGCCGTCCCTGCAAGATAAATGGGAAGTCAGCCCCCAGCCCAAGGAACCAGGGGGAAATTTGCAACAAGATTTTACTGGGCCTTTGCCTCGGGTACAGGGTACGTACTGTTTGGTGATTGTAGATCAATTCACCCGGTGGGTGGAAGCATTCCCGTGTAAGGATGCCACTGCTAGTACTGTGGCTTTGATATTGGCTAATTAAATAATACCAAGGTGGGGGGTCCCACTTCAACTGGATTCTGACCAAGGGGCCCATTTCACGGGGAAAGTCATGAGGGAGGCTTGTGGGGTTTTTGGAATCCAGCAAAGATTCCACATCCCACACCATCCTCCAAGCTTGGGAATGGTAGAGCGGATGAACCAGTCCTTGAAAATAGCCTGGCCAAAGCTATATTGCAGGAAGGGAATAATTGGGTATGGGCAAAATTGTTGCGACAAAGAGCCACCCCGCATGGGGAACAGGCCTAACCCCTTTTGAGTTAATGCCAGGAAGAGCAATGCGCCTCCCGGAGGAGGTGATAACTGGAGGAGTGGAACTTGAGATAAGCAAAGGCACTGTACTCCAATGCATGCAAGATCTGGTGAACCGCCTGCATGCCCTTAAGGGTCAGGTAATTGCGCAACAACAGCATAGAGATTGGACCAAACTGACTGGAAAGGAACCCCAGAACTACCGACACCAGGGGATAGGGTCATGGTCAAACTCATGACAGGTAAAAAGGGACCAGGGGTTTGATGGGAGGGACCCTATGCAGTGATCATCGGTGGACAAACATGTGCCTTAATAGACGAGAAACCCAGTCCGCGGTGGCGGCACTGGACGCAGTTGAAATCATACCCTCATGAGTCATCCCATAGTCACAAGGATTGAGAGAACCCTCCGGTGGGTCAGCGAATCCAAGGAGCGGTGGGTAGCCATGGCATTGGCAGCTGCGGCACTTGTAATGGGACTTATCTGGATTTGTAGATGGGTCACCAGAGTGGCTCAGGATATGGGACTAAGGCACAGAGAGGATGTATAAGAGGAAGGAGTGGCGATGATGCGAATGATATAATACCAATTGAGCACCGGAAGGTGTTTGTTTATTCCTACAGAGCCCTATTGCTAGCACACCTCTGGATCCCATCTCATCTCTGGTTGCAATCATCAACATCGACCACCTCGCCAGGGACACGGAAGGAGCCAGACATTGCTGGTCAAGTCCAGTGATCGCATGTATACTAATGTCACGCAGGTGCGTCGGGATGCTGTTAATGTTATGAGAGATCAAAAGGGAGGAATGGTATAGGTTTTTATTATGATGGGACTCGGGGTGTAAGCACAAACAGGACTCCATATGTCCCTGCGGGGCGGCTTATACGAATTACGTGCAATTCCAAAATACCTGGGCCCTAGATCAGTTGGGAACCCAGGATCATGGGAGTTACAGGTGATACGGAAAGCTGGGACGCAGGACCTTTGCCCCCAGGCAGGATGACATTGTTTTTAAAATGACCGATCAGAGAACGTTACATGCCATCGATGGCCCAAATCACCCGATTGTGAACTAGTAAGGTATGGGGGACCATCTGGTAATTCACTGAATAGATCCCTGCCAGGCACCTAACCGTACTGACAATCATGAGATGATATCTGATAGATTAACAGCTTTGTATCGGGGAAGTGAGGTTGGCAGCCAGTCAGCGCAGGAGCCCGAGAATCGGGTGGGATGTTGTAGGAAACAAGGATTCCACAGGCTATGGGTGGGGACCAGGCCGAAGTTCTGACCCTCACTGATGAATCAATGACGATGATGAATCAGTGACGAGTTTCAGGATATGGACATGTAAGAGTTATGATTGATCTCGCCAATCTATACTTACCAGTCTATTGCTGTGGTCTAGGATTGTTTGTAGCCTTTGGAGACATAGTGGAACTGAACGCCTGTGCCATTGCGGAGATAAGTGAAGGGATTGAGGTTATGAAAGGGCAATTGTGAGCTGCGGTTCAGGGTACAGCCCTTAGCCAGGAAGTCAATCAGCTTGTGTGGAAGGCACTTACACAGTTGTAGCCATATCAGACAACAATTAATGAGTTACGTCGTATAACAACTATACCAAGCGAGGCATTGTGTGTGAACTGCCTGGGCATAATGTTGTTCTAACCAATTTATCTGAGTCTATTACCATTGGCCAACATGAACTGACTCCAAACAGGGATGTGCCCATCGTGGACGCGGATGACCTCGAGCGAACTGACGATGACCAGCGGATTCACCGATATGGCCAGAAGGGACTTCCATGCATCCCACGCTTGCTGCCGATTGGGAAGGACTTTGGGAGGCGGCGACGCCAATTGACCACCTGGACCAAGGAGCGGGAGCTCATCCAGACTCAAGCCGAGAAGGCTGCGGAACTGTTTCTCTACAATATGGAATTGGGGACTGAATGCCAATATCCATCCATTGATATGTATTATTTCGCAAGTTGTTGGTTGTACTTTTGCGGCTGTTTATATTGGTCGTCTTTTTTATTATGCTCTGTTGCCTCAGACGCCGCATTAGGAAATGGCAGACAGACTGTCGCCCCCTAGTTACAGGGGAACTGTTGCAGCTCTTACCTGTTGAATATTCCACACATCAGCCGGACTCCAGTAAATTCAGTTTGTCTCTTTAATGGCCTATTCTTGGGCTAGCCAAGGGCCAAAAGGGGGGATTTGAGGAGGGGGGGGGGGGGGGTTCAGCGATGATATCTCTTAAAACTGAATCGTTAGCATGAGTAGTTTTACATAAGTTGTTTTATTAAGGATTGAGATGAATTGTAGGACTGAGTAATCATTATTAACCATTAAACATGTATTTTTAGGACATAGCTGTAATAAGTACCCAGATAGGATTTCGGATAGCTAACTTGACCAAAAGGACATTAATTCTGACATGCTGTCTTTGTGAAACAATTCAGGGTGCTGGTTCTGTGTTGTTCTGTTTCTCACAAACAGTCAGCAAGCTGCTGGGATTGTAAGCATCTGTCAGGATGATGATCAATCATGTGCTGCTTGCGACTCTATTGGGTGAAGTTTAAACACTGCTTGCAATTCTATTGGATAAGTTTAAAAGATGCAGCTTCAGGGATTGGATCGCATTCAACTGGGGTGGGCTATTGATTTTTGAACGTAGTATAATTACAGTGCTCGGCTCTTTGTTCAGTAGAACAGGTCTTGGCAGATATCCAGTCTGTTCTCCGTGTACACGTAATAGGCTTGATTAAATAGCCATCTTGTCCAGGTTGTGGTGTTTTTGTTTCTCTCTGTACTGAGCTGAGCCACAGGGAATAACCCCACGTAGAAGAACTCAATACACAGGTCTTGAAACCGCTACTACACAGGGCAGAAGGTGACGATGTGTCCATATCTCCCATTGCCGCACTGCCTCCATATTCACTGGGCCCTCTGATAAATGACTGAGGCATCTATTTGAATCCTGTCCAGAGTTAAAAATCTATCCCTGAGTGTTTCTACACAGCCAGCAGTTTGTGGTATTATCATAACTGTCAGATCTGCAAGGGTTAATGAAGTGTTGAGAGTAGCCACTAGAGGGAGCTACAGTTACAACTATATAATGCAGTGATGCTGAGCCTTGTGGGGGAGAGTGTGTGCAGGAGTTAGCTTGTGAGAGTCAGAGGTACAGATAGTGTAAGTGAGTGCAGATCATAGTTTAAACCTGTAGTGAGATTAGCTGTAGATGAGTGTAGTTTAGATGTTATTAATAAACTGTACGTGTTGAATCCAAGTTAGTCGTGTTAATAAATTTATAGCTTTAAGTTAAAGCTATTTTGTGGTCTTTGTGAACACTGCGCCAACCATCCTGAAATAAGCAACACAAAGAACACCACACAGTTGTGCATGATTCAGTGGCTGTTCTGTCAGTTTTACAGTGTATTGCCCATACACAATATTTTATTTCCCCAAATTGAGTGCAAACTGAAACTTACACAGTCCCCTTTAAGTTTAAAAGCTAAAGACCTGCCACAATCTAAAGATTAGTTACTGTGTCTCAATATGGACGTTGTCCAATTAAATAAAATATCCTTTTAAAGTTAAAATCTCAGTTCCAAATTAATTTTCAAACAAACAATCTTCAAAGAATTCATCTCTGATGACTCAGTGTTTCCCATTTCCATTTTCCCTGAACACACAATATTTCTGTGACTAGAATAGCACTGTATTTTCCCCTGCCAAGTCTTTTGTTTAACTCTGCCTGCTGCTCAGAATGCTAACACTGGGACCAATCATATTTGTAAATAATGGGTTTATTTTATTATTCAGCTCGATAATTCATTGTCCTTTTTAAAAAGTAACTTTGCGCAATTTTCAATGTGGTACAGGGGTTAGAAGTAATGATGAATTGGAAAGGCTGGATAGCAGCAACTGGGGGATAGGGAGGGCAGGACAGGAGTACGCAATGATGACTATGAAGGGAAACAAAGGGATTAACACGCCTAGGTGTGTACACTGTTCTCGGATTTTATTACAAACTTGTATCAAAACAGGTTACAGCAAATAAACACCCCGGCAAACATACTTCCCAACAATCAACTATATAGTCTGTACAACATGTTCCCCTTTTGCACCCCCCCCCCCCCCCCCCCCCCCGCCCCCCTCCTGCAATAAACAGATCCTCAAACACGGTCACAAACATCCCCCACCTTTTCTCAAACTCCCCTGCTGAGCCCCTTAACTCATACTTTATCTTCCCCAACCACAGGAAGTCGTACAGGTCACCCAACCATGCCGCTACCCCCCGTGCCGATGCCAACCGCCACTCCAGTAAAATTTGCTTCCATGCAATCAGAGAGGCGGAGGCAACGACATTGCCCTTCCTCCTCTCCATGAGTTCCGGCTTCTCTGAAACCTCAAATATCGTCACCAAAGGGTCCAGGGTCCACCTCCTCCTCCAATATCCCGGCTGAGACCTCAAACACTCCCGCCCAGAATCTTCCAAATTTTTTGCAACTCCGAAACATGTGCACGTGATTCGTTGGCCCCCGCCCACACCTCTCACACTCATCTGCTACCCCCTGAAGGAACCCACTCATTCTCGCCCCAGTCATACGCACCCTGTGCATCACCTTTAATTGTATCACACTGATCCCTGCACAGGACGAGGTCCCGTTTACCCTTCGCAGTGCCTCACTCCATATTACTCAATTGATCTCCCCTCCCAACTCCCATTCCCATTTCTCTTTGATCGTCACCACCCGCTCGCCTCCCTGCTACCCCCACCACTTGTATATCTCCCCAATTCTTCCCTCCCCTTCCACATCCGGGAGCGGCAGTCGCTCCAGCAGGGTGTATACCGGCAATCTAGGGAATCCCCTCCAGACCTTTCGCACAAAATCCCTAAGCTGCAAATAGCTGAACTCACTACCCCTCGGCAGCTCTACCCTCTCCCTTAGCTCCTCCAGACTGGCGAACCCTTCCTCCAAATACAGATCCCTCACCTTGACCAGCCCCACTTCCCTCCACCTCCTGTATACACTATCCATCCCCCCCGGCTCAAACCCATGATTCTCGCACAGTGGTGTTAACACCGCCATCCTATCCACCCTAAAATGCCTCAACTGATTCAAAATCCTCACCGTTGACTGCACCAGCGGGCTCCCTGAATACCTACTCAGCACCATTAGCAAAGCTGCCGTCACCATAGCCATCAAACTGGACCCCTTATAAGATTCCTCCTCCATACTACCCCACTCCACCCCTTCTCCTTCCCACCACTGCCGCATCTTGTCCACATTCGCCACCCAGTAATAATGAAGCAGGTTCGGCAACGACAACCCCCTCTGCTGCTTCTGCTTCTGTGGTAGGGTCCTCCCCACCCTCGGCATCATCCCCGCTGTTGCTCTTTTTAGCCTTAGTTTATTAGCTCTGATTACGTCACCTTTGCTCACGAGTCGCCAGGTATCTTTCTGATACCGCCACGTGGTTCAAGTTCAAGTTATGATTAATAAGTCAGCACACCGCTTAGTAAGATTGAAATCAACGGTCATTTAGTATATACAACAAGTAATGTTTACACAATAATCCTACTATCTATATAATAAACCTATCACTACTGGCCAATACTTAACTTTCGGAAGAGCCCACCAGGTCAGGGAAACAAATGGCTTATCCAATCGGATCTGGCCCGCAGGATTCAAAAGGCTGCTACAGGTCGATGGCTAGGAGTCTTTATCAGATAGCGATCACTGGACTCAAACTTACGGTTTCCGGTTGCTGTTCTTGCGGAGGTCTCGAGCAGGCGAAGAAGGGAGAGAGAGCGAGATCTGAACTTGGCCCCTCACTTTATAGGGCCCAGGGGCTTCCCGCCTCCCGGGGCGGCCCTTGACCCTGAGTCCCAAGTGATTGGACTTGTTCCCAATCACTGGTTCGATACGTCCAATTGCGAGGCGATTCCCCGATCGGGGGGTGGTCGTTCACCTGCCTTTGTTTCGGCCACTGCAGGTGCCGACAGGTCTGGCCCGGTATTCAATTGCTAATATGTTGCAATTGTTCCCGGGGATAGCTGATTAAACTGCAGATGTCTGGGTGGATGGGCTGTTAATAGCCATGAGTATCGATCTGGGCCAACTTCCCCAGAGCCAAATATGCTATTCTGTCTGCAGCTGTCCGTTTCTGTCTTGTTACCTGCTTTTCCCAGCAGCCTTTCCGGTTAGCCATTTTAAATCGGGTTTTGGCCAAATTAATCGGGATGCAGCCATTTTACGTGGCTACATACCCGCCTTGTGATCCTAACGCGAAGCGTGAAGGATCACATAAATTTTGTCCTCTTCTTTCCCTGACCGAGGGGGGGGGGGCACCTCCTACATGGCCACTACTCTGACCCTAGCTATGCACAAAAATTTACCTAAACAATTCTTGAGGGCGCTATGTCAGGCAGGGGCATGTATCAACAATAATAGAACGGGGAACCTCTAATTTTACCTCAATACTCTATACTCACTAAACATTGCATTATCCTATCTTCCTAAACATACAACAACAATCACAGCATTCAATATACTCTTTCCTGGCTTGGCAGTCAAGCTCAGGATCATACATTTTTTTTTGTGAAAACCGTTTGTACATCTCTTTATTTACAGTAATAACGCAAGTGAATACTCTTTATAGGTCGCGGGAGTCTGGGGTCTGGTCATAGCTGAATATCGGGGATCGGATCCGATATACCGGGGTTCGAGCGCGGTACGCTCTCCTTTTCCATTTGCGGAGGTGCATGGTCTGTACTGCACAGCAGAGTATGGCCAATGCTAACAGTGCCTCAATGACGTACGATAAGGAGTACCAAGTTATGAACTTGGCACACCAGGATAATGCAGCGTGGCTGGTGACTGGGCCCTCGGTACTGCGGGGCAGTGAAACATTAACGGCAGGGGGGTTTGGAGTAATAGGGTCCGCGTTCCCGCGCAACCAAAAGTCCAAAAAGATGTTGAGCACGATGACCGAAGTCCTCGTGGTTGTCCTCTTTCTTTTCTTTTCTGTGTTTGCTGGTTTTCTCCGGTCTTGGAGCTTCTGGAGTTCTGTAAGACAAGCATAGTATCTGTAACTACCTTGGTTTAATATCCGGTGTCTGTCCTTCTTGGGGCCAATTAAACCCTTACAATCGGTCACAATATGTAACTGCTCCCCCATTTTTTTTTCAAAACAAATGTTAGGACACGGCACACTTCCCAATGGTGGAACAGAGCTAAGTTTAGCATCCAAATGTTGTAGGATGTAAATAGCATTTGGTGGCAAAGGTTGCCTAAATAAATGAAACTGTTTTTGAAAGGAAAAGGTCGAATGAGGTGCGTATGGGCCGCGACGGGTAAGATTTGGATGGAGTCCCCGGGTAGGACGGCTACCAATACTGTATGTCCCCTACCAGAGCGTTTTTGACCAACGGGGGGGGGGGGGGGGGGGGGGGGGGGGGGGTGTTCCCAGGCAGGGCGGGTCTCACGCCGTTTCTCCACTGCCTGAGCAACCGACAAGAACGGACAAAAATGTAGTCATCATGGTGGGGTTGCTGTTCTGACTCTTCCGTCAAATCAGAAGAGCAGTTACGATCGGGTGTCTGAGGCAAGTCCTCAGAGATTTTGGCAGAATGGGCGTGTGGACGAACAACATTAAACAAACATACAAACAGCGGAAAACATTCTGCAGGTTCCATCAGGAAGGACAACACTTTTCACCAAGTGTCTCCTTTAAATCATCATGTGGACACCTCAGTTCTCTGTTGCGAACAGGGTCGCAAAGGGGTTGGCGGCTTGGGAGTCAGACCCGAGGTCGTCACCTTCTCCCGGGTGCCAAACTCTGGAGAGAATTAGGGCGGAAAGGGCTGCGTGTTGTGAGTTTGGGTCGTCCTCGTCGTTGCGCACGAGTCTGCAGGAGTTGTCGCGGTGCCAATGAGTGGGGTCGAGTTGGGTGGGGACAAAGTCGGGGTCGTCCGTGTGGTTCGGTGGTCGGTGGTGTGGTTTATTTAAGTAGGTGATGAGGAAGGGGTCACTGGAGTCGAAGTCGGAGTTGCTGGGTGTGGGACCAGGATAGTAGGGAGGCATGCTGTGGCTGTCGTCAGAGTCACAGTCGCTGTCTGTGCTGCTGCAGTCTGGGGGCGTTCCGGGGTGGAGTGTAAAGTTTGTGGGTGGAGTCGGGGGCGAGTCCGTGTCTGGGCTGGACGTGGAGGGGGTTGGTGTGGTTACGTTGGCTGTGGGTGGGGTTTGGTCTGCCGAGTCAAGCATGACGTGGTGGGCGTGGTTTGACTGTGCTCCATAAACCTTTAGCTGGTTTATGTGAAACTATGCAGTCCTTACCATTTTGGTATTTAATTTTATATACCGACGGGCTTATTTTATCCGTAATGGAGTACGGACCCGAGTATTTCGGAGACAGAAACGTGCTGGGGTTATACACGGACAACATCACTTGTTGTCCTATATTGTACTCCGTAGCATGTACTGCCTTAGCAAAACAGGCCATGCTCTGTCTTCTTTTAGTGCCCAGTTTAACCACGGCTGCTAACTGAGCCGTTTTTACATTTGTAAGTAATTGTTCAACGGCTTTCTCATGGGTTAGGGCCGTAACTTCAGGGCTGGTCAGGTCTAAACCCAACAAGTACTCTGTCCCTTTCATGGGGCGCCCGGTCATGAGGGTGTGTGGGGTGAAACCTGTGGAGGTGGAAACAGTGTTACGCAAAAACATCAGCGCAAAGGGGAGGACAGATTCCCAAGTGGTGTTGTTTTGCTGGACCATTTTTCTAAGAGTGGTTTTTAGGGTCCGATTCATGCGCTCCACTATACCACTCGATTGAGGGTGGTACACAATGTGAAATTTTTGGGTTATGCCAAATATCGTGAGGACGTTCTGCATGACCCGTCCCGTAAAGTGAGAACCTTGGACCGACTCAATACTGCGGGGGAGTCCCCATCTTGTAAAAATGTGGTGGGTTAGGATCTTGGCTGTGGTTTTCGCGGTGTTGGTGCGGGCTGGAAATGCTTCCACCCACTTTGTAAAAGTGTCAATGACCACCAGAACATATTTATAGCCATTCCTGCAAGGGGGCAATGGACCTATAAAATCGATCTGGAGGTTAGTCCAGGGGCCGTTAACGGGTCGGGTGTGGCTGAGTTGTGCCTTTTTGGCATATCTATCTGGGTTGTTCTGAGCGCAGATGAGGCAATTCCCGATGTAATGGGAAACATCCTCTTTAAGATTAGGCCACCAACAAAGCTGTTTGAGGTGGGCTGTGGTGGGTTCGATTCCCTGGTGTCCATGACCATCATGGAATAAACAGATCATTTGATTCCTATCCTGCTCAGGAACTACATAAAGGGTGTCCTTTAGCACCACACCGTCATGTGTGGTTATGATATTTCTGAAACTTTCGTATGAGGCTGGAAACTTCCCTTTCACGATTTCAGTGAGAGCGCTATCCTGCTTCTGGGCCTCTACTAGATCCTCGATCCTAGTCTGCGCGACCTGAACTCACTGGCGCACTCACTGGGGCGCTCTCGGGGGGCTTCCAAAAGTACCCATGCCTGGATCCTGCCTTAGCCAGCGCGTCGGCGTTTACATTTCCGGGGGGGGGGGGGGGGGGGGGGGGAGGAGGACCGATGGTGGCTGCGGACTTTTATAATGCCAAAAGTCCTGTTCTTGGCTTTTTCCAGAATATGGCAGAGTAATGGGGCTGAGGGGAGGGGTTTCCCATCCGTGGAAACAAATCCTCTCGTTTCCCAGAGGGGCAGAAATTCAGTGAGGCTGTTGCAGACGTATAGACTGTCTGAATATCTGTCTGCTGGGCTGGGGAAGGAATCTGGGTGCTCTACAATGTAAGCAATGGCCGCAAGCTCTGCTGCCTGCGCGCCTAAGTGTCCGGGTAATTTTAATGCGATTTCCTCGAGGGCGCGTCCCTGCGCGTCCTCCACAGAAATCCCACAACCTGTTATGCGTTGCCCATCCAGGATCGTGGAAGATCCATCCACATAAATCCGAATGGAGTCACATGTGTCCGGGTGAGGGGGGTTCTGGAGATGGAGTGGCTAGTTTTCTGGGGGGTGTTTTGGCTATAAAGGGGCCTGTATTATGGTGGGGCGAGATGATTTCACACTCATGGGGGGTTCCGGGGTACTGTAGATTGTCCGCTAAGTATGTGTGAGTCTTTGTCCGTTTTACTGTGATGTCCCGTCCTTGTAAGAGAAGAGTCGACCTAGCAGCGCGGATTTGGCTGACGGTACCGTCTTTAAGTCGTCCGTCTAGTAAAGGTTGGGTGGGGGTGTGTTCGGTCAAGATGGTGATGGGGTTCAGTCCGGTAATGTAGGAAAAGTACTGGACTGCCCAGAAAACTGCGAGCAGGTGCCTCTCACAGGCTGAAAATCCCTGCTCCACAGCATCTAAAATTCGGGAGGCATAAGCTACGGGTCTTAGCTGGTCGTGCCGTTCCTGCAGGAGCACGGCTGAAAGGGTGCGGTCTGTAGTCGCTACCTCTATGGCGTAAGGGGAAAGCGGGTAGTGCGGGGGCTGCTATGAGTGCCTGTTTTAACGATTCCACAGCATCCGTATGCTGTGGAAGCCATTCCCAGGGGGCTCCTTTCTTTAGGAGGTCTGAGAGGGGCGCTGCCTTGCTGGCGAAACCGTCAATGTGGTTTCGGCAGTAGCCAACCAGTCCTAAAAACGACCGGAGGGCTGAAACGAGTTGGGGAAGGGGCAATTTAGCGATCGAGTCAATTCTTTTGTGCTCGATCTCGCGTTTGCCGTGTGTGATGATAGTACCCAAATATATCACCTTTTCTTTCAATATCTGGGCCTTTTTGGGGTTGACTTTACAGCCAATGGAGTGTAGTAATTCCAGGAGTTCGGACAGAAGCTTAATGTGCTCTTCCTTTGTGTCTGTCTGCAGTAGTAGATCGTCTACGTACTGTACCAGGCATTCGGGGCGGGAACATTTTGCTAGTCCATTTGCCAGCTGTCGGTGGAAAATGGAGGGGGAGTTGTGGAAGCCTTGTGGCAGGCATGTCCACGTGTACTGCTGCGCTCTGAAAGTGAAGGCAAATTTATACTGGCACGCCTTTGCCAATGGAATGGACCAGAACCCATTACTGAGTCTAAAACCGTGAAATATCGGGCATGGAGTCCCTGTTTGAGCATGGTCTCGGAACTTGTTGCAACGGTGGGGGCTGCTGCGGGGGTGACTTTATTGAGTTCCCGATAATCAATGGTCAAGCGCCATGATCCGTCGAGTTTCCTTACTGGCCAAATTGGGGCATTATTAGTTGAGGCTACCGATCTTAGGACGCCTTGCTCTAATAAACTTTCTATAACCTTTAGGATTTCTCCCTCTGCTTCTAGGGGGAATCCGTACTGTTTCTGGGGTCTTAGGTCCGGTCCGGTTATCTGTACGGAACCGGTCATCCGTCCACTGTCGTGTTTGTGGGTTGCAAATGCTACCCTGTTCTTTTGCAGGACTGCCCTAACCTGTCAGTCCGTGCTGAGTGTGGTGGGGTTGAACCAAAACGCGCCTACTGCGCTAATTTTGTTCATATCGTCCCCTATATTGAGCGTTGCGGGGGCTCTAGCGGATTTCGCCATCTTCCAGACACACTGGTTGACTGGATCGAAAGAGAGGTGGTGAGAGTTCATAAAGTCGATCCCTAAAATGTGCTCTGCTGTCGGGGGCAGGTCGACTAACACTACGGGGTGTTTCGTATTAATAGTTCCGATCTGGATGGGTACAGGGGTCGTGATATGTCCCTGTTGTGAGTGGCCTGTGAAGCCGCTGAGGGTGATAGTGGCTGTGGTGGGCCACATGTCCTTACCAAGGGTGGAGGAATTTAAGGTTGTGCGGGACCCTCCTGTGTCCCAGAGAAGTTCGATCGGCTGTCCCCTAACCTTTGCTGCGACTACGGGTCGTCCTGACCTATCCCAAAGGGTATCGCAGACCCAGCTGGGGGAGCCTGTACACCGTCAGTCCGTTCCGGTCAAGTCTGTCTGATCGGACTGGGCGCTAACGCTATGTATGGGCTCTGCCTTTTTCTTATTGAGAGTGCCGGTCTGTTGGGCTCTCTGTGGTTTTTTAGGAGCCTTGCATTCTTTGGCAAAATGTCCCAACTGTCCGCAATTGTAGCATTCTTGCGGTTTTGCTGGGGGGCTGCTCTTTCCCTCGTTTACCCAGGTGGGGTTGTGGAGAGTGGTTCTTACTGCCTGCACGTCTGTGGCGGCTTGGTTTTCCTCGAGGATTCTAGCTGCTGGTTTACCGTAAGCCGCTTGTTCCCAAACGCGGGACAATCTTTTGACCACCCACTTCTCATTATGAGCCTCCTCCGAGGGGTCATAATTACTGCAGGCATTCTGTCCTGCTTCCGTGGCATGGGAGATAAGGGTGCGGGTCCATTTGGCCATGTTGTCTGCGGACAAATGGGCACGGTCTACGTTGCCGAAAACGGCTTCAAAGTGAATCCACAAGCGTCCTGCGAACGCTGTGGGGTGTTCAGACTTTTTCTGTCTACATTTATTTAGACCGTCTACGGGGTCGCCCCGGTTGTACCCGATCGCATCCAGGATCGCGGTATGCATTTCTGCAAGGGTGTCTCCTCCTACATTCTGTGGGTCGGGAAGGGCTGCTGCGACCGATGGGTCTAAGCTGAGGACCGTGAGCTTTACCTGCTCCTTTTCATCCAGGCCGTACATGGTCGCCTGGTGTTTGACGTTGGCAAAGAAATAGTGTGGGTCTGAAGCGGGGAGGAACGGTGTGATTTTCGCACACGCGTCCCGTAATTGGGTCACTGTGAGGGGGGTGGAATATAAGACTTCCGTCACGTCTGCTGTGACGGTGCGGTGGGTTGTTACAGGGTTCACGGGAGCCTGTATTATCTGCTGTGTGGGGGGTGGGGGTGCTCTCCTCCTTTGGGGTTTTCCCTGCGCACATGCTCCCTGAACATATCTCTGCGCTGTCTCTTGCAGTTCTTCCCAATCAGGGCCGTCTTCCTGGTCTAAACCTTCCCCAAAAGGGTCTTGGAATCCCTTTTGGACAGAAAGCATTGCTTGCAGGTCTGCAATGTGCTTTCTGCACTTTGCATGGTCCAAGGTACTCTGCCTTTGTTCCATGGTTGCAGCGTGGAGCGCTCTCAAGGCTGCCTTGAGATCACTGCATTGTTTCTGGAGCGTCTCTACCTGCTTTTCCGTTTCTTTCTTTACCAGGACTGCATGCTGCGTGTCCTGATAAGCCTTTTCATACTGGGACTGGAAACTACTCAAGTGCGCCAGACAAGACTGGTGACCTCGTTTCGCATCAGCCACCTCTTCGTCCTTTGCTGCTAATTTCCTTTTTAATTCCAAGTTCTCTTTCTCAACCTCGCATACATCGATTTTACTCATACGATGTATGCCTTCTATTTCTTTGCGGAGCGTCCTGACGACCTCCTCTGTGCCTCGCAATTGTGCCAGACAGGACACAATTGCCATCGGCTTGCGTGCTTTTGCTAAACTCTTTCTGTGAATCTCACTCAGGTTCTCCCACCAAGTATGTCCTATGCTTCCGGGACCTGAATCGTCATTATTGCAGAAATCATTCCACATGGGCCATCCTTTGCCCTGCAGAAATTTGC
The DNA here is from genome assembly GCF_047496885.1 of Scyliorhinus torazame. Lineage (NCBI taxonomy): Eukaryota > Metazoa > Chordata > Chondrichthyes > Carcharhiniformes > Scyliorhinidae > Scyliorhinus > Scyliorhinus torazame. The sequence goes on along the minus strand of NC_092714.1, from coordinate 140,930,971 downwards.
GAATTTCCACTTCCCAAAGGGGACACTGTCCCACTCTAACGCTGCTGATCGATGCGACCGCAAATTCCTCGGGGTTCATGAGGCGCTGCATTGCCTGCTTGGCCATCTCGCTTATCTGCTCGTTACGTTCAAATTTGGAACAGGGGGCTAAGGTGGTGTCGTAGATGCGGGTACGGCTTGTGCTAATTTCCGAAAATACCGGCTTCCGACAGTGTTGACGCAACAAAATCTATCAGTTTTACCTTATAACCCTGTTAGTTACGCATGCATACACACACTTCCGAATTGTGAATTATTAACCAGAACCGCTTGAACACTTGTGGTTTTTTTTGTTTTTGTTTTCCGATTGGATTCTATTCAAATTGTTGGGGTTCTCCCGGAGTGGTTTTCCACTTCTATGTTGGGTCCCGGCGGAGTCGCCAATTACGTTGCTCTTTTTAGCCTTACTTTATTAGCTCTGATTACGTCACCTTTGCTCACGAGTCCCCAGGTATCTTTCTGATACCGCCACGTGGTTCAAGTTCAAGTTATGATTAATAAGTCAGCACACCGCTTAGTAAGATTGAAATCAACGGTCATTTATTATATGCAACAAGTAATGTTTACACAATAATCCTACTATCTATATAATAAACCTATCACTACTGGCCAATACTTAACTTTAGGAAGAGCCCACCAGGTCAGGGAAACAAATGGCTTATCCAATCAGATCTGGCCCGCAGGATTCAAAAAGCTGCTACAGGTCGATGGCTAGGAGTCTTTATCAGATAGCGATTGCTGGACTCAAACTTGCGGTTGCCGGTTGCTGTTCTTGCGGAGGTCTCGAGCAGGCGAAGAAGGGAGAGAGAGATAGATCTGAACTTGGCCCCTCACTTTATAAGGCCCAAGGGCTTCCCGCCTCCCAGGGCGGCCCTTGACCCTGAGTCCCAAGTGATTGGACTTGTTCCCAATCACTGGGTTCGATACGTCCAATTGCGAGGCGATTCCCCGATCGGGGGGTGGTCGTTCACCTGCCTTTGTTTCGGCCACTGCAGGCGCCGACAGGTCTGGCCCGGTATTCAATTGCTAATATGTTGCAATTGTTCCCGGGGATAGCTGATTAAACTGCAGATGTCTGGGTGGATGGGCTGTTAATAGCCATGAGTATCGATCTGGGCCAACTTCCCCAGAGCCAAATATGCTATTCTGTCTGCAGCTGTCCGTTTCTGTCTTGTTACCTGCTTTTCCCAGCAGCCTTTCCGGTTAGCCATTTTAAATCGGGTTTTGGCCAAATTAATCGGGACGCAGCCATTTTACGTGGCTACATCGCCCATACAAAGGCCAAAATAATAGTGTCTAAATTCCTAAAAAGGCCTTTGATATAAAGGTCAGGAGAGCCTGAAAAATAAACAAGAACCTCGGCAGAATATTCATTTCACGACTTGGACCATCTTCGCCAATGTCAACTGCAGTGTATACTATGTCAACTGCAGGGATCCTAAGATCCTCCTTGGCTTCCTCCACCAGCTTCTTAAAGTTCCACTTATGGAGCCCCGTCCATTCTCTTACTACCTGAATCCCCAAATACCTAAACCTATCCTTTGCTACCGTAAATAGCACTCCCCCTAAATTAGCCTGCCGACCCAGCTCATTCACCAGGAAAACCTCACTTTTCTCTACGATCAGCTTGTACCCAGAGAACCTTCCAAACCTCCCCAACAGGCCCATAATCCTTCCCATACTCTCCAACGGATCAGAAACATACAGCAAGATGTCATCGGCATAGAGTAACACCCGGTGCTCCCTCTGTCCCCTCATTATCCCCCGCCGACCCCCTGGGAGCCATCGGCAACAGCTTTTCTATGGCCAGCGCAAACAGCAATGCGACAGCGGGCACCCCTGCCTCGTACCCCTGTGTAAGTCAAAGCTTTGTGAGCTCACATTATTCTTCCTCACATTCGCCCATGTGCCACATACAGCAACCGCACCCATGCCACAAATCTTGGCACAAACCCAAACCTTCCCAGAACCTCGAACAAGTACCGCCACGCCACCTGATCAAATGCCTTTTCCGCGTCCATGGACACCACCACCTCCGGTACCAGAGCCCCCGACAGATTCATCACCACATTCAACAGCCATCTTAAATTACTCGCAAGCTGCTTGCCCTTCACGAAGCCTGTTTGATCTTCTGCAACCACCCCCGGGACACAATCCTCCATCCTCCCCGCCAACAGCTTAGCCAATACTTTCACATCCGTGTTCAATAGTGATAGGGGCCTATACGACCCACATTCCATCGGGTCCTTCCCCTTTTTCGGAATTAGAACATAAGAACATAAGAACTAGGAGTACATAAGGAGTAGGCCATCTGGCCCCTCGAGCCTGCTCCGCCATTCAATGAGATCATGGCTGATCTTTTGTGGACTCAGCTCCACTTTCCACCCTGAACACCGTAACCCTTAATCCCTTTATTCTTCAAAAAACTATCTATCTTTATCTTAAAAACATTTAATGAAGGAGCCTCAACTGCTTCACTGGGCAAGGAATTCCATAGATTCACAACCCTTTGGGTGAAGAATTTCCTCCTAAACTCTGTCCTAAATCTACTTCTCCTTATTTTGAGGCTATGCACCCTAGTTCTGCTTTCACCCGCCAGTGGAAACAACCTCCCCGCATCTATCCTATCTATTCCCTTCAAAATTTTATATGTTTCTATAAGATACCCCCTCATCCTTCTAAATTCCAACGAGCACAGTCCCAGTCTACTCAACCTCTCCTCGTAATCCAACCCCTTCAGTTCTGGGATTAACCTAGTGAATCTCCTCTGCACACCCTCCAGTGCCAGTACGTCCTTTCTCAGGCAAGGAGACCAAAACTGAACACAATACTCCAGGTGTGGCCTCACTAACACCTTGTACAATTGCAGCATAACTTCCCTAGTCTTAAACTCCATCCCTCTAGCAATGAAGGACAAAATTCCATTTGCCTTCTTAATCACCTGTTGCACATGTAAACCAACTTTTTGCGACTCATGCACTAGCACACCCAGGTCTCTCTGCATAGCAGCATGTTTTAATATTTTATCATTTAAATAATAATCCCTTTGCTGTTATTCCTACCAAAATGGATAACCTCACATTTGTCAACATTGTATTCCGTCTGCCAGACCCTAGCCCATTCACTTAACCTATCCAAACTCCTCTGCAGACTTCCAGTATCCTCTGCACTTTTTGCTTTACCACTCATCTTAGTGTCGTCTGCAAACTTGGACACATTGCCCTTGGTCCCCAACTCCAAATCATCTATGTAAATTGTGAACAATTGTGGGCCCAATACTGATCCCTGAGGGACACCACTAGCTACTGATTGCCAACCAGAGAAACACGCATTAATCCACACTCTTTGCTTTCTATTAATTAACCAATCCTATATCCATGCTACTACTTTCCCCTTAATGCCATGCATCTTTATCTTATGCAGCAACCTTTTGTGTGGCACCTTGTCAAAGGCTTTCTGGAAATCCAGATATACCACATCCATTGGCTCCCCGTTATCTACCGCACTGGTAATGTCCTCAAAAAATTCGACTAAATTAGTTAGGCACAACCTGCCCTTTATGAACCCATGTTGCATCTGCCCAATGGGACAATTTCCATCCAGATGCCTCGCTATTTCTTCCTTGATGATAGATTCCAGCATCTTCACTACTACCGAAGTTAAGCTCACTGGCCTATAATTACCCGCTTTCTGCCTACCTCCTTTTTTCAACATTAGCTTGATTACTGCCTGCATCATTGTCTCTGGCAGCTCCCCCTTCTCCAGTGCTTCATTCAATGCCCCCAACAGATGTGGTGCCAGGTCCGTCGCAAATTTGTATTAAAATTCCACCGGGTTCTCATCCAGTCCAGGGGCCTTCCCCCGACTTCATACCCCTGATACTATCCAGCACCTCCCTCCGCCCCAGGGGCTCCTCCAAAGCCTGCCTCTTTGCTTCCTCCACCTGGGGAAATTTCAGCTTGTCCAGAAACACCCCGCCCCCCCCACCCCATGCCCCCCTCCCCTCCACCCCATGTCCCTCCTCCTCTCCCCCCAGGTCCGTCTCGTACAATCTCTGGTAGTACTCTCTTCATGCCTCATTTATCTTCCCTGGCTCTGACACCACATCCCCAGCCCCAGTCCATTTCTTCAATATTTCCATGGACGCGATTCCGCAGCTGGTGCGCCAGCATGCGGCTCGCCTTCTCCCCAAACTCGTATTGCACCCCTCTTGCCCTACCGCCGTCCCCGTTGTCAATTTGTCAAACTGCCCCTGCAATCTTTTCCTCCTCGCCACTCCCTCCGTGGTGGGCACGCTCGAATATTCCCTGTCCACATCCACTATCTCGCTCACTTGATGGTCATGTTCCTCCCTCCTTTCACTATCCGCACGAGCCTTAAACAAAATAATTTCCCCCCGGACGACTGCCTTCAGTGCTTTCCAAAAATGGCCACCGACACCTCCACATTCTGATTCAACTCCACATACTCCTTCATCGCCACCAGCACCTTATCACAAAAACCTCCATCCACCAACAACCCCGAGTCAAACCTCCACCCCGGCCTCTGCTCTCGTCCCAATCTAAACCGAATCTCCAGCCAGAGGGGTGCATGGTCAGAGATAACAATCCCCGCATACTCTGTCCCCTCCACCACAACCAAAATCTCCCGGCTCACCACCTTTGAAATGAAATTAAATTAAATGAAAATCGCTTATTGTCACAAGTAGGCTTCAAATGAAGTTACTGTGAAAAGCCCCTAGTCGCCACATTCCGGCGCCTGTTGAGGGAGGCTGTTACGGGAATCTTGGATCGAACAGTGCTGCTGGCCTGCCTTGGTCTGCTTTCAAAGCTAGCGATTTAGCCCTGTGCTAAACAGCCGTCCCTTGCAGAAAGCCCACCCCCGCTTTCAGGCTCCTGAGGTACGCGAACACCCGCGACCTTTTAACCGGCCCATTCAGTCCCCGGACGTTCCATGTTACCAGCCTTACCGGGTGCTTAGGCCTCCAATCCCCGCTACCGTCCGTCATCTTCCCCACTTAACTGTAGCCCCCTCAATTCCACCCTATACCTAGCCCATCCCAGATGGCATCCTTCTCCGCCCCTGGCCTTACCCTCCCCCACCCAAACAAAGACTCCTCTTGAACTCCAAGCCGCCTCCCCCAAAAGCAAACAAACAAATGCTAAACACAAACAGTCCCATAAAACAGGAGGGGGTGGATGAGAACATCCATCCCCACGTAAACTCTTCACCCCTACCACCCCTTACAATCCCAACACTAATCAGCAAACCGAAAAAAGCACCCCCTCCACACGAGAGGGGACGAAAACCCCCTCATCCCTCCCCCCACTTCAAACATGTTCCCAACCATTACGAAGTGCCAGCACCCCGGTTCCCAAGCATTGTCTCGATTTATGCTCCTTAATGAAGTCTTCGGCCGCTTCTGGGGTCTCGAAATAATACTCCCGGCCTCCGAACGTCACCCATAATTTCACCGGGTAGAGCACCCCGAACCAGATCCGCCGCCGGTACAGCACCACCTTGGCCTTGTTGAACCCTCTCCGCCGCTTCACCAACTCAACTCTGATGTCCTTTGATGAATTCAGACCTTTTCCCCTCCCATTCGCAGGTATGCTTCTCCCAGGCCCAACACAAAATCTTCTTGCTCGCCACAAATTTGTGGAGTCTCACGATCACCGCCAGCAGCAGTTCCCCAGCTCTCGGCTGTGCCTCAGAGACCTGTGCGCTTGGTCCGCTTCAGGGGCCGTATCGAGCACCTTTTCTGCCACCAGCCCCGCCAGCATCTTCCACGGCTTCAGGCAGGCCCCCTATTCACAGGTTCTGCCTTCTCGAGGTATTCTCCTGCTCCTCCACCTTGATGCACTATCAATTACTACGAGACGAGAGTAGAGAATAATCGAGGCTTTATTAAGCAGAGATGTGTGGCCTCCTGCAGCTGCTACCAGAATGGAACACATTTATACTCCGCCTACTGGGCGGAGCCAGCAGGCAGGGATTTACCCCGTAACACAGGTGGAGAAGGTAGTCAAGAAGGCATACGGCATGCTTGCCTTCATTGGCCGGGCATTGAGTATAAGAATTGGCAAGTCATGTTGCAGCTGTATAGAACCTTAGTTAGGCCACACTTGGAGTATAGTGTTCAATTCTGGTCGCCACACTACCAGAAGGATGTGGAGGCTTTAGAGAGGGTGCAGAAGAGATTTACCAGAATGTTGCCTGGTATGGAGGGCATTAGCTATGAGGAGTGGTTGAATAAACTCGGTTTGTTCTCACTAGAACGAAGGAGGTTGAGGGGAGACCTGATAGAGGTCTACAAAATTATGAGGGGCATAGACAGAGTGGATAGTCAGAGGCTTTTCCCCAGGGTAGAGGGGTCAATTACTAGGGGGCATAGGTTTAAGGTGAGAGGGGCAAGGTTTAGAGTAGATGTACGAGGCAAGTTTTTTACGCAGAGGGTAGTGGGTGCCTGGAACTCGCTACCGGAGGAGGTGGTGGAAGCAGGGACGATAGTGACATTTAAGGGGCATCTTGACAAATACATGAATAGGATGGGAATAGAGGGATACGGACCCAGGAAGTGTAGAAGATTGTAGTTTAGTCGGGCAGCATGGTCGGCACGGGCTTGGAGGGCCGAAGGGCCTGTTCCTGTGCTGTACATTTCTTTGTTCTTTGGGTGGTAGGGTCCCGCCGAATTTCAGGGTTAGGCTCTGGAGGTGCACTGGAAGTCCAGGCCGAGTAGCAAGGCAGCGCAGAGGTTGTGGAGGACGTAGAGGTGGAAGCCGCTGAACTCCACGCCCTGGACAGTGAGAGTTGCGATGCAGTACCCCTGGATCACCACGGAGTGGGACCCGGAGGCCACGGAGATTCTCTGGTTAGCGGGGTGTACCGCGAGGGAGCAGCGCCTTACCGTATCGGGATGAATGAAGCTCTCAGTGCTCCCGGAGTCCAGCAGGCAGGAGATCTCGTGCCCGTTGATCTTCACTTTAGTTGAAGCAGTCGCGAGGTTGTGTGGTCGAGACTGGTCAATCGTGACCGAGGCGAGACGTGGCTGGCTGTTGGTGGTTGCAGGCGATGAGCGGCCGGATGAGGTGCCCGACGGGCATGGGTCGAGTCGGGTAAGATGGCAGCGCCCACGGGCCACACGTGTCGTGGGGGAAGCAAGATGGCAGCGCCCGTTGGTCCTGGGAGGAACAAGATGGCGGCGCCCACGGGCCGCACGTGTTGCGAGTCGGGCAAGATGGCAGCGTCCACTGGCCGCACGTGGTCCTAGGAGGGGAAGATGGCGGCGCCCACTGGCTGCACGTGGGGGGTGCCGGGACAATAGCGGTAATTGAGTGGGCCTGGCACACTGCAGCAAAATGTCCCTTCTTGCCACAGGCCTTGCAGAGGGCGCTCCGCGCGGGTAGCGCTGTCGGGGGTGTTTTGACTGCCCACAGAAGTAGCATTTGGGGCCCCCCGGGGTTGGTTGGCAGCCGCGCGGCACAGGCGTGGGATTGGCTGAGGGTGGTCGCTGATGGGGTCCACGATGGGGCAGTGGTCTGCGGAGTACACAATGCACAGGGGGGGGGCTGCGCAGTCGGAGGCATAGGCCTGAATGTTGCGTGATGCGACCGTAAGTGAAAGCGCTAGTTTTTTGGTCGCTGTGAGGTCGAGCGTGGCCCCCTCTAAGAGGCGCTGGCGGATGTAGTCAGACCCTATGCCCATAACAAATGTGTTTCTCATTAGCAAATTTGAGTGTTCCATGGCCGAAACAGCCTGACAGTCACAGTCTCGAACTAGGGGGAGCAGAGCGCATCAGAAATCTTCTTCACCGACTCACCGGGAAGTTGACGCCGCGTGGAGAGGAGGTGCCTGGCGTAGAGTGTGTTCGTCCGTTGAGCGTAGTTTTCCTTCAGTAGTGCCATGGCGTCTGCGTAGGTCGGCGCGTCCTGGACAAGTGGAAAGACGTTGGAGCTCAACCGCGTGTAAAGGATCTAGATTTTCTGAGCTTCTGGAATTGGGTCTGGCACAGACCCGATGTACGCTTCAAAACAGGCTAGCCAATGTTCAAAGTCCTTTTTGGCGTTGTCTGCTTGCGGATGCAGCTGCAGGCGATCCGGCTTGATGCGGAGGTCCATTTTCTGAAGAAGTCAGTGTAATAAATTGATGCACGATCAATTACACAAAGACGAAAGTAGGATGTAATCGAGGCTTTATTACACTGAGATGTGTTGCCTCCGACAGCAGCTGACGAAATGGCTGCTGTGCTGGGAGACACACATTTATACTCCGCCTACTGGGCGGAGCCAGCAGGCGGGGATCTACCCCCATACCTGCAGTACAGGGGCCTTACCGTAAAGCACCTATATCAACATCCTATATATACAATATATACATCAGTAGTGACTACCACAAGGAGAAAAACCCCAGGAAGCGTTTCAGGGCCTTGGAGCAGTGGGGGAGGGAGAGTTCCATGAGGGGGCGCATGCGGTCAGGGTCGAGCCCTAGAACTCCATTTTCCACAACATAGCCAAGGATGGCTAAGCGGGTGGTGCGGAACACGCACTTCTCCTTATTGTACGTGAGGTTAAGGAGAAATTTGAGAAGGTTAGCGTCGTGGTCCTGCTGGTCATGGCCGCAGATGGTGACGTTATCTAGGTATGGGAAGGTGGCCCGCAGACGGTACCAGTCAACCATTCGGTCCATCTCACGTTGGAAGACCGAGACCCCGTTAGTGATGCCGAAAGGAACCCTAGGGAAATGGTAAAGGCAGCCATCTGCTTCGAACGCAGTGTATTGGCGGTCCGCCTTGCGGACGGGGAGCTGGTGGTAGGCAGCTTTCAGGTCCACAGTAGAAAAGACCCGGTACTGTGCAATCCGATTGACCATATAAGATATGCGTGGGAGGGGGTACGCGTCGAGCTGCATGTACCGATTGATGGTCTGACTGTAGTCAATGACCATCCTGTGTTTCTCCCCAGTCTTAACTACTACCACTTGGGCTCTCCAGGGGCTGTTGTTGGCCTCAATGATGCCTTCCCGCAGTAGCCGCTGGACCTCAGACCTGATGAAGATCTTGTCCTGGGCACTGTACCGTCTGCTCCTGATTGCGAAGGGTTTGCAATCTGGGGTGAGGTTTGCAAACAGGGAAGGTGGGTCGACCTTACAAGGCCGCATACAGTGAGGGGTGGTAGGGGTCCGCCGAATTTTAGAGTTAGGCTTTGGAGGTTGCACTGGAAGTCCAGGCCGAGTAGCAAGGCAGCGCAGAGGTTGGGGAGGACGTAGAGGTGGAAGCCGCTGAACTCCACGCCCTGGACAGTGAGAGTGGCGATGCAGTACCCCTGGATCACCACGGAGTGGGACCCGGAGGCCACGGAGATTCTCTGGTTAGCGGGGTGTACCGCGAGGGAGCAGCGCCTTACCGTATCGGGATGAATGAAGCTCTCAGTGCTCCCGGAGTCCAGCAGGCAGGAGATCTCGTGCCCGTTGATCTTCACTTTAGTTGAAGCAGTCGCGAGGTTGTGTGGTCGAGACTGGTCAATCGTGACCGAGGCGAGATGTGGCTGGCTGTTGGTGGTTGCAGGCGATGAGCGGCCGGATGAGGTGCCCGACGGGCATGGGTCGAGTCGGGTAAGATGGCAGCGCCCACGGGCCACACGTGTCGTGGGGGAAGCAAGATGGCAGCGCCCGTTGGTCCTGGGAGGAACAAGATGGCGGCGCCCACGGGCCGCACGTGTTGCGAGTCGGGCAAGATGGCAGCGTCCACTGGCCGCACGTGGTCCTAGGAGGGGAAGATGGCGGCGCCCACTGGCTGCACGTGGGGGGTGCCGGTACAATAGCGGTGATTGAGTGGGCCTGGCACACTGCAGCAAAATGTCCCTTCTTGCCACAGGCCTTGCAGAGGGCGCTCCGCGCGGGTAGCGCTGTCGGGGGTGTTTTGACTGCCCACAGAAGTAGCATTTGGGGCCCCCCGGGGTTGGTTGGCAGCCGCGCGGCACAGGCGTGGGATTGGCTGAGGGTGGTCGCTGATGGGGTCCACGATGGGGCAGTGGTCTGCGGAGTACACAATGCACAGGGGGGGGGGCTGCGCAGTCGGAGGCATAGGCCTGAATGTTGCGTGATGCGACCGTAAGTGAAAGCGCTAGTTTTTTGGTCGCTGTGAGGTCGAGCGTGGCCCCCTCTAAGAGGCGCTGGCGGATGTAGTCAGACCCTATGCCCATAACAAATGTGTTTCTCATTAGCAAATTTGAGTGTTCCATGGCCGAAACAGCCTGACAGTCACAGTCTCGAACTAGGGGGAGCAGAGCGCATCAGAAATCTTCTTCACCGACTCACCGGGAAGTTGACGCCGCGTGGAGAGGAGGTGCCTGGCGTAGAGTGTGTTCGTCCGTTGAGCGTAGTTTTCCTTCAGTAGTGCCATGGCGTCTGCGTAGGTCGGCGCGTCCTGGACAAGTGGAAAGACGTTGGAGCTCAACCGCGTGTAAAGGATCTAGATTTTCTGAGCTTCTGGAATTGGGTCTGGCACAGACCCGATGTACGCTTCAAAACAGGCTCGCCAATGTTCAAAGTCCTTTTTGGCGTTGTCTGCTTGCGGATGCAGCTGCAGGCAATCCGGCTTGATGCGGAGGTCCATTTTCTGAAGAAGTCAGTGTAATAAATTGATGCACGATCAATTACACAAAAATGAGAGTAGGATGTAATCGAGGCTTTATTATACTGAGATGTGTTGCCTCCGACAGCAGCTGACGAAATGGCTGCTGTGCTGGGAGACACACATTTATACTCCGCCTACTGGGCGGAGCCAGCAGGCGGGGATCTACCCCCATACCTGCAGTACAGGGGCCTTACCGTAAAGCACCTATATCAACATCCTATATATACAATATATACATCAGTGGTGACTACCACAAGGAGAAAAACCCCAGGAAGCGTTTCAGGGCCTTGGAGCAGTGGGGGAGGGAGAGTTCCATGAGGGGGCGCATGCGGTCAGGGTCGAACCCTAGAACTCCATTTTCCACAACATAGCCAAGGATGGCTAAGCGGGTGGTGCGGAACACGCACTTCTCCTTATTGTACGTGAGGTTAAGGAGAAATTTGAGAAGGTTAGCGTCGTGGTCCTGCTGGTCATGGCCGCAGATGGTGACGTTATCTAGGTATGGGAAGGTGGCCCGCAGACGGTACCAGTCAACCATTCGGTCCATCTCACGTTGGAAGACCGAGACCCCGTTAGTGATGCCGAAAGGAACCCTAGGGAAATGGTAAAGGCAGCCATCTGCTTCGAACGCAGTGTATTGGCGGTTCGCCTTGCGGACGGGGAGCTGGTGGTAGGCAGCTTTCAGGTCCACAGTAGAAAAGACCCGGTACTGTGCAATCCGATTGACCATATAAGATATGCGTGGGAGGGGGTACGCGTCGAGCTGCATGTACCGATTGATGGTCTGACTGTAGTCAATGACCATCCTGTGTTTCTCCCCAGTCTTAACTACTACCACTTGGGCTCTCCAGGGGCTGTTGTTGGCCTCAATGATGCCTTCCCGCAGTAGCCGCTGGACCTCAGACCTGATGAAGATCTTGTCCTGGGCACTGTACCGTCTGCTCCTGATTGCGAAGGGTTTGCAATCTGGGGTGAGGTTTGCAAACAGGGAAGGTGGGTCGACCTTACAAGGCCGCATACAGTGAGGGGTGGTAGGGGTCCGCCGAATTTTAGAGTTAGGCTTTGGAGGTTGCACTGGAAGTCCAGGCCGAGTAACAGGGCAGCGCACAGGTTGGGGAGGACGTAGAGTCGGATGTTGCTGAACTCTACGCCCTGGACGGTGAGGGTGGCGATGCAGTATCCCCGGATTTCCACGGAATGGGATCCGGAGGCCAGGGAGATTCTCTGGGTAACGGGGTGTAGCGCGAGGAAGCAGCGCCTTACCGTGAGTGATCCTCCCGCATTTCCTTCCTCAGTTGGCGGAATTCCTCCTTAATCAAAGCCATCAACTGCTCCATCTGGCGTTTCCCACCTTGCATCAGCCCTTTCCCTATTGCCATCCTTACACCGGCTGCTGCGCCACAGGTTTCCCCCAACTCTTTGGCCAGGTCTCTCGCTGTCTTCTGCTGTGTTTGATAACCAGCAGACATGCCACTCCTGGGGGAAACTACTCCCTCAATCTCCAACTATCCCTTTTCACCAGAATTCCACCCAATATCGGGTAAAAAGAGCTCTTTCCTGTGCCTTCGAGCAAGAGCTACCTGTGTGCAACCACTCACATCATGGCTGTCACCGGAAGTCCTCTCTCTGATTTTTTTGCTGATCTTTACAAATATGCCACTGTGCGTTCCCTGCCCACCTTCATTGGATGCCTTTTTAGGAGGCCTCTTGCTGTCCAAGAACAAACTCTGTGATGCTATGTTTTCCAGACTGTTTATTTTTTACAAAGTTGTATCAAATGGTGCCAGAGAATAACTTGCAGTGATCCAGGAAGCAACCCCATCACCGTCTCAGTGTAACTAGGGGTGGGCAATAAGTACCACCCTTACCTGCGACACTTTGATCATGAGAATAAATAGGGAAAATTTGAATTTTCATTCATAAAAGCTGGAGTCAAATGTCACCCACGCTCTTTCCAGACTTCTACTGAGTTTTCCTCACCTCAGCAAATCATTAGTATTAAAACAAAAATGCAACAAAGTTAAAATTGTTAACGAGGCCTTGTTGGTTGCTAACAAGTGACAGTGGACATCTTCAATCTGCACTTGTTGTCATGACAGTGCTATGAATGGTATGGGGCCAAAAATTCCAGAATACGGATCAACTGCAACATAGGGGGCGGGATTCTCCACTCCCGCGCCGAAGTGCCCACGCCGTCATGAACGCCGTCGAGGTTCACGACGGCACGAAATGGCCCCTATCCCGACCGATTCAGGGCCCGATAATGGGCTAGGAGCGGGGCCGCGCCATTTACACGCGCCAGGCCTTGTCGCCACATAAAGGCGGCACCACAAACATCACGCGGCCAGCGCCGCATAACTGGCGTCACCCGTGCATGCGCGGGTTGGCCAGCGTCAACCCGCGCATGCGTGGTTGCCGTCCTCTCCGAGTCCGCCCCGCAAGAAGACGTCAGACGGATCTTGCGTTGCTGCGGAAGGAGGTCCTCCTTCAGAGGATGGCCCGACGATCGGTGGGCACCAATCACGGGCCAGACCCCATATGAGGGCCCCCCCCCCCCCCCCCCCGGTGCAGGATCCCCCCTCATGGTGCGGGATTCCCCCCTCCCCCCCCCCCCCGCAGGCCGCCCCCCCAGCATTCCCGCGCTGTTCCCGCCGCCAGCGACCAGGTGTGGACGGCGCCGGGGGGAACCCGCCGTTTTGGCCTGCCCGCTCGGCCCATCTGGGCCTGAGAATAGCAGGGGTGGCCGGGGAATCGGCATTTTGGGTGTCTCGGGTGATTCTCCGGCCTGCGCCACGTGGAACTTGACGGGGCCGATCTCGCCGCTTGGGAGAATCGCGGGAGGGCGTCGGACCAGCGTCGCGGGAAAATTCGGCGACCCAGGCGATTCTCGCGACCGGCGCGGGAGTGGAGAATCCCGCCCAGGAATTGTGGTGGAACGTGTCCAAGTCAGGATGGCTTCCGACTTGGGAGGCAAACCTGGAGGTTTGGGGCAGCACGGTAGCACAGGGACAGCACGGTAGCACAAGTGGATAAGCACTGTGGCTTCACAGCGCCAGAGTCCCAGGTTCGATTCCCCGCTGGGTCACTGTCTGTGCGGAGTTTGCACGTTCTCTCCGTGTCTGCGTGGGTTTCCTCCGGGTGCTCCGGTTTCCTCCCACAGTCCAAAGACGTGCAGGTTAGGTGGATTGGCCATGCTAAATTGCCCGTAGTGTCCAAAAAGGTTAGGAGGGGTTATTGGGTTACGGGGATAGGGTGGAAGTGAGGGCTTAATGTGGGTCGGTGCAGACTCGATGGGCCGAATGGGCTCCTTCTGCACTGTATGTTCTATGTTATGGTGCTCTCACAACTTTGACATTCCTTCCATCAAACAGCCTCAGTACCAAGGCTGACATATCCGCATGGAAGCCCAAAACCAGAACTGGGTTTGTTTTCAGGTCAGCAACCGAACTCCAGGGTGAAACTGAGTAAAGCTAAGATTCTCATATCGGGGAGCCCTTAATTGGCGTGGAGTCAGGTTTCCTGTCCAATTAAGGGTGGTGGGTGGGCTCTCGAAGGTGGAGGCACAATCAAATGTCCAACAGCAACTTCAGAGGGGCACTTGGCTGCAGGTGCTGAGAGAGCGTTTCAGAAGATTTTCCCCTAATCCACTTTTTAAACAAATTAAAAATAAAAAAAACAAAAAGAGCAGCCCAGACCACTGTGGGCTAGGGAAGGAATCCCGCTACAAGGTGGTCTTTGGCTGTACCCCCCCACCCCACACTCCCAATCCCCGGACAGATAAGAAGGGCCTGCAGGCCTACCTGGAAAATTGCCAATCCGGCCTGCCATTTAATAACCGTCTTAAGGCAGTTGACCAGCCTGCCGTCACGTCAAGAAATTGAAGCATCCCAGTCGGCATCCTTTACTTATCTTTAACAAGGTTTTTAATGAACCGAATGGAATATCTGGCTCCTGGGGATGGGCAACCTCCTTGGGGCCCCAAACTCACCTCCACAAATACATGAATAGGATGGGAATAGAGGGATACGGACCCAGGAAGTGTAGAAGATTGTAGTTTAGTCGGGCAGCATGGTCGGCACGGGCTTGGAGGGCCGAAGGGCCTGTTCCTGTGCTGTACTTTTCTTTGTTCTTTGTTCTTTGTTCAATGTCCAACGTTGAAAACAGTGTCCCAAGAATGATGCTCCACCCAGCAGTGGTATTTCTGGCCCCACAGTCCCACGGGTGCTCATGGATTCAGCCTACTATGCTCATGGATATCTGGATTAGGTGAAATCATCAACATACTTCAGTATAATTGCAGAAAAATCCAAGGGTATATCTGAAAGTCCCCACCTCCATACGAAGGACACCAGGAATACATTGCATTCCTTGAAACATTCTGCTTCAGGTGAACTAAGGGTAAAGGCAGATTTGCCAGTGTTTCAACGACTAATCATTCATGTTTCAAGATGATATAATGCACTACGAGAGCTTTACAATTCGCTCATCAAAATTCAGGGTGGCAAGCAGAATCATAAACAACTGAAAAGCACAAATTTGAATAAATCCCTTTAAGAAATGTAGCATTCATTTTCATGTTCAAATAATTAACATATAACGCAAAGTTTGAGCAATTTAAATTGCTTATTGAGAAAGATGGGAAAATATTACTCTGCATATTAAATTGCTCTTTAAATCTAAAAGGCTTTCCAAATATCACTCTAATTATTGCAAATCTTGTATTATTAAACTCAGTGATTTAGTTTTGCCTTGACGCATGCAGACACTTCTTGAATATTAAGTTGATCAAACTGGAGCAAATATCATTGTGAAAAATGTATTATTCCAAACTGTATATCTGGTCCGCAGGATGTAGGTGTCACCAGAAAGGTCTGTGTTCCCCGAGACAGGAGGGCGAGGGATGGACCTTCCTTCTTGGATCCCTGGTGCTTTCTCTGTTTCGCTCCACATCCAAAGCTGCTGACAGAGATTCAATAACAGTAACTTACCTGTCAGCATATAATCAACTGTTAGTTTGCTGGGTGACTGTATGCTGCATAAGTGCACTTTCAACACAGGCATCAGAATGTTGCATTATGTAAAAAGCAAGCATCCAATAGCAGGATCTGGCAGACTGAACATTAACACGACTTCTACTTCTTTGCCGAGAGAGTGGTGAGAATATTAAACTCCATCGTGTGGAATCTTCCCCAGGTTTGGCGGGGGAAGCGGGGTGCAGGTGGGGCACTACGAGTGGCAGAAAACCAAATCAGGATGGCCCATTGGTGTGGATCTGCCTCTGGCTGAATTTCCCAGGGGTGAGTTGGCAACCAAGAATGGGAGAAGGCTGGTGTGGAGTACCAACGTTGGCATACACCTGTGGGCCGAATGGCCTGGTTCTATTTGTTATAATTGCTTTAGGTGAATTGGACATCCTGAATTCTCCCTCTGTGTAGCCGAACGGGCACCAGAGTGTGGTGACTAGGAGATTTTGACAGTAACTTCATTTCAGTGTTAATGTAAGCCCAACTTGTGAGATGAATAAAGATTATTATATTATTTATTGCCTTCTGCTTTGTTCTGCCTCCAACCCATTTTCTTCTGTCATTGGGAGAGTACCTTTAAGAAATAGGTGTTTAAGAAATGTACCTTTAAGAAATGGGTGTTTATCAGTGATGTCAGAGTGTGGGTGGAGCTGGGCTGACTGTCAGCTTTTTATTTTTGTTTTAGGCTGTTTGCTGCAGGGTGTTTTATAGTTTTGTTTTCAGTGTTGGAGCTGAAGCCAGACCAAGCAGGTGTACTGCTGTTCTCTTTGCCATCAAGAGACTATCTGTTGATCATTTGGTGAATTCAGAATTATAAATGTTCTCAGCAGTGAATGTAAACCTAATGTGCTTCTGTTAAAAAGTGTTTCTTTTGTCTTCTGGATGTTATTTGGGAAGTTGTTAAGCATTACTTAGGTGTTGTATTCTTTGGGGGGTTGTATTTGAATTAATGGTTGCTGAGATGTTCACTGTATGTTTTAAAAAGGTTAACTTGAGTTCATAGAATAAACATTGTTTTGCTTTAAAAAATACTTTTCCATTTCTGCTGTACCACACCTGTAGAGTGGGCCGTGTGCTCCCCATACCACAATCAAAGTTGTGGGTCAGGTGAACTCCATGATACACTTTGTGGTTCTCCAAACCCTGGCCCATAACACTTCCATGGTTTATAGATTTTGTTTGGCTGGAATTCCAATACAATTTGTGAGCAGGATCCGGTCGGCCTTCTTAGTTTAACTTTGGGAAGGATTTCCATGTAGGTTATGACTGACTGGATCGATCAATGTAACTGACTGGTTAGCCACTAGGTATCCTCACATATATCCTAGTGTCAACTCTGTTCCTACGGAACATTACACGAGCTGTTATTTTTTTCCCAGCCAGGAATTTGAGATCATGCAGCAAATGTGGAATTACAGCTTTTGCAAGTAGGATAATCATTTAATCTCAAAAGATTTCAGACCAGAGATGACTCCTGGTGCTAGTACCTACTGGAAATGGGTTAGTACCTCCGTTGAATAGGTTATGGGATCGTGTAGTAGGTGAGTGAGAGAGAGAGAGAGAAACCATACTCAGGAGCATCATGCCAACTCTGTAATGTATTTAGAAGTAACATTAATAAACAAGTGTTAATCAAGTACCAGATTATGGCTACTCTGTCCAATAACAAACTTCACAGTTGAGGAAGGCCATCGACAAACATGGTGGCAGCGGTGGAGACATCAATCTAAAAAATACATAATGTTATTGAAGGAATCACACAAAGTGAAGGAATACTCGATAGCAGCTCATTCTTATGACTTGATGCAAAGCAACAACAATGACCATACCCGGTGAGCAGTCCTGCCCCATACCTCTCCCGTTTGACGGACTATCTTGAGGGCCTGCAGAGGTGCCAAAAAAAAAAAGGGAGTATGGAAATGCCATTTCCTTCCCCATCGGGCAGCACCAGGTCTTCATGCTAAGGAGCATAAGCATCAAGCCAGTTCCTTTCTTTAAGTTGCAGGTCTAGTAGAAGACAGCATTCGCCTCAGACAGGGAGTGAAGAAGTCACCCTGGACTTTGAGACCATTCTCGAAGTCTTTGGCATGTATTTTAGCCTGAATCTGAAACTTAGTTACAGAATGAGGCTATTTTAACTAGAGACCACAGAGGACCTTCCCCTGGCATTGCCAGGGCACTGACTGGCCATGTCCCGCACCACCTGGGGGCTATATTTACCTATGTGTTATCAGCGTGGACATCACAAGTGGTTTTCGTTTTTGAAAACAAATAGATTGATACCGGCGTGATGTGACGGCGGCTGGGCGAGACGATGAGGAGAGAGCGGAAGTGGGTGTTAGTGCTATAATTAAATGTAAATTTATGGTAAAATATGCCAATCAGGCTCACACACCTCCTGACCATGTCATCAGAAGGGGACTGGGAAGATTAAAAACCAAAAACTTAGCACAACTCCCATTTTGGGCCTCTCACACAATTTAGCGCCCATTATGGGATTTGTACTCCTGGTTAACATGGCCATTATATTGTGGCCTGTAAATCCTTTACCACTGCCTGCAGAAAATAGACAGTTCTTCTGAAATATCATTGGAGAATCATCATATCTTCTTTTCCTGAAAGGCTTATGGGAAATTTGTCATTTTTTTCTCCTTTATTGTCCAAATTCATTGGTATCATGGATTTTCAATGTCTTTTCAGTCTTTGATGTGGCAGCGAATGATGTGGCTGTGACAGATGTCCCTGGAGTTTAAGATCATTCCTCCTCTGAAGGTCTTCCCCTGAGAGCTTTGAGGTAGCAACAAGGTCCTCAGGGTGTCCAAAGGCCAATGCTCTTCGGTCTTCTCTCTTGCATCAGTCTTTAGTTGAAAAGTTGAACAGTTCTTATTGTCCATGCAGTTCACTAGCTCTGGACTCTACACTCTGCTTTCCAGCAATGCTGCAAAGTTGCTGTCCCATTCTGCTGATGTCATCCAAAATTAAGAAGAAAACCCACATGTCTCCCAAACATCTTCTCTAAGGGCAGAGAATACTGTGGGAGATTGTGACTTGGGAAGGGGAAGAGGAGGTGTTGGAACTGGGGAGAACCCGTCGTTTTTAAAAGGGAGTTCCATGAAATATAACATAAACAGTTAAAGACAGATCTCGCAGGCACAAAACCCTTTAATGACCACAAACTTTTGCATGAGGACCGTATCAGGATTTGCAGTGGCGAGATCTCAGTTTGACATCTTCCCCACTCCCCACCGGCAACGTAATCAGCGTGAACCTAAAATACATTTGAATACATGGAAATTAACATCATTACACTGCTTAATGTCATTGCTTCTGGATGCTTTAGATATTGCCTCTCCCTGGCCGTTTTAGATATTATCACACTGGTGGGGGTCACTACTGGTTTTCAAAATTGAAAACATGTCATGCTGACCATGCCAGGGGTGCCGAGGTGCCAGAACGCCCAGAGATTGAGGACCTATCCTGGGCAGTGCCTCCTGTCACTGCCCTGGCATAGGGGACAAAGCCAGGGGCAGAGAGGAGAGGTACTAAGAGGGGGTAAACCCTTCTCCATTGGAGGGGAGGGAGCTTTGCCTTATGTGTGGTCGCTGCGCACCAGAGAACGCACGTAGTGATGGGGAAAAGAGTGCCTCTCAATAGTTCTGCGTTGGGAAGGGGGTCTCTCAGAGGCTTGTGGGGAGAGTGGAAAATACATCTGGCACAGATCCGGGTGCCTTGTGTAGCCAGGCTTACCGGCTCTATGAGACCTTCCTCGCCAGAGTGAAAGCAAAATACGCCTCCCGATTTTTTAAGGCTGGGATTCTCTGTCCGTTCAAGCTGATGGGATTCTCTGGTCCCGCTGCAGTGAATGGCGTTTTGACTGAGTGGCAGGGCGATCTCGAATCGGAGAATCCTGGCCAAAGTGTCAGAAGATCTGGACAGAAAACCCGACTGTGTTTCTTGGGATAAACACGGCGCTTTTCAGTCCGAACCTGGTACTTTTGAGAATTCCACTGAAAGTTTCATATTGTTGTTAATGGATGGCGTATTTTGGGTGGGAAGGTTGCAGTATCCTCAATAACGACGCAAGAGAGTAGAACGGTAAAGAAGGCTTTAATAAGCTGAGAACTAGCCTGATGCCGAGACGGGTGCTTACTGGGTGCCGCCTACAGAGCGGCCCATTATATACGACTCCCTGGTGGGCGGAGCCGGAAGCGGATTCCCCAGGGTTCCAAGCCCGGTCTTAAAGGGGACATCACCTTACATGATGATAAGGTACAGTAACACTGTAACCATTCATCACATTATATAAGCAGGGAAACCAAACAGGGTGAAGATGCTGTGCAGTGACTTAATCACGGTGGCCGAGGTCATGTCGGGACAGGGGACGGTGAATGGGAAGTGGGAGAACTCGTCGATGACGGTTAGGAAGCAGGTATTGCGGTTGGTGGACAGGAGGGGACCTTTGAAGTCCACGCTTAGTCGCTCAAAGGGCCCCGAGGCCTTTACGAGGTGAGCCTTGTCTGGCCGGTAGAAGTGTGGTTTGCACTCCGCGCAGATCTGGCAGGCCCTGGTCATGGTCTTGACCTCCTTGGTGGAGTAAGGTAGTTTGCGGGACTTGAGAAAGTGGGCGAGCCGGGTAACCCCCGGATGACAGAGGTCATTATGGATGGCCCGCAGGTGATCCTCCTGCGCGTTGGCGCACGTGCCGCAAGACAGGGCATCTGGGGGCTCATTGAGCTCCCCTGGACGATACTTGATATTGTACAAGCTCTCCACCTCAAAATGTTATCATTTTAAATTTTGCCCCGTTGTGAGTTATCAAACATGAAGGCTACCGACCGTTGGTCGGTAATGAGGGTGAACCTCCTACTGGCTAGGTAGTGCCTCCAGTGCCGCACGACCTCCACAATGGCTTGTGCCTCCTTTTCGACTGCAGAGTGCCGAATCTCGGAGGCGGTGAGGGTCCGGGAGAAGAAGGCTACTGGCCTGCCTGCCTGGTTGAGGGTAGCAGCCAGGGCAATGTCTGACACATCGCTCTCTACCTGGAAAGGGAAGGTTTCGTCCACCGTGTGCATAGTGGCCTTGATGATGTCGGCCTTGATAAGGCTAAAGGCCGACCGGACCTCAGCCGTCAGGGGAAATGTCGTTGTCTTTATGAGTGGGCGGGCTTTGTCCGTATATTTGGGGACCCACTGGGCGTAAAAGCCCCAAGCACCATTTGAGGGCCTTGAGGCTACGGGGGAGTGGAAGTTCCTTCAGGGGGCGTATGCAGTCGGGGTCAGGACCTAGGACCCCATTTTCCATGACGGAGCCGAGGATGGCTAGTCGGGTTGTGTGGAAAACGCATTTTCCCTTGTTATAGGTCAGGTTGAGGGCTCGGGCGGTCTGGAGGAACTTTTCCAGGTTCGCGTCATGATCCTTCTGCTCATGGCCACAGATGGTGACATTGTCCAAGTACGGGTATGTAGCCTGCAAGACGTACTGGTCCACCATTTGGTCCATCGCCCTCTGGAAGGCAGTGACACCATTTGTGACGCCGAAGGGGACACTGAGAAAGTGGAAGAGCCGGCCAGCTGCTTCGAAAGCAGTATAGGGGCGGTCTTTCAGTCGGATAGGGAGCTGGGGTAGGCGGATTTGAGATCGACAGTGGAAAATACCAGGTATTGAGCGATCCGATTGACTATTTCTGCTATGCGAGGAAGGGGGGGCGCATCGAGCTGCGTGAAGCGGTTTATGGTCTGGCTATAGTCCACGACCATCCGTTTCTTTTCCCCGGACCGTACTACCACCACTTGCGCTCTCCAGGGGCTGTTGCTAGCCTCGATGACCCCCTCTCCCAGTAAACGCTGGACCTCTGACTTGATGAAAGTCATATCTTGGGCACTGTACCGCCGGCTCCTGGTGGCGACGGGGCTTACAGTCGGGAGTGAGGTTCGCGAATAGAGAGGGGGGTGCGACTTTCAGTGTTGCAAGGCTGCATACCGTGAGGGGGGGCAAAGGTCTGCCGAACTTCAGTGTCAGGCTTCGGCGGCTGCACAGGAAATCCAGTCCGAGCAGCAGGGGGGGACGCAGAGGTGGGGGAGGATATAAAGTTTGAAACGAGCGTATTCGGCACCCTGGATCGAGAGGTCCACAATATATCCCTTGATTTGGACCGAGTGGGACTCGGAGGCGAGCGCTATGGTTTGGGACGCGGGATGGGTGCGCAAGGAGCAGCGCCTTACTGTTTCTGGGTGGATAAAGCTCTCCGTGCTCCCGGAGTCGAAGAGGCAGGGATTGTCGCACCCATTGACCTGGACCTTCATTATAGAGTTCTGCAGATGCTTTGGCCGCGTTTGGTTGAGGGTGATCGTCCCAGTTGCGGGTAGCCCGAGTCCTCAGCAGAGTCGGATTCACAAAATGGCCACCGCCGTCGGTCCCACATGTCGGGTCGAGAAGATGGCCACTGCCAAGATGGCTACACCCATGATTCGCACGAGGCAGATGAAGCGTCAGAAAGGGGCGTGTCCGGTCAGTGCGCAGCCGCGTTGCAGGGCCTGCGAGCTTGATTTTTGGGCCTGGTGAGCTTTTTGTTTCTGGGCCTTGGGCCTGGCCAGGCAGACCCTCGCAAAGTGCCCCTCCTTCCCACAGTCGCTGCAGATGGCAGAATGGGCTGGGCAGCATGGACGTGGGTGCTGGCCCTACCCACAGAAATAGCACGGTGCGTGGCTGAGTCTGAGGAAGTCCGAGGGGGCTCGCAAGGTCCGTGGGGTATGTGCCTAGATTGTGGCGGGCCACTTCCAGCGAGGTGGCGAGCGTTACCGTGTCATGGAGGTCTTTTGCTCCATTTGAGGAGTCGTTGCCGGATATAGGTCGAACGAAAGCGTCTCGGATGTGCAGGTTCATATGGACTTCCCCAGTCACATCCTGATGATTGCAATTCCTGACGAGCGCAGTGAGCTTTTCCACGAATTCGTCTAGCGTTTCCCCTGAGCGCTGCCGGCAGGTAAAGAGCAGATGCCGGGCATATACCTCGTTTATGGGTTTGACGAACCGCTTGCGTAGGATCTCGACCGCCTCGTCGTAAGTAGTCGCCTTCTCAATTGTGGCGGAGATTCTGTGACTCACCCGAGTGTGGAGTAGGCGCAGCTTGCGTGGCCCGAGGACGGGAGTCTCCGAGGAGTCCAGGTAGGCCTCAAAGCAGCAGAGCCAGTACTTAAAAATTTATTTTGCTTCCCGTGTCCGTGCTTCCAGGTGGAGCTTCTCTGGCTTGAGACCTACGTCCATCCTAACGTAGTTCAGCTTATTAAATTGCAGTACCCTCAGTAACGACGCAAGAGAGTAGAACGGTAAAGAAGGCTTTAATAAGCTGAGAACTAGCCTGATGCCGAGACGGGTGCTTACTGGGTGCCGCCTACAGAGCAGCCATTATATACGACTCCCTGGTGGGCGGAGTCCCCCAGGGTTCCAAGCCCGGTCTTAAAGGGGATATCACCTTACATGATGATAAGGGTACAGTAAAACAGTAACCATTCATCACAGGAGGTGTTGTCTAAAGGGTTAACAGATGGAATGTGCTAATGCACGATGTAGAACATGGATCTCTCACTGAGATCAGTCATGTATTCGACGAAAGAGATTGGAACTTCACACAGGAACAACAGTAACGAAGTACCACTCCTAGAGTCTGCACAGAAGCCAAGCCATCTCAGAAGAGTTAATGGGTGCGATTCTCCGGCTTCATTACGCTCCCTCCCAAGCGAAATGAGACCCGTGAATAGCGGGAGAGGCAGAAAACGAGAACCGCACCAGGCGCCAAACAGTTTGCAATGGAATCGGCCCGCTCCCGCAGGCAAAATTGGGATCTCGCCGTAGAGTGGCGAGAAACTAATTATCATCACTAAAGCCCAATTATCATTACAATTAAAGAGCCACCCCATATCCAACGGCCTCCTGTCATTCAGCGGCCTCCCAGTAGTAAGTGCTCACACTGGCACCGATTAGTACTCCTTTTGAAAAACGTGAACCTGGCGGAAAAGCTTCTGTGGGGAGCCGAGTAGGTGAGCAGCCATCTTTGCTCACTGGCAAAGAGCCCAGGGGCGCTGGGATTTCCGCCCCCGTGCTTGGCGGGGGGAGTGAGGAACCCTCGGCTGGGGGTGGGAGACGCTCCACAGGGGTGGACCGCCCTAGGAGGGTGGAGGAGGATGCGCTGGGGGGGGTGGGGGGGCGGGGGGGGGGGGGGGGGGGGGGAAGAGCCGCTCGCATCACCACCATGCCAACCCCTGGATCATGTTTACCCAATCCGGGGCTAACTCTTGTCCCTGCCTGTCTGCCCCAACGACCACCCATAACCCCCACCGACGACCGAGGCCTTTGACCGTGCGGCTGAAGACTATCGTGAATATGGAATTGCCAATTGTGGTTCAGTGGCAATTCACCCAAGTTTCGATCCCGGCTCTGGGTCGCTGTCCATGTGAAGTTTGCACATCCTTGGGGGGGGGGGGGGGGGGGGGGTCTACTCACTCATGTTGCTCGATGTATGTCGTTGACCTTTTTTCGGCAATGGAGGCCAGTCCTCCTGGTCACACTCCCCAAGCTCACAGCTGCCACCACCTCGTCCCAGGCAGCACTAGCTGCCCTATAGCTCGCAGCTCAGTCTCCGGGACCCTCGGGGGAATAGGACATCCTTCCTGTCCTCCACTGCATCTAAGAACCTCCCCAAATCAGCATCCCTGAATCTTGGAGCTCGTCTCCATGGCGCCATTGTTGCGAGCTGGCTGGGGCTGGCTGAGCAAGTGCTGCTTACGTGCTGCTCGACCTTGTTTGTGACGGGCTGGCAAGCACGGTCCCGGCAAATCAGCTGGCGAGCCATCATTTTTGACGAGAAGCCCGTGAGGCCTCATTAAGTGGATCAATTAACATTGAATAGTGTTGCCGGCCTCACTGAGTCGAGCGCCGGGAAGCTCACGGTAATTCCCGCTCGTGACCACACTTAGAAAGCTTGCTGGAGAATTGCACCCAATGTTTCTTCCTGATTGTCAAGCTCAATGGGACGACCCTTATTTGGTTCAACTCTTGCAGATATATAGAGCGGCGTATTATGGTCCGCCAGTCGAGTTTTCCTGTGCAGCGCACCTCCACTGGCAACAGGATTCTCCGTTCCCATAGCCGGCCAATGGGGTTTCCCATTATGGCCACCCCCACGCTGTCAGGAAACTGGAGGATCCCGTCGACGGTGAATTCCACAGATAGTGTTATGTAGCAGTAATGTTACTGAGCAAGTAATCCAGGAATAATGATCCAGAGATACAAGTTCAAATCCCACCACAATAGTTAGAGAACTTAAATTCAGTTAATTAATTAAATATGGAATAATAAACTAACATCAATAATTGTACTATGAAACTACATCAGGGAAGAAAATGTGCCTCCTTACTCTGTCTGGACTGGGTGTGACTTCAAGCAAAGTGGTTGACTCTTAACTGTGATCTGAAATGGCCTAGCAAGTCCTGCACTCACCTGCCACAGCTCCCTTCTCCAGGGCAATTAAGGTTGTGAAGTAGATGCTGCCAGTCACACCCACATCCCATGGATAAATAAATAGGACTTACCACTCTAATGATGACAGGACATCTCCAGTAATGGCTTCTGTTCATGCCTGCACTGAGGAAACTGTTGTTACTGATTCCTCCACAATCTAACTTTATTTGTTCCCTCCTTTTCCACATTTACATGCCCCTACAAAATATCAGCAACAAACATGGGGTCAACCTCCACATGCACTCTGACATGCATCCAATGCTCATTTGACATCCAGTCCTGGCTTGAGTCATAATTTCTTCAATGAAACAGTACAAAGACCAAAACTGTCTTCACCTCTAGCCACAAACTCTTGCTGCGACTTTCCGCCGCCCGCTGGGTGTTTTCCCGCGTCGGAGGCGGCAGCCAGCCATTGACCGCTGGCGGGATCTTCTGGTCCGGCTGAAATCTGCGGCCTTTTTGTCGGGGTCGCCTTCAGAGGGCCTAGAAAATCCCACCCCCTGTTTCCTCACCACCAATTCTGTTCCGCGACCAGGCTGAATTTAAAAAATATTGCTCGCCAAAGCTTGGGTGACATCTTTCCTTGACGGACTTGTACACAATGGGGAGGCGAAGAGCGATTCAGGAACGCACTTGCTCAATAGGCGGGTTTTGTCTTCAATTCAGCCAAGGTACTAGCATCTCTCAACCAACCACTCGGTGTGAGATAATAATGCACTCCGGGAATGGAGGCACTTCATTTAATGGGATCTTGACGGGAGTCAGAATTGGTGCAGGAAACCTTGCTTTTGAAGGCAACTGCAGTCAGGGACATGGAAGGAAGAGGTGGGAAAGCTTCCCCCCAGCTTCTGGAACTCTTCCCTGGAGGTGATGAGGGTTTGACAAGGCATGCCCGTTCCTCTCGATTAAACAGGTGTGGCTGGGAGCAGCAGGAGTGTGGTGCTCAGGACCTGGGGAAGGTTTAATAGGCTCAATGTGTCAGGAAGGATGAGTGTCATACCACTCTTAGCTGGCAGCCATCACTTTCTTACCTCCCCACTATTCTCCACACAGCGCTCCTCTGACCCATGTTCCCTGCAATTTACATCTTCCTTTCTCTCCAGGTACATCCGTAAATGTTCATCCGAACAACCAACTCTCACACTCACCCTCATTCTATTAAACTCTTTCACTCACAGGTACCCTCCACAAACATTCTCATAACTGTGCTTTTTCTCACCATAGAAGAGAGCCAACAATTCCCAATAAATAACCCATAACCTGCAGTCCTGGCCACCCTGATATTGATGGAGGAGGAACACTGGCAATTTTTAGGTTGGCGCCAATCGTGCCCACTGCCAGTGAAGAGATGAGATTGACCCAGAGAGCTGATTTTACATTGGTCACTCAGTTGAACTGGTGTCACTACTATTTGAAATATCACTGTATGCACTGTGTTGAGTTTGTATCCTCATGCCTTGTTTTGGTAGGTTGAAAGTCACTAGTTTTGATGTGACTCTCATTTTGTCGTTTAAATTTTTTTATTTAAAAAATATATATATATTATTACATTTTTCAGACAAAATTTTTCCGTTTTTACAAATCAACAGAAAAATAATACAATAACTAGTAAATAACATTATTTAAATAATATAGTGAACTAACAAATTAACAAAAAAAAATAGTGCTCCCCCCCCCCTCCCCCCCACTTCCACCCCCCCGGGTTGCTGCTGCTGTCACTCTATCTTCCCTTAACGTTCCGCGAGATAGTCAAGGAACGGTTGCCACCGCCTGAAGAACCCCTGAGCCGATCCTCTCAACGCAAATTTTATTCGTTCCAGCTTTATGAACCCTGCCATGTCGTTTATCCAGGCCTCCACGCCGGGGGTTTCGCTTCCTTCCACATGAGTAAAATCCTGCGCCGGGCTACTAGGGACGCAAAGGCCAGAATATTGGCCTCTTTCGCCTCCTGCACTCCCGGCTCTTCCGCTACTCCAAATATCGCTAACCCCCAGCCTGTCTTGACCCGGACCTTCACCACCTTTGAAATCACCCTTGCCACGCCCCCCAGTACTCATCCAATGCCGGACACGACCAGAACATGTGTGTGTGGTTCGCCGGGCTTCCCGAGCACCTCCCACACCTGTCCTCCATTCCGAAGAACCTGCTCAGTCTTGCTCCCGTCATATGTGCTCTGTGTAGAACCTTAAATTGAATCAGGCTAAGCCTGGCGCACAAAGACGAGGAATTTACCCTGCTTAGGGCATCAGCCCATAGCCCCTCCTCAATCTCCTCCCCCAGCTCTTCTTCCCATTTTCCCTTCAGCTCCTCTATCATCGCCTCCCCCTCGTCTCTCATCTCCTGATATATTTCGGACACTTTGCCCTCCCCGACCCATACCCCGGAAATCACTCTATCTTGGATCCCCTGTGTCGGGAGCAGCGGAAATTCCCTCACCTGTTGCCTCGTAAACGCCCTCACTTGCATATATCTGAAGATATTCCCCGGGGGCAACTCATATTTTTCCTCCAGCGCTCCCAGGCTTGCAAACGTCCCGTCTACAAACAGGTCCCTCAGTTTCCTAATTCCTACTCGTTGCCAACTCTGGAATCCCCCGTCCATCCTTCCTGGAACAAACCTGTGGTTATTCCTAATCGGGGACCACACCGAGGCACCCGTCACCCCCCTGTGTCACATCCACTGCCCCCAGATCCTCAAGGTTGCCACCACCACTGGGTTTGTGGTATATCTTTTCGGGGGGAACGGCAGCGGCGCCATCACCAGCGCCTTTAGGCTCGTTCCTTTACAGGACGCCATCTCCAGCCTCTTCCACGCCGCCCCCTCTCCCTCCCTCATCCACTTACAAACCATCGCCACATTGGCGGCCCAGTAGTAGTCGTTCAGGCTCGGCAGCGCCAGTCCCCCTCTATCCCTACTGCGCTGCAGGAACCCCCTCCTTACCCTCGGGGTCTTCCCTGCCCACACAAAGCTCATAATGCTCCTGTCTATTTTTTTGAAAAAGGCCTTTGTGATCAGAATGGGGAGACACTGAAACACGAAAAGAAACCCCGGGAGGACCATCATTTTCACCGCCTGCACTATGCCCGCCAATGAGAGCGGCAACATATCCCACCTCTTGAAGTCCTCCTCCATCTGTTCCACCAGTCGCGTCAGATTAAGTCTGTGTAGATTTCCCCAGTTCCTGGCTACCTGGATCCCCAGATATCGAAAGCTCCTTTCCACTCTCCTTAACGGCAGAGCATCTATTCCTCTTCCCTGGTCCCCGGGGTGTATTACAAAAAGCTCGCTCTTCCCCATATTTAGCCTGTATCCTGAGAAATCTCCAAACTCCCTCAGTATCTGCAGAACCTCTGACATCCCCTCTACAGGGTCCGCAACATATAGCAGTAAGTCGTCAGCATAGAGTGACATTCGATGCTCCTCTCCCCCTCTAACCACTCCCCTCCATTTCTTAGAGTCCCTCAACGCTATGGCCAGTGGTTCAATTGCCAACGCGAACAGTAATGGGGACAGGGGGAACCCCTGTCTTGTTCCCCTGTGTAGCCGAAAATACCCCGATCTTTGCTGGTTTGTGACTACACTTGCCCACTTGCCACTGGGGCCCCATATAGGAGTCTGACCCATCTAACAAACCCCTCCCCGAACCCAAACCTCCTCAGCACCTCCCACAAATAGTCCCACTCCACCCTATCGAATGCCTTCTCCACATGCATTGCCGCCACTATCTCTGCCTCTCCCTCCGCTGGGGGCGTCATCATCATATCACCCCCAGCAGCCGTCGAACGTTAACATTCAGTTGTCTCCCCTTTACAAACCCTGTCTGGTCTTCATGCACCACCCCCGGGACGCAATCCTCTATCCTTGTCGCCAGCACGTTTGCCAGCAGTTTGGCGTCTACATTTAGGAGTGAGATAGGCCTGTATGACCCGCATTGCAGCGGATCTTTATCCCGCTTCAGAATTAGTGATATCATCGCCTCCGACATTGTCGGGGGTAGTATCCCACCTTCCCTGGCCTCGTTAAAGGTTCTTGCCAGCAGCGGGGCCAACAGGTCCACATATTTCCTGTAGAATTCCACTGGAAACCCATCTGGTCCCGGGGCCTTCCCTGCCTGCATGTTCCCCAGTCCCTTAGCCACCTCATCCACCTCGATTGGCGCCCCCAGACCTGCCACCTCCTGCTCCTCCACCCTCGGGAACCTTAGTTGATCCAGAAAATGTAGCATTCCCTCCTTACCCCCCGGGGGTTGGGACTTATATAGCCTCTCATAAAGGGTCTTAAACACCTCGCTTACCTTCCCTGCTCTCTGCTCCATAGTTCCCGTTTCATCCCTAACTCCCCCAATCTCTCTCGCCGCTATCCTCTTACGAAGTTGATGGGCCAGCAGCCTTTTCCCCATACTCTTATCGCATCCCCTGTGCCTTCCTCCACTGTGCCTCTGCCTTTCCTGTGGTCAGCAGGTCAAACTCCGTCTGAAGTCTTCGCCTTTCTCTATCTCGTCCTTCGTCTGGGGCCTCCGCATATCTTTTATCCACCCTCAAAATCTCCCCCACTAATCTCTCTCTTTCTTTGCCCTCTTGTTTCTCCTTGTGGGCTCTAATGGAGATCAGCTCTCCTCTAACCACCGCCTTCAGCGCTTCCCATACTACCCCCACCTGAACCTCACCATCGTCATTGACCTCCAGGTATCTCTCAATCCACCCCCGCACCCTTCCACAGACCCCCTCATCTGCCAATAGTCCCACATCCAGTCGCCAGAGTGGGCGCTGCTCCCTCTCCTCTCCTAGTTCCAGATCCACCCAATGCGGGGCGTGGTCTGAAACGGCTATGGCCGAATACTCCGTTCCTGCCACCTTCGAGATCAGTGCCCTACTCATAACAAAGAAGTCTATTCGGGAATATACCTTGTGGACGTGGGAGAAAAAGGAAAACTCTTTAGCCAACGGCCTAGCAAACCTTCACGGATCCACTCCCCCCATTTGTTCCATAAATCCCCTAAGCACCTTGGCCGCTGCCGGCCTTCTCCCGGTCCTGGATCTAGACCGGTCTAGCCCTGGATCCAGCACAGTGTTGAAGTCCCCCCCCCATTACCAAGCTTCCCACCTCCAGGTCCGGGATACGTCCCAGCATCCGCTTCATGAATCCCGCGTCATCCCAGTTCGGGGCATATACATTCACCAGCACGACCGCCTCTCCCTGCAATCTACCACTCACCATCACATACCTGCCCCCGTTACCCACCACTATATTCTTAGCCTCGAACGACACCAGTATCGCCACCCCCCCTGTTTTCCGCGTCCAACCCTGAGTGGAATACCTGTCCCACCCATCCTTTTCTTAACCTAACCTGATCTGCCACCTTCAGGTGCGTCTCCTGGAGCATGACTACGTCCGCCTTCAGTCTCTTTAAGTGCGCGAACACCCGGGCCCTCTTAATCGGCCCATTTAGGCCTCTCACATTCCATGGGATCAGCCGGATTGGGGGGCCGCTCCCCCCCCCCCCCATGCCGACTAGCCATCCCCTTTTCTGGGCCATCCCCCCGTCCAGGTCCCGCGCACCCATCTGTCCCCCAGGCGGCGCCTTCCCGTCCCGACCACCTCTTCTCTTGCCAGCTCCAGCTCCCCCTTGCACTCAGCAGCAGCAACCCAGTTAGTCCCCCCCCCCACCTCTAGATCCCCCTCTAGCATGGTTACTCCCCCCATAAGCACGGGGCAGCACGGTAGCATTGTGCATAGCACAATTGCTTCAAAGCTCCAGGGTCCTAGGTTTGATTCCGGCTTGGGTCACTGTCTGTGCGGAGTCTGCACATCCTCCCCGTGTGTGCATGGGTTTCCTCCGGGTGCTCCGGTTTCCTCCCACAGTCCAAAGATGTGCAGGTTAGGTGGATTGGCCATGATAAATTGCCCTTAGTGTCCAACATTGCCCTTAGTGTTGGGTGGGGTTACTGGGTTATGGGGATAGGGTGGAGGTGTTGACCTTGGGTAGGATGCTCTTTCCAAGAGCCGGTGCAGACTCGATGGGCCGAATGGCCTCCTTCTGCACTGTAAATTCTATGATAATCTATGATAATGCTTCCGAAAGTCAGCTAACTCTAGCTGACCCCGGCTTCCCCCGTTCTCTCTTTGACCTCCCTGCGTGTGGGGCTCTCTTCCTTCCTGCGCCTATCTTCCCGCCATCATCCCCCTAACGCGGGAAAACCTCGTGCTTTCCTATCGGCCCCGCCCCCTATGGCGCAGCTCCCTCATTCCCCCTCCTCCTCTCTGTCCCTTTTTCCAACCGGCGCCCACATTTCTTCGTGTCCCCCCATCAGGGGGAGAGAAATTCCCCATCCAACATTGCTGTATAATAAACCTCCCCTTTCCCCACTTTACATTCCTGTACCACCACTTCGTTGCTTCCCCCCCAACATCAAACTCTCAGATCTAGTCCAGTTTCTCTTCTTGAATGAAGGTCCATGCCTCATCTGCCGTTTCGAAGTAGCAGTGCTTGCCCTGATGCGTGACCCACAATCGCGCTGGCTGCAGCATCCCAAATTTTATTTTCTTCCTGTGAAGCACCGCCTTGGCCCGATTAAAACTCGCCCTCCTTCTCGCCACCTCCGCACTCCATTCCTAATACACTCGTATCACCGCATTCTCCCACTTGCTACTCCGTACCTTCTTGGCCCAGCTCAGGACCGACTCTCTGTCCATGAAGCGGTGGAATCTCACCACTATCGCCCTTGGTATTTCACCCGCCTTTGGTCGTCTCACAAGGACCCGGTGCACTCCTTCCACCTCCAGGGGGCCCGTTGGGGCCTCAGCTACCATTAGCGTATGGAGCATCGTGCTCACATAAGCCCCAACATCAGCTCCCTCTGCTCCTTCGGGGAGACCTAATATCCGTAGGTTCTTCCTCCTCGAGCTGTTCTCCAGGGCTTCCAGCCTTTCGATGCACCTCTTACGCATGCGCCTCATGCGTCTCCGTTTTTACCACCAGGCCCTGTATCTCATCCTCATTCTCGGCTGCCTTTGCCTTCACTCTACGGAGCTCTATCACCTGGACCTTTTGTGTTTCCTTCAGTCCCTCAATTGCCAATAACATCAGCGCCAGCACCTCTTTCTTTAGTTCCTCCACACATCATCGGAGGAATTCCTGCTGGTCCAGGCCCCATGCCGTCTGGGCTCCATCCGCCGCCATCTTGCTTCTCCCTTCTCTTCTCTGCCGCTGCTCCAAAGGATCCTTCGCAATCTGGCCACTACCACTGGTCCTTTCCATACACACACGGGGGGGGGGGATCTTCCTTCGTCACCCCTGTGGTGTTGGGTGTTCTAACACACAGAAGAGCCAACACAGTTGCATATGGTACAACACTTGTTTATTTAAACTCACTATTTACAACTTGGTCTTTGCACTCTGCACGTGGGGGGCTCCCTGCTTGTGGTGTTTCAACAGCTCTTTCATGCTTCCTTCTCCCCAGACCTACCGACCTCCAGGTGTCGTGCTCGTGCTTTTTATGTGGTTGGTGTTCTTGTCTGTGATTGGTTGTGGTGTTGTGTACTCTGATTTGCCTGTTAGTGTGTCCATCATGATGTGTGTGTTTGAATATCATGACATCCCCCCTTTTTACAAAGATATGTGCCTACGTGGTAATAAATATGATCGTGACGTGAGTGCATCTAAGAGTGTGTGTGTGTCGTGTGCAGCATGTGTCTATGACGGAACTATGTACATGGGGCGATGTCGAGTGCGTCACATGAATCCAGTTGTACCATAACATAACAGAAATGCGAACGAGAGAAGAAGAAAAAAAATTTTGAACAGTTGTCCAGTCAGACGACATCTGGAACGATAAACAACAACAGGTTATCATGTAAAATTGTCCAACTTATTAAACATATGAACTGTATTATAAGTCCATTCTAATGGGTTTGCGACGAATTCGGGTTGACCGCCTTAAGGGTGGATCAAGAACCACCGGCTGCTGTGCAGGCATGGCCATGGGTGGCGATGGAAAGGGCGTGATGTGCGGCAGCTCCACAAAGTCATCCTCGGAAGCCTGTTGAGGATCCGGCGTGTTGTGTGGCTGTGAACGTGGAAGTCGGCGAAGGGCGCGCCGATTGCGGCGACGCACGGAACCATCCGGCATGCGAACCAGGAACGAGCGGGGAGCCACTTGTCGGAGGACTTCGGCCGGTGCTGACCAGCCACCATACGGTTGATGGACGCGTACTTTGTCTCCGGAGGACAGGGGGGGCAGGTCCGTCGCTCGTGTGTCGTACCGACCTTTCTGGCGATCACGCTGCAGTTGCATGTCCCGAAGAACCGCCTCATGGTCTGTTGTCGGTGCCAGGACGGAAGGTACCGTCGTCCTGAGGGAGCGACCCATTAGTAGCTGCGCTGGCGAGAGGCCCGTGGATAACGGGGCCGATCGATAGGCCAGCAAGGCAAGGTTAAAGTCCGATCCGGCATCAGCCGCCTTGCACAGGAGCCGCTTTGCGATGTGGACACCCTTTTCAGCCTTCCCGTTCGATTGTGGATGCAGAGGGCTGGATGTCACATGAGTGAAACCATATGCTGCGGCAAAGGACGACCATTCACGGCTGGCAAAACAAGGTCCATTGTCTGACATGACAGTCCTTGGAATGCCATGGCGAGCAAACGTTTCCTTGCAGGCCCCAATGACTGCGGACGACGTCAGATCATGGAGAGGCATGACTTCCGGGTAGTTTGAGAAGTAGTCTATAATAACAATGTAATCTCTGCCGAGCGCGTGAAATAGGTCAACACCCACCTTCGCCCAGGGGGACGTCACCATCTCGTGTGGTAGAAGTGTTTCCGGAGGTTGCGCCGGCTGAAACCTCTGACAGGTTGTGCAGTTGAGCACCATGTTGGCTATGTCTTCATTAATACCCGGCCAATATACCGCCGCCCGGGCCCTTCGTCTGCATTTTTCGACACCCAAGTGGCCTTCGTGTAGTTGACGAAGAATCATCTGGCGCACACTGTGTGGAATGACGATCCTATGCGATTTCATAAGGACCCCGTCTATATTGGTGAGATCATCTCGCACATTGTAAAACTGGGGGCACTGCCCTTTTAGCCACCCTTCCGTCATGTGGCGCATCACTCGCTGCAGCAGAGGGTCAGTCGCCGTCTCTGCGCGTATGTGGGCCAGACAAGGATCATCAGCTGGCATATTTGCTGCTGTCAGAGTCACGTGTGCCTCAATTTGACGCACGAACCCCTCCGCATCTGGTGGTGTGCTCACTGCTCGGGAAAGAGTGTCCGCCACTATGAGTTCCTTCCCCGGAGTGTAGATCAGTTCAAAATCGTACCTCCTGAGTTTGAGTAAGATGCGCTGGAGGCGAGGAGTCATGTCGTTCAGGTCTTTGTTAATGATGTTGACCAGGGGGCGGTGGTCAGTTTCGACCGTGAATCGTGGCAGGCCATACACATAGTCGTGGAACTTGTCCAGTCCAGTTAACAAGCCCAGGCATTCTTTTTCGATTTGCGCGTAGCGCTGTTCGGTAGGGGTCATGGCTCGTGAGGCATACGCAACCGGGGCCCATGATGACGTGCTGTCTTTTTGCAGGAGTACCGCTCCAATACCAGATTGGCTGGCGTCTGTTGAGATCTTTGTAGGGCGAGTCGCGTCAAAGAAGGCCAGCACTGGTGCCGTGACCAGTTTGTGCTTGAGCTCCTCCCATTCCTGCTGATGCGACTGGTGCCAGTTGAATTCCGTCGATTTTTTTACGAGATGGCGCATGTTTGTTGTATGAGAAGCCAGGTTGGGAATGAACTTCCCAAGGAAGTTGACCATGCCCAGGAATCTTAAGACAGCCTTCTTGTCAGCCGGTCGTGGCATGGCTGTGATGGCGCTAACCTTGTCTGCATCGGGACGGACCCCGGACCTTGAGATGTGGTCCCCGAGGAATTTCAGCTCCGTCTGGCCGAAAGCACACTTCGCACGGTTGAGACGCAGGCCATTTTGCCGTATGCGGGTGAAGACACGTCGAAGACGATGCATGTGTTCCTGCGGAGTGGTGGACCAAATGATGATATCGTCCACATATACACGTACCCCTTCGATGCCTTCCATCATCTGCTCCATAATGCGGTGGAATACTTCAGATGCCGAAATGATGCCGAATGGCATCCGGTTGTAGCAGAATCTGCCAAAAGGGGTGTTGAATGTGCATAGTCTTCGGCTGGCCGGGTCCAGTTGGATCTGCCAGAATCCTTTGGACGCATCCAATTTAGTGAATATGTTGGCTCGCGCCATCTCGCTGGTGAGGTCTTCTCGTTTTGGGATGGGATAGTGTTCCCGCATGATGTTGTTGTTCAGATCTTTTGGATCTATACATATACGGAGCTCGCCAGAGGGCTTCTTTACACAGACCATGGAGCTGACCCATGGCGTGGGCTCCGTGACCTTGGATAGGACCCCTTGGTCCTGAAGAATCTGCAGTTGTGCCTTGAGGCGGTCTTTGAGAGGCGCAGGAACCCTGCGAGGTGCGTGAACGACAGGGATGGCGTCCGGTCTGAGTCGAATCTTGTACGTGTGTGGCAATGTCCCCATGCCTTCAAAAACCTCCTGGTTGTGAGCGAGGAGGGAATGGAGATTCGCGTGGAACTCAGCATCCGGGAAGTCGGATATCTCATCTGGAGAGAGAGACATGATGCGCTGTACCAGGTGAAGGACCTTACACGCTTGTGCGCCCAGTAACGAGTCCTTTGATGAGCCCACAACTTCGAAGGGGAGTGTGGCCGTGTACCCCTTGTGAGTCACCTGTAGCTGGCAAGATCCTACGGACGGGATAACGTTCCCGTTATAGTCAACCATCTTAAGCCGGGATGGTGTGATGAGTGGTTTGACCTTCATGGCCTGGACTGCAGAGTAAGCAATCAGGTTGGCGGATGCGCCGGTGTCCAGACGGAAGGCGACGCGCGATCGGTTGACCGTCAGGGTGGCACACCACTCATCGTCTGGATTGATGGCATTGACCTTGTTGACATCAATGACGGCAACTCTGAAGTCATCCTGGTCATCTGCATCACTTAACTGGAAGTCTTGATGCGTGGGCTGGACGGTCCTGACTCGTGTGCGAGGTTGTCGAGGATGCGCCGGATCCATGGGTTGAGCCGCACGACAGCGGGCTGCGTAGTGGCCTATCATGGCACATCTGTTGCACTGTTGGTATTTTGCAGGACATTGCCCTTTTAAGTGTAGACCTCCACACTTGCTGCACGTCATGACGTCACGGCGTTCGTTGCGCCACTGCGCATGCGCAGTGCGATCTTGCGGTGGGCGCGCCTGCGCAGTGCGTCCCTCGTTGTGGCCGTTATTCTTGGCGCGCACCTGCGCGGGAGACCGCGAAAAGCGCGGGAAGCGGCCGCTGTCGTCCGGGCCGTGGGGCGGGAAGAAATCGACGGCCTGGATGCGTTCAACGTCGTGGGCGGCCTGGCTTGCCGATTCGACGGCTGGGGACCCCCTCCGTGCCAACTCGGACGCCTGGAATCGGGCAAAACGGCAGGTCGCATTTTCATGGAGGACACAGGCTTCCACAGCAGACGCTAAGGTGAGGCTCTTTATTTTAAGAAGCTGCTGGCGTAGGCCACTGGAGGCAACGCCAAAAACAATCTGGTCCCTGATCATGGACTCTGTGGTGGTGCCGTAACCGCAGGACTGCGCTAGAATCCGGAGGTGCGTCAAAAAGGGTTGAAAAAGCTCCTCCTTACCTTGCAGGCGTTGCTGAAAGATGTATCTTTCGAAAGTTTCGTTTACTTCAGTTTGAAAGTGCTGGTCCATTTTGAGGATGACCGTGTCATATTTGGCCTGGTTTTCGCCTTCCTCGAACACCAGTGAATTAAAGACATCATTTGGGTGGGGGCCTGCGTAGAAGAGGAGCATTGCAATCTTCGAATCATCCGAGACATTCTGTTTTTCGGTGGCACGGATGTA
The DNA here is from genome assembly GCF_047496885.1 of Scyliorhinus torazame. NCBI lineage: Eukaryota > Metazoa > Chordata > Chondrichthyes > Carcharhiniformes > Scyliorhinidae > Scyliorhinus > Scyliorhinus torazame. The sequence goes on along the minus strand of NC_092714.1, from coordinate 140,893,814 downwards.
CAGGTCAAATCGCTGCCTGTAGAGCTTCCAGTTGGTGCCTAGGTTCCCCGTGACTTGCATCGGCTGCGGTTTGCCGGTGTGGTCCATGTCCAGAATGGCAGGTTGGTAGGCAGGTATCGATCCACTCCTGTACCATGTGGTGTTGGGTGTTCTAACACACAGAAGAGCCAACACAGTTGCATATGGTACAACACTTGTTTATTTAAACTCACTATTTACAACTTGGTCTTTGCACTCTGCACGTGGGGGGCTCCCTGCTTGTGGTGTTTCAACAGCTCTTTCATGCTTCCTTCTCCCCAGACCTACCGACCTCCAGGTGTCGTGCTCGTGCTTTTTATGTGGTTGGTGTTCTTGTCTGTGATTGGTTGTGGTGTTGTGTACTCTGATTTGCCTGTTAGTGTGTCCATCATGATGTGTGTGTTTGAATATCATGACAACCCCACACTGGGCTTGGTCTAAAAAAAATTCCGTTGGGGCTCCCGAAAAGAGCCCAAAAGTCCGTTAGAACGGGAGCTGCCAAAACGTGCGGCTTAGCAGTGCATCGCCGCAACCGGAAGTCATTTTGTCGTTTAAATTAATATGTTCTTCAGAATTTTCTGCTAAAACTAATGGAAGCCATTTTAATTTTTTTTAAAAACAAGTGTGATTGGAAGCCAGCCAGGTTAGTTAAATAGACAACCTTAATTGTGAGACAATTAAAGAATCAGTAATTCATTAATAGATACGTTAGAAAGCCTGGAAATGTAATTTGGTACACAAATGTTTATGACTTTTGTAATTAAAAGCATATTATTATCACTTGATTATTAATACAGACTTTTAAAGTGCTGTGGGAAAAAAGATTAATGTGTGTTTTTTAAGCCACAGAATAAAAAGATAACATGAATGTTAACCTTGACTGGAAGGAGAACTGAATAGGCCCTTGTCTAACGTACCACAACTCCAGACGACAGACAGCTGTGTTGACCAACTATTGGTCGAGACCCAAGCCTACCTTAAAATAAGAGATAGTTTGAGAAGAAGCATTGTCTTAAAACAAAGGCAATGGGCGGTGATTCTCCATCGGCCGACGCCAAAATTGGGAAAGGCGATTGGGCGGAGAATTGGTCTTGACGCCAAAATTGTGGCCGACATTGGGTACTCGCCAAATCGCAATTCTCCGGCACCTTGACAGCAGCGTTAATGCATTTCACTCCGCATGCACAATAAATGCCGTTAGCATATAATTAGCAGGCCCGACCTGGTATTCTCTGTAGTCTCTATGATCCTCTGCCTCCGCGGGGGGTATTCCCGACGGCGAGGTTCACCTGCGCTTTTCAAAATCAGGAAACGGGGGCGGCACGGTGCTGCAGTGGTCAGCACTGATCCCAACCCCAGGTCACGGTCCGTGTGCAGTTTGCACATTCTCCCTGTGTCTGCATGGGTCTCACCCCCACAACCCAAAGATGTGCAGGGTAGGTGGATTGGCTACACCATCTTGTTCCTTAATTGGGAAACAAAGAATTGGGTACTCTAAATTTATTTTTAAACTCAGCTGATGAGGGGGAGAGGAAGTAGGACATGCAGAGGCACGATTGTGGGCTGCCAGTCCTGTCACTGGATGGGCTGGCTAGGTGGGGGGAGGGGTGGGAGTGGTGTCGGGGGGGGGGGCTGACCGGGGGATGGACTGGGGTGATGCCCCACGGGACCGGGGTGTCCAGGCACGGACCGCCAATGCCATGGCCAGCAAGACAGCCATCTTGTTGCGCACCCCACTGACCACCCATCGTGACACTGGCCGTATGGGGGCCCCCACCCATCACCCCCTCGCACCCCAGCCCTCCACCATACCACCCCCAACACTCCGCCATACCACACCCCACCCCCAACCGGCCGCCAGCTGCCGGCGAGACATCATGCGGCCCACCCAAGTGCAACGCCCACAGTAACCCCTACGGGGACGAAAGACAGGAGCGTACTGATGGCAAGGACAGCACCAGCTGACAGTACCCCTCGGTGTCTGGCACCAATGGGGCCAGGGGTGCGGAGGTGGGGGAGAGGGACATGCAGGGGCAGGGTCCACAGTGCCAATCGGGGCCACCATGTAGCCCGGTGGAACTGTTTGGGCACGGGGGTTGTAAGGTTTTCGGGCAATTCGGCCCTTTTGGAGAAACTCAGAGACTGTAAACTGACTTTCCAGGCAAGGGAACAGAACCAGTTTTCCCAGCAGGCTTGGCCCGCTGAGCTGAGTGGGAACATAAGCACATAAATATTTACAAACACCCCCCTAGGAGCTACAAGGAAGAAGGAGCCAGACAACAAGATAACATCAAGACACAGACAAAGGGGCACGGGAATACACAGGAGGCTTGCATGCAAGCAGGACAATGGGATGGTCATAGCCCCATGCAAATGTAAATGACCTGGCCTCCACCAGAGCAGAATCCAATCAACACCCCATCAACATAGCAGCATCTCCGGAGCAGATGGAAGTCTTTGAAAATCTTCAAGGGAGCTCAACCTCGTTATCTCAAAAAAACAGACTGGAGGCGGACCTAGGGGAGGTACTCCCATCTCGACAGGTCTGACCGGCTCAAAGGGGGCGGGACCAGCGGGAACTTTAAAACTTACCTTTTCAATGCAAAAGGGGCTGGCCGATCACAGAACAAAGCCAGGTATAACTATATAAAAGGGGCTGTGTTTTCGAGTAGGGGTCTCTTCGTTCGTGACTCGACCTCTGCACCCCTGACTTGACCTCTGCAGCCTGTGACCGTAAGTACTCCGCAGCAGCTTACGAAACTCCCTTGACTTTAATAGTGGTTGAGGCTTTGGGGAAGGGAACTTGTTTTTGTGCCTTGTGATATTGCTAAAAGCTGTGTAAGCATAAGAATTTTCGTTGTGTCCGCTAGATTACTTTTGAATAGACATAGTGTATATTAGAGCATAAGATTGTATTGTGTTTCTTCTGTTTGATGATTTTGACCTGGGTTTTACAATAAACCTTGATTTGATGACAATTGGAGTCGTTTAAATTCTTCAATCTTTCACCAGCGACCTCTGACCAAGTCATTGTTAAAATACTCCTCACCTTAATTCCGGGTTCAAGAATCGAGGGTCATCTTGAGCGATTCACTCAGGACAGACTGCTGGTTAGGAAATAAACAGCAGTGTCCTATTCTCTCTCTTGGGAAAGCTACTCTAGTGGAGTAGGAACCGGGTGGGTGTTGTACCACCGGCAAGAGAGAGAATCACCTGGGTATTGGTAGGGGTCCGGAGATCTGTGTGATATAAGTCTCAGGCTGTCGGTTAGGAATAAACGGCAGGCTTGAGTCAGTGCTCTCTTCAGTGGAAGTGTCCCAGTGTGACATCCCCTGGCCTCTGAAGTTTCAGTGCCGGCTGGAGAGAGACACACACAGATATTCAAACCCCAGATATCGGCCCAGTAGTGGAGTAGCGGAGATGGCACCCTCTACAGGGTATGCACCATGCTAACATGTCGGCCTTTCACCCCCTGCAGATAATGGCATATTGGAATTCAACCAGCAATGGTGGCCTTCCTCCTAGTCGCCTCAGTCCTGGGGGATGCACTGAGGCTCTATGAGCTGGAATTGATCGAGGAGCAGCCTCAAAGGAACAGGAGGCAGCCGGTGAGGATGGCGAGCCGGCACTGCCCGTATACATGAGGCCTCATGTCGTGCCTCATTCCCGTCCCTCACATCCTTCCAATTAACTTCACCTAACACTGGCAATGAGGATTCAGTGGAGCTGCCTCGTCAGGCCCACTGGAAGCTATCACTGAGGCACGCTCAATTGAACAAAGACTAGAGTTGGATACAACTGAGGCTTTATTCCTCTAAGATGTGTGGCCTCCCACAGCAGCTGGTGAAATGGCTACTGAATGGAGGACAGGCATATTTATACTCTGTCTACTGGGCAGAGCCAGCAGGCAGGGACTACCGGCGAACCTGTAGTACAGGTCCTACCTTACATCACCTAATAAAGGTGTAACAGTGGTTTATCACAATCACCATGCCACATGTCGGGAAGTTAGAGCCATTCAATGAGGTATGGATGATGGGCCACCTTGATGCGCCATCTTGATGGGCCATCGACTCCGCACCCGCCTGAACTTGGTCATCCCCGATCTGGGCAGGAGGGTCCGCCAGAACCAGGACCAGTCCGAGATCATCGAAGGTTGCCATCCGCTGGCCCGCCCGTTTGTCCCCGCCGATGCCGTGCATGTCCAAAACTTCAGCAGTGTGGCCGGTTGAGTCCCAAGTGTCATCTTGGTGAATGCCGGGCCGGTATCCTGCAAGGTCAGGGCCCAAGGGCGGGAATCTAATTGCTATGTGCATCACCTTCGGAGCCACTTGCCAGACGTCCCCGCCAAGCAGCCTACTGTGGTCTCAGCTCCACCAGCTTCACCGCTGACCCTACCGCCTGTATTGCTATCACCACCGGCCAAGGTCTGGCTGTGGCCACAGACAAAAAACACCCAACTGAGGACGTTGAGATGTTGGACAAGGATCCACTAAACTCTGAGTCAGGGACCAAGATGGGCATGCTGCCCCGCCCGAGACACCTGCACTAGCACAGGCTTCCATGCCTGCAACGCCACCTTTGCCTCGGCGATCATCACGCATGCGCCATACTCCGGTACAGTACACCCACCCCCCAAGCCGACACAGACCACGCTGGCGCATCGACCCCGATCTAAACAGACCCGAGGTCCAGGACAGGTGTCGATGGACAGGGACACGTCTCCTGACTTGGGGGGGTGGGGGTGGGGGGGGGGGGGGGGGGGAGGGGTGCATGCATTATAACACCAGCCGAGGCAATGGGATTGGGACCATCAGGTTTCCCCTGCCCTCCAGGGAATAGGAACTTCCCGATAACGGGGTGGGAATTCCCCTTAACAGGAGTAGTACCTCTAGTCTAAAACCCGAGTCCCTCCAGGGAGTGGTGGTGTTAGATTGTAACTAGTTGTTATAACCTGCCTACTTACCATTGGCTGGGGACTAATGACTATCCCACAATCCTGTGGGAGTATGAGCTTCCCCAATGAGGGGGGCGGAGAAACCACTAGTAAACTCCTAGTATAAATAAGCTGGCCAGTTCAGGAACCAGGAGGAAGGAGTATGTAGCAAGGGAAGTTACTGCTACTGTTATGTATATATGTTATAGTAAATAAATGTGATTACTTTGTATCCTTAAAACTCGTGCTTGATTCTTCGTGACCCTTACAAAACTGGCGACGAGGGTTAAAGTGAATAGCTGTCTACACTGCTGAAGCCACCTCCCTGGATTTTTATTGGATACAGGTTGGAAGTTTTTTTCTATTAAACCATGCCTCTGTACGGACGTTTGGATGTTTTTGATGCTGCGCTGGAAAGCTGGAACCAGTACACACAACGGATGCGTTACTATTTCCGGGCAAACAATATCACCGAAAACGAGCGCCAGGTGGTCATATTGCTCACCGCCTGCGGCCCGCATACGTTTGGGGTGATTAGGAGCCTTACGTACCCAGCTGCGCCGGACACCAAAACGTTTGATGAACTTGTGAATATAGTGGGGCAACACTTTAACCCAACCCCGTCCACGATAGTCCAGCGTTACTGGTTTAATACTGCTGAGAGGACCCCTGGAGAATCCCTTGCCGATTTTCTATCCAGGCTACGCAGGATTGCGGAGTACTAAGACTATGGTGAGACCTTGTCAGAAATGTTACGCGACCGTTTGGTTTGCGGTATTAATAATGCAGCCACCCAGAGAAAGTTGTTAGCGGAGCCAACATTGACTTTTCAACAGGCCATTCAAATAGTCTTGTCCTGAGAGAGCGCAGAGCGAGGAGTACAGGAGCTACAGGGAATGGAAGTGAATGCCTTGGGGGCAACCCTTTCCGTCCGAAAACGTCCCCCCGCACTCCTGCGGTACCTTGGGCGAGGCAACGTCCGGACCGACGCCAGTGGCCATCGGACATTCCTCCCCGAAGGGAGCCTTCTCCAGAGCCAATGGATGAGGAGCCATGTCCGTGTCAGACTTGTAGGCGCCGACCCCGTCGTGGACGGCGGTCCTGGGGACGCCAGAGGCGCTGTCGTTCCGACCGAAACTGGGACCAGCCCAGGGGCCGAAACTGGGACCAGCCAAGAGGCCGTACTTTCCATGTGGATGAACCTGCGGCGACTACTCCAGAGGACGTGGAGACGGAGGACGACTGCCTGCAGCTGCATTGTGTGGCAGCTCCCCGTGTGGCCCCCATTAAGGTGACAGTACGGGTCAATGGCCACCCGCTTGAGATGGAGTTGGATACTGGCGCAGCGGTCTCCGTGATCGCCCAGAGGACATTCGACCGCATCAAGCAGGGTATACAGACCCTTACATTAACCGACTCGCAAGCCAGGTTGGCCACCTACACGGGGGAACCACTGGACATTGCAGGAACTACAATGACCCCTGTTGTCTATGGACGCCAGGAGGGGAGTTTCCCACTTATCGTGGCGCGTGGCCATGGGCCCAGCCTGTTGGGTCGGGACTGGTTGCGCCATTTGCGGTTGCAATGGCAGCACATCCTCCAAACAGTTTCTGAAGGGTTGACTGAGGTGCTAGGACGATACCCAGATGTATTCCAGCCTGGTTTGGGGAAAATAAAAGGGGCCGTAGCCCGTATCCAAGTTGAACCAGGAGCCACGCCGCGCTATTTCCGGGTGCGCCCAGTGCCTTACGCCTTGCTCGAGAAGGTAGAAGGGGAGCTCACTCGTTTGTAGAGTTTGGGTATTATCAGGCCCGTCCGTTTTGCTGACTGGGCAGCACCAATTGTACCTGTAATGAAGCCAGATGCCACAGTTCGCTTGTGTGGCGACTATAAACTTACAGTGAATACAGTTTCCCAACTCGACCGATATCCAATGCCTCGCATAGAGGATCTCTACGCGAAACTTGCAGGTGGACTCTCGTTCACAAAATTAGATATGAGTCACGCCTACCTGCAGTTGGCGCTGGACCCTGCCTCCCGACCATATGTAACGATTAATACACACCGGGGCCTGTATGAATATACACGGTTGCCCTTTGGAGTATCCTCTGCCTGCGCAATTTTTCAACGTGTTATGGAGGGCATTTTGAGAGGTTTACCACGTGTGGCTGTCTACCTAGATGACGTTTTGATTACAGGGACGTTGGAGCAAGAACATTTGGAAAATCTGGAGGCTGTCCTTAGACGCCTTTCGGAGGCTGGAGTCCGTTGACGTCGCACAAAGTGCGCATTTCAGGCAAAGGAAGTAGTCTACCTAGGTTATCGGGTGGACCGCGAAGGTCGGTGAGCCTTACTTCAGTGGTAGGGAAATTACTGGAGAGAATTCTTCGAGACAGGATCTACTCCCATTTGGAAGCAAATGGACGTATTAGTGAGAGGCAGCACGGTTTTGTGAAGGGGAGGTCGTGTCTCACTAACTTGATAGAGTTTTTCGAGGAGGTCACTAAGATGATTGATGCAGGTAGGGCAGTAGATGTTGTCTATATGGACTTCAGTAAGGCCTTTGACAAGGTCCCTCATGGTAGACTGGTACAAAAGGTGAAGTCACACGGGATCAGGGGTGAACTGGCAAGGTGGATACAGAACTGGCTAGGCCATAGAAGGCAGAGGGTAGCAATGGAGGGATGCTTTTCTAATTGGAGGGCTGTGACCAGTGGTGTTCCACAGGGATCAGTGCTGGGACCTTTGCTCTTTGTAGTATATATAAATGATTTGGAGGAAAATGTAACTGGTCTGATTAGTAAGTTTGCAGACGACACAAAGGTTGGTGGAATTGCGGATAGCGATGAGGACTGTCTGAGGATACAGCAGGATTTAGATTGTCTGGAGACTTGGGCGGAGAGATGGCAGATGGAGTTTAACCTGGACAAATGTGAGGTAATGCATTTTGGAAGGGCTAATGCAGGTAGGGAATATACAGTGAATGGTAGAACCCTCAAGAGTATTGAAAGTCAAAGAGATCTAGGAGTACAGGTCCACAGATCACTGAAAGGGGCTACACAGGTGGAGAAGGTAGTCAAGAAGGCATACGGCATGCTTGCCTTCATTGGCCGGGGCATTGAGTATAAGAATTGGCAAGTCATGTTGCAGCTGTATAGAACCTTAGTTAGGCCACACTTGGAGTATAGTGTTCAATTCTGGTCGCCACACTACCAGAAGGATGTGGAGGCTTTAGAGAGGGTGCAGAAGAGATTTACCAGAATGTTGCCTGGTATGGAGGGCATAAGCTATGAGGAGCGATTGAATAAACTCGGTTTGTTCTCACTGGAACGAAGGAGGTTGAGGGGCGACCTGATAGAGGTATACAAAATTATGAGGGGCATAGACAGAGTGGATAGTCAGAGGCTTTTCCCCAGGGTAGAGGGGTCAATTACTAGGGGGCATAGGTTTAAGGTGAGAGGGGCAAAGTTTAGAGTAGATGTACGAGGCAAGTTTTTTACGCAGAGGGTAGTGGGTGCCTGGAACTCACTACCGGAGGAGGTAGTGGAGGCAGGGACGATAGGGACATTTAAGGGGCATCTTGACAAATATATGAATAGGATGGGAATAGAAGGATACGGACCCAGGAAGTGTAGAAGATTGTAGTTTAGTCGGGCAGTATGGTCGGCACGGGCTTGGAGGGCCGAAGGGCCTGTTCCTGTGCTGTACATTTCTTTGTTCTTTGTTCTTTGTTCTTTGTCTGCACCCCGTCGCAGAGAAGGTGCGTGCAATTCAACATGCCCCCGCCCCGACTGACACTTCGCACCTTCGTTCTTTTCTCGGTCTCGTAAACTATTACGGAAAGTTCCTCCCCAATCTGGCAACTACGCTGGCCCCGTTGCACCTTCTGCTAAAGAAAAATCACACCCGGGTTTGGGGTCAGCTGCAAGAAACCGCTTTCCGGCGGGTAAAGCAACAATTGTCATCGTCTGGGTTACTAACCCACTATGATCCTGGAAAGCCTTTGCTCGTCACATGTGATGCATCCCCGTAAGGTATTGGGGCCGTCCAGTCCCACAAGATGGAGAACGGGGCCGAGCGACCGATAGCTTTCGCCTCCCGCACATTGACTGCAGCGGAGAAAAAGTATGCGCAGATCGAGAAGGAGGGCCTGGCAGTGGTTTTTGCGGTGAAACGCTTCCACCAGTACGTGTACGGCCGCCATTTCACTATCGTGACTGATCATAAGCCCCTGCTGGGACTTTTCAGAGAGGATAAGCCAATACCGCCCATTGCTTCTGCACGGATCCAGCGCTGGGCTTTGTTGCTTGCTGCACACGAGTATTCTCTGGAGCACAAACCAGGTATGCAGATAGCAAATGCCGACTCACTTTGCCGATTGCCTTTATCGACCGGCCCCATGTCGACCCCCACGACCGGTGAGGTGGTTGCAACCCTAAATTTTATGGACACCTTGCCTGTCACGGCATCACAGATCCGTGAGTGGACCCAGACGGAGCCAGTCCTGTCAAAGGTTCGGCACATAGTCCTGTATGGTGGGCAGCATAGACAGCTCCCAGGCGAGTTGCGGGCATTTTCCTCCAAGCTGTCAGAATTCAGCGTGGAAGACGGCATCCTCTTGTGGGGGACGCATGTGATTGTCCCGGAAAAAGGCCAGGAGCTGATACTATCAGACTTGCACAATGGGCATCCAGGTGTGACCAAAATGAAAATGTTGGCCCGGAGTTATGTCTGGTGGCCAGGCCTCGACACCGACATTGAGAAGGTGGCCCAAAACTGCTCCATTTGCCAGGAGCATCAGAAGCGTCCGCCGGCCGTGCTCCTACATCACTGGGAATGGCCAGGGCGGCCTTGGGCACACTTGCATGCAGATTTCGCAGGCCCTTTTCAAGGATCCATGTTCCTTGTACTAATTGACGCCCAGTCCAAATGGCTAGAGGTGCATAAGATGCAGGGGACAACGTCCTGCGCAACAGTTGAAAAGATGCGTTTATCATTTAGTACGCATGGCCTCCCCGAGGTGCTGGTCACGGATAATGGCACTCCATTCACGAGTGAGGAGTTTGCTCGGTTCACAAAGATGAACGGCATCCGCCATATCCGCACTGCCCCTTCCCACCCGGCTTCAAATGGGTTGGCAGAGCGCGCAGTGCAGACATTCAAAAGAGGCCTAAAGAAGCAGTCTTCCGGATCAATGGACATGAGACTGGCTCGCTTTTTGTTTACGTACAGGACCACCCCCCATGCAGTGACTGGGGTAGCTCCCGCAGAACTCCTAATGGGCCGGAGACTTCGCACCCGCCTTAGTATGGTTTTCCCGGACATTGGTGCAAAAGTACGCCGCACACAAGAACGGCAGGGACAGGGATTTTCTCGGCATCGTCCGATTCGGCAGTTTGCGCCCGGTGACCCAGTATTAGTTCGGAATTTTGCTGGTGGTGCCCAATGGGTTCCTGGTGTAATCTTTCGCCAAACGGGCCCTATATCTTACCAAGTGCAAGCCCAGGGTCGTCTCCAGCGAAAACATGTAGACCACGTTCGGTCCAGAAGATCATCCCCTCAAAAGATTCCCCGCCCCCGGAGCTCATTTCAACAGCCGCAGAGACCAGAGACAAGGGAAGGTAGTCCTCACAATCTTCCACTGGTGCCTCACTCGAAGCCTGCGCAGGTCGTTACGGGACCGAATGGAGATAGAGACGCTGACATGACGGAGGCAGCAGACTCTGACTCCGAGATGGAGACACAGGATGCATCAGAGGGAGAATCCTCGGGTCCACGGGCCGTGGATGTACAAACGCGCCGTTCATCACGGAAGCGCCGGTCTCCGTCTCGTTACACGCCGCCTGATCCAGCGCCGCGTGCAAATGGCGTCCGGCCTGCGGCCAAACGAGTCCAACGCCCTCCTTCGCCAGGGTCTTCGGTGGATTCCTTGGACTTTGGGGGGGAGGGATGTTATAACCTGCCTACTTACCATTGGCTGGGGACTAATGACTATCCCACAATCCTGTGGGAGTATGAGCTTCCCCAATGAGGGGGGCGGAGAAACCACTAGTAAACTCCTAGTATAAATAAGCTGGCCAGTTCAGGAACCAGGAGGAAGGAGTATTTAGCAAGGGAAGTTACTGCTACTGTTATGTACATATGTTATAGTAAATAAATGTTATTACTTTGTATCCTTAAAACTCGTGCTGGATTCTTCGTGACCCTTACAAAACTAGTAATAAACCTCTTTGCGCTTTTCTAAACCACTGTTTCTGCATGGCTGCTTACCTCGGGTTTAGCGGTGGGCTTTCAATACTTAAGGTATAAAAAGGGTTTGGAGAGGCCATTTTGGTAAGGATGGGTAGAGGCAGTGATGTTTATGGAGAGATGCTGAGAGCTGTCTGGTTTAGCACACTGGGCTAAATTGCTGGCTTTTAAAGCAGACCGAGGCAGACCAGCAACACGGTTCAATTCCTGTACCAGCCTCCCCGAACAGGCGCCGGAATGTGGCGACTAGGGGCTTTTCACAGTAACTTCATTGAAGCCTACTTGTCACGATTTTCATTTCATTTCATGTATTTCGGAGTTATTACTTTACGACCTGGTCTGAGAAGGGTGGTGAAAGGTCTGTTCAATTGTTAAAGTTAAGCTTTCTCCTCTTACTGTTAATTACTGCTAATTGCTGTTAATTGATATTTTGCTTTTTATCCTCCGGACTTGTTACATTTTTAATGGTTAATAAACTTTCTGAATTCATATTTAAAGTGTTCTTTCTTGGCTTGTAGTTAAATCTCTCGAACCTGTGATTTGCGATGGTGGCGAGGGACCCCCATAAATCTTACTTATATTTGGTGACCGTGGAATGACGTGATGAAGCTTGAGCCCTTTAGTGATAACACTTTAATACTGCATGTTTGGAAACAGCTAACTAACAAAAACAGACTTTTAGAATGAAGCACAACCTTTCTGTTTCATCTCAGTACCAAGTTAAGCTGGACCATTTATTTGGAAAGAGTTTGAGTTACTACGTTCCAAATGCTTATTTAAATCCGACAGTGTTCAATTCGAGGAAGTGTTTGATTTTGTTTAAACTAAGGTGAGTAATGTTAACAGTAATTTGTGTAAATTATCAAAATACATGGATCTTTTATATGCACTGTGTCGAGTTTGTATCCTCTTCCCTTGGAAGCACTAACTCGTGTCTTTGATCTCCGACAGGTCCTTCACAGGCAGTGAGTTGCTGAGGGAGAGGAGGGCCAGCACTCTGACAATACTTAAGAGCAAGCAAGTATGACCCACATTAAGTACAAAAAAAAGAGCTGGATAATTCAAAATGAAACCAAGAACTGATAGATTGAGAGTGGTCTTGCCCTGCTGCAGGTGTAGAGGCTACAAAGGAAAGATCTGATTGGTAAGCAGTAAGACTAAATAATTTGACAAGTTCGCAAGTAAGACAAAGTACGTTTAAGTTTAAGACATGAAGGTGTCAAATGAAATATGTGACCTGTCTTATGTGGGAAGTCAAGGACCCTACCAGCATCCGCGATGACCACGTGTGCAGGAAGTTCTCCCAACTGCAGAAACGTAAGCTCCAGGTTTCGGAGCTTGAGCAGTGAATGGAGATACTGTGGCACATCCACAAAGCTGAGAGTTACGTGGACAGCATATTTAGAGAGGCAGTGACACTGCAACTCAAGGGACTGGAGGAAAGAAGGGCGAGCACCAGGCTGTCCAAGAGAAACAGGCAGGTAGTGCAGGAGTTCCCTAAGGTCCTGCTCTCGAATCGGTTTGCCGCTTTGGAAGCTGATGTGGATGCTGGTTCCTCAAGGGAGTGGAGTGAGAGCCAAGCTTCCAGCACCACAAGCAGCCTGACTGTACAGGAGGGTAGGAAGAAGGAAGGAGGAGTGATAGTGATACGGATTCATTAGTTAGGGGAACAGACAGCCGTTCCTGCGGCCGCAGACGTGACTCCAGGATGAAGTATTGCCTCCCTGGGGCCAGGGTCAGAAAAGTTGCTGAATGGCTGCAGGGTATCCTAAAGGGGGAGGATGATAAGTCAGAAGTCATGCAGCGGGTTTCTCCATTCCTGAGACTAAGTGTTGACGCCGGGGCAGGATTCGTGGGCTTCCACAAGAGTAAAATTGGCGCCACACCTGGACCGCTTCAGCGATTGTTAAGGGGCTAGGTCTAGTGCCATGTGGAACACAATCAATCCCATTGAGAAACGGTGTGAGATTCGCCGGGTCCATCATTGACTCTCAGGAGGCTGACAAGCTGCAGCCATATATACACACTACACTCCCCACACACACCATCCCAGCCAACAAGGTAGCAGCGAGGAAAGCAGCACCCGTTTTACGGACACCGAGCTCAAGACCCTCAGTGGATGCTGTGGAGGAGAGGCAGGCCACCCTGTACCCCCGCTCAGTAAGGAGGCTGCCAGCCACCAGCGTACTCCGTGCCTAGGTGCAGCACCATGAGCAACACCATCTGGACAGGCCAGTAGTGTCGGAAGAAACTGCACAACCTCCTCAGGGCGGCCAGGTGAGTTGGCAGTACTGTGCCCCGGCACCAACCTCCATCCCACAGACCCGAGGGTAAAAGAGCGCGAGAAGAGCGGCGGGGACACAGTGAAAGAGCGTGAGGAGAGCGACGGGGACACAGTGAAAGAGCGCGAGGAGAGCGGCGGGGACACAGTGAAAGAGCGCGAGGAGAGCGGCGGGGACACAGTGAAAGAGCGTGAGGAGAGCGACGGGGACACAGTGAAAGAGCGCGAGGAAAGCGGCGAGGACACAGTGAAAGAGCGCAAGGAGAGCGTCGGGGACACAGTGAAAGAGCGCGAGGAGAACGACGGGGACACAGTGAAAGAGTGCGAGGAGAGCGACAGGGACACTGTGAAAGAGGGCGAGGAGAGCGACGGGGACACAGTGAAAGAGCGTGAGGAGAGCGGCGAGGACACAGGATAAAAGAGCGTGAGGAGAGCGATGGGGACACAGTGAAAGAGCGCGAGGAGAGCGACGGGGACATAGTGAAAGAGTGCGAGGAGAGCAACGGAGACACAGTGAAAGAGCGCGAGGAGAGCGACGGGGACACAGTGAAAGAGCGCTAGGAGAGCGGCGGGGACACAGTGAAAGAGCGCGAGGAGAGCGGCGGGGACACAGTAAAAGAGTGCGAGGAGAGCGACGGGGACATAGTGAAAGAGCGCGAGGAGAGCGACGGGGACATAGTGAAAGAGCGCGAGGAGAGCGACGGGGACACTGTGAAAGAGCGCGAGGAGAGCGGCGGGGACACAGTGAAAGAGCGCGAGGAGAGGGCCGGGGACACAGGATAAAAGAGTGCGAGTGGAACGGCGGGGACACATTGAAAGAGCGTGAGGAGAGCGGCGGGGACACAGGATAAAAGAGCGTGAGGAGAGCGACGGGGACACAGGGTGAAAGAGTGCGAGGAGTGCGGCGGGGTCACAGTAAAATAGCACGAGGAGAGCGGTGGGGACACAGTGAAAGAGCATGAGGCGAGCGAAGGGGACACAGTGAAATAGCGCAAGGAGAGCGGTGGGGACACAGTGGGAGAGCGGCGGGGACACAAGATAAAAGAGCGCGAGGAGAGCGGCGAGGACACAGTGAAAGAGTGCGAGGAGAGCGACGGGGACACAGTGAAAAGTGCGAGGAGAGCGACGGGGACACAGTGAAAGAGCGTGAGGAGAGCGACGGGGACACAGTGAAAGAGCGCGTGGAGAGCGACGGGGACACAGTGAAAGAGCGCGAGGAGAGCGACAGGGACGCAGTGAAAGAGTGCGAGGAGAGCGACGGGGACACAGTGAAAGAGCGCGAGGAGAGCGACGGGGACAGAGTGAAAGAGCGCGAGGAGAGCAACGGGGACACAGTGAAAGAGCGGGAGGAGAGCGGCGAGGACACGGTGAAAGAGCACGAGGAGAACGACAGGGACACAGTGAAAGAGCGCGAGGAGAGCGATGGGGACACAGTGAAAGAGTACGAGGAGAGCGATGGGGACACAGTGAAAGAGCGCGAGGAGAGCGACAGGTACACAGTGAAAGAGCGCGAGGAGAGCGGCGGGGACACAGTGAAAGAGCGCAAGATGTGCGGCGGGGACACAGTGAAAGAGCGAGAGAAGAGGGCCGGGGACACAGGATAAAAGAGTGCGAGGAGAGCGGTGGGGACACAGTGAAAGAGCGCGAGGAGAGCGGCGGGGACACAAGATAAAAGAGCGCGAGGAGAGCGGCGAGGACACAGGGAAAGAGTGCGAGGAGAGCGACGGGGACACAGTGAACAGTGCGAGGAGAGCGACGGGGACACAGTGAAAGAGCGTGAGGAGAGCGACGGGGACACAGTGAAAGAGCGCGAGGAGAGCGACGGGATACAGTGAAAGAGCGCGAGGAGAGCGACAGGGACGCAGTGAAAGAGTGCGATGAGAGCGACGGGGGCACAGTGAAAGAGCGCGAGGAGAACGACAGTGACACAGTGAAAGAGCGCGAGGAGAGCGGCGAGGACATGGTGAAAGAGCGCGAGGAGAACGACAGTGACACAGTGAAAGAGCACGAGGAGAGCGGTGGGGACACGGTGAAAGAGCACAAGAAGTGCGGCGGGGACACAGGATGAAAGAGCGCGAGGAGAGCGGTGAGGACACTGTTAAAGAGTGAGAGGAGAGCGACGGGGACACAGTGGAAGAGCTCGAGGAGAGCGATGGGGACTCAGTGAAAGAGCGCGAGGAGAGCGACGGGGACACAGTGAAAGAGCGGGAGGAGAGCGATGGGGACACAGTGAAAGAGCGTGAGGAGAGCGACGGGGACACAGTGAAAGAGCGCGAGGAGAGCGGCGGGGACACAGTGAAAGAGCGCAAGAAGTGCGGCGGGGACACAGTGAAAGAGCGAGACGAGAGGGCCGGGGACACAGGATAAAAGAGTGCGAGGAGAGCGGCGGGGACACAGTGAAAGAGCGCGAGGAGAGTGGCGGGACGCAGGATAAAAGAGCGTGAGGAGAGCGACAGGGACACAGGGTGAAAGAGCGCGAGGAGAGCGGCGGGGACACAGTGAAAGAGTGCGAGGAAAGCGACGGGGACACAGTGAAAGAGCGCGAGGAGAGTGACGGGGACACTGTGAAAAAGCGCGAGGAGAGCGACAGGGACACAGTGAAAGAGCGCGAGGAGAGCGACGGGGATACAGTGAAAGAGTGCGAGGAGAACGACGGGGACACAGTGAAAGACCGCGAGGAAAGCGGCGAGGACACGGTGAAAGAGCGCGAGGAGAACGACAGGGACACAGTGAAAGAGCGCGAGGAGAGCGGTGGGGACACAGTGAAAGAGCACGAGGAGAGCGGCGGGGACACAGGATGAAAGAGCGCGAGGAGAGCGGCGAGGACACAGTGAAAGAGTGCGAGGAGAGCGACAGGGACACAGTGAAAGAGCGCGTGGAGAGCGATGGGGACACAGTGAAAGAGCGCGAGGAGAGCGACGGGAACACAGTGAAAGAGCGCGAGGAGAGCGGCGGGGTCACAGTGAAAGAGCGCAAGAAGAGCGGCGGGGACACAGTGAAATAGCGAGAGGAGAGGGCCGGGGACACGGGATAAAAGAGCACGAGGAGGGCGGCGGGGACACAGTGAAAGAGCGCGAGGAGAGCGACGGGGACACAGTGAAAGAGCGCGAGGAGAGCGACGGGGACACAGTGAAAGAGTGCGAGGAGAGTGACGGGGACATTGTGAAAAAGCGCGAGGAGTGCGACGGGGACAGAGTGAAAGAGCGCGAGGAGAGCTACTGGGACACAGTGAAATAGCGCGAGGAGAGCGACGGGGACACAGTGAAAGAGCGCGAGGAGAGCGGCGGGGACACTGTGAAAGAGCGCGAGGAGAGCAGCGGGGACACAGTGAAAGAGCGCGAGGAGAGCGACGGGGTCACAGGATAAAAGAGCGCGAGGAGGGCGGCGGGGACACAGTGAAAGAGCGGGAGGAGAGCGGCGGGGACACAGGATAAAAGAGTGCGAGGAGAGTGGTGGGGGCACAGCATAAGAGAGCGCGAGGAGAGCAACGGGGACACTGGGTGAAAGAGCGCGAGGAGAGCGGCGGGGACACAGTAAAATAGCACAAGGAGAACGGTGGGGGCACAGTGAAAGAGTGCGAGGAGAGCGGCGGGGACACAGGATAAAATAGCGCGAGGAGAGTGACGGGGACTCAGTGAAAGAGTGCGAGGAGAGCGACGGGGACACAGTGAAAGAGCGCGAGGAGAGCGATGGGGACACAGTGAAAGAGCGCGAGGAGAGCGACGGGAACACAGTGAAAGAGCGCGAGGAGAGCGGCGGGGTCACAGTGAAAGAGCGCAAGAAGAGCGGCGGGGACACAGTGAAATAGCGAGAGGAGAGGGCCGGGGACACGGGATAAAAGAGCACGAGGAGGGCGGCGGGGACACAGTGAAAGAGCGCGAGGAGAGTGGCGGGGACACAGGATAAAAGAGCGTGAGGAGAGCGACAGGGACACAGGGTGAAAGAGCACGAGGAGAGGGGCGGGGACACAGTGAAAGAGCACGAGGAGAGCGACGGGGACACAGTGAAAGAGCGCGAGGAGAGCGACGGGGACACAGTGAAAGAGTGCGAGGAGAGTGACGGGGACATTGTGAAAAAGCGCGAGGAGTGCGACGGGGACAGAGTCAAAGAGCGCGAGGAGAGCTACTGGGACACAGTGAAATAGCGCGAGGAGAGCGACGGGGACACAGTGAAAGAGCGCGAGGAGAGCGGCGGGGACACTGTGAAAGAGCGCGAGGAGAGCAGCGGGGACACAGTGAAAGAGCGCGAGGAGAGCGACGGGGTCACAGGATAAAAGAGCGCGAGGAGGGCGGCGGGGACACAGTGAAAGAGCGGGAGGAGAGCGGCGGGGACACAGGATAAAAGAGTGCGAGGAGAGTGGTGGGGGCACAGCATAAGAGAGCGCGAGGAGAGCAACGGGGACACTGGGTGAAAGAGCGCGAGGAGAGCGGCGGGGACACAGTAAAATAGCACAAGGAGAACGGTGGGGGCACAGTGAAAGAGTGCGAGGAGAGCGGCGGGGACACAGGATAAAATAGCGCGAGGAGAGTGACGGGGACTCAGTGAAAGAGTGCGAGGAGAGCGACGGGGACACAGTGAAAAGTGCGAGGAGAGCGACGGGGACACAGTGAAAGAGCGTGAGGAGAGCGACGGGGACACAGTGAAAGAGAGCGAGGAGAGAGGCGAGGACACATGTGAAAGAGTGCGAGGAGAGCGACGGAGACACAGTGAAAGAGCGCGAGGAAAACGGCGAGGACACGGTGAAAGAGCGCGAGGAGAACGACAGGGACACAGTGAAAGAGTGCGAGGAGAGCGACGGAGACACAGTGAAAGAGCGCGAGGAAAGCGGCGAGGACACGGTGAAAGAGCGCGAGGAGAACGACAGGGACACAGTGAAATAGCGCGAGGAGAGCGGTGGGGACACAGTGAAAGAGCACAAGGAGAGCGGCGGGGACACAGGATGAAAGAGCGCGAGGAGAGCGGCCAGGTCACAGTGAAAGAGTGCGAGGAGAGCGACAGGGACACAGTGAAAGAGCGCGAGGAGAGCGATGGGGACACAGTGAAAGAGCGCGAGGAGAGCGACGGGGACACAGTGAAAGAGCGCGAGGAGAGCGGCGGGGTCACAGTGAAAGAGCGCAAGAAGAGCGGCGGGGACACAGGATGAAAGAGCGCGAGGAGAGCGGTGAGGACACAGTGAAAGAGTGCGAGGAGAGCGACAGGGACACAGTGAAAGAGCGCGAGGAGAGCGATGGGGACACAGTGAAAGAGCGCGAGGAGAGCGACGGGGACACAGTGAAAGAGCGCGAGGAGAGCGGCGGGGTCACAGTGAAAGAGCGCAAGAAGAGCGGCGGGGACACAGTGAAATAGCGAGAGGAGAGGGCCGGGGACACGGGATAAAAGAGCACGAGGAGAGCGGCGGGGACACAGTGAAAGAGCGCGAGGAGAGTGGCGGGGACACAGGATAAAAGAGCGTGAGGAGAGCGACAGGGACACTGGGTGAAAGAGCGCGAGGAGAGCGGCGGGGACACAGTAAAATAGCGCGAGGAGGGCGGTGGGGTCACAGTGAAAGAGCACTTGGAGAGCGACGGGGACACTGGGTGAAAGAGCGCGAGGAGAGCGACGGGGAGACTGGGTGAAAGAGCGCGAGGAGAGCGGCGGGGACACAGTAAAATAGCGCAAGGAGAACGGTGGGGACACAGTGAAAGAGTGCGAGGAGAGCGGCGGGGACACAGGATAAAATAGCGCGAGGAGAGTGACGGGGACACAGTGAAAGAGTGCGAGGAGAGCGACGGGGACACAGTGAAAAGTGCGAGGAGAGCGACGGGGACACAGTGAAAGAGCGTGAGGAGAGCGACGGGGACACAGTGAAAGAGCGCGAGGAGAGCGACGGGGACACAGTGAAAGAGCGCGAGGAGAGCGACAGGGACGCAGGGAAAGAGTGCGAGGAGAGCGACGGGGGCACAGTGAAAGAGCGGGAGGAGAGGGCCGGGGACACAGGATAAAAGAGTGCGAGGAGAGCGGTGGGGACACAGTGAAAGAGCGCGAGGAGAGCGGCGGGGACACAAGATAAAAGAGCGCGAGGAGAGCGGCGAGGACACAGGGAAAGAGTGCGAGGAGAGCGACGGGGACACAGTGAAAAGTGCGAGGAGAGCGACGGGGACACAGTGAAAGAGCGTGAGGAGAGCGACGGGGACACAGTGAAAGAGCGCGAGGAGAGCGACGGGGACACAGGATCAAAGAGCGCGAGGAGGGCGGCGGGGACACAGTGAAAGAGCGTGAGGAGAGTGGTGGGGGCACAGGATAAGAGAGCGCGAGGAGAGCAACGGGGACACTGGGTGAAAGAGCACAAGGAGAGCGGCGGGGACACAGTAAAATAGCGCGAGGAGGGCGGTGGGGTCACAGTGAAAGAGCGTGAGGAGAGCGACGGGGACACAGTGAAATAGCGCAAGTAGAGCGGTGGGGACACAGTGAAAGAGCGCTTGGAGAGCGACGGGGACACTGGGTGAAAGAGCGCAAGGAGAGCGACGGGGACACTGGGTGAAAGAGCGCGAGGAGAGCAGCGGGGACACAGTAAAATAGCGCAAGGAGAGCGGTGGGGACACAGTGAAAGAGCACGAGGAGAGCGGCGGGACACAGGATAAAAGAGCGCGAGGAGAGCGGCGAGGACACTGTGAAAGAGTGCGAGGAGAGCGACGGGGACACAGTGAAAGAGCTCGAGGAGAGCGATGGGGACTCAGTGAAAGAGCGCGAGGAGAGCGATGGGGACACAGTGAAAGAGCGCGAGGAGAGCGATGGGGACACAGTGAAAGAGCGCGAGGAGAGCGACGGGGACACAGTGAAAGAGCGCGAGGAGAGCGGCGGAGACACAGTGAAAGAGCGCAAGAAGTGCGGCAGGGACACAGTGAAAGAGCGAGAGGAGAGGGCCGGGGACACAGGATAAAAGAGTGCAAGGAGAGCGGCGGGGACACAGTGAAAGAGCGCGAGGAGAGTGGCGGGACACAGGATAAAAGAGCGTGAGGAGAGCGACAGGGACACAGGGTGAAAGAGCGCGAGTAGAGCGGCGGGGACACAGTGAAAGAGTGCGAAGAAAGCGACGGGGACACAGTGAAAGAGCGCGAGGAGAGTGACGGGGACACTGTGAAAAAGCGCGAGGAGAGCGACGGGGACACAGTGAAAGAGCGCGAGGAGAGCGACGGGGATACAGTGAAAGAGTGCGAGGAGAGCGACGGGGACACAGTGAAAGAGTGCGAGGAGAGCAATCGGGACACAGTGAAAGAGCGCGAGGAGAGCAGCGGGGACACAGGATGAAAGAGCGCAAGGAAAGCGGCGAGGACACGGTGAAAGAGCGCGAGGAGAACGACAGGGACACAGTGAAAGAGCGCGAGGAGAGCGGTGGGGACACAGTGAAAGAGCACGAGGAGTGGGGGGGACACAGGATGAAAGAGCGCGAGGAGAGTGGCGAGGACACAGTGGAAGAGTGCGAGGAGAGCGACAGGGACACAGTGAAAGAGCGCGAGGAGAGCGATGGGGACACAGTGAAAGAACGCGATGAGAGCAGCAGGGACACAGTAAAATAGCGCAAGGAGAGCGGTGGGGACACAGTGAAAGAGCACGAGGAGAGCGGCGGGGACACAGGATAAAAGAGCGCGAGGAGAGCGGCGAGGACACTGTGAAAGAGTGCGAGGAGAGCGACGGGGACACAGTGAAAGAGCTCGAGGAGAGCGATGGGGACTCAGTGAAAGAGCGCGAGGAGAGCGATGGGGACACAGTGAAAGAGCGCGAGGAGAGCGATGGGGACACAGTGAAAGAGCGCGAGGAGAGCGACGGGGACACAGTGAAAGAGCGCGAGGAGAGCGGCGGAGACACAGTGAAAGAGCGCAAGAAGTGCGGCAGGGACACAGTGAAAGAGCGAGAGGAGAGGGCCGGGGACACAGGATAAAAGAGTGCAAGGAGAGCGGCGGGGACACAGTGAAAGAGCGCGAGGAGAGTGGCGGGACACAGGATAAAAGAGCGTGAGGAGAGCGACAGGGACACAGGGTGAAAGAGCGCGAGTAGAGCGGCGGGGACACAGTGAAAGAGTGCGAAGAAAGCGACGGGGACACAGTGAAAGAGCGCGAGGAGAGTGACGGGGACACTGTGAAAAAGCGCGAGGAGAGCGACGGGGACACAGTGAAAGAGCGCGAGGAGAGCGACGGGGATACAGTGAAAGAGTGCGAGGAGAGCGACGGGGACACAGTGAAAGAGTGCGAGGAGAGCAATCGGGACACAGTGAAAGAGCGCGAGGAGAGCAGCGGGGACACAGGATGAAAGAGCGCAAGGAAAGCGGCGAGGACACGGTGAAAGAGCGCGAGGAGAACGACAGGGACACAGTGAAAGAGCGCGAGGAGAGCGGTGGGGACACAGTGAAAGAGCACGAGGAGTGGGGGGGACACAGGATGAAAGAGCGCGAGGAGAGTGGCGAGGACACAGTGGAAGAGTGCGAGGAGAGCGACAGGGACACAGTGAAAGAGCGCGAGGAGAGCGATGGGGACACAGTGAAAGAACGCGATGAGAGCAGCAGGGACACAGTAAAATAGCGCAAGGAGAGCGGTGGGGACACAGTGAAAGAGCACGAGGAGAGCGGCGGGGACACAGGATAAAAGAGCGCGAGGAGAGCGGCGAGGACACTGTGAAAGAGTGCGAGGAGAGCGACGGGGACACAGTGAAAGAGCTCGAGGAGAGCGATGGGGACACAGTGAAAGAGCGCGAGGAGAGCGATGGGGACACAGTGAAAGAGCGCGAGGAGAGCGACGGGGACACAGTGCAAGAGCGCGAGGAGAGCGGCGGAGACACAGTGAAAGAGCGCAAGAAGTGCGGCGGGGACACAGTGAAAGAGCGAGAGGAGAGGGCCGGGGACACAGGATAAAAGAGCGCGAGGAGAGCGATGGGGACACAGTGAAAGAGCGCGAGGAGAGCGACGGGGACACAGTGAAAGAGCGCGAGGAGAGCGGCGGGGTCACAGTGAAAGAGCGCAAGAAGAGCGGCGGGGACACAGTGAAATAGCGAGAGGAGAGGGCCGGGGACACGGGATAAAAGAGCACGAGGAGAGCGGCGGGGACACAGTGAAAGAGCGCGAGGAGAGTGGCGGGGACACAGGATAAAAGAGCGTGAGGAGAGCGACAGGGACACTGGGTGAAAGAGCGCGAGGAGAGCGGCGGGGACACAGTAAAATAGCGCGAGGAGGGCGGTGGGGTCACAGTGAAAGAGCACTTGGAGAGCGACGGGGACACTGGGTGAAAGAGCGCGAGGAGAGCGACGGGGAGACTGGGTGAAAGAGCGCGAGGAGAGCGGCGGGGACACAGTAAAATAGCGCAAGGAGAACGGTGGGGACACAGTGAAAGAGTGCGAGGAGAGCGGCGGGGACACAGGATAAAATAGCGCGAGGAGAGTGACGGGGACACAGTGAAAGAGTGCGAGGAGAGCGACGGGGACACAGTGAAAAGTGCGAGGAGAGCGACGGGGACACAGTGAAAGAGCGTGAGGAGAGCGACGGGGACACAGTGAAAGAGCGCGAGGAGAGCGACGGGGACACAGTGAAAGAGCGCGAGGAGAGCGACAGGGACGCAGGGAAAGAGTGCGAGGAGAGCGACGGGGGCACAGTGAAAGAGCGGGAGGAGAGGGCCGGGGACACAGGATAAAAGAGTGCGAGGAGAGCGGTGGGGACACAGTGAAAGAGCGCGAGGAGAGCGGCGGGGACACAAGATAAAAGAGCGCGAGGAGAGCGGCGAGGACACAGGGAAAGAGTGCGAGGAGAGCGACGGGGACACAGTGAAAAGTGCGAGGAGAGCGACGGGGACACAGTGAAAGAGCGTGAGGAGAGCGACGGGGACACAGTGAAAGAGCGCGAGGAGAGCGACGGGGACACAGGATCAAAGAGCGCGAGGAGGGCGGCGGGGACACAGTGAAAGAGCGTGAGGAGAGTGGTGGGGGCACAGGATAAGAGAGCGCGAGGAGAGCAACGGGGACACTGGGTGAAAGAGCACAAGGAGAGCGGCGGGGACACAGTAAAATAGCGCGAGGAGGGCGGTGGGGTCACAGTGAAAGAGCGTGAGGAGAGCGACGGGGACACAGTGAAATAGCGCAAGTAGAGCGGTGGGGACACAGTGAAAGAGCGCTTGGAGAGCGACGGGGACACTGGGTGAAAGAGCGCAAGGAGAGCGACGGGGACACTGGGTGAAAGAGCGCGAGGAGAGCAGCGGGGACACAGTAAAATAGCGCAAGGAGAGCGGTGGGGACACAGTGAAAGAGCACGAGGAGAGCGGCGGGACACAGGATAAAAGAGCGCGAGGAGAGCGGCGAGGACACTGTGAAAGAGTGCGAGGAGAGCGACGGGGACACAGTGAAAGAGCTCGAGGAGAGCGATGGGGACTCAGTGAAAGAGCGCGAGGAGAGCGATGGGGACACAGTGAAAGAGCGCGAGGAGAGCGATGGGGACACAGTGAAAGAGCGCGAGGAGAGCGACGGGGACACAGTGAAAGAGCGCGAGGAGAGCGGCGGAGACACAGTGAAAGAGCGCAAGAAGTGCGGCAGGGACACAGTGAAAGAGCGAGAGGAGAGGGCCGGGGACACAGGATAAAAGAGTGCAAGGAGAGCGGCGGGGACACAGTGAAAGAGCGCGAGGAGAGTGGCGGGACACAGGATAAAAGAGCGTGAGGAGAGCGACAGGGACACAGGGTGAAAGAGCGCGAGTAGAGCGGCGGGGACACAGTGAAAGAGTGCGAAGAAAGCGACGGGGACACAGTGAAAGAGCGCGAGGAGAGTGACGGGGACACTGTGAAAAAGCGCGAGGAGAGCGACGTGGACACAGTGAAAGAGCGCGAGGAGAGCGACGGGGATACAGTGAAAGAGTGCGAGGAGAGCGACGGGGACACAGTGAAAGAGTGCGAGGAGAGCAATCGGGACACAGTGAAAGAGCGCGAGGAGAGCAGCGGGGACACAGGATGAAAGAGCGCAAGGAAAGCGGCGAGGACACGGTGAAAGAGCGCGAGGAGAACGACAGGGACACAGTGAAAGAGCGCGAGGAGAGCGGTGGGGACACAGTGAAAGAGCACGAGGAGTGGGGGGGACACAGGATGAAAGAGCGCGAGGAGAGTGGCGAGGACACAGTGGAAGAGTGCGAGGAGAGCGACAGGGACACAGTGAAAGAGCGCGAGGAGAGCGATGGGGACACAGTGAAAGAGCGCGATGAGAGCAGCAGGGACACAGTAAAATAGCGCAAGGAGAGCGGTGGGGACACAGTGAAAGAGCACGAGGAGAGCGGCGGGGACACAGGATAAAAGAGCGCGAGGAGAGCGGCGAGGACACTGTGAAAGAGTGCGAGGAGAGCGACGGGGACACAGTGAAAGAGCTCGAGGAGAGCGATGGGGACACAGTGAAAGAGCGCGAGGAGAGCGGCGGAGACACAGTGAAAGAGCGCAAGAAGTGCGGCAGGGACACAGTGAAAGAGCGAGAGGAGAGGGCCGGGGACACAGGATAAAAGAGTGCAAGGAGAGCGGCGGGGACACAGTGAAAGAGCGCGAGGAGAGTGGCGGGACACAGGATAAAAGAGCGTGAGGAGAGCGACAGGGACACAGGGTGAAAGAGCGCGAGTAGAGCGGCGGGGACACAGTGAAAGAGTGCGAAGAAAGCGACGGGGACACAGTGAAAGAGCGCGAGGAGAGTGACGGGGACACTGTGAAAAAGCGCGAGGAGAGCGACGTGGACACAGTGAAAGAGCGCGAGGAGAGCGACGGGGATACAGTGAAAGAGTGCGAGGAGAGCGACGGGGACACAGTGAAAGAGTGCGAGGAGAGCAATCGGGACACAGTGAAAGAGCGCGAGGAGAGCAGCGGGGACACAGGATGAAAGAGCGCAAGGAAAGCGGCGAGGACACGGTGAAAGAGCGCGAGGAGAACGACAGGGACACAGTGAAAGAGCGCGAGGAGAGCGGTGGGGACACAGTGAAAGAGCACGAGGAGTGGGGGGGCCACAGGATGAAAGAGCGCGAGGAGAGTGGCGAGGACACAGTGGAAGAGTGCGAGGAGAGCGACAGGGACACAGTGAAAGAGCGCGAGGAGAGCGATGGGGACACAGTGAAAGAGCGCGATGAGAGCAGCAGGGACACAGTAAAATAGCGCAAGGAGAGCGGTGGGGATACAGTGAAAGAGCACGAGGAGAGCGGCGGGGACACAGGATAAAAGAGCGCGAGGAGAGCGGCGAGGACACTGTGAAAGAGTGCGAGGAGAGCGACGGGGACACAGTGAAAGAGCTCGAGGAGAGCGATGGGGACACAGTGAAAGAGCGCGAGGAGAGCGATGGGGACACAGTGAAAGAGCGCGAGGAGAGCGACGGGGACACAGTGCAAGAGCGCGAGGAGAGCGGCGGAGACACAGTGAAAGAGCGCAAGAAGTGCGGCGGGGACACAGTGAAAGAGCGAGAGGAGAGGGCCGGGGACACAGGATAAAAGAGTGCGAGGAGAGCGGCGGGGACACAGTGAAAGAGCGCGAGGAGAGTGGCGGGACACAGGATAAAAGAGCGTGAGGAGAGCGACAGGGACACAGGGTGAAAGAGCGCGAGTAGAGCGGCGGGGACACAGTGAAAGAGTGCGAGGAAAGCGACGGGGACACAGTGAAAGAGCGCGAGGAGAGCGACGGGGATACAGTGAAAGAGTGCGAGGAGAGCGACGGGGACACAGTGAAAGAGCGCGAGGAAGGCGGCGAGGACACGGTGAAAGAGCGCGAGGAGAACGACAGGGACACAGTGAAAGAGCGCGAGGAGAGCGGTGGGGACACAGTGAAAGAGTACGAGGAGAGCGGCGGGGACACAGGATGAAAGAGCGCGTGGAGAGCAGCGAGGACACAGTGAAAGAGTGCGAGGAGAGCGACAGGGACACAGTGAAAGAGCGCGAGGAGAGCGATGGGGACACAGTGAAAGAGCGCGAGGAGAGCGACGGGGACACAGTGAAAGAGCGCGAGGAGAGCGATGGGGACACAGTGAAAGAGCGCGAGGAGAGCGATGGGGACACAGTGAAAGAGCGCGAGGAGAGCGACGGGGACACAGTGAAAGAGCGCGAGGAGAGCGGCGGAGACACAGTGAAAGAGCGCAAGAAGTGCGGCAGGGACACAGTGAAAGAGCGAGAGGAGAGGGCCGGGGACACAGGATAAAAGAGTGCAAGGAGAGCGGCGGGGACACAGTGAAAGAGCGCGAGGAGAGTGGCGGGACACAGGATAAAAGAGCGTGAGGAGAGCGACAGGGACACAGGGTGAAAGAGCGCGAGTAGAGCGGCGGGGACACAGTGAAAGAGTGCGAAGAAAGCGACGGGGACACAGTGAAAGAGCGCGAGGAGAGTGACGGGGACACTGTGAAAAAGCGCGAGGAGAGCGACGGGGACACAGTGAAAGAGCGCGAGGAGAGCGACGGGGATACAGTGAAAGAGTGCGAGGAGAGCGACGGGGACACAGTGAAAGAGTGCGAGGAGAGCAATCGGGACACAGTGAAAGAGCGCGAGGAGAGCAGCGGGGACACAGGATGAAAGAGCGCAAGGAAAGCGGCGAGGACACGGTGAAAGAGCGCGAGGAGAACGACAGGGACACAGTGAAAGAGCGCGAGGAGAGCGGTGGGGACACAGTGAAAGAGCACGAGGAGTGGGGGGGACACAGGATGAAAGAGCGCGAGGAGAGTGGCGAGGACACAGTGGAAGAGTGCGAGGAGAGCGACAGGGACACAGTGAAAGAGCGCGAGGAGAGCGATGGGGACACAGTGAAAGAACGCGATGAGAGCAGCAGGGACACAGTAAAATAGCGCAAGGAGAGCGGTGGGGACACAGTGAAAGAGCACGAGGAGAGCGGCGGGGACACAGGATAAAAGAGCGCGAGGAGAGCGGCGAGGACACTGTGAAAGAGTGCGAGGAGAGCGACGGGGACACAGTGAAAGAGCTCGAGGAGAGCGATGGGGACACAGTGAAAGAGCGCGAGGAGAGCGATGGGGACACAGTGAAAGAGCGCGAGGAGAGCGACGGGGACACAGTGCAAGAGCGCGAGGAGAGCGGCGGAGACACAGTGAAAGAGCGCAAGAAGTGCGGCGGGGACACAGTGAAAGAGCGAGAGGAGAGGGCCGGGGACACAGGATAAAAGAGCGCGAGGAGAGCGATGGGGACACAGTGAAAGAGCGCGAGGAGAGCGACGGGGACACAGTGAAAGAGCGCGAGGAGAGCGGCGGGGTCACAGTGAAAGAGCGCAAGAAGAGCGGCGGGGACACAGTGAAATAGCGAGAGGAGAGGGCCGGGGACACGGGATAAAAGAGCACGAGGAGAGCGGCGGGGACACAGTGAAAGAGCGCGAGGAGAGTGGCGGGGACACAGGATAAAAGAGCGTGAGGAGAGCGACAGGGACACTGGGTGAAAGAGCGCGAGGAGAGCGGCGGGGACACAGTAAAATAGCGCGAGGAGGGCGGTGGGGTCACAGTGAAAGAGCACTTGGAGAGCGACGGGGACACTGGGTGAAAGAGCGCGAGGAGAGCGACGGGGAGACTGGGTGAAAGAGCGCGAGGAGAGCGGCGGGGACACAGTAAAATAGCGCAAGGAGAACGGTGGGGACACAGTGAAAGAGTGCGAGGAGAGCGGCGGGGACACAGGATAAAATAGCGCGAGGAGAGTGACGGGGACACAGTGAAAGAGTGCGAGGAGAGCGACGGGGACACAGTGAAAAGTGCGAGGAGAGCGACGGGGACACAGTGAAAGAGCGTGAGGAGAGCGACGGGGACACAGTGAAAGAGCGCGAGGAGAGCGACGGGGACACAGTGAAAGAGCGCGAGGAGAGCGACAGGGACGCAGGGAAAGAGTGCGAGGAGAGCGACGGGGGCACAGTGAAAGAGCGGGAGGAGAGGGCCGGGGACACAGGATAAAAGAGTGCGAGGAGAGCGGTGGGGACACAGTGAAAGAGCGCGAGGAGAGCGGCGGGGACACAAGATAAAAGAGCGCGAGGAGAGCGGCGAGGACACAGGGAAAGAGTGCGAGGAGAGCGACGGGGACACAGTGAAAAGTGCGAGGAGAGCGACGGGGACACAGTGAAAGAGCGTGAGGAGAGCGACGGGGACACAGTGAAAGAGCGCGAGGAGAGCGACGGGGACACAGGATCAAAGAGCGCGAGGAGGGCGGCGGGGACACAGTGAAAGAGCGTGAGGAGAGTGGTGGGGGCACAGGATAAGAGAGCGCGAGGAGAGCAACGGGGACACTGGGTGAAAGAGCACAAGGAGAGCGGCGGGGACACAGTAAAATAGCGCGAGGAGGGCGGTGGGGTCACAGTGAAAGAGCGTGAGGAGAGCGACGGGGACACAGTGAAATAGCGCAAGTAGAGCGGTGGGGACACAGTGAAAGAGCGCTTGGAGAGCGACGGGGACACTGGGTGAAAGAGCGCAAGGAGAGCGACGGGGACACTGGGTGAAAGAGCGCGAGGAGAGCAGCGGGGACACAGTAAAATAGCGCAAGGAGAGCGGTGGGGACACAGTGAAAGAGCACGAGGAGAGCGGCGGGACACAGGATAAAAGAGCGCGAGGAGAGCGGCGAGGACACTGTGAAAGAGTGCGAGGAGAGCGACGGGGACACAGTGAAAGAGCTCGAGGAGAGCGATGGGGACTCAGTGAAAGAGCGCGAGGAGAGCGATGGGGACACAGTGAAAGAGCGCGAGGAGAGCGATGGGGACACAGTGAAAGAGCGCGAGGAGAGCGACGGGGACACAGTGAAAGAGCGCGAGGAGAGCGGCGGAGACACAGTGAAAGAGCGCAAGAAGTGCGGCAGGGACACAGTGAAAGAGCGAGAGGAGAGGGCCGGGGACACAGGATAAAAGAGTGCAAGGAGAGCGGCGGGGACACAGTGAAAGAGCGCGAGGAGAGTGGCGGGACACAGGATAAAAGAGCGTGAGGAGAGCGACAGGGACACAGGGTGAAAGAGCGCGAGTAGAGCGGCGGGGACACAGTGAAAGAGTGCGAAGAAAGCGACGGGGACACAGTGAAAGAGCGCGAGGAGAGTGACGGGGACACTGTGAAAAAGCGCGAGGAGAGCGACGTGGACACAGTGAAAGAGCGCGAGGAGAGCGACGGGGATACAGTGAAAGAGTGCGAGGAGAGCGACGGGGACACAGTGAAAGAGTGCGAGGAGAGCAATCGGGACACAGTGAAAGAGCGCGAGGAGAGCAGCGGGGACACAGGATGAAAGAGCGCAAGGAAAGCGGCGAGGACACGGTGAAAGAGCGCGAGGAGAACGACAGGGACACAGTGAAAGAGCGCGAGGAGAGCGGTGGGGACACAGTGAAAGAGCACGAGGAGTGGGGGGGACACAGGATGAAAGAGCGCGAGGAGAGTGGCGAGGACACAGTGGAAGAGTGCGAGGAGAGCGATAGGGACACAGTGAAAGAGCGCGAGGAGAGCGATGGGGACACAGTGAAAGAGCGCGATGAGAGCAGCAGGGACACAGTAAAATAGCGCAAGGAGAGCGGTGGGGACACAGTGAAAGAGCACGAGGAGAGCGGCGGGGACACAGGATAAAAGAGCGCGAGGAGAGCGGCGAGGACACTGTGAAAGAGTGCGAGGAGAGCGACGGGGACACAGTGAAAGAGCTCGAGGAGAGCGATGGGGACACAGTGAAAGAGCGCGAGGAGAGCGGCGGAGACACAGTGAAAGAGCGCAAGAAGTGCGGCAGGGACACAGTGAAAGAGCGAGAGGAGAGGGCCGGGGACACAGGATAAAAGAGTGCAAGGAGAGCGGCGGGGACACAGTGAAAGAGCGCGAGGAGAGTGGCGGGACACAGGATAAAAGAGCGTGAGGAGAGCGACAGGGACACAGGGTGAAAGAGCGCGAGTAGAGCGGCGGGGACACAGTGAAAGAGTGCGAAGAAAGCGACGGGGACACAGTGAAAGAGCGCGAGGAGAGTGACGGGGACACTGTGAAAAAGCGCGAGGAGAGCGACGTGGACACAGTGAAAGAGCGCGAGGAGAGCGACGGGGATACAGTGAAAGAGTGCGAGGAGAGCGACGGGGACACAGTGAAAGAGTGCGAGGAGAGCAATCGGGACACAGTGAAAGAGCGCGAGGAGAGCAGCGGGGACACAGGATGAAAGAGCGCAAGGAAAGCGGCGAGGACACGGTGAAAGAGCGCGAGGAGAACGACAGGGACACAGTGAAAGAGCGCGAGGAGAGCGGTGGGGACACAGTGAAAGAGCACGAGGAGTGGGGGGGACACAGGATGAAAGAGCGCGAGGAGAGTGGCGAGGACACAGTGGAAGAGTGCGAGGAGAGCGACAGGGACACAGTGAAAGAGCGCGAGGAGAGCGATGGGGACACAGTGAAAGAGCGCGATGAGAGCAGCAGGGACACAGTAAAATAGCGCAAGGAGAGCGGTGGGGACACAGTGAAAGAGCACGAGGAGAGCGGCGGGGACACAGGATAAAAGAGCGCGAGGAGAGCGGCGAGGACACTGTGAAAGAGTGCGAGGAGAGCGACGGGGACACAGTGAAAGAGCTCGAGGAGAGCGATGGGGACACAGTGAAAGAGCGCGAGGAGAGCGATGGGGACACAGTGAAAGAGCGCGAGGAGAGCGACGGGGACACAGTGCAAGAGCGCGAGGAGAGCGGCGGAGACACAGTGAAAGAGCGCAAGAAGTGCGGCGGGGACACAGTGAAAGAGCGAGAGGAGAGGGCCGGGGACACAGGATAAAAGAGTGCGAGGAGAGCGGCGGGGACACAGTGAAAGAGCGCGAGGAGAGTGGCGGGACACAGGATAAAAGAGCGTGAGGAGAGCGACAGGGACACAGGGTGAAAGAGCGCGAGTAGAGCGGCGGGGACACAGTGAAAGAGTGCGAGGAAAGCGACGGGGACACAGTGAAAGAGCGCGAGGAGAGCGACGGGGATACAGTGAAAGAGTGCGAGGAGAGCGACGGGGACACAGTGAAAGAGCGCGAGGAAGGCGGCGAGGACACGGTGAAAGAGCGCGAGGAGAACGACAGGGACACAGTGAAAGAGCGCGAGGAGAGCGGTGGGGACACAGTGAAAGAGTACGAGGAGAGCGGCGGGGACACAGGATGAAAGAGCGCGTGGAGAGCAGCGAGGACACAGTGAAAGAGTGCGAGGAGAGCGACAGGGACACAGTGAAAGAGCGCGAGGAGAGCGATGGGGACACAGTGAAAGAGCGCGAGGAGAGCGACGGGGACACAGTGAAAGAGCGCGAGGAAAGCGGCGGGGTCACAGTGAAAGAGCGCAAGAAGAGCGGCGGGGACACAGTGAAATAGCGAGAGGAGAGGGCCGGGGACACGTGATAAAAGAGCACGAGGAGAACGGCGGGGACACAGTGAAAGAGCGCGAGGAGAGTGGCGGGGACACAGGATAAAAGAGCGTGAGGAGAGCGACAGGGACACAGGATGAAAGAGCACGAGGTGAGGGGCGGGGACACAGTGAAAGAGCGCGAGGAGAACGACGGGGACACAGTGAAAGAGCGCGAGGAGAGCGACGGGGACACAGTGAAAGAGTGCGAGGAGAGTGACGGGGACACTGTGAAAAAGCGCGAGGAGTGCGACGGGGACAGAGTGAAAGAGAGCGAGGAGAGCGACGGGGACACAGTGAAATAGCGCGAGGAGAGCGGCGGGGACACTGTGAAAGAGCGCGAGGAGAGCAGCGGGGGCACAGTGCAAGAGCGCGAGGAGAGCGACGGGGACACAGGATAAAAGAGCGCGAGGAGGGCGGCGGGGACACAGTGAAAGAGCGTGAGGAGAGCGGCGGGGACACAGGATAAAAGAGCGCGAGGAGAGTGGTGGGGGCACAGGATAAGAGAGCGCGAGGAGAGCAACGGGGACACTGGGTGAAAGAGCGCGAGGAGAGCTGCGGGGACACAGTAAAATAGCGGGAGGAGGGCGGTGGGGTCACAGTGAAAGAGCGTGAGGAGAGCGACGGGGACACAGTGAAATAGCGCAAGTAGAGCGGTGGGGACACAGTGAAAGAGCGCTTGGAGAGCAACGGGGACACTGGGTGAAAGAGCGCAAGGAGAGCGACGGGGACACTGGGTGAAAGAGCGCGAGGAGAGCAGCGGGGACACAGTAAAATAGCGCAAGGAGAGCGGTGGGGACACAGTGAAAGAGCACGAGGAGAGCGGCGGGACACAGGATAAAAGAGCGCGAGGAGAGCGGCGAGGACACTGTGAAAGAGTGCGAGGAGAGCGACGGGGATACAGTGAAAGAGTGCGAGGAGAGCGACGGGGACACAGTGAAAGAGCGCGAGGAAGGCGGCGAGGACACGGTGAAAGAGCGCGAGGAGAACGACGGGGATACAGTGAAAGAGTGCGAGGAGAGCGACGGGGACACAGTGAAAGAGCGCGAGGAAGGCGGCGAGGACACGGTGAAAGAGCGCGAGGAGAACGACAGGGACACAGTGAAAGAGCGCAAGGAGAGCGGTGGGGACACAGTGAAAGAGTACGAGGAGAGCGGCGGGGACACAGGATGAAAGAGCGCGTGGAGAGCGGCGAGGACACAGTGAAAGAGTGCGAGGAGAGCGACAGGGACACAGTGAAAGAGCGCGAGGAGAGCGATGGGGACACAGTGAAAGAGCGCGAGGAGAGCGACGGGGACACAGTGAAAGAGCGCGAGGAAAGCGGCGGGGTCACAGTGAAAGAGCGCAAGAAGAGCGGCGGGGACACAGTGAAATAGCGAGAGGAGAGGGCCGGGGACACGTGATAAAAGAGCACGAGGAGAACGGCGGGGACACAGTGAAAGAGCGCGAGGAGAGTGGCGGGGACACAGGATAAAAGAGCGTGAGGGGAGCGACAGGGACACAGGATGAAAGAGCACGAGGAGAGGGGCGGGGACACAGTGAAAGAGCGCGAGGAGAACGACGGGGACACAGTGAAAGAGCGCGAGGAGAGCGACGGGGACACAGTGAAAGAGTGCGAGGAGAGTGACGGGGACACTGTGAAAAAGCGCGAGGAGCGCGACGGGGACAGAGTGAAAGAGAGCGAGGAGAGCGACGGGGACACAGTGAAATAGCGCGAGGAGAGCGGCGGGGACACTGTGAAAGAGCGCGAGGAGAGCAGCGGGGGCACAGTGAAAGAGCGCGAGGAGAGCGACGGGGACACAGGATAAAAGAGCGCGAGGAGGGCGGCGGGGACACAGTGAAAGAGCGTGAGGAGAGCGGCGGGGACACAGGATAAAAGAGCGCGAGGAGCGTGGTGGGGGCACAGGATAAGAGAGCGCGAGGAGAGCAACGGGGACACTGGGTGAAAGAGCGCGAGGAGAGCGGCGGGGACACAGTAAAATAGCGGGAGGAGGGCGGTGGGGTCACAGTGAAAGAGCGTGAGGAGAGTGACGGGGACACAGTGAAATAGCGCAAGTAGAGCGGTGGGGACACAGTGAAAGAGCGCTTGGAGAGCGACGGGGACACTGGGTGAAAGAGCGCAAGGAGAGCGACGGGGACACTGGGTGAAAGAGCGCGAGGAGAGCAGCGGGGACACAGTAAAATAGCGCAAGGAGAGCGGTGGGGACACAGTGAAAGAGCACGAGGAGAGCGGCGGGACACAGGATAAAAGAGCGCGAGGAGAGCGGCGAGGACACTGTGAAAGAGTGCGAGGAGAGCGACGGGGATACAGTGAAAGAGTGCGAGGAGAGCGACGGGGACACAGTGAAAGAGCGCGAGGAAGGCGGCGAGGACACGGTGAAAGAGCGCGAGGAGAGCGACGGGGATACAGTGAAAGAGTGCGAGGAGAGCGACGGGGACACAGTGAAAGAGCGCGAGGAAGGCGGCGAGGACACGGTGAAAGAGCGCGAGGAGAACGACAGGGACACAGTGAAAGAGCGCAAGGAGAGCGGTGGGGACACAGTGAAAGAGTACGAGGAGAGCGGCGGGGACACAGGATGAAAGAGCGCGTGGAGAGCGGCGAGGACACAGTGAAAGAGTGCGAGGAGAGCGACAGGGACACAGTGAAAGAGCGCGAGGAGAGCGATGGGGACACAGTGAAAGAGCGCGAGGAGAGCGACGGGGACACAGTGAAAGAGCGCGAGGAAAGCGGCGGGGTCACAGTGAAAGAGCGCAAGAAGAGCGGCGGGGACACAGTGAAATAGCGAGAGGAGAGGGCCGGGGACACGTGATAAAAGAGCACGAGGAGAACGGCGGGGACACAGTGAAAGAGCGCGAGGAGAGTGGCGGGGACAAAGGATAAAAGAGCGTGAGGAGAGCGACAGGGACACAGGATGAAAGAGCACGAGGAGAGGGGCGGGGACACAGTGAAAGAGCGCGAGGAGAACGACGGGGACACAGTGAAAGAGCGCGAGGAGAGCGACGGGGACACAGTGAAAGAGTGCGAGGAGAGTGACGGGGACACTGTGAAAAAGCGCGAGGAGTGCGACGGGGACAGAGTGAAAGAGAGCGAGGAGAGCGACGGGGACACAGTGAAATAGCGCGAGGAGAGCGGCGGGGACACTGTGAAAGAGCGCGAGGAGAGCAGCGGGGGCACAGTGAAAGAGCGCGAGGAGAGCGACGGGGACACAGGATAAAAGAGCGCAAGGAGGGCGGCGGGGACACAGTGAAAGAGCGTGAGGAGAGCGGCGGGGACACAGGATAAAAGAGCGCGAGGAGAGTGGTGGGGGCACAGGATAAGAGAGCGCGAGGAGAGCAACGGGGACACTGGGTGAAAGAGCGCGAGGAGAGCGGCGGGGACACAGTAAAATAGCGGGAGGAGGGCGGTGGGGTCACAGTGAAAGAGCGTGAGGAGAGCGACGGGGACACAGTGAAATAGCGCAAGTAGAGCGGTGGGGACACAGTGAAAGAGCGCTTGGAGAGCGACGGGGACACTGGGTGAAAGAGCGCAAGGAGAGCGACAGGGACACTGGGTGAAAGAGCGCGAGGAGAGCAGCGGGGACACAGTAAAATAGCGCAATGAGAGCGGTGGGGACACAGCGAAAGAGCACGAGGAGAGCGGCGGGACACAGGATAAAAGAGCGCGAGGAGAGCGGCGAGGACACTGTGAAAGAGTGCGAGAAGAGCGACGGGGACACAGTGAAAGAGCTCGAGGAGAGCGATGGGGACTCAGTGAAAGAGCGCGAGGAGAGCGATGGGGACACAGTGAAAGAGCGCGAGGAGAGCGATGGGGACACAGTGAAAGAGCGCGAGGCGAGCGACGGGGACACAGTGAAAGAGCGCGAGGAGAGCGGCGGAGACACAGTGAAAGAGCGCAAGAAGTGCGGCGGGGACACAGTGAAAGAGCGAGAGGAGAGGGCCGGGGACACAGGATAAAAGAGTGCGAGGAGAGCGGTGGGGACACAGTGAAAGAGCGCGAGGAGAGTGGCGGGACACAGGATAAAAGAGCGTGAGGAGAGCGACAGGGACACAGGGTGAAAGAGCGCGAGTAGAGTGGCGGGGACACAGTGAAAGAGTGCGAGGAAAGCGACGGGGACACAGTGAAAGAGCGCGAGGAGAGTGACAGGGACACTGTGAAAAAGCGCGAGGAGAGCGACGGGGACACAGTGAAAGAGCGCGAGGAGAGCGACGGGGATACAGTGAAAGAGTGCGAGGAGAGCGACGGGGACACAGTGAAAGAGCGCGAGGAGAGCGATGGGGACACAGTGAAAGAGCGCGAGGAGAGCAGCGGGGACACAGGATGAAAGAGCGCAAGGAAAGCGGCGAGGACACGGTGAAAGAGCGCGAGGAGAACGACAGGGACACAGTGAAAGAGCGCGAGGAGAGCGGTGGGGACACAGTGAAAGAGCACGAGGAGAGCGGCGGGGACACAGGATGAAAGAGCGCGAGGAGAGTGGCGAGGACACAGTGAAAGAGTGCGAGGAGAGCGACAGGGACACAGTGAAAGAGCGCGAGGAGAGCGATGGGGACACAGTGAAAGAGCGCGAGGAGAGCAGCGGGGACACAGGATAAAAGAGCGCGAGGAGAGCGGCGAGGACACTGTGAAAGAGTGCGAGGAGAGCGACGGGGACACAGTGAAAGAGCTCGAGGAGAGCGATGGGGACACAGTGAAAGAGCGCGAGGAGAGCGATGGGGACACAGTGAAAGAGCGCGAGGAGAGCGACGGGGACACAGTGAAAGAGCTCGAGGAGAGCGATGGGGACACAGTGAAAGAGCGCGAGGAGAGCGATGGGGACACAGTGAAAGAGCGCGAGGAGAGCGACGGGGACACAGTGAAAGAGCGCGAGGAGAGCGGCGGAGATACAGTGAAAGAGCGCAAGAAGTGCGGCGGGGACACAGTGAAAGAGCGAGAGGAGAGGGCCGGGGACACAGGATAAAAGAGTGCGAGGAGAGCGGCGGGGACACAGTGAAAGAGCGCGAGGAGAGTGGCGGGACACAGGATAAAAGAGCGTGAGGAGACCGACAGGGACACAGGGTGAAAGAGCGCGAGTAGAGCGGCGGGGACACAGTGAAAGAGTGCGAGGAAAGCGACGGGGACACAGTGAAAGAGCGCGAGGAGAGTGACGGGGACACTGTGAAAAAGCGCGAGGAGAGCGACGGGGACACAGTGAAAGAGCGCGAGGAGAGCGACGGGGATACAGTGAAAGAGTGCGAGGAGAGCGACGGGGACACAGGATAAAAGAGCGTGAGGAGAGCGACAGGGACACAGGGTGAAAGAGCGCGAGTAGAGTGGCGGGGACACAGTGAAAGAGTGCGAGGAAAGCGACGGGGACACAGTGAAAGAGCGCGAGGAGAGTGACAGGGACACTGTGAAAAAGCGCGAGGAGAGCGACGGGGACACAGTGAAAGAGCGCGAGGAGAGCGACGGGGATACAGTGAAAGAGTGCGAGGAGAGCGACGGGGACACAGTGAAAGAGCGCGAGGAGAGCGATGGGGACACAGTGAAAGAGCGCGAGGAGAGCAGCGGGGACACAGGATGAAAGAGCGCAAGGAAAGCGGCGAGGACACGGTGAAAGAGCGCGAGGAGAACGACAGGGACACAGTGAAAGAGCGCGAGGAGAGCGGTGGGGACACAGTGAAAGAGCACGAGGAGAGCGGCGGGGACACAGGATGAAAGAGCGCGAGGAGAGTGGCGAGGACACAGTGAAAGAGTGCGAGGAGAGCGACAGGGACACAGTGAAAGAGCGCGAGGAGAGCGATGGGGACACAGTGAAAGAGCGCGAGGAGAGCAGCGGGGACACAGGATAAAAGAGCGCGAGGAGAGCGGCGAGGACACTGTGAAAGAGTGCGAGGAGAGCGACGGGGACACAGTGAATGAGCTCGAGGAGAGCGATGGGGACACAGTGAAAGAGCGCGAGGAGAGCGATGGGGACACAGTGAAAGAGCGCGAGGAGAGCGACGGGGACACAGTGAAAGAGCTCGAGGAGAGCGATGGGGACACAGTGAAAGAGCGCGAGGAGAGCGATGGGGACACAGTGAAAGAGCGCGAGGAGAGCGACGGGGACACAGTGAAAGAGCGCGAGGAGAGCGGCGGAGATACAGTGAAAGAGCGCAAGAAGTGCGGCGGGGACACAGTGAAAGAGCGAGAGGAGAGGGCCGGGGACACAGGATAAAAGAGTGCGAGGAGAGCGGCGGGGACACAGTGAAAGAGCGCGAGGAGAGTGGCGGGACACAGGATAAAAGAGCGTGAGGAGACCGACAGGGACACAGGGTGAAAGAGCGCGAGTAGAGCGGCGGGGACACAGTGAAAGAGTGCGAGGAAAGCGACGGGGACACAGTGAAAGAGCGCGAGGAGAGTGACGGGGACACTGTGAAAAAGCGCGAGGAGAGCGACGGGGACACAGTGAAAGAGCGCGAGGAGAGCGACGGGGATACAGTGAAAGAGTGCGAGGAGAGCGACGGGGACACAGGATGAAAGAGCGCGAGGAGAGCGGCGAGGACACAGTGAAATAGCGCAAGTAGAGCGGTGGGGACACAGTGAAAGAGCGCTTGGAGAGCGACGGGGACACTGGGTGAAAGAGCGCAAGGAGAGTGACGGGGACACTGGGTGAAAGAGCGCGAGGAGAGCGGCGGGGACACAGTAAAATAGCGCAAGGAGAGCGGTGGGGACACAGTGAAAGAGCACGAGGAGAGCGGCGGGGACACAGGATAAAAGAGCGCGAGGAGAGCGGCGAGGACACTGTGAAAGAGTGCGAGGAGAGCGACGGGGACACAGTGAAAGAGCTCGAGGAGAGCGATGGGGACTCAGTGAAAGAGCGCGAGGAGAGCGATGGGGACACAGTGAAAGAGCGCGAGGAGAGCGATGGGGACACAGTGAAAGAGCGCGAGGAGAGCGACGGGGACACAGTGAAAGAGCGCGAGGAGAGCGGCGGGTACACAGTGAAAGAGCGCAAGAAGTGCGGCGGGGACACAGTGAAAGAGCGAGAGGAGAGGGCCGGGGACACAGGATAAAAGAGTGCGAGGAGAGCGGCGGGGACACAGTGAAAGAGCGCGAGGAGAGTGGCGGGACACAGGATAAAAGAGCGTGAGGAGAGCGACAGGGACACTGTGAAAGAGCGCGAGGAGAGCAGCGGGGACACAGTGAAAGAGCGCGAGGAGAGCGACGGGGACACAGGATAAAAGAGCGCGAGGAGGGCGGCGGGGACACAGTGAAAGAGCGTGAGGAGAGCGGCGGGGACACAGGGTAAAAGAGCGCGAGGAGAGTGGTGGGGGCACAGGATAAGAGAGCGCGAGGAGAGCAACGGGGACACTGGGTGAAAGAGCGCGAGTAGAGCGGCGGGGACACAGTGAAAGAGTGCGAGGAAAGCGACGGGGACACAGTGAAAGAGCGCGAGGAGAGCGACGGGGATACAGTGAAAGAGTGCGAGGAGAGCGACGGGGACACAGTGAAAGAGCGCGAGGAAGGCGGCGAGGACACGGTGAAAGAGCGCGAGGAGAACGACAGGGACACAGTGAAAGAGCGCGAGGAGAGCGGTGGGGACACAGTGAAAGAGTACGAGGAGAGCGGCGGGGACACAGGATGAAAGAGCGCGTGGAGAGCGGCGAGGACACAGTGAAAGAGTGCGAGGAGAGCGACAGGGACACAGTGAAAGAGCGCGAGGAGAGCGATGGGGACACAGTGAAAGAGCGCGAGGAGAGCGACGGGGACACAGTGAAAGAGCGCGAGGAAAGCGGCGGGGTCACAGTGAAAGAGCGCAAGAAGAGCGGCGGGGACACAGTGAAATAGCGAGAGGAGAGGGCCGGGGACACGTGATAAAAGAGCACGAGGAGAACGGCGGGGACACAGTGAAAGAGCGCGAGGAGAGTGGCGGGGACACAGGATAAAAGAGCGTGAGGAGAGCGACAGGGACACAGGATGAAAGAGCACGAGGAGAGGGGCGGGGACACAGTGAAAGAGCGCGAGGAGAACGACGGGGACACAGTGAAAGAGCGCGAGGAGAGCGACGGGGACACAGTGAAAGAGTGCGAGGAGAGTGACGGGGACACTGTGAAAAAGCGCGAGGAGTGCGACGGGGACAGAGTGAAAGAGAGCGAGGAGAGCGACGGGGACACAGTGAAATAGCGCGAGGAGAGCGGCGGGGACACTGTGAAAGAGCGCGAGGAGAGCAGCGGGGGCACAGTGCAAGAGCGCGAGGAGAGCGACGGGGACACAGGATAAAAGAGCGCGAGGAGGGCGGCGGGGACACAGTGAAAGAGCGTGAGGAGAGCGGCGGGGACACAGGATAAAAGAGCGCGAGGAGAGTGGTGGGGGCACAGGATAAGAGAGCGCGAGGAGAGCAACAGGGACACTGGGTGAAAGAGCGCGAGGAGAGCGGCGGGGACACAGTAAAATAGCGGGAGGAGGGCGGTGGGGTCACAGTGAAAGAGCGTGAGGAGAGCGACGGGGACACAGTGAAATAGCGCAAGTAGAGCGGTGGGGACACAGTGAAAGAGCGCTTGGAGAGCGACGGGGACACTGGGTGAAAGAGCGCAAGGAGAGCGACGGGGACACTGGGTGAAAGAGCGCGAGGAGAGCAGCGGGGACACAGTAAAATAGCGCAAGGAGAGCGGTGGGGACACAGTGAAAGAGCACGAGGAGAGCGGCGGGACACAGGATAAAAGAGCGCGAGGAGAGCGGCGAGGACACTGTGAAAGAGTGCGAGGAGAGCGACGGGGATACAGTGAAAGAGTGCGAGGAGAGCGGCGGGGATACAGTGAAAGAGTACGAGGAGAGCGACGGGGATACAGTGAAAGAGTGCGAGGAGAGCGACGGGGACACAGTGAAAGAGCGCGAGGAAGGCGGCGAGGACACGGTGAAAGAGCGCGAGGAGAGCGACGGGGATACAGTGAAAGAGTACGAGGAGAGCGGCGGGGACACAGGATGAAAGAGCGCGTGGAGAGCGGCGAGGACACAGTGAAAGAGTGCGAGGAGAGCGACAGGGACACAGTGAAAGAGCGCGAGGAGAGCGATGGGGACACAGTGAAAGAGTACGAGGAGAGCGGCGGGGACACAGGATGAAAGAGCGCGTGGAGAGCGGCGAGGACACAGTGAAAGAATGCGAGGAGAGCGACAGGGACACAGTGAAAGAGCGCGAGGAGAGCGATGGGGACACAGTGAAAGAGCGCGAGGAGAGCGACGGGGACACAGTGAAAGAGCGCGAGGAAAGCGGCGGGGTCACAGTGAAAGAGCGCATGAAGAGCGGCGGGGACACAGTGAAATAGCGAGAGGAGAGGGCCGGGGACACGTGATAAAAGAGCACGAGGAGAACGGCGGGGACACAGTGAAAGAGCGCGAGGAGAGTGGCGGGGACACAGGATAAAAGAGCGTGAGGAGAGCGACAGGGACACAGGATGAAAGAGCACGAGAAGAGGGGCGGGGACACAGTGAAAGAGCGCGAGGAGAACGACGGGGACACAGTGAAAGAGCGCGAGGAGAGCGACGGGGACACAGTGAAAGAGTGCGAGGAGAGTGACGGGGACACTGTGAAAAAGCGCGAGGAGTGCGGCGGGGACACTGTGAAAGAGCGCGAGGAGAGCAGCGGGGGCACAGTGAAAGAGCGCGAGGAGAGCGACGGGGACACAGGATAAAAGAGCGCGAGGAGGGCGGTGGGGTCACAGTGAAAGAGCGTGAGGAGAGCGACGGGGACACAGTGAAATAGCGCAAGTAGAGCGGTGGGGACACAGTGAAAGAGCGCTTGGAGAGCGACGGGGACACTGGGTGAAAGAGCGCAAGGAGAGCGACGGGGACACTGGGTGAAAGAGCGCGAGGAGAGCAGCGGGGACACAGTAAAATAGCGCAAGGAGAGCGGTGGGGACACAGTGAAAGAGCACGAGGAGAGCGGCGGGACACAGGATAAAAGAGCGCGAGGAGAGCGGCGAGGACACTGTGAAAGAGTGCGAGGAGAGCGACGGGGATACAGTGAAAGAGTGCGAGGAGAGCGACGGGGACACAGTGAAAGAGCGCGAGGAAGGCGGCGAGGACACGGTGAAAGAGCGCGAGGAGAGCGACGGGGATACAGTGAAAGAGTGCGAGAAGAGCGACGGGGACACAGTGAAAGAGCGCGAGGAAGGCGGCGAGGACACGGTGAAAGAGCGCGAGGAGAACGACAGGGACACAGTGAAAGAGCGCAAGGAGAGCGGTGGGGACACAGTGAAAGAGTACGAGGAGAGCGGCGGGGACACAGGATGAAAGAGCGCGTGGAGAGCGGCGAGGACACAGTGAAAGAGTGCGAGGAGAGCGACAGGGACACAGTGAAAGAGCGCGAGGAGAGCGATGGGGACACAGTGAAAGAGCGCGAGGAGAGCGACGGGGACACAGTGAAAGAGCGCGAGGAAAGCGGCGGGGTCACAGTGAAAGAGCGCAAGAAGAGCGGCGGGGACACAGTGAAATAGCGAGAGGAGAGGGCCGGGGACACGTGATAAAAGAGCACGAGGAGAACGGCGGGGACACAGTGAAAGAGCGCGAGGAGAGCGACGGGGATACAGTGAAAGAGTGCGAGGAGAGCGACGGGGACACAGTGAAAGAGCGCGAGGAAGGCGGCGAGGACACGGTGAAAGAGCGCGAGGAGAACGACAGGGACACAGTGAAAGAGCGCGAGGAGAGCGGTGGGGACACAGTGAAAGAGTACGAGGAGAGCGGCGGGGACACAGGATGAAAGAGCGCGTGGAGAGCGGCGAGGACACAGTGAAAGAGTGCGAGGAGAGCGACAGGGACACAGTGAAAGAGCGCGAGGAGAGCGATGGGGACACTGTGAAAGAGCGCGAGGAGAGCGACGGGGACACAGTGAAAGAGCACGAGGAAAGCGGCGGGGTCACAGTGAAAGAGCGCAAGAAGAGCGGCGGGGACACAGTGAAATAGCGAGAGGAGAGGGCCGGGGACACGTGATAAAAGAGCACGAGGAGAACGGCGGGGACACAGTGAAAGAGCGCGAGGAGAGTGGCGGGGACACAGGATAAAAGAGCGTGAGGAGAGCGACAGGGACACAGGATGAAAGAGCACGAGGAGAGGGGCGGGGACACAGTGAAAGAGCGCGAGGAGAACGACGGGGACACAGTGAAAGAGCGCGAGGAGAGCGACGGGGACACAGTGAAAGAGTGCGAGGAGAGTGACGGGGACACTGTGAAAAAGCGCGAGGAGTGCGACGGGGACAGAGTGAAAGAGAGCG
Source organism: Scyliorhinus torazame (assembly GCF_047496885.1). Classification (NCBI taxonomy): domain Eukaryota; kingdom Metazoa; phylum Chordata; class Chondrichthyes; order Carcharhiniformes; family Scyliorhinidae; genus Scyliorhinus; species Scyliorhinus torazame. Next base: position 140,850,804 of record NC_092714.1, on the reverse strand, counting down.
AGGAGAGCGACGGGGACACAGTGAAATAGCGCGAGGAGAGCGGCGGGGACACTGTGAAAGAGCGCGAGGAGAGCAGCGGGGGCACAGTGAAAGAGCGCGAGGAGAGCGACGGGGACACAGGATAAAAGAGCGCGAGGAGGGCGGCGGGGACACAGTGAAAGAGCGTGAGGAGAGCGGCGGGGACACAGTAAAATAGCGGGAGGAGGGCGGTGGGGTCACAGTGAAAGAGCGTGAGGAGAGCGACGGGGACACAGTGAAATAGCGCAAGTAGAGCGGTGGGGACACAGTGAAAGAGCGCTTGGAGAGCGACGGGGACACTGGGTGAAAGAGCGCAAGGAGAGCGACAGGGACACTGGGTGAAAGAGCGCGAGGAGAGCAGCGGGGACACAGTAAAATAGCGCAAGGAGAGCGGTGGGGACACAGTGAAAGAGCACGAGGAGAGCGGCGGGACACAGGATAAAAGAGCGCGAGGAGAGCGGCGAGGACACTGTGAAAGAGTGCGAGGAGAGCGACGGGGACACAGTGAAAGAGCTCGAGGAGAGCGATGGGGACTCAGTGAAAGAGCGCGAGGAGAGCGATGGGGACACAGTGAAAGAGCGCGAGGAGAGCGATGGGGACACAGTGAAAGAGCGCGAGGCGAGCGACGGGGACACAGTGAAAGAGCGCGAGGAGAGCGGCGGAGACACAGTGAAAGAGCGCAAGAAGTGCGGCGGGGACACAGTGAAAGAGCGAGAGGAGAGGGCCGGGGACACAGGATAAAAGAGTGCGAGGAGAGCGGTGGGGACACAGTGAAAGAGCGCGAGGAGAGTGGCGGGACACAGGATAAAAGAGCGTGAGGAGAGCGACAGGGACACAGGGTGAAAGAGCGCGAGTAGAGTGGCGGGGACACAGTGAAAGAGTGCGAGGAAAGCGACGGGGACACAGTGAAAGAGCGCGAGGAGAGTGACAGGGACACTGTGAAAAAGCGCGAGGAGAGCGTCGGGGACACAGTGAAAGAGCGCGAGGAGAGCGACGGGGATACAGTGAAAGAGTGCGAGGAGAGCGACGGGGACACAGTGAAAGAGCGCGAGGAGAGCGATGGGGACACAGTGAAAGAGCGCGAGGAGAGCAGCGGGGACACAGGATGAAAGAGCGCAAGGAAAGCGGCGAGGACACGGTGAAAGAGCGCGAGGAGAACGACAGGGACACAGTGAAAGAGCGCGAGGAGAGCGGTGGGGACACAGTGAAAGAGCACGAGGAGAGCGGCGGGGACACAGGATGAAAGAGCGCGAGGAGAGTGGCGAGGACACAGTGAAAGAGTGCGAGGAGAGCGACAGGGACACAGTGAAAGAGCGCGAGGAGAGCGATGGGGACACAGTGAAAGAGCGCGAGGAGAGCAGCGGGGACACAGTAAAATAGCGCAAGGAGAGCGGTGGGGACACAGTGAAAGAGCACGAGGAGAGCGGCGGGGACACAGGATAAAAGAGCGCGAGGAGAGCGGCGAGGACACTGTGAAAGAGTGCGAGGAGAGCGACGGGGACACAGTGAAAGAGCTCGAGGAGAGCGATGGGGACACAGTGAAAGAGCGCGAGGAGAGCGATGGGGACACAGTGAAAGAGCGCGAGGAGAGCGACGGGGACACAGTGAAAGAGCTCGAGGAGAGCGATGGGGACACAGTGAAAGAGCGCGAGGAGAGCGATGGGGACACAGTGAAAGAGCGCGAGGAGAGCGACGGGGACACAGTGAAAGAGCGCGAGGAGAGCGGCGGAGATACAGTGAAAGAGCGCAAGAAGTGCGGCGGGGACACAGTGAAAGAGCGAGAGGAGAGGGCCGGGGACACAGGATAAAAGAGTGCGAGGAGAGCGGCGGGGACACAGTGAAAGAGCGCGAGGAGAGTGGCGGGACACAGGATAAAAGAGCGTGAGGAGACCGACAGGGACACAGGGTGAAAGAGCGCGAGTAGAGCGGCGGGGACACAGTGAAAGAGTGCGAGGAAAGCGACGGGGACACAGTGAAAGAGCGCGAGGAGAGTGACGGGGACACTGTGAAAAAGCGCGAGGAGAGCGACGGGGACACAGTGAAAGAGCGCGAGGAGAGCGACGGGGATACAGTGAAAGAGTGCGAGGAGAGCGACGGGGACACAGGATGAAAGAGCGCGAGGAGAGCGGCGAGGACACAGTGAAATAGCGCAAGTAGAGCGGTGGGGACCCAGTGAAAGAGCGCTTGGAGAGCGACGGGGACACTGGGTGAAAGAGCGCAAGGAGAGCGACGGGGACACTGGGTGAAAGAGCGCGAGGAGAGCGGCGGGGACACAGTAAAATAGCGCAAGGAGAGCGGTGGGGACACAGTGAAAGAGCACGAGGAGAGCGGCGGGGACACAGGATAAAAGAGCGCGAGGAGAGCGGCGAGGACACTGTGAAAGAGTGCGAGGAGAGCGACGGGGACACAGTGAAAGAGCTCGAGGAGAGCGATGGGGACTCAGTGATAGAGCGCGAGGAGAGCGATGGGGACACAGTGAAAGAGCGCGAGGAGAGCGATGGGGACACAGTGAAAGAGCGCGAGGAGAGCGACGGGGACACAGTGAAAGAGCGCGAGGAGAGCGGCGGGTACACAGTGAAAGAGCGCAAGAAGTGCGGCGGGGACACAGTGAAAGAGCGAGAGGAGAGGGCCGGGGACACAGGATAAAAGAGTGCGAGGAGAGCGGCGGGGACACAGTGAAAGAGCGCGAGGAGAGTGGCGGGGACACAGTGAAATAGCGAGAGGAGAGGGCCGGGGACACGTGATAAAAGAGCACGAGGAGAACGGCGGGGACACAGTGAAAGAGCGCGAGGAGAGTGGCGGGGACACAGGATAAAAGAGCGTGAGGAGAGCGACAGGGACACAGGATGAAAGAGCACGAGGAGAGGGGCGGGGACACAGTGAAAGAGCGCGAGGAGAACGACGGGGACACAGTGAAAGAGCGCGAGGAGAGCGACGGGGACACAGTGAAAGAGTGCGAGGAGAGTGACGGGGACACTGTGAAAAAGCGCGAGGAGCGCGACGGGGACAGAGTGAAAGAGAGCGAGGTGAGCGACGGGGACACAGTGAAATAGCGCGAGGAGAGCGGCGGGGACACTGTGAAAGAGCGCGAGGAGAGCAGCGGGGGCACAGTGAAAGAGCGCGAGGAGAGCGACGGGGACACAGGATAAAAGAGCGCGAGGAGGGCGGCGGGGACACAGTGAAAGAGCGTGAGGAGAGCGGCGGGGACACAGGATAAAAGAGCGCGAGGAGCGTGGTGGGGGCACAGGATAAGAGAGCGCGAGGAGAGCAACGGGGACACTGGGTGAAAGAGCGCGAGGAGAGCGGCGGGGACACAGTAAAATAGCGGGAGGAGGGCGGTGGGGTCACAGTGAAAGAGCGTGAGGAGAGTGACGGGGACACAGTGAAATAGCGCAAGTAGAGCGGTGGGGACACAGTGAAAGAGCGCTTGGAGAGCGACGGGGACACTGGGTGAAAGAGCGCAAGGAGAGCGACGGGGACACTGGGTGAAAGAGCGCGAGGAGAGCAGCGGGGACACAGTAAAATAGCGCAAGGAGAGCGGTGGGGACACAGTGAAAGAGCACGAGGAGAGCGGCGGGACACAGGATAAAAGAGCGCGAGGAGAGCGGCGAGGACACTGTGAAAGAGTGCGAGGAGAGCGACGGGGATACAGTGAAAGAGTGCGAGGAGAGCGACGGGGACACAGTGAAAGAGCGCGAGGAAGGCGGCGAGGACACGGTGAAAGAGCGCGAGGAGAGCGACGGGGATACAGTGAAAGAGTGCGAGGAGAGCGACGGGGACACAGTGAAAGAGCGCGAGGAAGGCGGCGAGGACACGGTGAAAGAGCGCGAGGAGAACGACAGGGACACAGTGAAAGAGCGCAAGGAGAGCGGTGGGGACACAGTGAAAGAGTACGAGGAGAGCGGCGGGGACACAGGATGAAAGAGCGCGTGGAGAGCGGCGAGGACACAGTGAAAGAGTGCGAGGAGAGCGACAGGGACACAGTGAAAGAGCGCGAGGAGAGCGATGGGGACACAGTGAAAGAGCGCGAGGAGAGCGACGGGGACACAGTGAAAGAGCGCGAGGAAAGCGGCGGGGTCACAGTGAAAGAGCGCAAGAAGAGCGGCGGGGACACAGTGAAATAGCGAGAGGAGAGGGCCGGGGACACGTGATAAAAGAGCACGAGGAGAACGGCGGGGACACAGTGAAAGAGCGCGAGGAGAGTGGCGGGGACAAAGGATAAAAGAGCGTGACGAGAGCGACAGGGACACAGGATGAAAGAGCACGAGGAGAGGGGCGGGGACACAGTGAAAGAGCGCGAGGAGAACGACGGGGACACAGTGAAAGAGCGCGAGGAGAGCGACGGGGACACAGTGAAAGAGTGCGAGGAGAGTGACGGGGACACTGTGAAAAAGCGCGAGGAGTGCGACGGGGACAGAGTGAAAGAGAGCGAGGAGAGCGACGGGGACACAGTGAAATAGCGCGAGGAGAGCGGCGGGGACACTGTGAAAGAGCGCGAGGAGAGCAGCGGGGGCACAGTGAAAGAGCGCGAGGAGAGCGACGGGGACACAGGATAAAAGAGCGCAAGGAGGGCGGCGGGGACACAGTGAAAGAGCGTGAGGAGAGCGGCGGGGACACAGGATAAAAGAGCGCGAGGAGAGTGGTGGGGGCACAGGATAAGAGAGCGCGAGGAGAGCAACGGGGACACTGGGTGAAAGAGCGCGAGGAGAGCGGCGGGGACACAGTAAAATAGCGGGAGGAGGGCGGTGGGGTCACAGTGAAAGAGCGTGAGGAGAGCGACGGGGACACAGTGAAATAGCGCAAGTAGAGCGGTGGGGACACAGTGAAAGAGCGCTTGGAGAGCGACGGGGACACTGGGTGAAAGAGCGCAAGGAGAGCGACAGGGACACTGGGTGAAAGAGCGCGAGGAGAGCAGCGGGGACACAGTAAAATAGCGCAATGAGAGCGGTGGGGACACAGTGAAAGAGCACGAGGAGAGCGGCGGGACACAGGATAAAAGAGCGCGAGGAGAGCGGCGAGGACACTGTGAAAGAGTGCGAGAAGAGCGACGGGGACACAGTGAAAGAGCTCGAGGAGAGCGATGGGGACTCAGTGAAAGAGCGCGAGGAGAGCGATGGGGACACAGTGAAAGAGCGCGAGGAGAGCGATGGGGACACAGTGAAAGAGCGCGAGGCGAGCGACGGGGACACAGTGAAAGAGCGTGAGGAGAGCGGCGGGGACACAGGATAAAAGAGCGCGAGGAGAGTGGTGGGGGCACAGGATAAGAGAGCGCGAGGAGAGCAACGGGGACACTGGGTGAAAGAGCGCGAGGAGAGCGGCGGGGACACAGTAAAATAGCGGGAGGAGGGCGGTGGGGTCACAGTGAAAGAGCGTGAGGAGAGCGACGGGGACACAGTGAAATAGCGCAAGTAGAGCGGTGGGGACACAGTGAAAGAGCGCTTGGAGAGCGACGGGGACACTGGGTGAAAGAGCGCAAGGAGAGCGACAGGGACACTGGGTGAAAGAGCGCGAGGAGAGCAGCGGGGACACAGTAAAATAGCGCAATGAGAGCGGTGGGGACACAGTGAAAGAGCACGAGGAGAGCGGCGGGACACAGGATAAAAGAGCGCGAGGAGAGCGGCGAGGACACTGTGAAAGAGTGCGAGAAGAGCGACGGGGACACAGTGAAAGAGCTCGAGGAGAGCGATGGGGACTCAGTGAAAGAGCGCGAGGAGAGCGATGGGGACACAGTGAAAGAGCGCGAGGAGAGCGATGGGGACACAGTGAAAGAGCGCGAGGCGAGCGACGGGGACACAGTGAAAGAGCGCGAGGAGAGCGGCGGAGACACAGTGAAAGAGCGCAAGAAGTGCGGCGGGGACACAGTGAAAGAGCGAGAGGAGAGGGCCGGGGACACAGGATAAAAGAGTGCGAGGAGAGCGGTGGGGACACAGTGAAAGAGCGCGAGGAGAGTGGCGGGACACAGGATAAAAGAGCGTGAGGAGAGCGACAGGGACACAGGGTGAAAGAGCGCGAGTAGAGTGGCGGGGACACAGTGAAAGAGTGCGAGGAAAGCGACGGGGACACAGTGAAAGAGCGCGAGGAGAGTGACAGGGACACTGTGAAAAAGCGCGAGGAGAGCGACGGGGACACAGTGAAAGAGCGCGAGGAGAGCGACGGGGATACAGTGAAAGAGTGCGAGGAGAGCGACGGGGACACAGTGAAAGAGCGCGAGGAGAGCGATGGGGACACAGTGAAAGAGCGCGAGGAGAGCAGCGGGGACACAGGATGAAAGAGCGCAAGGAAAGCGGCGAGGACACGGTGAAAGAGCGCGAGGAGAACGACAGGGACACAGTGAAAGAGCGCGAGGAGAGCGGTGGGGACACAGTGAAAGAGCACGAGGAGAGCGGCGGGGACACAGGATGAAAGAGCGCGAGGAGAGTGGCGAGGACACAGTGAAAGAGTGCGAGGAGAGCGACAGGGACACAGTGAAAGAGCGCGAGGAGAGCGATGGGGACACAGTGAAAGAGCGCGAGGAGAGCAGCGGGGACACAGTAAAATAGCGCAAGGAGAGCGGTGGGGACACAGTGAAAGAGCACGAGGAGAGCGGCGGGGACACAGGATAAAAGAGCGCGAGGAGAGCGGCGAGGACACTGTGAAAGAGTGCGAGGAGAGCGACGGGGACACAGTGAAAGAGCTCGAGGAGAGCGATGGGGACACAGTGAAAGAGCGCGAGGAGAGCGATGGGGACACAGTGAAAGAGCGCGAGGAGAGCGACGGGGACACAGTGAAAGAGCTCGAGGAGAGCGATGGGGACACAGTGAAAGAGCGCGAGGAGAGCGATGGGGACACAGTGAAAGAGCGCGAGGAGAGCGACGGGGACACAGTGAAAGAGCGCGAGGAGAGCGGCGGAGATACAGTGAAAGAGCGCAAGAAGTGCGGCGGGGACACAGTGAAAGAGCGAGAGGAGAGGGCCGGGGACACAGGATAAAAGAGTGCGAGGAGAGCGGCGGGGACACAGTGAAAGAGCGCGAGGAGAGTGGCGGGACACAGGATAAAAGAGCGTGAGGAGACCGACAGGGACACAGGGTGAAAGAGCGCGAGTAGAGCGGCGGGGACACAGTGAAAGAGTGCGAGGAAAGCGACGGGGACACAGTGAAAGAGCGCGAGGAGAGTGACGGGGACACTGTGAAAAAGCGCGAGGAGAGCGACGGGGACATAGTGAAAGAGCGCGAGGAGAGCGACGGGGATACAGTGAAAGAGTGCGAGGAGAGCGACGGGGACACAGGATGAAAGAGCGCGAGGAGAGCGGCGAGGACACAGTGAAATAGCGCAAGTAGAGCGGTGGGGACACAGTGAAAGAGCGCTTGGAGAGCGACGGGGACACTGGGTGAAAGAGCGCAAGGAGAGCGACGGGGACACTGGGTGAAAGAGCGCGAGGAGAACGACAGGGACACAGTGAAAGAGCGCGAGGAGAGCGGTGGGGACACAGTGAAAGAGCACGAGGAGAGCGGCGGGGACACAGGATGAAAGAGCGCGAGGAGAGTGGCGAGGACACAGTGAAAGAGTGCGAGGAGAGTGACAGGGACACAGTGAAAGAGCGCGAGGAGAGCGATGGGGACACAGTGAAAGAGCGCGAGGAGAGCAGCGGGGACACAGTAAAATAGCGCAAGGAGAGCGGTGGGGACACAGTGAAAGAGCACGAGGAGAGCGGCGGGGACACAGGATAAAAGAGCGCGAGGAGAGCGGCGAGGACACTGTGAAAGAGTGCGAGGAGAGCGACGGGGACACAGTGAAAGAGCTCGAGGAGAGCGATGGGGACACAGTGAAAGAGCGCGAGGAGAGCGACGGGGACACAGTGAAAGAGCTCGAGGAGAGCGATGGGGACACAGTGAAAGAGCGCGAGGAGAGCGATGGGGACACAGTGAAAGAGCGCGAGGAGAGCGACGGGGACACAGTGAAAGAGCGCGAGGAGAGCGGCGGAGATACAGTGAAAGAGCGCAAGAAGTGCGGCGGGGACACAGTGAAAGAGCGAGAGGAGAGGGCCGGGGACACAGGATAAAAGAGTGCGAGGAGAGCGGCGGGGACACAGTGAAAGAGCGCGAGGAGAGTGGCGGGACACAGGATAAAAGAGCGTGAGGAGACCGACAGGGACACAGGGTGAAAGAGCGCGAGTAGAGCGGCGGGGACACAGTGAAAGAGTGCGAGGAAAGCGACGGGGACACAGTGAAAGAGCGCGAGGAGAGTGACGGGGACACTGTGAAAAAGCGCGAGGAGAGCGACGGGGACACAGTGAAAGAGCGCGAGGAGAGCGACGGGGATACAGTGAAAGAGTGCGAGGAGAGCGACGGGGACACAGGATGAAAGAGCGCGAGGAGAGCGGCGAGGACACAGTGAAATAGCGCAAGTAGAGCGGTGGGGACACAGTGAAAGAGCGCTTGGAGAGCGACGGGGACACTGGGTGAAAGAGCGCAAGGAGAGCGACGGGGACACTGGGTGAAAGAGCGCGAGGAGAGCGGCGGGGACACAGTAAAATAGCGCAAGGAGAGCGGTGGGGACACAGTGAAAGAGCACGAGGAGAGCGGCGGGGACACAGGATAAAAGAGCGCGAGGAGAGCGGCGAGGACACTGTGAAAGAGTGCGAGGAGAGCGACGGGGACACAGTGAAAGAGCTCGAGGAGAGCGATGGGGACTCAGTGAAAGAGCGCGAGGAGAGCGATGGGGACACAGTGAAAGAGCGCGAGGAGAGCGATGGGGACACAGTGAAAGAGCGCGAGGAGAGCGACGGGGACACAGTGAAAGAGCGCGAGGAGAGCGGCGGGTACACAGTGAAAGAGCGCAAGAAGTGCGGCGGGGACACAGTGAAAGAGCGAGAGGAGAGGGCCGGGGACACAGGATAAAAGAGTGCGAGGAGAGCGGCGGGGACACAGTGAAAGAACGCGAGGAGAGTGGCGGGACACAGGATAAAAGAGCGTGAGGAGAGCGACAGGGACACTGTGAAAGAGCGCGAGGAGAGCAGCGGGGACACAGTGAAAGAGCGCGAGGAGAGCGACGGGGACACAGGATAAAAGAGCGCGAGGAGGGCGGCGGGGACACAGTGAAAGAGCGTGAGGAGAGCGGCGGGGACACAGGATAAAAGAGCGCGAGGAGAGTGGTGGGGGCACAGGATAAGAGAGCGCGAGGAGAGCAACGGGGACACTGGGTGAAAGAGCGCGAGTAGAGCGGCGGGGACACAGTGAAAGAGTGCGAGGAAAGCGACGGGGACACAGTGAAAGAGCGCGAGGAGAGCGACGGGGACACTGGGTGAAAGAGCGCAAGGAGAGCGACGGGGACACTGGGTGAAAGAGCGCGAGGAGAGCGGCGGGGACACAGTAAAATAGCGCAAGGAGAGCGGTGGGGACACAGTGAAAGAGCACGAGGAGAGCGGCGGGGACACAGGATAAAAGAGCGCGAGGAGAGCGGCGAGGACACTGTGAAAGAGTGCGAGGAGAGCGACGGGGACACAGTGAAAGAGCTCGAGGAGAGCGATGGGGACTCAGTGAAAGAGCGCGAGGAGAGCGATGGGGACACAGTGAAAGAGCGCGAGGAGAGCGATGGGGACACAGTGAAAGAGCGCGAGGAGAGCGACGGGGACACAGTGAAAGAGCGCGAGGAGAGCGGCGGGTACACAGTGAAAGAGCGCAAGAAGTGCGGCGGGGACACAGTGAAAGAGCGAGAGGAGAGGGCCGGGGACACAGGATAAAAGAGTGCGAGGAGAGCGGCGGGGACACAGTGAAAGAGCGCGAGGAGAGTGGCGGGACACAGGATAAAAGAGCGTGAGGAGAGTGACAGGGACACTGTGAAAGAGCGCGAGGAGAGCAGCGGGGACACAGTGAAAGAGCGCGAGGAGAGCGACGGGGACACAGGATAAAAGAGCGCGAGGAGGGCGGCGGGGACACAGTGAAAGAGCGTGAGGAGAGCGGCGGGGACACAGGATAAAAGAGCGCGAGGAGAGTGGTGGGGGCACAGGATAAGAGAGCGCGAGGAGAGCAACGGGGACACTGGGTGAAAGAGCGCGAGTAGAGCGGCGGGGACACAGTGAAAGAGTGCGAGGAAAGCGACGGGGACACAGTGAAAGAGCGCGAGGAGAGCGACGGGGATACAGTGAAAGAGTGCGAGGAGAGCGACGGGGACACAGTGAAAGAGCGCGAGGAAGGCGGCGAGGACACGGTGAAAGAGCGCGAGGAGAACGACAGGGACACAGTGAAAGAGCGCGAGGAGAGCGGTGGGGACACAGTGAAAGAGTACGAGGAGAGCGGCGGGGACACAGGATGAAAGAGCGCGTGGAGAGCGGCGAGGACACAGTGAAAGAGTGCGAGGAGAGCGACAGGGACACAGTGAAAGAGCGCGAGGAGAGCGATGGGGACACAGTGAAAGAGCGCGAGGAGAGCGACGGGGACACAGTGAAAGAGCACGAGGAAAGCGGCGGGGTCACAGTGAAAGAGCGCAAGAAGAGCGGCGGGGACACAGTGAAATAGCGAGAGGAGAGGGCCGGGGACACGTGATAAAAGAGCACGAGGAGAACGGCGGGGACACAGTGAAAGAGCGCGAGGAGAGTGGCGGGGACACAGGATAAAAGAGCGTGAGGAGAGCGACAGGGACACAGGATGAAAGAGCACGAGGAGAGGGGCGGGGACACAGTGAAAGAGCGCGAGGAGAACGACGGGGACACAGTGAAAGAGCGCGAGGAGAGCGACGGGGACACAGTGAAAGAGTGCGAGGAGAGTGACGGGGACACTGTGAAAAAGCGCGAGGAGTGCGACGGGGACAGAGTGAAAGAGAGCGAGGAGAGCGACGGGGACACAGTGAAATAGCGCGAGGAGAGCGGCGGGGACACTGTGAAAGAGCGCGAGGAGAGCAGCGGGGGCACAGTGAAAGAGCGCGAGGAGAGCGACGGGGACACAGGATAAAAGAGCGCGAGGAGGGCGGCGGGGACACAGTGAAAGAGCGTGAGGAGAGCGGCGGGGACACAGGATAAAAGAGCGCGAGGAGAGTGGTGGGGGCACAGGATAAGAGAGCGCGAGGAGAGCAACAGGGACACTGGGTGAAAGAGCGCGAGGAGAGCGGCGGGGACACAGTAAAATAGCGGGAGGAGGGCGGTGGGGTCACAGTGAAAGAGCGTGAGGAGAGCGACGGGGACACAGTGAAATAGCGCAAGTAGAGCGGTGGGGACACAGTGAAAGAGCGCTTGGAGAGCGACGGGGACACTGGGTGAAAGAGCGCAAGGAGAGCGACAGGGACACTGGGTGAAAGAGCGCGAGGAGAGCAGCGGGGACACAGTAAAATAGCGCAAAGAGAGCGGTGGGGACACAGTGAAAGAGCACGAGGAGAGCGGCGGGACACAGGATAAAAGAGCGCGAGGAGAGCGGCGAGGACACTGTGAAAGAGTGCGAGGAGAGCGACGGGGATACAGTGAAAGAGTGCGAGGAGAGCGACGGGGACACAGTGAAAGAGCGCGAGGAAGGCGGCGAGGACACGGTGAAAGAGCGCGAGGAGAGCGACGGGGATACAGTGAAAGAGTACGAGGAGAGCGGCGGGGACACAGGATGAAAGAGCGCGTGGAGAGCGGCGAGGACACAGTGAAAGAGTGCGAGGAGAGCGACAGGGACACAGTGAAAGAGCGCGAGGAGAGCGATGGGGACACAGTGAAAGAGTACGAGGAGAGCGGCGGGGGCACAGGATGAAAGAGCGCGTGGAGAGCGGCGAGGACACAGTGAAAGAATGCGAGGAGAGCGACAGGGACACAGTGAAAGAGCGCGAGGAGAGCGATGGGGACACAGTGAAAGAGCGCGAGGAGAGCGACGGGGACACAGTGAAAGAGCGCGAGGAAAGCGGCGGGGTCACAGTGAAAGAGCGCATGAAGAGCGGCGGGGACACAGTGAAATAGCGAGAGGAGAGGGCCGGGGACACGTGATAAAAGAGCACGAGGAGAACGGCGGGGACACAGTGAAAGAGCGCGAGGAGAGTGGCGGGGACACAGGATAAAAGAGCGTGAGGAGAGCGACAGGGACACAGGATGAAAGAGCACGAGGAGAGGGGCGGGGACACAGTGAAAGAGCGCGAGGAGAACGACGGGGACACAGTGAAAGAGCGCGAGGAGAGCGACGGGGACACAGTGAAAGAGTGCGAGGAGAGTGACGGGGACACTGTGAAAAAGCGCGAGGAGTGCGGCGGGGACACTGTGAAAGAGCGCGAGGAGAGCAGCGGGGGCACAGTGAAAGAGCGCGAGGAGAGCGACGGGGACACAGGATAAAAGAGCGCGAGGAGGGCGGTGGGGTCACAGTGAAAGAGCGTGAGGAGAGCGACGGGGACACAGTGAAATAGCGCAAGTAGAGCGGTGGGGACACAGTGAAAGAGCGCTTGGAGAGCGACGGGGACACTGGGTGAAAGAGCGCAAGGAGAGCGACGGGGACACTGGGTGAAAGAGCGCGAGGAGAGCAGCGGGGACACAGTAAAATAGCGCAAGGAGAGCGGTGGGGACACAGTGAAAGAGCACGAGGAGAGCGGCGGGACACAGGATAAAAGAGCGCGAGGAGAGCGGCGAGGACACTGTGAAAGAGTGCGAGGAGAGCGACGGGGATACAGTGAAAGAGTGCGAGGAGAGCGACGGGGACACAGTGAAAGAGCGCGAGGAAGGCGGCGAGGACACGGTGAAAGAGCGCGAGGAGAGCGACGGGGATACAGTGAAAGAGTGCGAGGAGAGCGACGGGGACACAGTGAAAGAGCGCGAGGAAGGCGGCGAGGACACGGTGAAAGAGCGCGAGGAGAACGACAGGGACACAGTGAAAGAGCGCAAGGAGAGCGGTGGGGACACAGTGAAAGAGTACGAGGAGAGCGGCGGGGACACAGGATGAAAGAGCGCGTGGAGAGCGGCGAGGACACAGTGAAAGAGTGCGAGGAGAGCGACAGGGACACAGTGAAAGAGCGCGAGGAGAGCGATGGGGACACAGTGAAAGAGCGCGAGGAGAGCGACGGGGACACAGTGAAAGAGCGCGAGGAAAGCGGCGGGGTCACAGTGAAAGAGCGCAAGAAGAGCGGCGGGGACACAGTGAAATAGCGAGAGGAGAGGGCCGGGGACACGTGATAAAAGAGCACGAGGAGAACGGCGGGGACACAGTGAAAGAGCGCGAGGAGAGTGGCGGGGACACAGGATAAAAGAGCGTGAGGAGAGCGACAGGGACACAGGATGAAAGAGCACGAGGAGAGGGGCGGGGACACAGTGAAAGAGCGCGAGGAGAACGACGGGGACACAGTGAAAGAGCGCGAGGAGAGCGACGGGGACACAGTGAAAGAGTGCGAGGAGAGTGACGGGGACACTGTGAAAAAGCGCGAGGAGTGCGACGGGGACAGAGTGAAAGAGAGCGAGGAGAGCGACGGGGACACAGTGAAATAGCGCGAGGAGAGCGGCGGGGACACTGTGAAAGAGCGCGAGGAGAGCAGCGGGGGCACAGTGAAAGAGCGCGAGGAGAGCGACGGGGACACAGGATAAAAGAGCACGAGGAGGGCGGCGGGGACACAGTGAAAGAGCGTGAGGAGAGCGGCGGGGACACAGGATAAAAGAGCGCGAGGAGAGTGGTGGGGGCACAGGATAAGAGAGCGCGAGGAGAGCAACGGGGACACTGGGTGAAAGAGCGCGAGGAGAGCGGCGGGGACACAGTAAAATAGCGGGAGGAGGGCGGTGGGGTCACAGTGAAAGAGCGTGAGGAGAGCGACGGGGACACAGTGAAATAGCGCAAGTAGAGCGGTGGGGACACAGTGAAAGAGCGCTTGGAGAGCGACGGGGACACTGGGTGAAAGAGCGCAAGGAGAGCGACAGGGACACTGGGTGAAAGAGCGCGAGGAGAGCAGCGGGGACACAGTAAAATAGCGCAATGAGAGCAGTGGGGACACTGTGAAAGAGTGCGAGGAGAGCGACGGGGACACAGTGAAAGAGCTCGAGGAGAGCGATGGGGACTCAGTGAAAGAGCGCGAGGAGAGCGATGGGGACACAGTGAAAGAGCGCGAGGAGAGCGATGGGGACACAGTGAAAGAGCGCGAGGCGAGCGACGGGGACACAGTGAAAGAGCGCGAGGAGAGCGGCGGAGACACAGTGAAAGAGCGCAAGAAGTGCGGCGGGGACACAGTGAAAGAGCGAGAGGAGAGGGCCGGGGACACAGGATAAAAGAGTGCGAGGAGAGCGGTGGGGACACAGATAAAGAGCGCGAGGAGAGTGGCGGGACACAGGATAAAAGAGCGTGAGGAGAGCGACAGGGACACAGGGTGAAAGAGCGCGAGTAGAGTGGCGGGGACACAGTGAAAGAGTGCGAGGAAAGCGAAGGGGACACAGTGAAAGAGCGCGAGGAGAGTGACAGGGACACTGTGAAAAAGCGCGAGGAGAGCGACGGGGACACAGTGAAAGAGCGCGAGGAGAGCGACGGGGATACAGTGAAAGAGTGCGAGGAGAGCGACGGGGACACAGTGAAAGAGCGCGAGGAGAGCGATGGGGACACAGTGAAAGAGCGCGAGGAGAGCAGCGGGGACACAGGATGAAAGAGCGCAAGGAAATCGGCGAGGACACGGTGAAAGAGCGCGAGGAGAACGACAGGGACACAGTGAAAGAGCGCGAGGAGAGCGGTGGGGACACAGTGAAAGAGCACGAGGAGAGCGGCGGGGACACAGGATGAAAGAGCGCGAGGAGAGTGGCGAGGACACAGTGAAAGAGTGCGAGGAGAGCGACAGGGACACAGTGAAAGAGCGCGAGGAGAGCGATGGGGACACAGTGAAAGAGCGCGAGGAGAGCAGCGGGGACACAGTAAAATAGCGCAAGGAGAGCGGTGGGGACACAGTGAAAGAGCACGAGGAGAGCGGCGGGGACACAGGATAAAAGAGCGCGAGGAGAGCGGCGAGGACACTGTGAAAGAGTGCGAGGAGAGCGACGGGGACACAGTGAAAGAGCTCGAGGGGAGCGATGGGGACACAGTGAAAGAGCGCGAGGAGAGCGATGGGGACACAGTGAAAGAGCGCGAGGAGAGCGACGGGGACACAGTGAAAGAGCTCGAGGAGAGCGATGGGGACACAGTGAAAGAGCGCGAGGAGAGCGATGGGGACACAGTGAAAGAGCGCGAGGAGAGCGACGGGGACACAGTGAAAGAGCGCGAGGAGAGCGGCGGAGATACAGTGAAAGAGCGCAAGAAGTGCGGCGGGGACACAGTGAAAGAGCGAGAGGAGAGGGCCGGGGACACAGGATAAAAGAGTGCGAGGAGAGCGGCGGGGACACAGTGAAAGAGCGCGAGGAGAGTGGCGGGACACAGGATAAAAGAGCGTGAGGAGACCGACAGGGACACAGGGTGAAAGAGCGCGAGTAGAGCGGCGGGGACACAGTGAAAGAGTGCGAGGAAAGCGACGGGGACACAGTGAAAGAGCGCGAGGAGAGTGACGGGGACACTGTGAAAAAGCGCGAGGAGAGCGACGGGGACACAGTGAAAGAGCGCGAGGAGAGCGACGGGGATACAGTGAAAGAGTGCGAGGAGAGCGACGGGGACACAGGATGAAAGAGCGCGAGGAGAGCGGCGAGGACACAGTGAAATAGCGCAAGTAGAGCGGTGGGGACACAGTGAAAGAGCGCTTGGAGAGCGACGGGGACACTGGGTGAAAGAGCGCAAGGAGAGCGACGGGGACACTGGGTGAAAGAGCGCGAGGAGAGCGGCGGGGACACAGTAAAATAGCGCAAGGAGAGCGGTGGGGACACAGTGAAAGAGCACGAGGAGAGCGGCGGGGACACAGGATAAAAGAGCGCGAGGAGAGCGGCGAGGACACTGTGAAAGAGTGCGAGGAGAGCGACGGGGACACAGTGAAAGAGCTCGAGGAGAGCGATGGGGACTCAGTGAAAGAGCGCGAGGAGAGCGATGGGGACACAGTGAAAGAGCGCGAGGAGAGCGATGGGGACACAGTGAAAGAGCGCGAGGAGAGCGACGGGGACACAGTGAAAGAGCGCGAGGAGAGCGGCGGGTACACAGTGAAAGAGCGCAAGAAGTGCGGCGGGGACACAGTGAAAGAGCGAGAGGAGAGGGCCGGGGACACAGGATAAAAGAGTGCGAGGAGAGCGGCGGGGACACAGTGAAAGAGCGCGAGGAGAGTGGCGGGACACAGGATAAAAGAGCGTGAGGAGAGCGACAGGGACACTGTGAAAGAGCGCGAGGAGAGCAGCGGGGACACAGTGAAAGAGCGCGAGGAGAGCGACGGGGACACAGGATAAAAGAGCGCGAGGAGGGCGGCGGGGACACAGTGAAAGAGCGTGAGGAGAGCGGCGGGGACACAGGATAAAAGAGCGCGAGGAGAGTGGTGGGGGCACAGGATAAGAGAGCGCGAGGAGAGCAACGGGGACACTGGGTGAAAGAGCGCGAGTAGAGCGGCGGGGACACAGTGAAAGAGTGCGAGGAAAGCGACGGGGACACAGTGAAAGAGCGCGAGGAGAGCGACGGGGATACAGTGAAAGAGTGCGAGGAGAGCGACGGGGACACAGTGAAAGAGCGCGAGGAGAGCGACGGGGACACAGTGAAAGAGCGCGAGGAGAGCGGCGGAGATACAGTGAAAGAGCGCAAGAAGTGCGGCGGGGACACAGTGAAAGAGCGAGAGGAGAGGGCCGGGGACACAGGATAAAAGAGTGCGAGGAGAGCGGCGGGGACACAGTGAAAGAGCGCGAGGAGAGTGGCGGGACACAGGATAAAAGAGCGTGAGGAGACCGACAGGGACACAGGGTGAAAGAGCGCGAGTAGAGCGGCGGGGACACAGTGAAAGAGTGCGAGGAAAGCGACGGGGACACAGTGAAAGAGCGCGAGGAGAGTGACGGGGACACTGTGAAAAAGCGCGAGGAGAGCGACGGGGACACAGTGAAAGAGCGCGAGGAGAGCGACGGGGATACAGTGAAAGAGTGCGAGGAGAGCGACGGGGACACAGGATGAAAGAGCGCGAGGAGAGCGGCGAGGACACAGTGAAATAGCGCAAGTAGAGCGGTGGGGACACAGTGAAAGAGCGCTTGGAGAGCGACGGGGACACTGGGTGAAAGAGCGCAAGGAGAGCGACGGGGACACTGGGTGAAAGAGCGCGAGGAGAGCGGCGGGGACACAGTAAAATAGCGCAAGGAGAGCGGTGGGGACACAGTGAAAGAGCACGAGGAGAGCGGCGGGGACACAGGATAAAAGAGCGCGAGGAGAGCGGCGAGGACACTGTGAAAGAGTGCGAGGAGAGCGACGGGGACACAGTGAAAGAGCTCGAGGAGAGCGATGGGGACTCAGTGAAAGGGCGCGAGGAGAGCGATGGGGACACAGTGAAAGAGCGTGAGGAGAGCGATGGGGACACAGTGAAAGAGCGCGAGGAGAGCGACGGGGACACAGTGAAAGAGCGCGAGGAGAGCGGCGGGTACACAGTGAAAGAGCGCAAGAAGTGCGGCGGGGACACAGTGAAAGAGCGAGAGGAGAGGGCCGGGGACACAGGATAAAAGAGTGCGAGGAGAGCGGCGGGGACACAGTGAAAGAGCGCGAGGAGAGTGGCGGGACACAGGATAAAAGAGCGTGAGGAGAGCGACAGGGACACTGTGAAAGAGCGCGAGGAGAGCAGCGGGGACACAGTGAAAGAGCGCGAGGAGAGCGACGGGGACACAGGATAAAAGAGCGCGAGGAGGGCGGCGGGGACACAGTGAAAGAGCGTGAGGAGAGCGGCGGGGACACAGGATAAAAGAGCGCGAGGAGAGTGGTGGGGGCACAGGATAAGAGAGCGCGAGGAGAGCAACGGGGACACTGGGTGAAAGAGCGCGAGTAGAGCGGCGGGGACACAGTGAAAGAGTGCGAGGAAAGCGACGGGGACACAGTGAAAGAGCGCGAGGAGAGCGACGGGGATACAGTGAAAGAGTGCGAGGAGAGCGACGGGGACACAGTGAAAGAGCGCGAGGAAGGCGGCGAGGACACGGTGAAAGAGCGCGAGGAGAGTGGCGGGACACAGGATAAAAGAGCGTGAGGAGACCGACAGGGACACAGGGTGAAAGAGCGCGAGTAGAGCGGCGGGGACACAGTGAAAGAGTGCGAGGAAAGCGACGGGGACACA
The DNA here is from genome assembly GCF_047496885.1 of Scyliorhinus torazame. Lineage (NCBI taxonomy): Eukaryota > Metazoa > Chordata > Chondrichthyes > Carcharhiniformes > Scyliorhinidae > Scyliorhinus > Scyliorhinus torazame. Next base: position 140,832,693 of record NC_092714.1, on the reverse strand, counting down.
GTGAAAGAGCGCGAGGAGAGTGACGGGGACACTGTGAAAAAGCGCGAGGAGAGCGACGGGGACACAGTGAAAGAGCGCGAGGAGAGCGACGGGGATACAGTGAAAGAGTGCGAGGAGAGCGACGGGGACAGAGGATGAAAGAGCGCGAGGAGAGCGGCGAGGACACAGTGAAATAGCGCAAGTAGAGCGGTGGGGACACAGTGAAAGAGCGCTTGGAGAGCGACGGGGACACTGGGTGAAAGAGCGCAAGGAGAGCGACGGGGACACTGGGTGAAAGAGCGCGAGGAGAGCGGCGGGGACACAGTAAAATAGCGCAAGGAGAGCGGTGGGGACACAGTGAAAGAGCACGAGGAGAGCGGCGGGGACACAGGATAAAAGAGCGCGAGGAGAGCGGCGAGGACACTGTGAAAGAGTGCGAGGAGAGCGACGGGGACACAGTGAAAGAGCTCGAGGAGAGCGATGGGGACTCAGTGAAAGGGCGCGAGGAGAGCGATGGGGACACAGTGAAAGAGCGTGAGGAGAGCGATGGGGACACAGTGAAAGAGCGCGAGGAGAGCGACGGGGACACAGTGAAAGAGCGCGAGGAGAGCGGCGGGTACACAGTGAAAGAGCGCAAGAAGTGCGGCGGGGACACAGTGAAAGAGCGAGAGGAGAGGGCCGGGGACACAGGATAAAAGAGTGCGAGGAGAGCGGCGGGGACACAGTGAAAGAGCGCGAGGAGAGTGGCGGGACACAGGATAAAAGAGCGTGAGGAGAGCGACAGGGACACTGTGAAAGAGCGCGAGGAGAGCAGCGGGGACACAGTGAAAGAGCGCGAGGAGAGCGACGGGGACACAGGATAAAAGAGCGCGAGGAGGGCGGCGGGGACACAGTGAAAGAGCGTGAGGAGAGCGGCGGGGACACAGGATAAAAGAGCGCGAGGAGAGTGGTGGGGGCACAGGATAAGAGAGCGCGAGGAGAGCAACGGGGACACTGGGTGAAAGAGCGCGAGTAGAGCGGCGGGGACACAGTGAAAGAGTGCGAGGAAAGCGACGGGGACACAGTGAAAGAGCGCGAGGAGAGCGACGGGGATACAGTGAAAGAGTGCGAGGAGAGCGACGGGGACACAGTGAAAGAGCGCGAGGAAGGCGGCGAGGACACGGTGAAAGAGCGCGAGGAGAACGACAGGGACACAGTGAAAGAGCGCGAGGAGAGCGGTGGGGACACAGTGAAAGAGTACGAGGAGAGCGGCGGGGACACAGGATGAAAGAGCGCGTGGAGAGCGGCGAGGACACAGTGAAAGAGTGCGAGGAGAGCGACAGGGACACAGTGAAAGAGCGCGAGGAGAGCGATGGGGACACAGTGAAAGAGCGCGAGGAGAGCGACGGGGACACAGTGAAAGAGCGCGAGGAAAGCGGCGGGGTCACAGTGAAAGAGCGCAAGAAGAGCGGCGGGGACACAGTGAAATAGCGAGAGGAGAGGGCCGGGGACACGTGATAAAAGAGCACGAGGAGAACGGCGGGGACACAGTGAAAGAGCGCGAGGAGATTGGCGGGGACACAGGATAAAAGAGCGTGAGGAGAGCGACAGGGACACAGGATGAAAGAGCACGAGGAGAGGGGCGGGGACACAGTGAAAGAGCGCGAGGAGAACGACGGGGACACAGTGAAAGAGCGCGAGGAGAGCGACGGGGACACAGTGAAAGAGTGCGAGGAGAGTGACGGGGACACTGTGAAAAAGCGCGAGGAGTGCGACGGGGACAGAGTGAAAGAGAGCGAGGAGAGCGACGGGGACACAGTGAAATAGCGCGAGGAGAGCGGCGGGGACACTGTGAAAGAGCGCGAGGAGAGCAGCGGGGGCACAGTGAAAGAGCGCGAGGAGAGCGACGGGGACACAGGATAAAAGAGCACGAGGAGGGCGGCGGGGACACAGTGAAAGAGCGTGAGGAGAGCGGCGGGGACACAGGATAAAAGAGCGCGAGGAGAGTGGTGGGGGCACAGGATAAGAGAGCGCGAGGAGAGCAACGGGGACACTGGGTGAAAGAGCGCGAGGAGAGCGGCGGGGACACAGTAAAATAGCGGGAGGAGGGCGGTGGGGTCACAGTGAAAGAGCGTGAGGAGAGCGACGGGGACACAGTGAAATAGCGCAAGTAGAGCGGTGGGGACACAGTGAAAGAGCGCTTGGAGAGCGACGGGGACACTGGGTGAAAGAGCGCAAGGAGAGCGACGGGGACACTGGGTGAAAGAGCGCGAGGAGAGCAGCGGGGACACAGTAAAATAGCGCAAGGAGAGCGGTGGGGACACAGTGAAAGAGCACGAGGAGAGCGGCGGGACACAGGATAAAAGAGCGCGAGGAGAGCGGCGAGGACACTGTGAAAGAGTGCGAGGAGAGCGACGGGGATACAGTGAAAGAGTGCGAGGAGAGCGACGGGGACACAGTGAAAGAGCGCGAGGAAGGCGGCGAGGACACGGTGAAAGAGCGCGAGGAGAGCGACGGGGATACAGTGAAAGAGTACGAGGAGAGCGGCGGGGACACAGGATGAAAGAGCGCGTGGAGAGCGGCGAGGACACAGTGAAAGAGTGCGAGGAGAGCGACAGGGACACAGTGAAAGAGCGCGAGGAGAGCGATGGGGACACAGTGAAAGAGTACGAGGAGAGCGGCGGGGACACAGGATGAAAGAGCGCGTGGAGAGCGGCGAGGACACAGTGAAAGAATGCGAGGAGAGCGACAGGGACACAGTGAAAGAGCGCGAGGAGAGCGATGGGGACACAGTGAAAGAGCGCGAGGAGAGCGACGGGGACACAGTGAAAGAGCGCGAGGAAAGCGGCGGGGTCACAGTGAAAGAGCGCAAGAAGAGCGGCGGGGACACAGTGAAATAGCGAGAGGAGAGGGCCGGGGACACGTGATAAAAGAGCACGAGGAGAACGGCGGGGACACAGTGAAAGAGCGCGAGGAGAGTGGCGGGGACACAGGATAAAAGAGCGTGAGGAGAGCGACAGGGACACAGGATGAAAGAGCACGAGGAGAGGGGCGGGGACACAGTGAAAGAGCGCGAGGAGAACGACGGGGACACAGTGAAAGAGCGGGAGGAGGGCGGTGGGGTCACAGTGAAAGAGCGTGAGGAGAGCGACGGGGACACTGTGAAAAAGCGCGAGGAGTGCGGCGGGGACACTGTGAAAGAGCGCGAGGAGAGCAGCGGGGGCACAGTGAAAGAGCGCGAGGAGAGCGACGGGGACACAGGATAAAAGAGCGCGAGGAGGGCGGCGGGGACACAGTGAAAGAGCGTGAGGAGAGCGGCGGGGACACAGGATAAAAGAGCGCGAGGAGAGTGGTGGGGGCACAGGATAAGAGAGCGCGAGGAGAGCAACGGGGACATTGGGTGAAAGAGCGCGAGGAGAGCGGCGGGGACACAGTAAAATAGCGGGAGGAGGGCGGTGGGGTCACAGTGAAAGAGCGTGATGAGAGCGACGGGGACACAGTGAAATAGCGCAAGTAGAGCGGTGGGGACACAGTGAAAGAGCGCTTGGAGAGCGACGGGGACACTGGGTGAAAGAGCGCAAGGAGAGCGACGGGGACACTGGGTGAAAGAGCGCGAGGAGAGCAGCGGGGACACAGTAAAATAGCGCAAGGAGAGCGGTGGGGACACAGTGAAAGAGCACGAGGAGAGCGGCGGGACACAGGATAAAAGAGCGCGAGGAGAGCGGCGAGGACACTGTGAAAGAGTGCGAGGAGAGCGACGGGGACACAGTGAAAGAGCTCGAGGAGAGCGATGGGGACTCTGTGAAAGAGCGCGAGGAGAGCGATGGGGACACAGTGAAAGAGCGCGAGGAGAGCGATGGGGACACAGTGAAAGAGCGCGAGGCGAGCGACGGGGACACAGTGAAAGAGCGCGAGGAGAGCGGCGGAGACACAGTGAAAGAGCGCAAGAAGTGCGGCGGGGACACAGTGAAAGAGCGAGAGGAGAGGGCCGGGGACACAGGATAAAAGAGTGCGAGGAGAGCGGCGGGGACACAGTGAAAGAGCGCGAGGAGAGTGGCGGGACACAGGATAAAAGAGCGTGAGGAGAGCGACAGGGACACAGGGTGAAAGAGCGCGAGTAGAGTGGCGGGGACACAGTGAAAGAGTGCGAGGAAAGCGACGGGGACACAGTGAAAGAGCGCGAGGAGAGTGACAGGGACACTGTGAAAAAGCGCGAGGAGAGCGACGGGGACACAGTGAAAGAGCGCGAGGAGAGCGACGGGGATACAGTGAAAGAGTGCGAGGAGAGCGACGGGGACACAGTGAAAGAGCGCGAGGAGAGCGATGGGGACACAGTGAAAGAGCGCGAGGAGAGCAGCGGGGACACAGGATGAAAGAGCGCAAGGAAAGCGGCGAGGACACGGTGAAAGAGCGCGAGGAGAATGACAGGGACACAGTGAAAGAGCGCGAGGAGAGCGGTGGGGACACAGTAAAAGAGCACGAGGAGAGCGGCGGGGACACAGGATGAAAGAGCGCGAGGAGAGTGGCGAGGACACAGTGAAAGAGTGCGAGGAGAGCGACAGGGACACAGTGAAAGAGCGCGAGGAGAGCGATGGGGACACAGTGAAAGAGCGCGAGGAGAGCAGCGGGGACACAGTAAAATAGCGCAAGGAGAGCGGTGGGGACACAGTGAAAGAGCACGAGGAGAGCGGCGGGGACACAGGATAAAAGAGCGCGAGGAGAGCGGCGAGGACACTGTGAAAGAGTGCGAGGAGAGCGACGGGGACACAGTGAAAGAGCTCGAGGAGAGCGATGGGGACACAGTGAAAGAGCGCGAGGAGAGCGATGGGGACACAGTGAAAGAGCGCGAGGAGAGCGACGGGGACACAGTGAAAGAGCTCGAGGAGAGCGATGGGGACACAGTGAAAGAGCGCGAGGAGAGCGATGGGGACACAGTGAAAGAGCGCGAGGAGAGCGACGGGGACACAGTGAAAGAGCGCGAGGAGAGCGGCGGAGATACAGTGAAAGAGCGCAAGAAGTGCGGCGGGGACACAGTGAAAGAGCGAGAGGAGAGGGCCGGGGACACAGGATAAAAGAGTGCGAGGAGAGCGGCGGGGACACAGTGAAAGAGCGCGAGGAGAGTGGCGGGACACAGGATAAAAGAGCGTGAGGAGACCGACAGGGACACAGGGTGAAAGAGCGCGAGTAGAGCGGCGGGGACACAGTGAAAGAGTGCGAGGAAAGCGACGGGGACACAGTGAAAGAGTGCGAGGAGAGTGACGGGGACTCTGTGAAAAAGCGCGAGGAGAGCGACGGGGACACAGTGAAAGAGCGCGAGGAGAGCGACGGGGATACAGTGAAAGAGTGCGAGGAGAGCGACGGGGACACAGGATGAAAGAGCGCGAGGAGAGCGGCGAGGACACAGTGAAATAGCGCAAGTAGAGCGGTGGGGACACAGTGAAAGAGCGCTTGGAGAGCGACGGGGACACTGGGTGAAAGAGCGCAGGGAGAGCGACGGGGACACTGGGTGAAAGAGCGCGAGGAGAGCGGCGGGGACACAGTAAAATAGCGCAAGGAGAGCGGTGGGGACACAGTGAAAGAGCACGAGGAGAGCGGCGGGGACACAGGATAAAAGAGCGCGAGGAGAGCGGCGAGGACACTGTGAAAGAGTGCGAGGAGAGCGACGGGGACACAGTGAAAGAGCTCGAGGAGAGCGATGGGGACTCAGTGAAAGAGCGCGAGGAGAGCGATGGGGACACAGTGAAAGAGCGCGAGGAGAGCGATGGGGACACAGTGAAAGAGCGCGAGGAGAGCGACGGGGACACAGTGAAAGAGCGCGAGGAGAGCGGCGGGTACACAGTGAAAGAGCGCAAGAAGTGCGGCGGGGACACAGTGAAAGAGCGAGAGGAGAGGGCCGGGGACACAGGATAAAAGAGTGCGAGGAGAGCGGCGGGGACACAGTGAAAGAGCGCGAGGAGAGTGGCGGGACACAGGATAAAAGAGCGTGAGGAGAGCGACAGGGACACAGGGTGAAAGAGCGCGAGTAGAGCGGCGGGGACACAGTGAAAGAGCGCGAGAAGGGTGGTGGGGACACAGCTGCCGGAGAAGTGTCCTTTAGATTTTCGGCGGGAGCAGTGGCCAGGGGTCTGTCGGGAAGAGTGACATCACAGCAAAGCAGTGACCTGATTGGCTGGTAAGGAATGTGCTCCAATTAGCAGTAGCTGGGAGAAATTTAACTCTTCGTGTGTTGGTAAGTATTGTGATTGGTAAGTAAAATCTTTATTCCTTTCATTTTTTCATTGTTTGATATATTTGTAATCAGTTAAGGTAAAGTGTAAAAATGGCAGGATATCCCAGACCCGTGTTATGCTCCTCGTGCTCAATGTGGGAGTTCGGGGATGTGGCCGATGCCCCTGACTCCTTCATGTGCGGGACGTGTGTCTAGCTGCAGCTCCTGTTAGACCGCCTGACGGCTCTGGAGCTGTGAATGGTCTCACTTTGGAGCATCCGCGATGCTGTGGAGGTCGTGGATAGCACGTTCAGTGAGTTGGTCACACCGCAGATTAGGATTGGTGAGGGAGGCAGGGAATGGGTGACCAAAAGGCAGAGAAAGAGCAGGAAGGCAGTGCAGGTGTCCCCTGCGGCCATCTCCCTCCAAAACAGGTATACCGTTTTGGATACATTTGGGGGAGATGACTCACCAGGGGAAGGCAGTTGTAGCCAGGCTCAAGGCACCGTGGCTGGCTCTGCTGCACAGAAGGGCGGGAAAAAGACTGGCAGGGCTATAATCATAGGGGATTCAATCATAAGGGGAGTAGACAGGTGTTTCTGTCGAGAGTCCCGAATGATATGTTGCCTCCAGGGTGCACGGGTCAGGGATGTCTCAGATTGGCTGCAGGACATACTGAAGGGGGAGGGTTAACAGCCAGTTGTCGTGGTGCAGAAAGGCACCAACAATATAGGTAAAAAACAGGATGAGGTCCTACAATCAGAATTTAGGGAATTAGGAGATAAGTTAAAAAGTAGGACCTCAAAGGTAGTAATCTCAGGATTGCTGCCAGTGCCACGAGACAGTTAGAGTAGAAATTCAAGAATAGTCAGAATGAATACGTGGCTTGAGAGATGGTGCAGGAGGGAGGGGTTCAGATTTTTGGGACATTGGAACCGGTTCTGTAGGCGGTGGGACCATTACAAATCGGATGGTCTACACCTGGGCAGGACTGGAACCAATGTCCTAGGGGGTGCTTTTGCTAACACTGTTGCGGAGGTTTTAAACTAATGTGGCAGGGGGATGGGAACCTGGGGGCGACATTCTCCGACCCCCCTGCCGGGTCGGAGAATCGCCGGGGGCTGGCGTGAATCCAGCCCCCGCCGGTTGCCGAAGTCTCCGGCACCGGATATTCGGCGGGGGAAGGAATCGCGGCGCGCCGGTTGGCTCCCGACCTGGCTGGCAGCTCCCAGACCCATCCTGCTCCGAAAACACGTGTGGGCGCACAAATTGGACCCATTGGTCGAGAGGGTCCATCTCCACCATGCCCACCCTCAGTATGCCTACGTGGCGTACCCCGACGGCCGACAGGATATGGTCTCCCTACGGGACCTGGCGCCTGCTGGATCCCCCCCCCCGCCACCAGTCCCACCCTCCCTCCCACCGGCGCACCCCACCGCCGCCCCCTTCCCAGGTGAATCAGTTCTTCCACCGGCCCCGTCTAGGCCCTCCCGCCCACCGGTGCACCCCACAGCCGCCCCCTTCCCAGGTCAGCCGGTCCTTCCATCGGCCCCGTTTAGGGCTGATGAAGCTGCCACAGAAGCCAAAACCATGCTCCCGGAGTCACAGGCGCCCGAACCTCCACTGGCATCACCACCAAAGCTACGACGATCGCAGAGGACGACCAGGGTCCCCGATCGACTAATTGCTTCATTTTGAAATGTACATTACTGTTGTAAATAGTTCAGATGTAATAAGGCAAAACGCTGTACAGAGTTATTACAGTACCTTCATAACTGTAACTTCTACCTCTTTACCACGTTGTAATACGAAGCCACCACCCCCGCCGGACTCTTTTTTAACAGGGAGTGAATGTGGTAGTCTGTGTTAGAAGGATTACGGTACCTGGTAATGCCGGAATACCATTGGTGGAGAATGTACTTGTTCCCATTGGTTAAGCCTGTATGTTAGCTCCGCCCTGCACGGCGGGGTATAAGAGCCCGTGCCGTCCCAGCAGCTTTCTTCTGTACCTGCGCTGCTGGGGGAAACATCTAGCGTATTAAAGCCTTCAATTGTCTCCAATCTCGCTTCTGGAGTTACTGATCGTGCATCAGGGAGGCTCTAAAGGCGGTGGTGAGGAGTGAGGTGATCTCGTTTAAGGCCAGGGTGGACAATGAGGAGAGTTTGGAGTGGCAGAGGGTAATAGATGAGATGCTGGAGGTAGATAGGATGAATGCAGAAGATGGGGACCCAGCGAAGTTGGAAAAGAGGAAGGAACTACAGGCGAGCTTTGACTGACTACCAGGAAGGCGGTGCACCAACTGAGGCGAGCAAGGTGTGCAGTTTACGAGCATTGAGAGAAGGTTAAAGTATGTTAGCGGGTCAGCTTCGGAGGGAGGCAGCGGTAAGGGAAATTGTTCAGGTGAGGGACAGGGCAGGGAAGTTGGTGGTGCTCCGGATCTGATTAACAAGGTTTTTGAGGAATTTTATGAGAGGCTGTACAGGTCCGAGCCACCTGGGGGAGACCGTGGGATGCAGGAATTTCTAGATGGGTTGGAGTACCCGAGGTTAGGGGAGGGGGACTAGGCTACATTAGAAAGAGCGATAGTGGAGCAGGAGATAAAGGATGCGATTGGGAGGATGCAGTCGGGGAAGGTGGCAGGGCCGGATGGGTTTCCGGTGGAATATTATAAAAAATTCAAGGATAAGCTGGCACCCCTGATGGTGGGGATGTTTGGGGAGGTGATAGGGAAGGAGGTGTTACCACAAACTTTGGGGCAGGCATCGATTTCCCTGTTGCTTAAAAAAGATAAGGATCCAACGGAGTGTGGGTCGTATAGGCCCATATCACTTTTAAACATGGACGCAAAAGTATTGGTGAAGGTACTGGCAGGTAGGCTAGAGGAGTGCCTCCCGAAGGTGATAGGTGAAGATCAGACGGGGTTTGTGAGAGAGAGGCAGCTCTTTTCAAATTAGAAGGGTATTGAACGTGGTTATGGCACCGGCAGAGGGGAAGGAAACAGAGGTGGTTGTGACATTGGACGCCGAGAAAGCGTTTGACCGGGTAGAATGATGGTACTTGATGGCAGTTCTGGAGCGGTTTGGGATTGGACCAATATTTGTGGACTGGGTAAAGCTACTATATAAGGAGCCGAGGGCGAGTGTCCGCACAAATACCATCATCTCGAGATACTTTTCTCTCCACCGTGGGACTAGGCAGGGATGTCCTGTGTCCCCCCCTGCTGTTTGCACTCACGATTGAGCCGTTGGCCATCGCGTTAAGAAGTTCGGGGGTATGGAAAGGGATAGTGCGGGGGGGGGGGGGGGGGGGACAGAGGATAGGATGTCCTTATATGCTGATGACTTGTGTCGGAACCGAGTGTGTCAATAGGGGGAATATCGGAGCTGCTTCGGGTGTTTGGGTCTTTCCCGTGGTACAAATCAAATCTAGACAAGAGTGAGTATTTTGTGGTGTCTCAGCCGGGGGTGGGGGCAGGGGTGGGGTGGGCTGCCATTCCGTAGGGCAGGGACTCACTTTAGGTACCTGGGGGTGCAGGTTGCCCGGGAGTGGGGGGGGGGGGCTCCGCAGGTACAACATTTCTAGTTTGGTGAGGAGAGTGAAAGCTGATCTGGCAAGGTGGGATGGTCTCCCTCTGTCACTGGCGGGTTGGTTACAGGAGGTTAAAATGAACGTGTTGCAGCGATTTCAGTTTATTTTCCAATGCCTGCCGATTTTCCTGCCAAAGGCATTTTTCAGACAGATTGAAGGGATGATTACCTCATTCATATGGGGAAGGAAGGTGGCCCCGAGTTAGAAAGGTGCTGCTCCAGAGGGGAAGGCAGGCAGGGGGTTTGGGTCTTCCGAACCTGATGTATTATTCCTGGGCAGCAAATGTGGAGAAGGTGCGGAGCTGGGTCAGAAGGGTTGATTCCCAGTGGGTCAGAATGGAGGGGAGTTTGTGTAGGGGGTCGGGATTGAAGGCGCTAGCAACAGCGCCGCTCCCGATAGCCCCAGGGAAATACTCGGGGAGTCCGGTAATAATAGCTTCATTGAGAATTTGGAGGCAGTTTCGCCAACACTTTGGGTTGGGGGCAGGGCCAGGGAAATGCAGATTCGAGGGAACAACAGATTTGAGCCAGGGAAGTGGGACGGAAATTTTCGGAAATGGGAGGAGAAGGGGATTAAGACACTAAAAGATTTGTTTCTTGGGGTCAGTTTGCAGGATTGAAGGAGCTGGGAGCGAAGCATGGGCTGGAGCAGGGGGAAATGTTCAGATACATGCAGGTTTGAGATTTTGCCAGAAAGGAGCTGCAGAGCTTCCCGGTAGAGCCGGCCTCCACATTGCTGGAGGAGGTGCTGACGACAGGGGGACTGGAGAAGGGGGTAGTGTCAGCGGTTTACGGGGCTACTTTGGAAGAGGAGAAGGCACCACTGGAAGTGATCAAAGCAAAGTGGGAGGAAGAGTTGGGAGAGGGTATGGAGTAGGGGTTCTGGTGTGAGATGCTCGGAGATTGAACACCTCCACCTCGTGCGCGAGGTTGGGGCTGATATAGCTGAAGATGGTGGAAAGAGCACACCTCACAAGGGCGAGGATGAGCCAGCTCTTTGAGGTGGTAGAAGTGTGTGTGAACGTTGTGGGGGGGGCCACAAATCAAGTTCATATGTTTTGGTCCTGTCCAAAGCTAGAGGATTATGGAAGGTGGTTTTTAGGGTAATCTCTAAAGTGGTGCACGTGAAACTGTACCCAGGCCCCCGGGAGACCATATTCGGGGTGTCGGATCAACCAGGGTTGGGAACGGGTGCGGAGGCAGATGTTGTAACCTTCGCCTCATTGATCGCCCGAAGGTGGATCCTGTTGGGATGGAGGGCGACCTCTCCAACCAGTGGCGTGGCGTGGTGGGGGGACCTGCTGGAATTCCTGACTCTTGAGAAGGTTACGTTTGAACTGAGGGGAAGGATGGTTGGGTTCTACAATTCATGTGCATTATTCATTATGCACTTTCAAGAATTGGATAACATCGAACATTAGTTGGTGGGGGGCAGGGTTGGGAGGGTTGGGGGGAGTGGGACTGTATGTGTTAATGGTGACTATGGGTGATTCCTGATTCCTTTTTGTTATTTGTTTATGTTAACATGCAGGCAGTTGTTTGAGGGTTGGTGTGAGGAAGGGAATGTTGTTGTTGATATGGGGATTGACATTATATTCGTTACTGCTTATTGTTTATTGTTGCTGGGTGCAAATTTGGGAGAAAATGTGAAAAAGGAGGAGAATAAAAATATTTTTTTAAAAAGGAATGAGGGGGGCGGAGAAACCACTAGTAAACTCCTAGTATAAATAAAGCTGGCCAGTTCAGGAACCAGCAGGAAGGAGTATGTAGCAAGGGAAGTTACTGCTACTGTTATGTATATATGTTATAGTAAATAAATGTTATTACTTTGTATCCTTAAAACTCGTGCTGGATTATTCGCGGCCCTTACAAAACTGGCGACGAAGGTTAAAGTGAATAGCTTTAACTAATCCTGAGGACGTGGAGACGGAGGACAACTGCCTGCAGCTGCATTGTGTGGCAGCTCCCCGTGTGGCCCCCATTAAGGTGACAGTACGGGTCAATGGCCACCCGCTTGAGATGGAGTTGGATACTGGCGCAGCGGTCTCCGTGATCGCCCAGAGGACATTCGACCGCATCAAGCAGGGTATACAGACCCTTACATTAACCGACTCACAGGCCAGGTTGGCCACCTACACGGGGGAACCACTGGACATTGCAGGAACTACAATGACCCCTGTTGTCTATGGACGCCAGGAGGGGCGTTTCCCACTTATCGTGGTGCGCGGCCATGGGCCCAGCCTGTTGGGTCGGGACTGGTTGCGCCATTTGCGGTTGCAATGGCAGCACATCCTCCAAACAGTTTCTGAAGGGTTGACTGAGGTACTAGGACGATACCCAGATGTATTCCAGCCTGGTTTGGGGAAAATAAAAGGGGCCGTAGCCCGTATCCAAGTTGAACCAGGAGCCACGCCGCGCTATTTCCGGGCACGCCCAGTGCCTTACGCTTTGCTCGAGAAGGTAGAAGGGGAGCTCACTCGTTTGTAGAGTTTGGGTATTATCAGGCCCGTCCATTTTGCTGACTGGGCAGCACCAATTGTACCTGTAATGAAGCCAGATGCCACAGTTCGCTTGTGTGGCGACTATAAACTTACAGTGAATACGGTTTCCTGACTCGACCGATATCCAATGCCTCGCATAGAGAATCTCTACGCGAAACTTGCAGGTGGACTCTCGTTCACAAAATTAGATATGAGTCACGCCTACCTGCAGTTGGAGCTGGACCCTGCCTCCCAACCATATGTAACGATTAATACACACCGGGGCCTGTATGAATATACACGGTTGCCCTTTGGAGTATCCTCTGCCTGCGCAATTTTTCAACGTGTTATGGAGGGCATTTTGAGAGGTTTGCCACGTGTGGCTGTCTACCTAGATGACGTTTTGATTACAGGGACGTCGGAGCAGGAACATTTGGAAAATCTGGAGGCTGTCCTTAGACGCCTTTCGGAGGCTGGAGTCCGTTTACGTCGCACAAAGTGCGTATTTCAGGCAAAGGAAGTAGTCTACCTAGGTTATCGGGTGGACCGCGAAGGTCTGCACCCCGTCGCAGAGAAGGTGCGTGCAATTCAACATGCCCCCGCCCCGACTGACACTTCGCATCTTCATTCTTTTCTCGGTCTCGTAAACTATTACGGGAAGTTCCTCCCCAATCTGGCAACTACGCTGGCCCCTTTGCACCTTCTGCTAAAGAAAAATCACACCTGGGTTTGGGGTGAGCCGCAAGAAACCGCTTTCCGGCGGGTAAAGCAACAATTGTCGTCGTCTGGGTTACTAACCCACTATGATCCTGGAAAGCCTTTGCTCGTCACATGTGATGCATCCCCGTATGGTATTGGGGCCATCCTGTCCCACAAGATGGAGAACGGGGCCGAACGACCGATAGCTTTCGCCTCCCGCACATTGACTGCAGCGGAGAAAAAGTACGCGCAGATCGAGAAGGAGGGCCTGGCAGTGGTTTTTGCGGTGAAACGCTTCCACCAGTACGTGTATGGCCGCCATTTCACTATCGTGACTGATCATAAGCCCCTGCTGGGGCTATTCAGAGAGGATAAGCCAATACCGCCCATTGCTTCTGCACGGATCCAGCGCTGGGCTTTGTTGCTTGCTGCATACGAGTATTCTCTGGAGCACAAACCAGGTACGCAGATAGCAAATGCTGTCGCACTGAGCCGATTGCCTTTATCGACCGGCCCCATGTCGACCCCCATGACCGGTGAGGTGGTTGCAACCCTAAATTTTATGGACACCTTGCCTGTCACGGCATCACAGATCCGTGAGTGGACCCAGACGGAGCCAGTCCTGTCAAAGGTTCGGCACATAGTCCTGTTTGGTGGGCAGCATAGACAGCTCCCAGGCGAGTTGCGGGCATTTTCCTCCAAGCTGTCAGAATTCAGCGTGGAAGACTGCATCCTCTTGTGGGGGACGCGTGTGATTGTCCCGGAAAAAGGCCAGGAGCTGATACTATCAGACTTGCACAATGGGCATCCAGGCGTGACGAAAATGAAAATGTTGGCCCGGAGTTATGTCTGGTGGCCAGGCCTTGACACCGACATTGAGAAGGTGGCCCAAAACTGCTCCATTTGCCAGGAGCATCAGAAGCTTCCGCCAGCCGCGCCCCTACATCACTGGGAATGGCCAGGGCGGCCTTGGGCACGCTTGCATGCAGACTTCGCAGGCCCTTTTCAAGGATCCATGTTCCTTCTACTAATTGACGCCCAGTCCAAATGGCTAGAGGTGCATAAGATGCAGGGGACAACGTCCTACGCAACAATTGAAAAGATGCGTTTATCGTTTAGTACGCATGGCCTCCCCGAGGTGCTGGTTACGGATAACGGCACTCCATTCACGAGTGAGGAGTTTGCGAGGTTCACGAAGATGAACGGCATCTGCCATGTCCGCACTGCCCCTTACCACCCGGCTTCAAATGGGTTGGCAGAGCGCGCAGTGCAGACATTCAAAAGAGGCCTAAAGAAGCAGTCTTCCGGATCAATGGACACGAGACTGGCTCGCTTTTTGTTTACGTACAGGACCACCCCCCATGCAGTGACTGGAGTAGCTCCCGCAGAACTCCTAATGGGCCGGAGACTTCGCACCCGCCTTAGTATGGTTTTCCCGGACATTGGCGCAAAAGTACGCCGCACACAAGAACGGCAGGGACAGGGATTTTCTCGGCATCGGCCGATAAGGCAGTTTGCACCCGGTGACCCAGTGTTCGTTCGGAATTTTGCTGGTGGTGCCCAATGGGTTCCTGGTGTAATCTTTCGCCAAACGGGCCCTATATCTTACCAAGTGCAAGCCCAGGGTCGTCTCCAGCGAAAACATGTAGACCACGTTCGGTCCAGAAGACCATCCCCTCAAAAGATTCCCCGCCCCCGGAGCTCATTTCAACAGCTGCAGAGACCAGAGACAAGGGAAGGTAGTCCTCACAATCTTCCACTGGTGCCTCACTCGAAGCCTGCGCAGGTCGTGACGGGACCGAATGGAGATAGAGACGCTGACATGACGGAGGCAGCAGACTCTGACTCCGAGATGGAGACACAGGATGCATCAGAGGGGGAATCCTCGGGTCCACGGGCCGTGGATGTACAACCGCGCCGTTCATCACGGAAGCGCCGGTCTCCGTCTCGTTACACGCCGCCTGATCCAGCGCCGCGTGCAAATGGTGTCCGGCCTGCGGCCAAACGAGTCCAACGCCCTCCTTCGCCAGGGTCTTCGGTGGATTCCTTGGACTTTGGGGGGGAGGGATGTTATAACCTGCCTACTTACCATTGGCTGGGGACTAATGACTATCCCACAATCCTGTGGGAGTATGAGCTTCCCCAATGAGGGGGGCGGAGAAACCACTAGTAAACTCCTAGTATAAATAAAACTGGCCAGTTCAGGAACCAGCAGAAAGGAGTATGTAGCAAGGGAAGTTACTGCTACTGTTATGTATATATGTTATAGTAAATAAATGTTATTACTTTGTATCCTTAAAACTCGTGCTGGATTATTCGTGGCCCTTACAAAACCCAGCATCTGCAGTATTTTCCTTTTGTATTAAGCTCTTAGCTAATGTGTGAAATGAAAGTTACACGTCTACTAAATGCAAGGAACAGAGGAAGATGTTCCCAGGCCAGATGTGTAATATATATTTTAAATGTTTTTGTTGAGATTTTTGTGGTCTACAAAACAAGTTAAGTATGGCCAAACAGTAGGAGACAGAGGAAAAAAAAAGAAAAATGTTTACGTATCGGTCGGTTTCAACTGCTTTATAAAACAAAACATACATTGTTGTTCTTTCTCTTGCATTATATGGCGGTTGTGGTTTCCTGTTTTTTGTTCCCCACTGGTTTTGTGGGTCTGGCTGTTGCCCCTGCCATCCCCTCCCCTTTTTTCTCTTTTCTTGCCACCCCCCACCCCTCCCCTGCCATGCTTCCTTTATCGGACATGGTTGGGTTCCATGTTCCCTGCCCCCCCCCCCTCCCCTTTCCTCCCACCCCCCTCCATATTGTGTCATGGCTACCCCTTCCTGTTCTTTGGCTTCCTAGTAGTTGGCTACAAACAGGTCTTGGAACAACCGAGTGAATGACTCCCACGTTTTGTGGAAGCCTTCTTCCAACCCTTGAATGGTGAATTTAATTTTCTTCATCTGCAGGAATTCCGAACCGACAGGTCGGACAACCAGTCTGCAGCTTTGGGTGGTGCTGCTGACCACCAGCCGAACAGGATTCTCCAGTGGGCCACTAGGGAGGCAAAGGCAAGGACGCCGGCCCTCCTCCCCATGAAGAGATCTGGCTGTTCTGAAACCCCACAGACTGCCACTCTTGGGCATGGCTCCATCCTCATTCCCATCACTTTAGACGTTGCCTCAAAGAAGGCTGCCCAGAATCCAACAAGTCTGGGGCAAGACTAGAACATGTGGGCGTGGTTGGCCGGGCCTCCTTGGCATTGTTCGCATTTGTCATCCACCTCCAGGAAGAACCTGCTGATTCGGGTTCTGATTAAGTGGGCTCTGTGTACCACTTTTAGCTGCATCCGGCTTAGCCTTACATATGTGGAGGTGGAGTTGACCCTGTGTAGGGTCCAGAGTCCCCACCCTATTTTAAACCCCAAGTCCTCCTACCACTTCTCCCTTGTCTCGTCCAGTTGGGTGTTGGCCCCCCTTTAGCAGTCTCCCGTACTTATCACCACAGTTCCCTTTGCCTATGATGTCCGCATCCAGCAGGTCCTCTCGGAATGAATGTTGTGGTGGTCATGGGTACGTATTTGTTTCCCTTCGTATAAAGTTTTTGAGTTGTAGGTACCTAAGTTTGTTTCTTCCCGTCAGCTGGAATCTTTCTGTCAGCTCTTCGAGCATTGTTAACCTGTTGTTGGTGTAAAAGTCCCTAACTGTCAGCGTCCCCCATCCTGTCTCCACCTTTTGAAGGTGGCGTCCATGGTCGCCGGGGTGAACCTGTGGTTGTTGCTGATTGGGGCTTTGTCGGACAACTCAGTTAGCCCGAAATGCTGTTGCACTTGGTTCCACGACCAGAGTGTTGCTACCACCACTGGACACATTGAATATTTGTTCGGTGGGGATGGGAGTGCCGCAGTAGCTAGGGTCCAGAGGGAGGTCCTTCTGCAGGAGCCCTCCTTCATGAGCACCCACTCGGCCTCTGGCTCCTTTATCCACCCCTTTACCCTCTCCGCAGTTGCCGCCTGTCATCATATACACCAGTATATCATGGTGCAGATGCACACACTGATGGACACACAACGGGACCAATCAACACACACACACCGCAGCCAATCACCAGTGAGAGCACACGCACTATAAAGACAGGAGGCATCAGAGTTCCCGCTCATTCGAGCTATAGCTTCCTAGTAGGACAGAGCTCACAGCCTGCAGCACAGATATTCACCATGTGCTGAGTGCATAGACTAGTTAGGACAAGGCACAGGTCTTTAGTTCAATCTAATATCGTGTTAACCCACAGTGAAAGTATGTTAAACAGTTTCTGACTTAATAAAATAGTGTTGCACTATTTTAAGTGTTGGTGGCCTGTATGTGTTCCACGGATCCAGAGCGCCCAACACAACACCGCCCAGTGATAATAATGCAAGTTTGGGAGGGCTAAGCCACCCATGGATCTCATTCTCTGCAGTACTTTCTTTGAGGTCCTTGTGTTCTCAATCCCGCCCCCCCTCCTAACCCCCAACATACAAACGCCATAATCAGTTTGTCTGGTGAATTGAAGAAGGCCTTGGGGATGTAGATCGGAATGGATCTGAACGGGAAGAGGTACCTGGGCAGTACGTTCATTTTGATTGTCTGCACCCTCCCCGCCAGGGAGAGTGGGAGTGTGTTTCATCTTTGCAACGTCCATTTTTATTTCCTCCGTCAGACTGGTCAGGTTCCACTTGTGGATCCCCGAGTAGCAGAATTTGTATTGGGCTTGTTTAAACGGCAGCTCCTCCAGCTCTGTCCCTCCCCCTTGCGGTATCCCCGGGAAGGTCTCGCTTTTGCTCAGGTTAAGTTTGTAGCCCGAGAAGGCTCCAAACTCTCTCAAGAGCGCCATGATTCCTTCCATGCTGCTTTGTGGGTCCGAGATGCATAGGAGCAGGTCATTTGCATAGGGCGAGACTCTGTGCTCTCTGTCTCCTCTCTGGAGATTTTTTTGCCACCCTAAGCGTGATACCCAGTGGTTCAATTGCCAGGGCGAACAGCAGCCAGGATAACAGGCATTCCTGCCTTGTGCCTTTGTGCAGCTGAAAGTACTTAGAGCTGGTGGTATTTGTAATCTCGCCATGGGAGCATTGTACAAGAGTTTCACCCAGTCGGTGAACCGTGTTCCAAGCCTGAACCACTCCAGTACCTCTATGTGGTACTTCCATTCGACTCTGTCGAAGGCCTTTCCTCTCCCTGGATGAGGCCGTCTCCTCAGGTATTCTCTCCCCGGATGGGGTCATGAACACGTCCAGCAGTCGCCTGATGTTAGATGTCAGCTGCCTACTCTTGACAAAGCCGTCTGGTCTTCTGCTACTACCTCTGGTACGCAGTCCTCCAGCCTTTTGGCTAGGATCTTAGCCAGTATTTTCATGTCTGCGTTCAGCAACGAGATGGGTCTGGAGGAACCGCATTATGTTGGGCCTTTGTCTTTCTTAGGTATCAGCAAGACTGAAGCTTGTGCCAGCGTAGATGGCAGTGTGCCCCTCGCCAGTGAGTTTGCGAACATCTCCCGCAGGTGCGGGGCCAGAGCTGTCGCAAATTTTTTGTAGAAGTCCGCCGGGAAACCGTCCGGTCCTGGTGCCTTCCCCGCCTGCGTGGAGCTGATACTCTCCATGACATCTCCAGTTCTAGCGGTGCTTCCAGTACCCGTCTCCTAACCTCCCCCACGACTGGCATGTCCAGTCCATCGAGGAACTGCTAAAGTCCCCTGCGGAGGGCTGGGAGGTGTACAGCCTCCAGTACAAGGTCTCTAATGCTTTGTTGACTTTTTGCAGCTCGGCTAATAGTTTGCCTTTGCTGTCCCTAATCTGGGCTATTTCCCGCGTGGCTGCCTGCTTTCTCAGCTGGTGAGCCAGCAGGCGGCTGGCTTTGTCTCCGTGCTTGTACAGGGTCCCTCGTGCCTGGCGGAGCCGGTGCACTTCTCTCCTCCTGGAGAGCAGGTCAAAGTCCATTTATAGCTTTTTCCTCTCCGCCAGGAGCTCAACGGTCGGGTCCTCGGAGTATTGCCGGTCTACCTGCAGTATGGAGTCGACGAGCTGTTGCCCAGCCACCCCCTCTTCCCTATCTCTCCGTGTTTTGTAAACTATAATTTCAGCCCTGATCACAGCCTTCAATGTCTCCCAGAATGCGAAGGGTGAAACCTCCTCATTCTGATTGTTAGTAATATACTCGTCTATGGCCTGTGATATTTTCTTGCAGAAAGCCTTATCGGCCAGGAGGGCCGTGTCAAACCTCCATGGGGGTCGTTGGGCACAGCTCGTCTCCAACCTCGTATCCACGTAATGTGGAGCTGGTCAGAGATTACGATCGCGGAATATTCCGCTCTTACTAGCTATGGAAGCATCGATTTTTTTTCTCCCACAAAGAAATTAAAGAACAGACATTATGTACTTGGGAGAAGAAGGAGAACTCCTTCTCCCCTAGGTGAGTGGATCGTCATGGGTCCATCACCCCCATCTGTTGCATGAATGTTCTTTCGCCATGTTGGAGGTCTTTCCCGTTTTGGGATTCAACCTGTCCGTCCATGGGTCCTGTACAATTCAAATCTCCTTACCCATGAGCAGTCGGTGTGTGTCGACGTGGGGGATTTCCATCACGGTCTTCTTTACAAACTCCATGCCACCCCAGTTGGGACCGTACACATTCACCAGGACCACCGGTGCCCCATCCAGGATACCGCTGACTAGGATCTACCATCTCTCTGGGTCCGTAACTGTCCTTATCGCAGTAAACATCGTCCTCTTATTTAGCAGCATGGCTACTCTCCTGGCACTCGTCCCAAAGCAGGAGTGGTAGATCTGTCCTACCCAGCCCTTCCTTACCCGCAGTCAGCCCTTCTCCCTCAGGTGCGGCTCTTGGAGGAAGACTATGTCGACTTCCATTCCCTTCAGCTGGGCGAAGACTCTGGATCTTTTCATTGGGCCATTAAGTCCCCTGATGTTCCAGCTGACTATCCTGATGGGGGTTTTTGTCCCCCCCGCTCCTGTGGGATCAACCATACTTACCTGGTTTCCCTTTCTTAGGGGGCAGTCCAAAATGGCCTGGGCACTGTTCCTCCCTTGAGGTCAGACTCCTGCACTCCGGGGTTTCGCTTTGTTCGGGGACCCTCCAAAGTGGTTGCTTACAGCACCATTTTGTTCCAAGACGCCACGGGTGTCCTGTTGTAGCCAGACTGATGCCCTCAGTCTTTCTTTACCCATCTCTCCCCTGTGACTTTGTCTCCCTCCTCCTATCTTCTTCCCCCCCATACCCTATAGCTGCCCCCCCCCTTCTCCCTTCCCCCTGCTTCTTCCCCTAGCTGTCCTCCTATTCCCGAGGTCTGCCCACCCCCCTTGCCAGGTGCTTTCCCCCTTGCAGGAGATGCGCTGCAGCGCCTCTCTCCTGCTTGCTTCCCGGTGCTAGCTACCTCGCTAATGTAGTGGCCTCCTCCCAGGGCTGGTTGTGTGTCCCCCCATCGCCCAATCCTTGGGCTCCCAGTCCACCGTTCCCCTCACCTTCTACAATTTGTTGCACTCATTCATTTCTCCCTCTCTTTCCACTCTCGTCCCCAGAACGAGGCTGCACACTCCCGCACAAAGTAGTCGATGTGGCGATGTGGCGAGAGTTCACAGTTGGCTGTACAGAAGGTAAAAAATAAACATTGAGCACTAAGAGTCTCTTCATTGCTGCCCCTGCTGCGGCTTCTCTAGTCCGTTCTCCGTGACGAACTTGTCCGCATCCACAGGGGCCTTGAAGAAGTGCTCCCTGCCTTGGAACGTGACCCAGAGCTTGGTTGGGTACAGCATCCCAAACCGAACGCCATTTTTGTACAGCACGGCCGTTGCTCTATTAAATTCTACCTGGCGCTTGGCCAGGTCGGCTCCAATGGCCTGATAAATCCGAATCCAGTGGCCTTCCCAGTTACAGGGCGGGATTCTCCGACCCTCTGCCGCGTCGGAGAATCGCCGGGGGGGGGCAGCGTGAATCCCGCCCCGCCGCTCCGACGCCGACTGCTGGGATCACAGCGCGCCGGTTGGAGGCCGTTGGCAGCGCCCCCCCCCCCCCCCCCCGGTAATTCTCCGGGCCCTGATGGGCTGAGGCTGCCCGTTTTTGGCCAGTCCCGCAGGCGTGGATTAGAAATGGTCCATGGCTTGGAGGGCGGCTAGTGGGGCCCTCGGAGGGGGCACGCTGGTATCCAGCCGGGGCAGGCCCTTTCCCTCCCTGCCGGCCTGTGTAAGGCTCCGCCACGGCCAGCGCGGAGAAGAAACATGCCAGCGGTCCTGCGCATGCGCCAACTCGCATCGGCCAGCGGAAGCCCTTCAGCATCAGTTGGCACAGCGCCAACCCCTCCAGCGCCGGCCTAACCCCTGGAAGTGCGGAGGATTCCGCAACTTCCGGGCAGTCCGACGCCTGAGTGGTTCACGCCGCTCTTTGGCGCCGGCACGGGCCGCCCCGCCGAGTCCAGGAGAATCCCGGCCACAGCGCAGGATTCGTTCCTGGCCCTGGTATCGGTGCATTTTGGCGATTATCACCCTCGGCTGGTCCCCGGCTTTGGGCGAAGTGACCGGTACGCTCTGTCGATTTCTGGTGGGTTGGGGAAACTATCCCTTCCCACCAGGTTGCCCAGTATTTAGGCCACATAGTCTGTTGGGTTCTTACTTCGATCCCTTCCAGTATGCCCATGCTTCGGAGGTTTTACCACCTCAACCGGTTCACCTGGTCCTCGATTTTCCCTTTTCGATTCCCCTGAGTCGTGACCAGCTTTGCCACCTCCTTCTCCAGGTCGCCCTGGTCTGTTGCACCCTTTCCAGCTCCTTGATGGTTTCCTCCTGGGCTTCCAGTCACCTCTCCGCCTAATCCAGGGCCACCTGCATGGTTGCCACCGCAGCTTGAATGTCCCAATGCTCTCTCAATTCTCTTCAAAGAAACATCCTCCTCTCATCCCCTGGTGTGTGGGGGGGGGGGGGGGGGGGGTCTCGTGTGGTGGGCTGGTCCCTCTCTCTCTGGTGAAGCCCGAGTCTCGCCACCTCGTGCGTCGGCCGGTTTGGTCATTTGCTTATCCAGGCTTTTTCCGCTCCTGGTTGACACTTGTCCTCTGGCTTAGGGGTGATCTTATAGAGGTCTACAAAATAATGAGGAGCATAGATAAGTCAGATAGTCGACATCTTTTCCCAAAGGTAGAGGAGTCTAGAACTAGAGGGCACAAGTTTAAGGTGAGAGGGGAGAGATACAAAAGAGACCAGAGGTTTTCACACAGAGGGTGGTGAGCATCTGGAACGAGCTGCCAGAGGCAGTGGTAGAGGCGGGTACAATTTTATCATTCAAAAAACAGTCAGACAGTTACATGGGCAGGGTGAATGTATAATTACTGATAATTCACCAGTGCACTGTGTTATGTTATTAACCCTGTGGGCTCTACCTATGGGCCATTGTGTGGCTTCACCCACAGGGGATATGTTGGGGCATGTGCGGGCTCCACCCATGGCTCCACCCCCTTTACAGGACGTATAAGAGCTGCTGACCTGCGGGGCCGCCTTCAGTACTGTACCGGTCACAGGCAGGCTCAGTTCTAAGCTGATTAAAAGCACAGTTTACTTCTCCACGTCTCTTCGAGTGAATTGATGGTCGCATCAATTTAATCAGCTTAAAATACTACTATGGAATCAGCCCTCAAACCTGACAGACTGGAACTCGATCCACTCGAGGCCGCGGAGGCGAAAGAAATGTTTTCACATTGGCTTCGATGCTTCAAGGCCTATCTCGCCACGTCGTCTATGCCATCTGTCACTGACGAACAGAAGCTGAGCCTCCTCCACGCACGGGTGAGCCATCGCATTTCTGTCCAGCTCGACGAAGCCGCTTCCTATACAGAGGCCCTCGCACTACTCGAACGCCTCTATGTGCGACCTGTGAACGAGGTATACGCGCGACACGTCTTCACCACTCGCCACCAGCGCCCCGGGGAGTCGCTAGATGATTACCTACGCGACCTCAAAGCCCTCGCGCGCAACTGTAACTACCAGGCCGTTACGGCCACTCAGCACATGGAGATCGCCGTCCGAGACTTTTACGTGGCGGGGGTCCGATGGAACTATGTGAGACAGGGCCTGCTCAAAAAAGGGGCCCAGGACATGGACGACACGGTAAAACTGGCTACCTCTCTAGAGGCCGCTTTTCAGGGCCTTACTGCGTTCCCGGCTGATCACGCGACCCCCTCGTGGGCCCCCAACCCGAGACTACCCCAGGCCTGTGCTGCGCGGCCGCCCGCCCATTATGGGGGGCTACCCTGCTACTTTCGCGGCCAGTCCCAACACCCCCGACTGCACTGCCCGGCCCGCAACACGAACTGCAGCAGCTGCGAGTGAAAAGGACACTTCGCCAAGGTCTGCCTGGCCAGGCCTAAGAACTCGAACTCACAGACCCGATCCACAGACTCACAGGCCCGCAGACCCCGCAAGGTGGCAGCGTGTCTGCCGCTTCCGCCTCCGCATAACATGTGCGACTCATGGGGCCGCCATCTTGGCCATCCTACCACACGCGGCCGGCCACGTGCGATCCATGGGGGCCGCCATCTTGGACGCCATCTTCCTCACCGCCCACCACGCTCGAACAACGGGGGCCGCCATCTTGCCCGCCATCTGCTACGCCGCTCGACGCGTACGACCTACACGGACAGCCATCGCGGGGCCGCCTCAGCACCTCCGATCACGCCGCCGGCTACCCACACCTCAGTGCGGTCACCCTGGACCAGTCACGACCCAAGCACCTCCGGAGCTCTATGATGGCCGTCCGGGTTAACGGGTACGAGACACCTTGCCTTTTCGACTCCGGGAGCACAGAAAGCTTCATTCACCAGGACATGGTAAGACGTTGCTCGCTCCCAATATTCCTGACGCAACAAACCATATCCCTCGCCTCTGGGTTGCACTCGGTGCAAATCCAAGGGTGCACTACTGCAACCCTAGCGATACAGGGCGCTGAGTACGCTAATTTACAACTATATGTACTCCCAGACCTCTGCGCTCCTCTCCTTTTGGGACTCGACTTCCAGTGCAACCTCAGGAGCCTAACTCTTAAGTTCGGGGGGCCCCTGCCCCCGCTCACCATATGTAACCTCGCGACCCTAAAAATCGACCCCCCCCCTTCGCAAACCTCACCGCCGATTGCAAGCCAGTAGCCACCAGAAGCAGACGGTCTAGCATGCAGGACAGGACGTTCATTAGGTCCGAGGTCCAGCGTCTCTTGCGGGAGAGGGTTATAGAAGCCAGCAATAGCCCCTGGAGAGCTCAGGTGGTGGTCGTCAAGACTGGGGAAAAGTTCCGGATGGTGAGTGATTACAGCCAGACCATTAACCGGTTTATCCAACTCAATACGTACCCACTTCCCCGGATTGCAGACATGGTAAATCAGATCGCGCACTACCGCGTGTTCTCCACGGTGGATCTGAAGTCTGCATACCACCAGCTCCCAATCCGCCCGGAGGACCGCCACTACACGGCGTTTGAGGCAGACAGTCACCTTTTCCATTTCCTCCAGGTCCCCTTTGGCGTCACGAACGGGGTTTTGGTGTTCCAACGAGCGATGGACCGAATGGTGGACCAGTATGGGCTGCGGGCCACTTTCCGTACTTGGACAATGTCACCATCTGCGTCCATGATCAGCAGGACCACGACGCCAACCTCCACCGATTTCTCCAAACCGCCCAAAAACTCAACCTCACCTACAACAAGGAGAAATGCGTTTTCCGCACAACCAGGCTAGCCATCCTCGGCTACGTCGTGGAAAACGGGGTCCTAGGGCCCGACCCTGACCGTATGCGCCCCCTCCTACAACTCCCTATCCCTTCACTGTCCCAAGGCCCTGAAGAGGTGGCTTGGATTTTTCTCCTATTACGCCCAGTGGGTCCCCCAGTATGCGGACAAAGCCCACCCACTATTTAAGGCCACCCTCTTTCTACTGGCAGCCGAGGCTCGCCAGGCCTTCATCTGCATCCATGCAGACATCGCCAAAGCTGCGATGCACGCGGTGGACGAGTCCGTCCCCTTCCAGGTGGAGAGCGACGCCTCAGAGGTCGCTCTCGCCGCCACCCTCAACCAAGCAGGCAGACCGGTAGCGTTTTTTTCACGCACCCTCACCACCTCTGAAATTCGACACTCCTCGGTCGAAAAAGAAGCCCAAGCCATCGTGGAAGCCGTGCGGCACTGGAGGCACTACCTCGCTGGTAGGAGGTTTATCCTCGTCACCGACCAATGATCGGTTGCCTTCATGTTTGACAATACGCAGAGGGGCAAGATCAAGAATGATAAGATCTTGAGGTGGAGAATCAAACTCTCCACCTATAACTACGATATAGTGTATTGTCCTGGGAAGCTCAATGAGCCCCCAGATGCCCTGTTCCGCGGCACATACGCCAGCCCGCAAGGTGACCGACTACGGGCTATCCACAATGACCTCTGCCACCCGGAGGTCACCCGGCTCGCCCATTACATCAAGGCCCGCAACCTGCCCTATTTCACCGAGGAGGTCACAGCTATAACCAGAGACTGCCAAATCTGGGTGGAGTGTAAACCGCACTTCTATCAACTGGATAAGGCCCACCTGGTGAAGGCATCCCGGCCCTTTGAACGCCTCAGAATCGATTTCAAAGGGCCCATCCCCTCCAATAACTGCAACACGTACTTCCTTAACATCATAGATGAGTTCTCCCGCTTCCCGTTTGCCATTCCCTGCCCTGATATGACCACCCCAATGTAATTAAAGCCCTGCATAGTGTCTTCATCCTGTTTGGTTTCCCCAGTTCTGTCCACAGCGACAGGGGCTCGTCGTTCATGAGCAACGAACTGCGTCAGTACCTGCTCAGTAAGGGCACCGCCTCGAGCAGGACTACCAGTTATAACCCCAGGGGAAACGGGCAGGTGGAGAGAGAGAACGCGACGGTCTGGAAGACCGTCCTACTGAGCCTGCGGTCCAGGAATCTCCCAGTTTCTCACTGGCAGGAGGTCCTCCCCGATGCGCTCCACTCTATTAGGTCCCTCCTTTGCACAGCCACAAACCAGACTCCTCATGACCGTTTGTTTGTTTTCCCTAGGGGAGCTACCTCAGGGGCCTTGCTTCCGCCCTGGCTGATGACACCGGGTCCAGTCCTCCTCCGAAAACATGTTCGGAGCCATAAGACCGACCACCTGGTAGAACATAGAACATTACAGCGCAGTACAGGCCCTTCGGCCCTCGATGTTGCGCCGACCTGTGAAACCACTCTAAAGCCCATCTACACTATTCCCTTATTGTCCATATGTCTATCCAATGACCATTTGAATGTCCTTAGTGTTGGCGAGTCCACTACTGTTGCAGGCAGGGCATTCCACGCCCTTACTGGTAGAGAGGGTCCAGCTCCTGCACTCCAACCCACACTATGCGTACGTCGAACACCCCGATGGCCGACAAGATACCGTCTCCCTCCAGGACCTGGCGCCCGCAGGCTCCAACACCACTCCCACTACTGCATCCCCCACACTATGCCCCGTCCAACCTCCCATGTTCAGCGCCCCCACCCCTATATGGTTCCCGTGCTCCCTCCCACCTGCCGCACCAGTCCACAGGAATGAAGCTCCGGAAGAGCCGCTCCCGGAGTCCATGCCTGTGCCTGCTCCGGACCCACTTCCACAGCCACCCGAAGCGGCTGCAACACCAGTGCTTCGGCGGTCGCAACGTACGATCCGGGCACCGGACCGACTGAATCTATGAGCCCGCCACCCCCGCCGGACTTCATTTTTAAACAGGGGGTGAACGTGGTGAATGTATTATTACTGATAATTCACCAGTGCACTGTGTTATGTTATTAACCCTGTGGGCTCTTGTGGTGGTATGTATTAGGGGTCATGTGGGACTGTGAAGCCGTGATGCTATTGGCTGACAGATTCCGGGTCCTGGTTGGCTGTTGACTCCTGGCTCCGCCCTGAAGGCGGAGTATAAGAACCCGAGCTTCTCCCCGCCGCTTCATTCTGTTGCTGAACTGCTGGGGACAAGTCTCGCTTAATAAAGCCTCATCGACTTCATCACTACTCGTCTCTCTCGTAAGTCATTGTGCGCTACAATTTATTAAGCGAGCTTAAAGGACTATGGAGCTCCGGATCGCCCCGGATTGCCTGCGGATCAGACCCCACGCAGCGAACTCGGCAGCAGTATTTAAACACTGGCAAGCATGTTTTGAAGGCTACCTCCGAACGGCCCCCGGCCGGATCACAGAAGACCAGAAAATGCAGGTCCTGCAATCGAGGGTAAGCCCGGAAATTTACCCTCTCATAGAAGACGCAGAGGATTTCCCGACGACGCTCGCATTACTGAAGAGCATCTACGTTCGCCCCGTGAACCAGGTCTACGCGCGCTACCAACTCGCAACGAGACGGCAAAGTCCCGGAGAATCGCTAGAAGAATTCTACGCCGCGCTGCTAATTTTGGGACGGGGCTACAGCTGCCCGCCGGTGAACGCGATCGAACACACGGACATGCTAATTCGCGATGCGTTTGTGGCAGGTATGAACTCTCCCCAAATCCGCCAAAGACTTTTAGAAAGAGAGTCGCTAGGACTCTCAGAGGCACGGGCCATTGGAGCTTCCCTCGATGTGGCCTCGCAAAACGCCCGCGCCTACGGCCCCAACCGCGCGGCAGCCCCTTGGGCTCCGTGGACCCCCGTCGCGACAAACCCCCCCCCTCACATGCTTGCGCGGTTAAAGCGCCAGACCATCCCGGGGGGGCCCGCTGCTATTTCTGCGGGCAAACGAAACACCCCCGGCAGCGCTGCCCGGCCCGCGCAGCTATTTGTAAAAGCTGCGGCAAGAAGGGCCATTACGCGGCTGTGTGCCGGTCCCGGGGGGTCGCCGCAATCCCCGGAGAAGAACGAGCCCAGCATAGCCCAAACGCTCCCCAACCCCCCCCCCCAGCGCCCCATGTGCGACCCCCAGGCGCCGCCATTTTGGGTCCCGGGCACCACGAGGGGAGGATGGGCGCCGCCATCTTGTGACCCCCCCAGCCACGTGCGATTCATGGGGGCGGCCATTTTGTCCACCCCCGACCACGTGCGATCCATGGGGGCGGCCATTTTGTCCACCCCCAGCCGCGTGCGATTCATGGACGCCGCCATCTTGGATGACAACAAAGGACCCCAGCATCGACGGCTCCACGGGGTCCGAAGAAGAAGACGCCGCGACACTACGACCACGACTGGCTTCGGTTACTCTGGATCAATCACGGCCCGGGATGCTCCAGACGACGACAACAACGGTGCTGATCAACGGACACGAGACATCATGCTTGATCGACTCCGGGAGCACCGAAAATTTCATTCACCCAGACACGGTAAGACGCTGTTTTCTGACCATCCATCCAAGTACGCAAAAGATTTCCCTAGCTGCAGGATCCCACTCCGTAGAGATCAAAGGGTTCTGCATCGCGAACCTAACGGTGCAAGGGAGGGAGTTTAAAAACTACAGGCTCTACGTCCTTCCCCAACACAGCGCGCCCACATTACTGGGATTAGATTTCCAGTGTAACCTGCAGAGCCTAACATTTCAATTCGGCGGCCCAATACCCCCACTCGCTATCTGCGGCCTCGCAACTCTCAAGGTTGAACCGCCGTCCTTGTTTGCAAACCTCACCCCGGATTGCAAACCCGTCGCCACTAGGAGCAGACGGTACAGCGCCCAGGACCGGATATTTATTCGGTCTGAAGTCCAGCGGTTGCTGAAGGAAGGCATAATCCAGGCCAGCAATAGTCCCTGGAGAGCCCAGGTGGTAGTAGTAAAGACTGGGGAGAAGCAAAGGATGGTCATAGACTATAGCCAGACCATCAACAGGTACACACAGCTAGATGCGTACCCTCTCCCCCACATATCCGACATGGTGAATCGGATTGCCCAGTATAAGGTTTTCTCCACCGTGGACCTCAAGTCCGCCTACCACCAGCTCCCCATCCGCCCAGGTGACCGCAAGTACACAGCCTTCGAGGCAGACGGGCATCTATACCACTTCCTAAGGGTCCCATTTGGTGTCACGAACGGGGTCTCGGTCTTCCGACAGGAGATGGACCGAATGGTTGACCAGCATGGGTTGCAGGCCACATTCCCGTATCTCGACAACGTAACCATCTGCGGCCACGATCAGCAGGACCACGACGCCAACCTCCAAAAATTCCTCCAGACCGCTAACGCCTTGAACCTCACATACAACGAGGAAAAGTGCGTTTTTAGCACAAACCGGTTGGCCATCCTGGGATACGTAGTGCGCAATGGGATAATAGGTCCCGACCCCGAACGCATGCGCCCCCTTATGGAATTTCCCCTCCCCCACTGCTCCAAAGCCCTGAAACGTTGCCTGGGGTTCTTTTCATATTACGCCCAGTGGGTCCCCCAGTATGCAGACAAGGCCCGCCCGCTAATACAGACCACTACCTTCCCCCTGTCGACAAAGGCTCGCCAGGCCTTCAGCCGCATCAAAGCAGATATCGCAAAGGCCACGATGCGCGTCATCGACGAGTCCCTCCCCTTCCAGGTCGAGAGCGACGCATCCGACGTAGCTCTCTTAACCAAGCTCTCTTGGCCACCCTTAACCAAGCGGGCAGACACGTGGCCTTTTTCTCCCGAACCCTCCACGCCTCAGAAATCCGCCACTCCTCAGTGGAAATGGAAGCTGTGCGACATTGGAGGCATTACCTGGCCGGCAGGAGATTCACTCTCCTCACCAACCAACGGTCGGTAGCCTTCATGTTCGATAATGCACAGCGGGGCAAAATTAAAAATGACAAGATCTTAAGGTGGAGGATCGAGCTCTCCACCTTCAACTACGAGATCTTGTACCGTCCCGGAAAGCTGAACGAGCCGTCCGATGCCCTATCCCACGGCACATGTGCCAACGCACAAATAGACCGTCTCCAAGCCCTCCACGAGGACCTCTGCCACCCGGGGGTCACTCGGTTCTACCATTTCATAAAGTCCTGCAACCTCCCCTACTCTGTGGAGGAGGTCCGTACAGTCACCAGGAACTGCCACCTCTGCGCGGAGTGCAAACCGCACTTTTTCAGGCCGGATAGAGCGCACCTGATCAAGGCTTCCTGCCCCTTTGAACGCCTCAGTCTGGATTTCAAAGGGCCCCTCCCCTCCACCGACCGCAACGCATACTTCCTGAACATGGTGGACGAGTACTCCCGTTCCCCCTTCGCCATCCCCTGCCCCGACATGACAGCGGCCAGAGTCATTAAAGCCCTTGGCACCATATTCACACTGTTCGGTTGCCCCGCATATATCCATTGTGACAGGGGGTCCTCCTTCATGAGTGACGAGCTGCGCCAGTTCCTGCTCAGCAAGGGCGTAGCCTCGAGCAGGACGACCAGCTACAACCCCTGGGGGAACGGGCAAGTAGAGAGGGAGAGCGGCACAGTCTGGAAGACTGTCCTACTGGCCCTACGGTCCAGGGATCTCCCAGTTTCCCGGTGGCAGGAGGTCCTCCCGGACGCTCTCCACTCCATCCGGTCGCTGCTGTGTACCACCACTAACCAAACGCCTCATGAGCGCCTCCTTGTCTTCCCCAGGAAGTCCGCCTCCGGAACGTCGCTGCCGACCTGGCTGTCGGCCCCAGGACCCATCTTGCTCCGGAAACATGTGCGGGCGCACAAATCGGACCCGTTGGTCGAGAGGGTTCACCTTCTCCACGCGAACCCGCAGTACGCCTACGTGGCGTACCCCGACGGCCGACAGGACACAGTCTCCCTGCGGGACCTGGCGCCCGCCGGCAACACGCACACCCCCCCGACACCGATCATCCCCTCCCTACCACCGGCGCACCCCGCGACCCCCTTCCCGGGAGGATCGGTCCTCCTCCCGTGCCCGCCCAGGAGTGAAACAGGAACGAACACCGAAACGCTCCCGGAGACGACAACGCCTGAACAAGCACCTGCACCACCACCGGGGCTGAGGCGATCAACGAGGAAGACCAGACCGCCCGCTCGACTCGTGGCATCGGCGTGACACCAAGAATGTTGTTGGATTGTAACAAAAAAAAAAAATTTTCTCTTACTAATATTGTAAATAGTTTCACAAATTTTGTACATAGCCCAGTGTAGGGCTAAAACTGTAGTAACATGCCCAAAATTTTCCTCCCAGGACCAGCCTTGTAAACCCCTACCACCATGCGAACCACCACCCCGCCGGGTTCCTTTTTAACAAGGGGTGAATGTGGTGGTATGTATTAGGGGCCATGTGGGACTGTGAAGCCGTGATGCTATTGGCTGACAGATCCCGGGTCCTGGTTGGCTGTTGACTCCTGGCTCCACCCTGAAGGCGGAGTATAAGAACCCGAGCTTCTCCCCGCCGCTTCATTCTGTTGCTGAACTGCTGGGGACAAGTCTCGCATAATAAAGCCTCATCGACTTCATCACTACTCGTCTCTCTCGTAAGTCATTGTGCACTACAATGTCCATATGGCTATCCAATGACCATTTGAATGTCCTTAGTGTTGGCGAGTCCACTACTGTTGCAGGCAGGGCATTCCACGCCCTTACTGGTAGAGAGGGTCCAGCTCCTGCACTCCAACCCACACTATGCGTACGTCGAACACCCCGATGGCCGACAAGATACCGTCTCCCTCCAGGACCAGGCGCCCG
The DNA here is from genome assembly GCF_047496885.1 of Scyliorhinus torazame. Classification (NCBI taxonomy): domain Eukaryota; kingdom Metazoa; phylum Chordata; class Chondrichthyes; order Carcharhiniformes; family Scyliorhinidae; genus Scyliorhinus; species Scyliorhinus torazame. Next base: position 140,801,115 of record NC_092714.1, on the reverse strand, counting down.
TAGGCTCCAACACCACTCCCACTACTGCATCCCCCACACTATGCCCCGTCCAACCTCCCATGTTCAGCGCCCCCACCCCTATATGGTTCCCGTGCTCCCTCCCACCTGCCGCACCGGTCCACAGGAATGAAGCTCCGGAAGAGCCGCTCCCGGAGTCCACGTCCGTGCCTGCTCCGGACCCACTGCCACAGCCACCCGAAGTGGCTGCAACACCAGTGCTTCGGCGGTCGCAACGTACGATCCGGGCACCGGACCGACTGAATCTATGAGCCCGCCACCCCCGCCGGACTTCATTTTTAAACAGGGGTGAACGTGGTGAATGTATAATTACTGATAATTCACCAGTGCACTGTGTTATGTTATTAACCCTGTGGGCTCTACCTATGGGCCATTGTGTGGCTTCACCCACAGGGGATATGTTGGGGCATGTACGGGCTCCGCCCATGGCTCCACACCCTTTACAGGAAATATAAGAGCTGCTGACCTGCGGGGCCGCCTTCAGTGTTGTACCGGTCACAGGCAGGCTCAGTTCTAAGCTGATTAAAACCACGGTTTACTTCTCCATGTGTCTTTGAGTGAATAGATGGTCGCATCAGTGGGTATAGAGGGACAGGGGCCAAAAGTGGGACTAGCTTAGTAATAGAAACTGGGCGGCATGGACAAGCTAGGCTGAAGGGCCTGTTTCCATGCTGTAAACATCTATGCCTCTGGATTGGTTGCTGTTTTGCATTTTACTCTGCCGTGTTATGGTAGAGGTGTGGGGCTGTTTTGTTTGATGTCAGCAGGTGTTCTTGGGGCAAAAAGTGTCTATTTTCCAGGTTTGTGGGAGGAGAGCCAACTGATGTGCAACTTCGCAGCACATTCCCATCACTGTAAGTCCCCCAGATATACATAATAAATGGCGTATTAATGCTGGCGACATGCTTCATAGCCCTATAGTGCTGATGTTACCTATACTCCACATTCATCCCCTGTAAATTACTCCCCCCTGCTTCCAAAATATGATGGCAACTTGAAGCACCCACTTGCTGTGTGGGAAGTGATAGCTGGAGATGCAGGGACCATCTCATTTCTCTTACAGTCCATGCCACAGGCGTTGCCTCCGACAAAACCAATACTGCATCAGGAAATGGAAAGATCAACAGATTCACAAGTTTTTGTTTCAAAGCATCTTGTTTACTTTGCTGATTTTTTTGCTCTCTCAAGCTGCTTGCTTAGGCTTTCCATTTGGCAGTCATCTCCAGTTAGCTGAGTCCTCAGTTTGTCTCGAAGGAACAATCAGTTCAAAATTGGCACAAACCTTGCAGCATATCAGCACAAATGGGGCCTTGCCGGGAACCCAGACTGCAGCTGTGGTGCACCCCAATCAATGGAGACTGCCCCCTGACAAAATTCAGTGGAGGGCTCAGAGAAACTCCATTTCGCCACAGAGGAAGCTATTGCCTGGCTTGGCGATTACTGCACAAGCCAAAAAAGTCCTCTCTCCCAGTAATGATGCATTTTCACAGACTTCATTTGTGAATAGAAAAATGATTTATTTAATAAGAAAGCAACAACCTCATGGCTGCACCTCGCTCCCGACATGTCTCCTGCCTAAGAGGACCCCCCGCCCTCAGTAATAACCCACTCTGAGCCCCAATTGGTCCCCCAAACCAGGTGACCGTTACTCTGTTGTATTGTCCTTAAAGGGACATTCACCACAAATCACCACATCCTCTCCTTTATCTCCTTTATACAATCTTCAATAACTAAGTTACTCAGTCCCAAATTCTAACTAAACACTACATCCATGAGTTGGACAATTGGACGAGTCCTTGAGGGTTTTTTCTGTTTCTTGTAGAGCGGCGTAATTCTATAGTCTGAGATGCTTCCCACAGGATCGACATTGACAGAAACTGTAATAATGGGTACCTCTTCTGGCACAGCAGCTACATTACTACTTGCTTCCATGGAGACATTAGTTATGTCTAGAACAAGTTGATCAGGTACTTGATGCTTATGGGTTTTAAAACATTTATTGTTGGAAAGATTGACTGCTGGAGCGTCTCTCTACTCCTCAAGTGATCCACATGTTTATGAACAGCCCGTCCCTCCATGTCCACTTGGTACGACAGGGGTCTGATCTTAGAGACGATAATTCCGGACATCCAACTTGATCTACTACTGAAGTTTCATATAATGACACCACGTCATATTATGTACTTAAAATGGGTTTTTAATTTTGCAGTGGTGATGGCTGATTGATAAGAACTTGAAGGTTGTGTGTTTAAACATCAACACTTTTATTGGTAGGCCTTAACTATGTACAGTTCCAAATATAGTCTTGGATGGAACTTCCATGCAGGCTTACTGAGCGCACCTCATGAGGGTGAGGATGGGCCTACTCTTTGAGGGAGTATGAGTGCTGTGGGATGAGCCCCGCAAACCATGTTGAAATGTTTTGCTCCTGTCCAAAACTGGAGGGGTATTGGAAGGAGGTCTTTAAGGCCATCTCGGGGGTGGTGCATGTGAGGTTCGAACCAGGGCCCCTAGAAGCCATCGGGGTGTCAGACCAGCCGGGGCTGCAGGCGGCTGCGTGGGCAGATATCTTAGCCTTCGCCTTGCTGATTGCCCAAAGGCGAGTCCTGTTGGGGTGGAGGTCAGCTTCTTCGTCCTGTGCCTCGGCTTGGCAGGGAGATCTACTGGAATTTTTGACGCTCAGGAAGGTGAAGTTTGAGTTGAGGGGGAGGGTGGAAGGGTTCCACAATTCCTGGGCATTTTTATCCTGCACTTTCAAGAATTGGAGGCCACCGAACAATGGGGGGGGGGGGGGGGGGGGCTGAGTGTATTTTTATTGTTTACCATATAGGGGATTCTCTTAGGCTTTCTTGTTTTCTACATGGGATGTAGGGGGAGGTTTGAGTTTGTATATTGAAGGGGATGCTGGTTGGGGATTGCTATTGTATTTGTCATTATTGGTTATCTTTTGTTAGGTGTATATTTGATGAAAAAGTGGAAAATGAGGAGAATAAATATATATTCATAAAAAAATAAATTGGCAGTATAAATTGTTTTGAACAATTGAAATTTGGCATTCTTGCATCTGTCCTGATGATTAATGCAAGACAAAAGCTTTGGCAACATGTCACTCTTTTCAGCAATAAACAGATTTTTAAAAACTTAATGTGAAACTTGTTGCTGGTATTGAGTCCAGACGCGGTGTATCTTCTACAAGCATACGTACCTGTCACATTAGATGTAAGCTGATGGGAGTACACAACTATGCTGGTAAAGGTTCTAAATAGGCTAAATGAGTAGACAGGAGGTTCCAGATGTAATATAGTGTGAAATGATCTGCCCTGGAAGGAAAAATAGAAAAGCAGAATATTGTTTAAATAATGAGAGACTGGAAAATGTTGCCATTCAGAGAGAGGGACATGGGTGTCTTGTACATAGATCATAGAAAGTGCTGGCACAGCTAACAATTGGAAAGCAAATGGTGCATTAGTCTTTATTAGAAAGAGACTGGAGTTTAAGAGTAATGAGGTCTTACTGCAATGGTACAACCGCCGGGAGCGGGAGAAGATCGGAGGGCGACCACCAGACCTGCGGCCCCTCACCATGCCCGAGCAGAGGGCCCTGAACGTGGCCGGTGACCCAGAGGAAAGGGATGTCGCCGGGGTGGAGTGCGGTCACGGACGAGCAGGTGAGACCCCGCTGAGTTGTGGTTGCGGTTGCCCATGGCACATGTGTGAGCAGCCACCCCCCTCACCCCCCTGCCTCACCCCTCCCTCAAACTCCCACCTCACCCCCCCACCTCATCCCATTACCCCTCCCTCACCACCCCTCCACCTCACCACCCCCACCTCACCACCCCTCCCCCCCCCCACCTCACCTCCCCCCCCCCTCCCCCGCCCGCTGTCCATCATACATGTCGTCTTGTGTCTCACAGAACCTGCCGGAGAAGGTACCGGTCCATCCGGAGTCCCCCGCCCCTAGCCAGTGCCAGAGCTGGTGCCCCCCAGACAGCCGAGCACTGACGGAGAGAGCAGCCCGGACACCATACCCAGCCCGAGACTCAGGACACCCTGGAGCGCGGGTTGAAGGATGACACTGACTTTCCGTTCCAGCCGTCCCCTACACCCTCCACCATCCCAGAGACTATCACCTCGGTTCGGCACATTAGTGAAGCGGCTCCTGGGACACTATCTGGTGCGCACCGCAAATCACATCCGGTACAGCAGGTGGAGGTAGGAGCAGCTGAGGGGCCGGACGGTCGGAGGGCAGGCCAGCCCCAGGAACCAGCTGCCACCCAGATGGGTCCTGGGCTTCTGGAACATCCAGTCCCAGCCACAGTACAGATGCAGTCAGACAGCCAGGGGAGCAGGCGCAGGTGGAGGAGTCTAACCACGTGTAGCAGCAGGGTGTGGTACTGGCCATGCGTGCCACCTAGGCCGACACCGCACAGTTGGCGTCTGCGATGGAGGCATTGGTGTCAACGGTTTCAGTTATGGATCAGCATGTCCAAGGCCTGGGGCATTTTCTGCAGGCGGTGGCCGAGGCCCAGGACAGGGCTGTCCTCTCACAGGCAGCCATATGCCAGAGCAACCTGGACATTTCAGCGGCGCTCCTCAGCATGGCCCAGTCACAGCAGGCCATGGCTGGGAACGTAGGTGGCATTGCCCAGGCACTGGCCAGTGTTGCGCAGGCACAGAGGGAGGTGGCCCAGTCCCAGAGGGAGGTGGCCCAGTCCCAGAGGGAGTTGGCCCAGTCCCAGAGGGAGGTTAGGTTGAGGAGTTTGGCGGTGCGGAGAAATTTGGAAAGGTTAGCGTCGTGGTCCTGCTGGTCGTGGCCGCAGATGGTGACGTTATCCAGGTACGGGAAAGTGGCCCGCAGTCCGTACCGGTCAACCATTCGATCCATCTCCCGTTGGAAGACCAAGACCCCGTTAGTGACGCCGAAGGGAACCCCAAGGAAATGGTAAAGGCGGCCGTCCGCTTCAAACGCGGTGTGCGGGCGGTCCGCCTTGCGGATGGGGAGCTGGTGGTAGGCAGATTTCAGGTCCACTGTCGAGAAGACCCGGTACTGTGCAATCTGATTGTCCATGGGAGGGGGTACACGTCGAGCTGCGTGTACCGATTGATGGTCTGACTGTAGTCAACGACCATCCTGTTTTTCTCCCCAGTTTTCACAACTACCACTTGGGCTCTCCAGGGGCTGTTGCTGGCCTCGATGATACCTTCCCGCAGCAGCCGCTGGACCTCAGACCTGATGTAGGTCCTGTCCTGGGCGCTGTACTGTCTGCTCCTGGTGGCGACGGGTTTGCAATCCGGGGTTGGGTTTGCAAACAGAGAAGGCAGGTCGACCTTAAGTGTCGTGAGGCCGCATACAGTAAGGGGCGGTAGGGGTCCGCCAAATTTCAGGGTTAGGCTCTGGAAGTTGCACTGGAAGTCTAGGCCGAGTAGCAAGGCAGCGCAGAGGTCGTGGAGGACGTAAAGCCGGAAGCCGCTGAACTCTACGCCCTGGATGGTGAGGGTGGCGATGCAGTACACCCGGATCGCCACAAAGTGGGATCCAGAGGCCAGGGAGATTCTTTGGTTAATGAGATGTACCGTGAGGGAGCAGCGCCTTACCGTATCGGGGTGGATGAAGCTCTCAGTGCTCCCGGAGTCCAGAAGGCAGGATATCTCATGCCCATCGACCTTCACCTTTGTCGACGCGGTTGCGATGTTGTGCGGTCGGGACTGGTCGATCGTGACGGAGGCGAGACGCGCCTGATCAACGGCGGTTGCAGGCGATGAGCGGCCCGATGAGGTGAGGGGTCATGAGGTGGGGAAGATGGCAGCGCCCACGGGCCGCACATGTCCTGAGGTAGGCAAGATGGCAGCGCCCTCGGGCCGCACGTGTCCTGGGGCAGGCAAGATGGCTCCGCCCATTAGTTGTGAGGCAACCAAGGTGGCGGCGCCCATGGGCCGCATGTGTCGTGAGGGGAGCAAGATGGCGGCGCCCACGGGCCGCATAAGGTCTGTGGCGAGGAAGATGGCGGCGCCCACTGGCCGCACGCGGAGGGTGCAGGGACAATAGCGGCGATTGAGTGGGCCTCGCATATTGCAACAAAATGTCCTTTCTTGCGTCAGGCCTTGCAGAGCGCGCTCCACGTCGGGCAGCGCTGCCGGGGGTGTTTTGTCTGTCCACAGACGTAGCACTTGGGTCTCCCGGGGCTGGCTGGCTGCCGCGCGCCGTAGGCGTGGAGTTGGCTGGGGGCGGTCTCTGATGGGGTCCACGATGAGGTGGCTGCTGGCGGGGTCCACGTTGCCCAGGAGGGGTGGGCTGTGCGGTCGGGGGCATACACATGTACGTTGCATGAGGCGACTGTGAGCAAGAGCGCTAGTTTCTTGGTCGCCGCGAGGTCAAGCGTAGCCCCTTCTAAGAGGCGCTGGCGGATGTAGGCCGACCCTATGCCCGTAACGAACGTGTCTCTCATTTGCAGGTCAGAATGTTCAGCGACTGAAATGGCCTGGCAATCACAGTCACTCACCAGGGCGAGCAGAGCACACCAGACATCTTCCACAGACTCACTGGGAAGTTGGTGACGCGTGGACAGGAGGTGCCTGGCGTAGATCTTGTTGGTCTGCTGAGCGTAGTTCTCCTTCAGTAGCGCCATGGCCTCTGCGTAGGTAGGCGCGTCCTGGATGAGGGGAAGGACATCGGAGCTCAGCCGCGTGTACAGAATCTGGAGCTTCTGTGCTTCTGGGATTGGGTCTGTCGCAGATCCGATGTATGCTTCAAAGCAAGCTAGCCAATGTGCGAAGTCCTTTTTGGCGTTGTCTGCTTGAGGATGCAGCTGCAGGCGATCCGGCTTGATTACACAGAGATGTGTGGCCTCCTACAGCTGCTGCCGAAATGGCTGCCGTTCGGAGAGCACACACGTTTATACTCCACCTACTGGGCACATCCAGCAGGCAGGGATCTACCCCCATACCGTAGTACAGGGGCCTTACCGTAATACCTTTGTATGCAGTGCAGTATATACAATATAATACAACAGTGGTGACTACCACAAGGGGGTTGTGGGTCTGGGATGTGGTGTCCGTACCCCTGGCTAGAAGCCCCCCCTCCTAGTCGGTGATCCTGGAGGCGATCAGAGCGTCCTGTGTGCGTTGGCCCTGGCAATAGCGTCGTGCAGCCTCCCCTGCCAGCCCGGATCCCATGTCCTGCTCATCGATCCCCTCCTCCGCATCCTCCTCGTCGGACGAGGCCTGACATACTTCCTCTTCCTCCTGGAGGACAGCACATCGACCCTCTGCTGTGCGATGTTATGGAGAATGCAGCAGGCCGGCACAATGCGGGTACCCCTCTCAGCCTCGTACTGAAGGGTCCCTCCAGAGCAGTCCAATACCTGAAGTTAATCATCAGGAGGCCGAAGCACCGCTCGATCACACTCCTGGTCGCTGTATGGGCAACGTTGTAGCGAGTCTCGGCATTGGTCTGTTGCCTCCGGATCGGTGTCATCAGCCACGGCCGCAGGGACTAACCCCTGTTATCCAGGGGCCAACCCCTCAGCCGGCGGGGGGGTGCCCCTTGAACATGTCAGGGATCACCGAGTGTGCCAGGATGACGGAATGATGCACACTGCCCGTGTATTAAGCACAGAGGTGTATGATGCACAGCTGATGGTCACAGACCACCTGGATGATCATTGAGTGGTACCCCTTTTGTTTTGTGTACAGCAGCCTGTAGAGCGACATGCATCCCGTCTATCGCCCCCTAGACCCGGGGAATCCCGGCAATGGTGGTGAACCCCGCTGCCTAGGCATCCTGGTGGGCTCGGTCCCCATGGAAATGGATGTACTTGTCCGCCTAGGCATATAGGGCCTCTGTAACGTTGCGGATGCACCTGTGCGCCTAGGTCTATGAGATCCCGGACAGGTCTGTGAGATCCCGGACAGGTCCGCACTCGGCGACTGGAAGGACCCCGTGGCATAGAAGTTCAGGACAACCATCAAGGTGATGGTCACTGGGAGCGGCTGTCCTCCCCCATACCTCTGCTGTGCCAGGTGTTCCATCATCTGGCAGATGTGTCACACTGTCTCTGCTCATCCGGAGTCTCCGATGGCAGCCCGGTCCGGCAGGGCCTCGAATGACAAGCGCAGCCGGTACACACGAGGCTTCCTTGAACCTCCTCCTCCGCGGCCTGTTGGGCGGCCGGCCCTCCAGCCTGCGCGGCCGCCACCTGTCCCCCTGCAGCCTGCTCCTCTGCTGGCCGCTTTGCTGCTGCCCGCTCCACTGCTGCAGCATCCCTCTCCTCTCCGAGCGGCCCCCGCTCACTCGGCCGCAAGTCATCTCACAGAGCTGTTACCATCACCAGGGCAGCCACCAATGCTGGTTGAATGCCTAACGCCATTGTCTGCATGGGGTGTATGGCCAACATGTCAGTATGGTGTATACACCCGTGCCCAACTGGGTCTACACGGTGCCCCGGTTGGCAGTGCGGGCTCCCCCCCCCCCGCATGTCCCACCCCTTCACCCCTGCACCGTTGGTGCCACCGGACATGGTGCCCATCCTTGCTGCCAGGGGTACCATTGGCTGGCACTGCCCTCACTGGGGGCTGCTGTGGGATGTGGCCCTGTGTGATCCGCCAGTGGATGGCAACCAGTTGGGCGATTTTTCGGGGCCGGGGTGGGGGGACGCACCCATATGGCCGGTGTCACTGTGTAGAACCAGGGGATGGGGTGGGTGGTCGATGGGTGCACAGCAAAATGGTCACCGTAATGGCGGTCGGTGCCTGGGCACCGCCCCAGTCCTGTGGGGGTGGGGGTCACCCTGGCTGCTCAGCCTGTCCCTCCGCCTTCCCCTCCTCCGGTCCTGGCAGGAGCCACCCCAACTCAGCCAGCGCGGCCAGTGTCCGGGCCAGCAGCCTGCAGTCACTCCACTCCATGTCCTACCTCCTCTCTCTCTCGCTCAGCAGCCATGTCGCCATGTTCACAATTTTTGGGATCACAAGTGAACCATTCCGTCGGGAAATCGGCCCATTGGAGACGGTGAATCTCGGAGTCCCCAGAGATTAGGGTGTCAGGCCTGCTAATGATATGCCTACTGTACTTTCACCCCACGCAGCAAGCGATGTATTTACGCCATTTTCGGGGTGGCGGAGCATCCAGATTTGGCGTCAAACCGGCCGCGACCCCGATTTTGGCTTCGGAAGCTATTCGCCCGGAAGCGTTTCGCAATTTTGGTGTCGGCAGGCAGAGAATCCCGCCCCTTATGTTCTCAGAGTCAATGGTTATTCTGGTTCAGTATTTTGTCAACAGTATGTTATTGTTGAAAATCCAACTTTACATAAGTAGGTTGTATTAAATAGGACCAACTGCTGTGGGCGAAGCTGTGCTCTGTTCACTTGCACCATAGCCAGCATTACCCTGCTTCATGTGATGGTCGCACAGATACTATCCAGAAGGCTCACTGAACAGCAAGCAAGAGTGGAAATCCCGGCTGAATTTATTTACCTTCCCACCCATGTTGGGGGCACTCAGGATGATCAACAAAGCACATAGAGTCATAGAGTTATTCACAGCACAGAAGAAGGCCATTTGGCCCATCAAGCCTCTGTAGGCTCTCGGTGGACAACCCAGTCAATCCCATTCTGCCACTCTATACCCGTAATCCTACAAGCTTATTTCCTTCAAGTGCCCATCCAGCATCCATCTGAAATCATTGATCATCTCCGCTTCCAGCAGCCCCACGGATAGCAAGTTCCAAGTCATTACCATGCTTTGCGTAAAAAAAGCATCTTCCTCAGATTCCCCCTGCATCTCTCGCCCAAATGTGGTACATACTCGTGCGACTCGGCCAACGTTGTCTACCTCATACGCTGCAGGAAAGGATGTCCCGAAGCGTGGTACAATGGCGAGACCATGCAGACGCTGTGACAACGAATGAATGGACATCGCGCGACAATCACCAGGCAGGAATGTTCCCTTCCAGTCGGGGAACACTTCAGCATTCAAGGCCATTCAGCCTCTGATCTCCGGGTAAGCGTTCTCCAAGGCGGCCTTCAGGACACGCGACAATGCCGAATCGCCGAGCAGAAGCTTATAGCCAAGTTCCGCACACATGAGTGCGGCCTCAACCGGGACCTGGGATTCATGTCGCATTACATTCACCCCCCACCATCTGGCCTGCGAAATCCTACCAACTGTCCTGGCTTGACACAATTCACACCTCTTTAACCTGGGGTTACCCCATCTCTGGATCTGTAAAGATTTAATCACCTGCTAATGCTCGCATTCCAAGCATTCCAGGAGGGCTTCTTAAAACAATATGTAAACAGTCCAACTAGGGAAGGGGCGGTACTGGACCTGGTATTGGGGAATGAGCCCGGCCAGGTGGTAGATGTTTCAGTAGGGGAGCATTTCGGTAGGGGAGCATTTCGGTAACAGTGACCACAATTCAGTAAGTTTTAAAGTACTGGTGGACAAGGATAAGAGTGGTCCGAGGATGAATGTGCTAAATTGGGGGAAGGCTAATTATAACAATATTAGGCGGGAACTGAAGAACATAGATTGGGGGCGGATGTTTGAGGGCAAATCAACATCTGACATGTGGGAGGCTTTTAAGTGTCAGTTGAAAGGAATACAGGACAGGCATGTTCCTGTGAGGAAGAAAGATAAATACGGCAATTTTCGGGAACCTTGGATGACGAGTGATATTGTAGGCCTCGTCAAAAAGAAAAAGGAGGCATTTGTCAGGGCTAAAAGGCTGGGAACAGACGAAGCATGTGTGGCATATAAGGAAAGTAGGAAGGAACTTAAGCAAGGAGTCAGGAGGGCTAGAAGGGGTCATGAAAAGGCATTGGCAAATAGGGTTAAGGAAAATCCCAAGGCTTTTTACACTTACATAAAAAGCAAGAGGGTAGCCAGGGAAAGGGTTGGCCCACTGAAGGATAGGCAAGGGAATCTATGTGTGGAACCAGAGGAAATGGGCGAGGTACTAAATGAATACTTTGCATCAGTATTCACCAAAGAGAAGGAATTGGTAGATGTTGAGTCTGGAGAAGGGGGTGTAGATAGCCTGGGTCACATTGTGATCCAAAAAGACGAGGTGTTGGGTGTCTTAAAAAATATTAAGGTAGATAAGTCCCCAGGGCCGGATGGGATCTACCCCAGAATACTGAAGGAGGCTGGAGAGGAAATTGCTGAGGCCTTGACAGAAATCTTTGGATCCTCGCTGTCTTCAGGGGATGTCCCGGAGGACTGGAGAATAGCCAATGTTGTTCCTCTGTTTAAGAAGGGTGGCAGGGATAATCCCGGGAACTACAGGCCGGTGAGCCTTACTTCAGTGGTAGGGAAATTACTGGAGAGAATTCTTCGAGACAGGATCTACTCCCATTTGGAAGCAAATGGACGTATTAGTGAGAGGCAGCACGGTTTTGTGAAGGGGAGGTCGTGTCTCACTAACTTGATCGAGTTTTTCGAGGAGGTCACTAAGATGATTGATGCAGGTAGGGCAGTAGATGTTGTCTATATGGACTTCAGTAAGGCCTTTGACAAGGTCCCTCATGGTAGACTAGTACAAAAGGTGAAGTCACACGGGATCAGGGGTGAACTGGCAAGGTGGATACAGAACTGGCTAGGCCATAGAAGGCAGAGGGTAGCAATGGAGGGATGCTTTTCTAATTGGAGGGCTGTGACCAGTGGTGTTCCACAGGGATCAGTGCTGGGACCTTTGCTCTTTGTAGTATATATAAATGATTTGGAGGAAAATGTAACTGGTCTGATTAGTAAGTTTGCAGACGACACAAAGGTTGGTGGAATTGCGGATAGCGATGAGGACTGTCTGAGGATACAGCAGGATTTAGATTGTCTGGAGACTTGGGCGGAGAGATGGCAGATGGAGTTTAACCTGGACAAATGTGAGGTAATGCATTTTGGAAGGGCTAATGCAGGTAGGGAATATACAGTGAATGGTAGAACTCTCAAGAGTATTGAAAGTCAAAGAGATCTAGGAGTACAGGTCCACAGATCACTGAAAGGGGCTACACAGGTGGAGAAGGTAGTCAAGAAGGCATACGGCATGCTTGCCTTCATTGGCCGGGGCATTGAGTATAAGAATTGGCAAGTCATGTTGCAGCTGTATAGAACCTTAGTTAGGCCACACTTGGAGTATAGTGTTCAATTCTGGTCGCCACACTACCAGAAGGATGTGGAGGCTTTAGAGAGGGTGCAGAAGAGATTTACCAGAATGTTGCCTGGTATGGAGGGCATAAGCTATGAGGAGCGGTTGAATAAACTCGGTTTGTTCTCACTGGAACGAAGGAGGTTGAGGGGCGACCTGATAGAGGTATACAAAATTATGAGGGGCATTGACAGAGTGGATAGTCAGAGGCTTTTCCCCAGGGTAGAGGGGTCAATTACTAGGGGGCATAGGTTTAAGGTGAGAGGGGCAAAGTTTAGAGTAGATGTACGAGGCAAGTTTTTTACGCAGAGGGTAGTGGGTGCCTGGAACTCACTACCGGAGGAGGTAGTGGAGGCAGGGACGATAGGGACATTTAAGGGGCATCTTGACAAATATATGAATAGGATGGGAATAGAAGGATACGGACCCAGGAAGTGTAGAAGATTGTAGTTTAGTCGGGCAGTATGGTCGGCACGGGCTTGGAGGGCCGAAGGGCCTGTTCCTGTGCTGTACATTTCTTTGTTCTTTGTTCTTTGTTCATTGTCTGGCATCTTTGAATCTGTCTATATATATGTTTCTGGAACATACCTCTCCATTCACCTGAGGAAGGAGCAGCGCTCCGAAAGCTAGTGACATCGAAACAAACCTGTTGGACTTTAACCTGGTGTTGTAAGACTTCTTACCAAAATCTCTAGCCCTTGTACAATCAGTTAATAGGAACAGTTTTATCCTTGTCTACCTTATCGCTATCAAATCTCCCTCTCAATCTCCTTTGCTCCAAGGAGAACAACTCCAGCTTCTCCAACCTAACCTTGCAGCTAAAATCCCTCATTCCTGGAACCATTCTGGTAAATCTCCTCTCCACCCTCTCAAAGACCTTTCTTAACGTGTGGTGAACAGAAATGGACGATCTAGCTGCAGCCTAACCAGACATTTTCTAAGTTTAGTATTTCCTGCTTTTGTATTGATTACCTCTATGAAGCCGAAGATCCCATCTGACTCATACCACCCTTTCAATATATCCTGCCACTAAGATCTGTGCACATGCACCGCCAGGCCCGCCCCTCTGTCCATGCAAACCCTTTTGAATGCACTGTGCCATTCAGTCTATATTGTCTGTCCCTATTCCTGCTGCCAGAATGAATCACATCACCTCACACCTCTCTGTATTAAATTCAGTCTGTCCATTATTAGTCTATCTCTGCCCTGTTGCAGTAGTTTGGCATCATCCGCGCTGTTTGCCACTCCTCCTCGAATGGCCACACTGCGCCCGAAAAGAAGCATTCTGTGGTGCAGCGTAGCCAATAGAAGCTGGGAGGCCCCGCTCCTGGGATCTATCCTGGTCGCAATGCCTCGCGAGATCTATCACGATCTGGCGAGACATTGCGATGTAAATCCTGCCCAATGGACGGGATCACTTTTCGGCAAATCTACATATTAAAGCGAGACAGTTAGTCTCACTTTAATGTGCAGTTTCCTGAGTAACCCGAGCCATTGGGATCAGTCTCCTTCACTTCGGAGACCTTGGGCGAACGCCGTTCAATACTGGTCTCCACACGTCCCCGTGTCTGATGTGCTCATGTTCCTCGCCAGGTACGTCGAGCTGAAAAGTAACAGCGTGCAACTGAAGGACACCTTTGGCATCTGGACAAGTGAGCACCAGATCAAGGTGACTCTGAGAACAGACGGCGACGGAACCATCCTGCATCCTCCCTCCAGTTTCGCCATTGGAGGAAATCATGGCTACCTCTACTGCGTGAGACAGCCACGAGTATGCCGCACCTGTGGTAAGACGGGGCATGTTGCCGCCAACTGCAATGTCACCTTCTGCAAAAACTGCAGGCAGGAGGGACACATGACAAAGGACTGCAAGGAAGACAAGTGCAAAAAGGCAACCACAGAGGAGGTTCATGCACCCTCCATCGACAAAGACACCTCAGCACAGAATGCTGAAAATCAACAGAAGGGCCTTCAACAAAAGGTGGAGGCCCCAGCTCAACCTGACAACTCAACCCCAACCTCATCTGACGAAGAAGACTCAATGGAAGAGGATGTAATGAAGAATCAAGGGCCCTGGGAAACGGTGAACAGGGACAAACGAAAGAGGAAACAAAAAAATGAACTGAAGAACCCCCCGATGGGGAATGGCAAAAAGCGGCACCTTTCAGCCAGCGGACTTAGCGCCGACACCTCCTCCAATGAGGGAAAACAAGACATGAATCGGCCTCAAATAAAGAGGCAAAGTACCAATGTAGAACGGGATGCACAGACCCCCCCAGACCACAGACAGGGAAGGAAATAAAGCACGCCGAGATCTTCAACCTCTGGTGGATGGGAACAGCAATATGACCAACGGACACCAAACGCCGGACATTAAAAATAAGGTCACAGACCAACTCCAGAAATTAACAAGCAGCAACAACCCAGGCGAAAACCGGCCTGCAACCCCAACACCCACTGAATGCCACGACGGACGCCAGGGCTACACTACCACCCCAATGCATCCCCGTCCAGTTCACTGACAGCTTTCTCAGCCCTGCAACTGTGCAACAGTTTGCGAGCACCACCGGCATGCTGGGAAACATTCAACAGCTGGAACACCCAAATGTATAGACTCTGGACTCTGAGACTGGTAAATCTACCTTTTTTAAATGGGGTTGAAAATTGCATCTATTAATGTGCGAAGTATTAAAGATACTTTGCGGTGTGTAGCCACACTCAGCTACTTAGCAAATGTGAAAGCTGACCTACTGTTCCTGCAGGAGTGTAGAATTCCTCACTTCAGCAACTACAGGCGCTGGTCGAGCTGATGGTCCCACGGGCCATCCACCTGGTCAGGAGGAAACGACTGTCGTTCCTCCGGCCTGGGTATTCTGCTGCGGGGAGGCAGCTTCACCATCTCCGACGTTAAGGAGGTAGTGGGTGGACGCCTCCTTGTAGCAGACGTTAAATACAAAAACGTCCCTCTCAGACTCATTAACGTGTACGCCCTGGCCGTAAGGAGTGAGCGGCTGCCAGTCCTTCAGCAACACCCGCTGCTGTTGACTACCTCCAAGCCTGTCATTCTGGGCGGTGACTTCAACTGCATCATCGATGAGGCTGGATGATCCAGCAGAGCCAACAGCAACCTAGACGATGCGTCCAGGCTCCTGATGGGAACGGTAAAAGAAGCCAAGCTGCTCGACGTTTTCAGCAACCCTGCAGACGGAGCGCAGCATAGATACACATGGTCACAGCCAGACGGGTCCGTCCGCTCCAGGATAGACTTCTTTTTTCTGTCCCATGCTTTCACGGTCAGGTCCACTGTCGTTAAGCCGGTGTTCTTCTCTGACCATTGCCTCCTACTGGCCGACTGCCACCTGCAGGAAGAACAGGGGGCGGGCAGCGGGACATGGAAGCTGAATGTAAAACTGTTGACTCCAGAGAATTTCGAGGAACTTAAAAGGGATTAAAAAGGTTGGAGAACCGTGAAACCCCTCTTTGAGTCTCCACATCTCTGGTGGGAAGCAATCAAGAGGAACATCAAAAGGTTTTTCATCCTCAAAGGCATTCAAAAGGTGAGAGAGAGAGACAAGGGGCCACGTCCAGGCTCCAGAAATATATGCAAAATTTGCTCCAGCTGCAGTCGATTGGGGTTGATGTCAAGGAGGATCTCCAAGAGCCAGCAAGCCTCGCTCTACACCTCGGAGGCCTCCAAGGTTATCTTCCGTTCCAGAGTCCGCTCCATGGAGCAGGATGAAAAGTGCTCACGCTATTTCTTCCACAAGGTACACAGAGAGACCTCTGTGATGAGCAGCCTGAAGGAAGATGATGGCTCTGTAAAGTCATCGCAGTCTGACATCCTGAGGATCAGCAAATCCTTTTATGCTGGACTGTATGATCTGAAGCCAACAGATAACACTGTTTCTCAGACCTTCCTGTCGTCTATCACGGAGGTCTTAGGCGACAGCGAGCGGGAAAACCTGGACAAACCGCTAACTCTTGAAGAGCTGACAAAGGCCGTCAGGTCCTTTGAGACGAGTAAAACTCCCGGAAGCGACGGCTTACCGGTTGAGTTGAGTTGTATTCTGTTCTGTGGGACTGGATGGGCCCAGACCTGCTGGAAGTGTACGAGAGTACGCTTCTGGACGGCAGCATGCCAGAATCCATGAGGAAAGGCATCATCACCCTCATCTATAAGCAGAAGGGGGAAAGGGAAGAAATTCGAAATTGGCGCCCCATTTCACTGTTGAATGTGGATTATAAAATTCTCGCCAAGCTCATCGCCAATCGGGTCAGGTCTGCTCTAGAGTCGGTGATCCACCCTGACCAGACCTGTGCTGTACCCGGCAGGAAGATCTCTGATAGCCTCGCGCTACTCAGGGATACGATTGCCTACGTGCAGGACAGGAAGGTGGACACCTGCCTCATCAGCCTTGACCAGGAGAAGGCTTTTGACAGAATATCGCACACCTATATGATGGATGTGCTCTCCAAAATGGGGTTTGGGGAGGGAATTCGCAATTGGATCAAACTGCTCTACACAAACATCTATAGCGCAGTCTCAATCTATGGGTGGGAATCAGAAAAGTTCCAGATCAAATCTGGAGTCAGGCAGGGCTGCCCTCTCTCCTCGGCCCTGTTTGTGTGCGACGTAGAACCTTTTGCCGAGTCCATCAGGAAGGATCTGAGTATAAGAGGAGTGACGATCCCAGGCAGCGGAGGCATGCAAGTTAAGGTCTCCCTGTATATGGACGACGTCGCCGTCTTCTGATCGGATCCCGCGTCTGTACGCAGGCTCTTGAATGCCTGCGGCCAGTTTGAACTGGCCTCGGGAGCCAAGGTAAGAGCGAGGCCATGTTCTTTGGGAACTGGGCCGACCAGTCCTTTGTCCCCTTCACTGTCGGGGCAGATTACCTGAAGATGCTGGGGATATGGTTCGGAGCGGCCAGGGCGTACACCAAAAACTGGGAGGAGTGCATCGCCAAGGTAAGACAGAAACTGGGCGGGTGGGGCAACGCTCCCTCTCTATTGCGGGCAAAACCCTGGTCATCAGGTGTGAGGCACTCTCGGTGTTACTGCACGTAGCGCAGGTCTGGCCCATTACCCGACCCTACGCCGCAGCAGTCACCTGAGCCATCTTCAAATTCATCTGGAGATCCAAGATGGACCGTGTCCGAAGGGACACCATGTACAAACCTCTGGATAAGGGAGGGAAAAACATACCCAACGTCTCCCTCATCCTGATGGCCACCTTTGTGTGCAGCTGCTGCAAGCTGTGTGTGGACCCCCGGTATGCAAACACCAAGTGTCACTACATACTGAGGTTCTACCTGTCCCCGGTGTTACGAAGGAGGGCCTGGCCTCATTGTCGCGGAACGCTCCATGTAGTTGGACCGTGCCGTACCACCTGTCCCTCGTGGAAAAGGTTTTGAAGAAAAACACCTTTGACCACAAGGCAATGAAGCAGTGGTCAGCACGTAATGTCCTCGAGGCCCTCAGGGAAAAGCAGACTGTGGAGGACGTTGGATGGTTCCCTGAGCAGACTGTCAGAGTCATCTGGCAGAACGTCTCATCACCAGAACTTACAAACAAGCACCAAGACCTAGCTTGGCTGGTGGTGAGAAGGCCCCTCCCCGTCAGAGTCTTCATGTACACCCGAAAGCTCAGCGCCGTTGCACACTGCCCTCGGAGTGGCTGTAGAGGAAATGAGACAGTCACCCACCTTCTTGTGGAATGTGCCTTTGCAAAGAAGGTCTGGAGATAGATGCAGTGGTATTTGTCAAGGTTCATCCCGAGCAGCTCTGTGACACAGGACTCTGTGCTCTACGGAGTGTTTCCAGGGACCCACACTGAAACAAACATCAACTGCTGCTGGAAGGTTATCAACTCGGTGAAAGACGCTCTTTGATCTGCCCGAAACTTGCTGATCTTCCAGTGCAAAGAGCTGTCCTCGACCGAGTGTTGCAGACTGGCACATTCCAAGGCCCAGGACTATGTGCTGAGGGACGCACTCAAGCTTGGGCAGCTGCCGCCAAGGCGCAATGGGGAAAGACCACTGTGTAAGGTCTTTCCAGCAAATGTACACCGAGGGGCGGGTAACAGTGTAAACCCCCCTCGGTCTGGGCCACCAACACTCCAATGTATAAAACAAACATGACAATGTAAATATTTAAGAAGGAATTGTAACGTAAAGAGCGATATGTGTGTAATGTTATCAAAATTGAACGGAAGAAAGTCAAGGGAATGTGTAACTCTGATGGAAATGTACAGTCAAGCCAATTCGAAATGTTCTGTAATGTTTATGATAGATTTTATGAATAAAGTATATATTTTTGAAAAAAGAAAATACTGGTCTCCACAAGCAGAGACCAGGCAGAATGGCATGCGTGCGGGTCTCCCAGGGGATTGGAGACCCCCCCAGTGCATGTCCTTTAGCGGTACCCTGGCACTGCTGGAGCACCCTGGCAGTGCCACCTTGATGCCAGCCTGACACTGCCAAGGTGTGCAGGTGGCAGTGCCAGCTGGAAAGGGCATTGCCAAGGTGCCAAGCTGTAATTTTAGCACGGTGGATATCGGTCTGGGGTGCCCTGTATGGTGTTGGGAGGGGTTGCGGGGAACTTCCCATAGTGCTTTGGGGCATGGGGGGAGTCAAGGATCGCTTCAATGACTCCAGAGATCGGGACACCTTTCAAACTGGCATCCCAATCTCTCGCTACACTCTGGAGTTCCGGCAACCGGAGCCTCTCAGTGCACAAAATGGAGCTATGTGTGGCCTCGGCTGTACGTTCTCCACTCAGGCCCCCTATCTGACCCGGGTGCCGTTTTATAGCACAGAACAAAGAACAAAGAAAAGTACAGCACAGGAAAAGGCCCTTCGGCCCTCCAAGCCTGCGCCGACCATGCTGCCCGACTAAACTAAAATCTTCTGCACTTCCAGGGTCCGTATCCCTCTATTCCCATCCTTTTCATGTATTTGTCAAGATGCCCCTCAAACGTCACTATCACCCCTGTGAGACTGCCAACCAGTAGTGTCTTCCACCCTGGGACCCTCCTGCCCTGCATTGGCCACCACCAACCCCCTGCCATCCGACACTTCCTGCCCATGCACACCCGGTTGCAGTGGGGGGCCCTGGGTCACTAGATCCCAGAACCTGTACCCCAGACACCCGCACGTAACATTAGCTGGACCAGTGGCCCCGCTGCAGACACTCGCCCTCTGGTCATGCATGTGTCCCTGGTGCTAGGGCCCAGCGCCTGGGTGTGTGGATGTTGGCCACTGCATCCAGGCTGTTGCCTCCCACAGAGTCCAGGCATCGCAGTCTGATTGGGATGTTAGGCAATAACTCTCACATGCTACTTGGCCCCACTATTCACAGGTGTGAACTTGGGAGGTAAGTGGGCACTTAATTATGATTGCCAATTTCTGAATTAGCAATAGCTGTCAGTCGCGCGGCCTGAGGCCTCCACGCTCAGTGGGGGTTATGGATGGTCGGTCGGGCTGGGGTTGCACCCGTCAGAGGAGCACACGCTCCAGGGGTTGACATGGCAGATCCGTGGGTGCTGAGACACCCATCCCTCAGGCCCCCCTCCAGTATAGGGACGGCCACCACCTTTGCTCCGCTACTCCCCCCTCCCCCACCGATGTTGCGCCACCCCGACAGACCGGGCCCCCGGTGGCTCCCCCGAACCCTCCCCTCCGAGCACCAGAGCAGCAGCCCCAGTGTCGCCGGACTGTGTGCATGTGAACGAAGGTGGCTACTCACCTTCTAGGGTCCCCACAGAGGCCCTTCCGCTTTTAAAATGGAGTACTAACTGGGAGGCCGTCAGATAGGGGTCGCTCTCGTTAATGGTATAGGGATTGAGGTTAAATGGTGATTATTGATTTCTCGCCTTGCCACGGCGGGATCCTGATTTCGCCAGTGGGTGCGAGTAGTTCGATCACAAACACATCGACGCATGGCACGTTTCTAGTTTTTGGCCTCTCCCGCAATTTAACGGCCTCGTCGCACTATCGTTGAAGCACAACGCATCCACAAAATCACACCCCCTATCTTTATTCTCATCCATATATTTGATGTAAAATTCACTGCTTCATGGGCACGCCTCAATGGAAATACAAACTCTGTGAAAGCTGCTCGTGTTAATTACTCGGGCAGTAATGAAAGAGAAAACCAGCGAGGAATGAAGCGAAAGCGGGCGGTTGTTGAAGGAAAAGAAACAAGCCACTGAATTGAAAAAAAAAAGATTCTAAGCGCTGGACTTTCGGGAAATAAGAACTACAACGAATAAAGTGAATCTTTGTTCAGTTCGGTCCCAGTGTTGACATTTTATTCTGGTAAAGATAAATTCTGTGAACATTAGGATTCTTTTAAAAAGTCAATGATGAATCCTGCATTCAAAAATGGCTGAAAGTGTGGAAATGGCCAACAGTAAGCTGAATGAATCAATGGAGGATGGGAAAGTTTTTGTTTTCCTCCTAAAGGAAGTGATTGATAAAAACAGGCACAAGTTCAAAGCAAATTCGGAGAGGATCAGGGACGCCGATGTCGCGGGCATTAAATCGAATTACATCCACCGGCGATTGTTAGAAGGGGGTACACTCGGCCTCCCAAAGACAGTGCAGCTCTCAAACTCGCTGGAAGTGGCTTTCCAGAACATGGAGGCCTACACCTCCGACCACGCGGCACCCTCGTGGGCGCCACCATCATCCGACATGAGTGTGGCACAAGCCTGTGCCCGCGCAGCAGCCCGCCAACACCGGAAGCCCGAAGTGCTACTTTTGCTGCCAGGGTACGTATCCCAGACAACGCTGCCCTGCACGGAACGCGATTTGCAACGGCTGTGGGAGGAAGGGCCACTTCGCCAAAGCCTGCCAGGCCCGACCTGTCCCTAAAGTTCCTAGGCCCAGCAGCGCTGCCTGTTTCCTGTCAGGGCCGCCACCAGCTGCCGCGCCACCTGCCATGTGTGACCTGTGGGCGCTGCCATCTCCGCTGCCATCCGCCATGTGCAACCCCTGGGGGCTGCCATCTTCGCCGCCATCTTTGATTTTGCCCGCCACGCACGACCCATGGGGGCTGACATTTTTGACGCCATCTCCGATGCCACCAGCCACGCGCGACCCATGGGGGCCGCCAACTTGGACCACTCCGCAGCCTCCCGGGACCCCTGCTCACCCGATCGTACACTGGCCACCGCTACCTCCGACCGGCCCACCCATCACCTCCCGAAGCTCGCCTCTATCACACTCGACCAGTCTCGACCTCATCACCTCACGAAATCCACGATGACCGTCCGGATCAACAGGCACGAGACGGCCTGCCTCTTCAACTCCAGGGGCAAAGACAGCTTTATCCACCCAGATGCGGTAAGTCGCTGCTCCTTCCCAATTTTACCCGCGACCTAGAAAATCTCCCTGGCATCCGGATCACATTCCAGATAAATCCGGGGGTACTGTGTTGCGACCCTTTCGGTACAGGGCGTAGAGTACACTAACTTTAAGCTCCATGTCCTCCACCATCTCTGAGCTGCCCTATTACTGGGGTTCGACTTTCAATGCCACCTCCAAAGCCTTATCTTAAAGTTCGGTGGACCCCTGCCCTCCCTCACTGTCTGTAGCCTCGTGACCCTTAAGGTCGCCCCATCCTCGCTCTTCGCTAACCTCACCCCGGACTGTAAATCTGTCACCACTAGGAGCAGACGATACAGTGCCCAGGACAGGGCCTTCATCAGGTTGGAGGTCCAGTGACTCCTGCTAGAGGGGATCATTGAGGCTAGTACCAGCCCCTGGAGAGCCCAAGTTGTGGTCGTCAAGACTGGGAGAAGCACCGGATGGTCATGGACTATAGTCAAGACCATCAACCGGTACACGCAGCTCGATGCGTACCCCCTCCCCCGCATATCTGACATGGTCAATCAGATTGCGCAGTATCGAGTCTTCTCCACAGTTGACTTAAAGTCCGCGTACCACCAGCTCCCTATCCGCCCGGAGGACCGCCAATACACTGCCTTCGAGGCAGATGGCCGTCTGTACCACTTGCCCAGGGTTCCCTTCGGCATCACCAACGGGATCTCGGTCTTCCAGCGAGAAATGGACCGAATGGTTGACCAGTACGAGCTGCGGGCCACGTTCCGTAACTCGATAATGTCACCATCTGCGGCCATGACCAGCAGGACCATGACGAAAACCTCCGGCATTTCCTCCACACCACTAAGCTCCTTAACCTCACATACAATAAGGAGAAATGCGTTTTCCGCACAACCCACCTAGCCATCTGTTGTACCCTCAATAACGACGCTAGAGAGTAAAATGGTAAAGAAGGCTTTAATAAGCTAAGAACTAGCCTGGTGCCGAGACGGGTGCTAACTGGGTGCCGCCTGCAAGATGGCCCCTTATATACGACTCCTAGGTGGGTGGAGCCGGAGGCGGAGTCCCCCAGGGTTCCAAGCCCGGTCTTAAAGAGGACATCACCTTACATGATGATAAGGGTACAGTAATACAGTAACCGTTCATCACATTCACCCCTTGTATAAAAAAACCAAGTCCGGCGGGGATGAGTGGAATCATAAGTCCATTCGTTTTGGCGGCCTGATCATCCTCATCGACCTCCTCAGCTCGGGCGGTGGTGCAGCAGACATGGACGTCTTAGTTGAGGGTACGTCCGGGAGCACGGTGGTCGGAGCCTTGGTCCGGGTCGGGGTAGGGGATCGGGGTGCAGGGGAAATAGCTGGGGCTGGGGGTAGCGTTGCCGACGCCGGCGGGGGATGAAGGGAGGGATGCTAGGGGGCGTGCGCGGTCGGTGTCCACCGACGGGGAGTGGGACCTGGGGGGGCGGGGGGTTAGTGGGTGCCAGATCCCGCAGGGGAGCCGTATCTTGCCAGCTGTCGGGGTACTCGACATAGGCGTATCGAGGGTTCGCATGTAGTAATCGGACCCTCTCGACCAGGGCGTCCGTTTTATGGCTCCTCGCGTGCCTCCGGAGAAGAACAGGTCCCGGAGCCGTCAGCCAAGATGGAAGCGAGACCCCGGAGGTGGACCTCCTGGGGAAGACAAACAAGCGGTTGTGAGGGGTCTCATTCGTGGCCGTGCAGAGGAGCGACCTAATGGAGGGTAGGGCATCGGGTAGGACCTCCTGCCAGTGGGTGGTTGGGAGACTTCTCGACCGTAGGGCCAGAAGGACAGCCTTCCAAACTGTTGCATTCTCCCTCTCCACCTGCCCGTTTCCCCGCGGGTTATAACTGGTCATTCTGCTCGAGGCGATGCCTTTGCTGAGCAGATACTGACGCAGTTCATCGCTCATAAACGATGTACCCCAGTCGCTGTGGATATAAGCGGGGAAACCAAACAGGGTGAAGATGCTGTGCAGTGCCTTTATCACGGTGGCCGAGATCATGTCGCGTCAGGGAGCGGCGAATGGGAAGCGGGAGAACTCGTCGATGACGGTGAGGAAGTAGGCATTGCGGTTGGTGGATGGGAGGGGGGCCCTTGAAGTCCACACTTAGTTGCTCAAAGGGCCCCGTGGCCTTCATGAGACGAGCCTTGTCTGGCCGGTAGAAGTGCAGTTTGCAGATCTGGCAAGCCCTGGTCATGGCCTTAACCTCCTCGGTTGAGTAAGGTAGGTTGAGGGACTTGATAAAGTGGGCGAGCCTGGTAACCCCTGGGTGACAGAGGTCATAGTGGGTGGCTTGCAGGCGGTCCTCCTGCACATTGGCGCACGTGCCGCGGGACAGGGCATCTGGGGGCTCGTTGAGCTCCCCTGGACGATACTTGATATTGTATGTGTAGGTGGAGAGTTCGATCCTCCACCTCAAAATTTTATAGTTTTTTATTTTGCCCCGTTGTGCGTCATCAAACATGAAGGCTACCGACCGTTGGTTGGTGACGAGGGTGAACCTCCTACTGGCTAGGTAGTGTCTCCAGTGCCGCACAGCCTCCACAATGGCTTGTGCCTCCTTCTCGACTGCAGAGTGCCGAATTGCGGAGGAGGTGAGGGTCCGGGAGAAGAACGCTACTGGTCTGCCTGCCTGGTTGAGGGTAGCAGCCAGGGCGATGTCTAACGCAACGCTCTCTACCTGGAAAGGGATAGATTCGCCCACAGCGTGCATAGCGGCCTTGATGATGTCGGCCTTGATGCGGCTGAAGGCCGATCGGGCCTCAGCCGACAGGGGAAATGTCATGGTCTTTATGAGTGGGCGGTGTCCGCATATTTGGAGACCCACTGGGCGTAATAGGAGAAAAGCCCCAATCACCGTTTGACGGCCTTGAGGCTGCGGGGGGAGGGGAAATTCCTTAAGGGGCCGCATGCGGTCGGGGTCGGGCCCTAGGACCCCGTTTTCCATGACGTAGCCGAGGATGGCTAGCCGGGTTGTGTGGAAAACATATTTTTCCTTGTTAGGTCAGGTTGAAGGCTTGGGCGGTCTGGAGGAACTTTTCAAAGTTCGCGTCATGGTCCTGCTGATCATGGCCGCAGATGGCGACGTTGTCCAAGTACGGGTATGTAGCCTGCAAGCCGCACTGGTCCACCATTTGGCCCATCGCCCTCTGGAAGAGGGAGACCCCATTTGTGACGCCGAATGGGACCCTGAGGAAGTGGAAGAGCCGGCCGGCTGCTTCGAAGGCAGTCTTTCGGTCGGAAAGGGAGCTGGTGGTAGGCGGATTTGAGATCGACCGTGGAAAATACCTGGTATTGGGCGATCCGATTTACCATTTCCGCGATGCGAGGAAGGGGGTACGCATCGAGCTGCGTGAAGCGGTTTATGATCTGGCTCTCATCCACGACCATCCGTTTCTTTTCCCTGGACTGGACTACCACCACTTGCGCTCTCCATGGGCTGTTGCTAGCCTCAATGACCCCCTCTCCCAGTAAACGCTGGACCTCTGACTTGATAAAAGTCATGTCTTGGGCACTGTACCACCGGCTCCTGGTGACGACTGGCTTACAGTCGGGAGTGAGGTTCGTGAATAGAGAGGAGGAGTGCGACTTTCAGTGTCGCAAGGCTGCATACCGTGAGGGGGGGCAAGGGGCGCCGAACTTCAGTGTCAGGCTTCGGTGGCTGCACTGGAAATCCAGTCCGAGCAGCAGGGGGCGCAGAGGTGAGGGAGGATATACAGTTTGAAACGGGTGTATTCGGCACCCTGGATCGAGAGAGCCGCAATAAAATACCCCTTGATTTGGACCAAGTGGGACCCAGATGCGAGCGCTATGGTTTGGGACGTGGGATGGGTGCGCAAAGAGCAGCGCCTTACCGTTTCTGGGTGGATAAAGCTCTCCGTGCTCCCGGAATCGAAAAGGCATGGAGTGTCGCGCCCGTTGACCTGGACCTGCATCATAGAGTTCTGCAGGTGTTTTGGCCGCGTTTGGTCGAGGGTGATCGCTCCCAGTTGCGGGTAGTCCGAGTCCTCAGCCGAGTCGGATTTGTAAAATGGCCGCCGCCGTCGGTCACACGTGTTGGGTCGAGAACATGGCCGCCACCACGATGGCCACCCCCATGATTTGCACGAGGCAGATGAAGGGGGTGTGTCGGGTCGATGCGCAGCTGTGTTGCGAGGCCTGCGGGCCTGTGAGCCTGATTTTCGGTCCCGCTGTTCTTTGTGTTTCTGGCACTTGGGCCTGGCCAGGCAGACCCTCGCAAAATGCCCCTTCTTCCTGCAAGTCGCTGCAGATGGCGGAGCGGGCTGGGCAGCATGGGTGCTGGTCCTGCCCACAGAAATAGCACGGTGTACCCCTGGTCTGGGCGGGTCGCTGCGCAGCGCATGCCCGTAATGAGGCCGAGTCTGGGGAAGTCCGCGGGGGGCTCGCAGGGTCCGCGGGGTACGTGCCTAAATTATGTCGGGCCACTTCCAGCGAGGTGGTGAACGTTAGCTTGTCCTGGAGCTCTTTTGCCCCGTTTTCGAGCAGTTGCTGCCGATGTAGGTCGAGCGGATGCCAGACACGAATGCGTCGCTGATGTGCAGGTTCATATGGATTTCCCCCGTCACATCCTGATGGTCATAGTCCCTGGCGAGCGCGATGAGTTTTTCTGCTGGTACAGCGCTGATGCAGGGCATGTACCTCATTGATGGGTTTGACAAACCGCTTGCGTAGTATCTCGACCACCTCTTCGTAGGTAGTCGCCTTTTCGAGCGTGACGGAGATTCTGTGACTGACCCAGGCGTGGAGTGGGCGCAGCTTGCATGGCCCCAGGATGGGAGTCTCTGAGGAGTACAGGTAGGCCTCGAAGCATCGGAGCCAGTATTTAAAAATTTCCAGTGCTTCCGGTGTCCGTGCTTCCAGATTGAGCTTCTCTGGTTTTAGGCCTGCGTCCATCCTGATGTAGTTTAGCTTATTAGATTGTTGTACCCTCAATAACGATGCTAGAGAGCAAAATGGTAAAGAAGGCTTTAATAAGCTAAGAACTAGCCTGGTGCCGAGACGGGTGCTTACTGGGTGCCGCCTGCAAGGCGGCCCCTTATATACGACTCCCAGGTGGGCAGAGCCAGAGGCGGAGGCCCCCAGGGTTCCAAGCCCGGTCTTAAAGGGGACATCACCTTACATGATGATAAGGGTATAGTAATACAATAACCATTCATCACACCATCCTTGGCTACGTTGTGGAAAACGGAGTCCTAGGGCCCGACCCCAACCGCATGCGCCCCATCCTGGAACTTCCCCTCCCGCACTGCCCCAAGGCCCTGAAGAGATGCCTGGGGTTCCTCTTTTACTATGCGCCCAATGGGTCCCCAATTATGCGGACAAGGCCTGTCCACTCATTAAATCCACCATTTTTCCCCTGACGGCTGAAGCCCGCCTGCCCTTCAATCGCATCAAGGCAGATGTTGCCAAAGCCGCGATGCACGCTGTGGACGAGTCCATCCCGTTCTAGGTGGAGAGCGATGTGTCGGACTTTGCCCTGGCCTCAACCAGGCGGGCAGTCCAGTGGCTTTCTTCTTCCGTACCCTCCATGCCTCCGAAATTCGACACTCCTCCATGGAAAAGGAAGCCCAAGCCATTGTAGAAGCTGACCGATATTGGAGGCATTACCTGGCCGGCAGGCGATTCACTCTCCTCACTGACCAACGGTCGGTTGCCTTCATGTTTAATAATACACAGTGGGGCAAAATCAAGAACGACAAGATTCTGAAATGGAGGATCGAAATCTCCACCTACAACTATGCGATCTTGTACCGACCGGGGAAGCTCAATGAGCACCCAGATGCCCTATCCCGCGGTACATGTGCCAACGCACAAGTAAACTGACTTTGGGCCCTCCACAACGGGTGACGGGGGTCACCCGTTTTTTTTCATTTATCAAGGCTCGCAACCTGCCTTACTCCATCGAGGAGGTCAGGACCGTGACCAGGGACTGCCAGGTCTGCGCGGAGTGCAAACCGCACTTCTATCGGCCAGACAGAGCACACCTGGTAAAGGCCTTTTGCCCCTTTGAGCGCCTCAGCATCGACTTCAAAGGGCCCCTCGCCTCCACTGACCATAACGTGTACTTCCTCAACATTGTTGACGAATACTCAAGATTCCCCTTTGCCATCCCGTGCCCTGACATGACCTCTGCCACCGTCATCAAGGCCCTGCACAGTCTTTTCACCTTGTTCGGGTTCCCCACCTACATTACTAGCGGTCGGGGTTCCTCCTTCATGAGCGACGAGTTGCGTCAGTTCCTGCTTAGCTAAACCATTGTTAGTATATTATATATATTGTGGTAAACTGTTACTGTACTACATGTATTGTGGTAAACCACTGCCTGATGTCTGTGCCTCCCCTCAGGCTCGATATAAAGGTGGCTGATCTCCACCCCTGCCCCAGTTCGGGATCAGTGGCTAGGAGGCTTTCTGTTTAGCTTATTAAAGCCTCAGTTTTGTTCACTACTCATCTTGTGTTCATTGATGGCACATCAGAAGCAGAAGTGAATGGGTAAATTTATAGCGAAGGGTAAATATACCATGGGGAAAGGCTCGAGTATCAAACAGCTTTGCTGAAGATGTTACTGATTATTAATGAAAGATCACTGAGAGAACTATAACTGTTCACTAAGTAAGGAAAGTTTCCTTTTAGTCGAAGAGCGGCAAAGTCACAATGTAACTAATTCTGTTTTATTCCTCATGAAACCTTCCTGGCGGGGGGGAGGTGGAGGGAGGAGGGATGGGGCGGGGGTGTGGAGGGAAGGGGTGGAGATGTGGAGGGAGAGGGTACGGGAGCAGGGCACTGAATGAGAACTCCTATTTTAGAGTATGGTATCAAAAATAAGGTCCTCTTTCCTTTCTAGATAGTTTTTAATGCTCATTTGTTCCTGTGTAACAGTTCTTTCCTTTGTCATACAGCCAGATGATTAACACTGTGGCAATGGTGCTGTTTACTTGGATAATTGTCTTTCCTTTTACAGCTATTATTCACATTTCATTTCTGCTGACAAAACAAAAACCCTTCCAAAGGGAGCTCTTTGTTCCTCCCTTTGTTCCTTCCTACCATTCGTAAGTACTGAGCCAGAGAGTCACGGGTCAGTTATAGGAGAAGGGGCAGGGCCAGTTGTGCTTGACCAGTGGTTGAAAGGTGAAGAGTGAGTGACTGATGCAGGTCAGTGGTGGGATTGGGACAGTTGAATGTGGGGAAAAGAGACTGACTCCTCCACAGGATGACCTGTGGCTGTGGTTGCAGCCTGATGCTGATCCATGAGAGAGAAATTTAAACAAGGTGTTGATGGCCCCTGGCCTGTCACTGGGAGAAACCTAGAATGAGCTGGCAGCCTCCACACTCAGTGGAGGTGGAGGGCAGACCTGCTCCAAGGGTTGTAGTATGAGGGTGTTCAGCATAGCAAGGGTTAATGTGGGACTGGAGAACAGCACTGCCACAGTCAGATGTAGAGAGTCACATGGCTGTAGACAGAGGACAGAGTTGTTTGGAGAGACCTGTGTAGAAGTCAGCATGAAATGAGCTACTAGACTGGGCTATACTTTGCACATATGTAAATAGTTACATGTTACCAATAAGACCGTAAGACATAGGAGCAGAATGAGGCCGCTCGGCCCATCGAGTCTGCTCCGCCATTCAATCATGGCTGATATTTTCTCATCCCCATTCTCCTGCCTTCTCCCCATAACCCCTGATCCCCTTATTAATCAAGAATCTATCTATCTCTGTCTTAAAGACACTCAGTGATTTGGCCTCCACAGCCTTCTGCGACAAAGAATTCAACAGATTCACCACCCTCTGGCTGAAGAAATTCCTCCTCATCTCTGTTTTAAAGGATGGTCCCTTTAATCTGAGATGGTGTCCTCTGGTTCTAGTTTCTCCTACAAGTGGAAACATCCTCTCCACATTCACTCTATCCAGGACTCGCAGTATCCTGTAAGTTTCAATAAGATCCCCCTCATCCTTCTAAACTCCAACGAGTACAGACCCAGAGTCCTCAACCGTTCCTCATACGACAAGTTCTTCATTCCAGGGATCTTTCTTGTGAACCTACTACATTCTTGGTAGCATTACTTACTGTTCAACTTATAATCCTCTGAACCTCTTTGTGAGGCCGACTGAACAAAACTTACAACATGGTGGCAGCAAAGATGGAAACCAGAAGCGCAGAGCAACTGGAGTAGGACCCTGAAATCTCAAGGCATAAAAAACTGAAGAAACTGAATTTCTTATCTGAGCTCAGCAAATCTAAATTGAAGATAGCTGGAAAATTGCCTAAGAAAATGTCCTTGCAGACATGGAGGCTGAAGGCAGAAGAAAAATGATATGGTCCTAAAATCCACCATTCAGCTGAAGGACTCCACCAAAGCACATGGAGACCCATTGTGCGTCTGATTGGATTCAGAGTCAGAGAACCGAGAGATTGGGAAGTACAGAGGATCCCAGAACAGTCTGCGAGACTGAGATATCATACCTGAAAGACACCCAACTATGCTTCTTTGGTGAGATTGACCACCAGAAAGGGCAGGCAGTCAGTGCAGGAATCCCCTGTGGTTGTCCCCCTCTCGAACAGATATACCCCTTTGGATACTGTCGGGGGGGATAGCCTATCAGGGGAAAACAGCAGCAGCCAGAGCAGTGGCACCACGGCTGGCTCTGATGTTCAGAAGGGAGGGTCAAAGCGCAGAAGAGTAATAGTTATAGGGGACTCTATAGTCAGGGGAACAGATAGGCGCTTCTGTGGACGTGAAAGAGACTCCAGGATGGTATGTTGCCTCCCTGGTGCCAGGGTCCAGGATGTCTCCGAACGGGTAGAGGGAATCCTGAAGGGGGAGGGCAAACAGGTAGAGGTCGTTGTACATATTGGTACTAACGACATAGGCAGGAAGAGAGATAGGAAGATAGAGCAGACAAACACGTGGCTAAACAGCTGGTGTAGGAGGGAGGGTTTCGGTTATCTGGACCACTGGGAGCTCTTCCGGGGCAGGTGTGACCTGTATAAGATGGACGGGTTGCATCTAAACCGGAGAGGCATAAATATCCTGGCCGCGAGATTTGCTAGTGTCACACGGGAGGGTTTAAACTAGTATGGCAGGGGGGTGGGCACGGGAGCAATAGGTCAGAAGGTGAGAGCGTTGAGGGAGAACTAGGGAATAGGGACAGTGTGACTCTGAGGCAGAGCAGACGGGGAGAAGTTGCTGAACACAGCGGGTCTGGTGGCCTGAAGTGCATATGTTTTAATGCAAGGAGCATTACGGGTAAGGCAGATGAACTTAGAGCTTGGATTACTACTTGGAACTATGATGTTGTTGCCATTACAGAGACCTGGTTGAGGGAAGGGCAGGATTGGCAGCTAAACGTTCCAGGATTTAGATGTTTCAGGCGGGATAGAGGGGGATGTAAAAGGGGAGGCGGAGTTGCGCTACTTGTTCAGGAGAGTATCACAGCTATACAGCGAGAGGACACCTCAGAGGGCAGTGAGGCTATATGGGTAGAGATCAGGAATAAGAAGGGTGCAGTCACAATGTTGGGGGTATACTACAGGCCTCCCAACAGCCAACTAGGGAAGAGGCGGTACTGGACCTGGTATTGGGGAATGAGCCCGGCCAGGTGGTAGATGTTTCAGTAGGGGAGCATTTCGGTAACAGTGACCACAATTCAGTAAGTTTTAAAGTACTGGTGGACAAGGATAAGAGTGGTCCGAGGATGAATGTGCTAAATTGGGGGAAGGCTAATTATAACAATATTAGGCGGGAACTGAAGAGCATAGATTGGGGGCGGATGTTTGAGGGCAAATCAACATCTGACATGTGGGAGGCTTTCAAGTGTCAGTTGATAGGAATACAGGACAGGCATGTTCCTGTGAGGAAGAAAGACAAATACGGCAATTTTCGGGAACCTTGGATGACGAATGATATTGTAGGCCTCGTCAAAAAGAAAAAGGAGGCATTTGTCAGGGCTAAAAGGCTGGGAACAGACGAAGCCTGTGTGGCATATAAGGAAAGTAGGAAGGAACTTAAGCAGGGAGTCAGGAGGGCTAGAAGGGGTCATGAAAAGTCATTGGCAAATAGGGTTAAGGAAAATCCCAAGGCTTTTTACACTTACATAAAAAGCAAGAGGGTAGCCAGGGAAAGGGTTGGCCCACTGAAGGATAGGCAAGGGAATCTATGTGTGGAGCCAGAGGAAATGGGCGAGGTACTAAATGAATACTTTGCATCAGTATTCACCAAAGAGAAGGAATTGGTAGATGTTGAGTCTGGAGAAGGGGGTGTAGATAGCCTGGGTCACATTGTGATCCAAAAAGACGAGGTGTTGGGTGTCTTAAAAAATATTAAGGTAGATAAGTCCCCAGGGCCAGATGGGATCTACCCCAGAATACTGAAGGAGGCTGGAGAGGAAATTGCTGAGGCCTTGACAGAAATCTTTGGATCCTCGCTGTCTTCAGGGGATGTCCCGGAGGACTGGAGAATAGCCAATGTTGTTCCTCTGTTTAAGAAGGGTGGCAGGGATAATCCCGGGAACTACAGGCCGGTGAGCCTTACTTCAGTGGTAGGGAAATTACTGGAGAGAATTCTTCGAGACAGGATCTACTCCCATTTGGAAGCAAATGGACGTATTAGTGAGAGGCAGCACGGTTTTGTGAAGGGGAGGTCGTGTCTCACTAACTTGATAGAGTTTTTCGAGGAGGTCACTAAGATGATTGATGCAGGTAGGGCAGTAGATGTTGTCTATATGGACTTCAGTAAGGCCTTTGACAAGGTCCCTCATGGTAGACTAGTACAAAAGGTGAAGTCACACGGGATCAGGGGTGAACTGGCAAGGTGGATACAGAACTGGCTAGGCCATAGAAGGCAGAGGGTAGCAATGGAGGGATGCTTTTCTAATTGGAGGGCTGTGACCAGTGGTGTTCCACAGGGATCAGTGCTGGGACCTTTGCTCTTTGTAGTATATATAAATGATTTGGAGGAAAATGTAACTGGTCTGATTAGTAAGTTTGCAGACGACACAAAGGTTGGTGGAATTGCGGATAGCGATGAGGACTGTCTGAGGATACAGCAGGATTTAGATTGTCTGGAGACTTGGGCGGAGAGATGGCAGATGGAGTTTAACCTGGACAAATGTGAGGTAATGCATTTTGGAAGGGCTAATGCAGGTAGGGAATATACAGTGAATGGTAGAACCCTCAAGAGTATTGAAAGTCAAAGAGATCTAGGAGTACAGGTCCACAGATCACTGAAAGGGGCTACACAGGTGGAGAAGGTAGTCAAGAAGGCATACGGCATGCTTGCCTTCATTGGCCGGGGCATTGAGTATAAGAATTGGCAAGTCATGTTGCAGCTGTATAGAACCTTAGTTAGGCCACACTTGGAGTATAGTGTTCAATTCTGGTCGCCACACTACCAGAAGGATGTGGAGGCTTTAGAGAGGGTGCAGAAGAGATTTACCAGAATGTTGCCTGGTATGGAGGGCATAAGCTATGAGGAGCGATTGAATAAACTCGGTTTGTTCTCACTGGAACGAAGGAGGTTGAGGGGCGACCTGATAGAGGTATACAAAATTATGAGGGGCATAGACAGAGTGGATAGTCAGAGGCTTTTCCCCAGGGTAGAGGGGTCAATTACTAGGGGGCATAGGTTTAAGGTGAGAGGGGCAAAGTTTAGAGTAGATGTACGAGGCAAGTTTTTTACGCAGAGGGTAGTGGGTGCCTGGAACTCACTACCGGAGGAGGTAGTGGAGGCAGGGACGATAGGGACATTTAAGGGGCATCTTGACAAATATATGAATAGGATGGGAATAGAAGGATACGGACCCAGGAAGTGTAGAAGATTGTAGTTTAGTCGGGCAGTATGGTCGGCACGGGCTTGGAGGGCCGAAGGGCCTGTTCCTGTGCTGTACATTTCTTTGTTCTTTGTTCTTTGTTTGAGATGGAAGACTCAGATTCTCCTTTGACATCTCAGCAAATGGTCACCTCGCCAATTTCAAATTAGAGTCAGTGTTACAGTCCTCTCGGATAAGAAACTATGGCTGAAAGACCTATGGCCATGAACGACACACATACCACAATATGGCCTTTGTGGAATCCAACTGATAAGGTCCTAAAACCAACCGGTACAATGACAAACAAGTATTCAAAAGTTCCTACATCTTTCAAAACCAATTCTTTTCTCACTAGAGCAGGAATACCTGGGTTGCCTTTGACCTCAAAATGACAGAAGCCGTCCAAACAGCCTCTGTCGTCAACTACAAAGAACGGGAGGTTCCCACGAAATCCACCAGTGAAGATATTCTTGACTGGAACTTCAACTCCGAATTGTCTTCACTCTTCACAGAGCCAGTTTGTCCAACTCCTTTGCAGATAGCAGGAAAAACTCCTCTTCGGCCCGACCAGCCAAAATAAGCCCCACCCACACTTCAAGCAAAAGACACACGCGAGAACGGACAGCAGCAAAACCATGAGCTCCAATCTCTGGCTCCAATGGTTGTTGTCACACAACCCGGGAACACTGTGGCAACCAAACTGCAATTTCCAGCTGAACCGCACAGCAGCAAGTCGATGTTGGAGCTGGAGAGAAGTGACCATCAACTCACCAGGGCCACAAAGGCACAGGAAACATTGGAAGTCAAACTCCAGGTTGAGGAACATTCAAACGTAAAGAAGGTACAAATCCAACAACCAGGAATACCACAACAGATCCCATGGGAAAGGAAATCTTGAGTCCACTCTGTCAATGAATGGAGTGAACAATCGCCCTCGGAGGAATGGGAGAATCCCATGAGTCTGAACAAAGCAGATGGGTTGTTGATAGATTCAACTCGAAGGGCAGCTTGATGGCACATTGGTTAGCACTGGTGCCTCACTAGTGCCAGGTACCCAGGTTCAATTCCAGCCTTGGGTGACGATCTGTCTGTGTGGAGTTTGCACTTTCTCCCGTGTCTGCGTGGATTTCCTCCGGGTGCTCCGGTTTCCTGCCAGAGTCCAAAAATGTGCAGGTTAGGTGGATTGGCCATGCTAATTGCCTTTTAATGTCCAAAAAGGTTTGGTGAGGTTACTGGGTTAGGGGAATAGGATGGAGGTGTGGGCCAAGGTAGGGTACACTTTTCTAGGGTCGGTGCAGACTCGTTGGGCCGAATGGCATTCTTCTGCACTGTATGAATGCAAAAGCTAATCAGATGGAGGCAGCCAAGTGCCAGATACACGGAATACTATGAGTTCAACGTCAAACCAACAGAGCTTGCCCAAAATAACTGAGCTCACCACTCCTCTAAAGGTAAGAAGAATGAGATCTAGTAGAATTTTCATGCCTCCTGTCATGACACCCTGGGCTAGTGCATAGTCAATTCCAGCCCCATTTGACCTGGAGTCGCAACACCAGCAAAATTTGATTTTATTTATAATTCCTGGAGGTCCTTGGTTGAGCCAAATAAACCATAGTGACCAGGTTTGTAACTTTAAGACAAGTAACCTTTTATTATGTACAGTATTATAATTAAACAGACAGAAAATGTAACTGACTCTCTAATACCCCTTTCCCGACACCCCTTCCTAACTACCCCCACTCTTGACACATGCACAAACAAACAGCACAGAGGGGAAAGGGTAGTGGAAAAGGTAAGAATATATTAATAAAAGTATAAGGATCTTTGATGCACTGGGATGTCTTCTAGTAACTTTCTGAAGTTTAGATTTTGTTTCGATACTTCTTCCTTCTCAGTTTGAGGTGGTTTTCTCTACAGCCTTGGTTCAAACATAGACAAAAGAGTTGAATTCCAGGGGAGGGTGAGAGTGCCTACCCCTGACATCGAGGCTGTATTTGGCAGAGTATCGCATCAACAGGCCCGAGTAAGACTGGAGTCAAAGTGAATCGGGGGAAAACTCTCCATTGGTTGCCTACCTAACACAAAATGATGATGGTCTTGAGCACCATAGAAAGCATCCTATCTGGCTGCATCGCAGCCTGGTATGGCAACTGCTCAGCCCAGGACCGCAAGAAACTTCAGAGAGTCGTGAACACCGCCCAGTCCATCACACGAACCTGCCTCCCATCAATTGACTCCATCTACACCTCCCGCTGCCTGGGGAAAGCAGGCAGCATAATCAAAGACCCCTCCCACCCGGCTTACTCACTCTTCCAACTTCTTCCATCGGGCAGGAGATACAGAAGTCTGAGAACACGCACGAACAGACTCAAAAACAGCTTCTTCCCCACTGTCACCAGACTCCTAAATGACCCTCTTATGGACTAACTTCATTAACACTACACCCTGTAAGCTTCATCCGATGCCAGTGCTTATGTAGTTACATTGTATATGTTGTGTTGCCCTATTATGTATTTTCTTTTATTCCCCTTTCTTCTCATGTACTTAATGATATGTTGAGCTGCTCGCAGAAAAATACTTTTCACTGTACCTCGGTACACGTGACAATAAACAAATCCAATCCAATAAGGGAATCAAGGGTTATGGAGAGAAGGCAGGAGAATGGGGATGAGAAAATATCAGCCACGATTGAATGGCGGGGCAGACTCGATGGGCTGAATTGCCTAATTCTGCTCCTATGTCTTATGGTCTTGTGGTGGTTGGAGGTCAATCATCTCAGTTCCAGGACATCGCTGCAGGAGTTCCTCAGGGCCGTGTCCTAGGCCCAATCATCTGCAGCTGCTTCATCAATAACCTTCTTTCCATCATAAGGACAGAAGTGGGGATGTTCGCACATGACTGCACAATGTTCAGCACCATTCGCAACTCCTCAGATACTGAAGCAGCCCACGTGCAAATGCAGTAAGAGCTGGACATTATCCAGGCTTCGGCTGACAAGTGGCAAGTGACATTCATGTCGCACAAGTACCAGGCAACGATCATTTCCAACAAGAGAGAATATCCAACCATACCCCTTCTCGAGGGCAATTAGGGATGGACAACAAATGCTGACTTGACCAGCGATGCCCACATCGAATAAGGTAAAGTGTACAGAGAAATACTTCTGCTGGTAGGGGAGTCTAGACTAGTAGACATGACCTTAAAATCAGAGACGTTAGCAAACACTTCTTCACACAAAGGATGGTAGAGGTGTGGGACTGTACCCCACAAAAGCAATCGACACTAGTTCAATAATTCCAAATCTGATCAATACATAGGAGCCAATTCATTAAAGGATGTGGAGTAAAGGATGGAGTTTTGTGTTTCATTCGGGGCTAGATGCAAAAAACAGGGGGATGGCCATACTAGTGGGGAAGCGGGTAATGTTTGAGGCAAAGACTATAGTGGCGGATAGTGGGGGCAGATACATGATGGTGAGTGGCAAACTGCAAGGGGAGGCGGTGGTATTAGTGAATGTGTATGCCCCGAACTGGGATGATGCCAAATTTATGAGGCGTATGTTAGGACGAATCCCGGACCTAGAAGTGGGGAAGTTGGTAATGGGTGGAGACTTTAATACGGTGCTGGACCCAGGGCTGGACAGATCGAGGTCCAGGACCGGAAGGAGGCCGGCTGCAGCTAGGGTGCTTAAGGATTTTATGGAGCAGATGGGAGGAGTAGATCCCTGGAGATTTAGTAGACCTAGGAGTAAGGAGTTTTCGTTTTTCTCCTATGTACATAAAGTATTTTCACGAATAGATTTTTTTGTTTTGGGAAGGACACTGATCCCAAGGGTGACGGGGACGGAGTACACGGCTATAGCCATCTCGGATCATGCTCCACACTGGGTGGACCTGGGGATAGGGGAAGAAAAACAACAGCTTCCACCCTGGAGAATGGACATGGGATTATTGGCAGATGAGGGGGTGTGTTTAAGGGTGAGGGGGTGTATTGAAAGGTACTTGGAACTTAATGATAATGGGGAGGTACAGGTGGGAGTGGTCTGGGAGGCACTGAAGGCAGTGGTTAGAGGGGAGCTGATATCTATTAGGGCACATAAAGGAAAGCAGGAGGTTCGGGGAAAGGGAGCGGTTGTTGAAAGAACTTCTGAGGGTGGACAGACAATATGCGGAGGCACCGGAGGAGGGACTGTACAGGGAAAGGCAAAGGCTACATGTAGAATTTGACTTGTTGACTACGGGTAATGCAGAGGCACAATGGAGGAAGGCACAGGGTGTACAGTACGAATATGGGGAGAAGGCGAGTAGGTTGTTGGCCCACCAACTGAGGAAAAGGGGAGGAGCGAGGGCGATAGGGGGGGTGAGAGATGAGGAGGGAGAGATGGAGCGGGGAGCGGAGAGAGTGAATGGAGTGTTCAAGGCATTTTATGAAAGATTATATGAAGCGCAGCCCCCGGACGGGAAGGAGAGAATGATGTGATTTCTGGATCAGCTGGAATTTCCTAAGGTGGAGGAGCAGGAGAGAGTGGGGCTGGGAGCACAGATCGAGACGGAGGAAGTAGTGAAAGGGATTGGGAGCATGCAGGCGGGGAAGGCCCCGGGACCAGATGGATTCCCAGTTGAATTCGAAAGAAATATTTGGACTTGCTGGCCCCGCTACTGATGAGAACCTTTAATGAGGCGAGGGAAAGGGGGCAGCTGCCCCCGACTATGTCAGAGGCAACGATATCGCTCCTCCTAAAGAAGGAATGCTGCAATGCGGGTCATACAGGCCCATTTCCCTCCTGAATGTGGATGCTAAGATTCTGGCCAAGGTACTGGCAATGAGGATAGAGGATTGTGTCCCGGGGGTGGTCCATGAGGACCAAACTGGGTTTGTGAAGGGGAGACAGCTAAATACAAATATACGGAGGCTGCTAGGGGTAATGATGATGCCCCCACCAGAGGGGGAAGCGGAGATAGTGGTGGCGATGGATGCCGAGAAAGCATTTGATAGAGTGGAGTGGGATTATTTGTGGGAGGTGTTGAGGAGATTTGGCTTTGGGGACGGGTATATCAGGTGGGTACAGTTGCTGTATAGGGCCCCGATGGCGAGCGTGGTCACGAATGGACGGGGGTCTGACTATTTTCGGCTCCATAGAGGGACAAGGCAGGGATGTCCTCTGTCCCCGTTATTGTTTGCATTGGCGATTGAACCCCTGGCCATAGCACTGAGGGGTTCCAGGAAGTGGAGGGGAGTACTTAGGGGGGGAGAAGAACACCGGGTATCTCTGTATGCGGATGATTTGTTGTTATATGTGGCGGACCCGGCGGAGGGGATGCCAGAGATAATGCGGATACTTGGGGAGTTTGGGAATTTTCAGGGTATAAACTGAACATGGGGAAAAGTGAGTTATTTGTGGTGCATCCGGGGGAGCAGAGCAGAGAGATAGAGGATTTACCGTTGAGGAAGGTAACAAGGGACTTCCGGTACCTGGGGATCCAGATAGCCAAGAATTGGGGTACATTACATAGGCTTAATTTAACACGGTTGGTGGAACAGATGGAGGAGGATTTCAAGATATGGGACATGGTGTCCTTGTCATTGGCAGGTAGGGTGCAGGCGGTTAAAATGGTGGTCCTCCCGAGATTCCTTTTTGTGTTCCAGTGCCTCCCGGTGGTGATCACGAAGGCTTTTTTCAAAAGAATTGAGAAGAGCATTATGAGTTTTGTGTGGGCTGGGAAGACCCCGAGAGTGAGGCGGGGATTCTTGCAGCGTAGTAGGGACAGGGGGGGGCTGGCACTACAGAGCCTAAGTGAGTACTACTGGGCCGCCAATATTTCAATGGCATATATGTGGATGGGAGAAGGGGAGGGAGCGGCGTGGAAGAGATTGGAGAGGGCGTCCTGCAGGGGGACTAGCCTGCAAGCAATGGTGACGGTGCCGTTGCCGTTCTCACCAAAGAAATGCACCACAAGCCCGGTGGTGGTGGCTACATTGAAAATTTGGGGGCAGTGGAGACGGCATAGGGGAGGGACGGGAGTTTCGGTGCGGTCCCCGATAAGAAACAATCATAGGTTCGTTCCGGGGAGAATGGATGGGGGATTTGGAGCATGGCAAAGAGCTGGGGTAGTACAACTAAGAGATCTATTTGTAGATGGGACGTTTGCGAGTCTGGGAGCGCTGACGGAGAAATATGGGTTGCCCCAAGGAAATGCATTTCGGTATATGCAACTGAGGGCTTTTGCGAGGCAACAGGTGAGGGAATTCCCGCAGCTCCCGACGCAGGAAGTGCAGGATAGAGTGATCTCAGAGACATGGGTGGGGGACGGTAAGGTGGCGGACATATACAGGGAGATGAGGGACGAGGGGGAGATCATGGTAGATGAGCTGAAAGGGAAATGGGAAGAAGAACTGGGGGAGGAGATTGAGGAGGGGCTGTGGGCTGATGCCCTACGTAGGGTAAACTCATCGTCCTCGTGTGCCAGGCTAAGCCTGATACAATTTAAGGTGCTACACAGGGCGCATATGACTGGAGCACGGCTTAGTAAATTTTTGGGGGTAGAGGATAGGTGTGCGAGATGCTCGAGAGGCCCAGCGAATCACACCCACATGTTCTGGTCATGCCCGGCACTACAGGGGTTCTGGGTGGGGGTGGCAAAGGTGCTTTCGAAGGTGGTGGAGGTCCGGGTCGAACCAAGCTGGGGGTTGGCTATTTTTGGGGTTGCAGAAGAGCCGGGAGTGCAGGAGGCGAGAGAGGCTGACGTGTTGGCCTTTGCGTCCCTAGTAGCCCGGCGCAGGATATTGTTAATGTGGAAGGAAGCCAAACCCCCGGGTGTGGAGACCTGGATAAACGATATGCAGGGTTTATAAAGTTAGAACGGATTAAGTTCGTGTTAAGGGGTTCGGCTCAGGGGTTCACCAGGCGGTGGCAACCGTTCGTCGACTACCTCACAGAAAGATAGAGGGAATGGAAAAGAAGTAGACAACAGCAGCAACCCAGCGGGGAGGGGGGGGGGGAGGAATCGGACGGACTCTCAGGGATGTTATTGTATATGTATAGGTATTTGGTATATGTAATTGTATATTGGATTGTTGGATTGTATTTTTGGAGAGTACTTATTTTGGACAAGGCAGTTGCCATTTAGTTTTGTGTTTTTGTTTATATATTATTTATTTATTTGTTTAAAACTGGCCACGGTTATTTATATTGCTTTACTGTTGTGTAAAAGAAACACTACGTATTGTTATGTTTGGCCAAAAAACTTGAATAAAATATATATTTTTAAAAAAAGGATGGAGTTTTGAAACAGATGAGCCATAATCACAGCGAATGATGAAACAGGTTCAAGGGGCTGAATGGCCTCCTCCTATTCTTAAGGCATTAGGAAACCTCCCTCTCTTTGTCAAATGGTGAGTGCTGCATGCCCCACTCAAGCTCTGGTGGATATAGGGTCAATTGCCAGACAGATTGGTGGATACTTGTTTCGAAGAGTATCAAGGGTTTCTGGATGATGACAGGCAAATGGAGTTGAGATAACAAATCAACCATAATTTCAGAGAATGAAGGAACAAGTTGAGGCGGCTGGATGACATACTTTTGTTCCTCTATGAACTTGCTGGCATTGCCATGATTACGCATGCAATTGTTTGTTGTAGCTCCTTTAAATCACCTTCTCCTGTTGCCTTCGAGACAGAAAGGTTCTATATTAATGACCAATTATGCAAAACAGCTTGGAACAAGGGAAGCGCCCACATTTTGAAAATCATCTACTTGAATAACACTTCACATTATTTAAGGCAAATGGGAGGGAGCAGCAATGGCAGTCCCGCAGTGTTTAAAAAACTGACACAAAAACACACTTCAAATGGAAAGACACTTCAAATGAAAAGTTGGATGGGAATATTTTACAATCAATTCTCATTATTTTTACTCCGAGAATCCAGGGACTATCAGGTGAGTTAATTGTAATCACATCTATTGTTGGATGAATCCAGTCCCTGTGGAAAACATTTGAAATTCAAATTCTCCCTCTCTTATACATTAATTTCATCAGTAAACGTAATCCATCTAACCTATTTACATGAACACACTTAAAGTTACCCTCTGTATAAATTATAGCTGTTTCTAAATGACTGCTTTAAATGTAAATTTAGTTATTATTCTCGATGTGATTAATCACTTTTTTTTCTTTCTAGGATAGAGTTATTTTGGTTTAGGAAATTAAAAATGCCGCACCATGACCTCAATCTATCATGTATGTTCCTGCTGCCATTTTTATGAAGGTAGCTTGCATGTCATGTCATTATAATATTTAAATCAGATGGCCACCAAGCTAAATGGAGACAACGCAGCTCGATCAAGTCAGTAGGTACCTTTTATAGCATTGCTTGTGAACTAAGTGTCCAGTCTCAAAGCAAATCTTCCGCTGCGATCATCTGACTGTTGCCATGTCATGCACATAATCCTGACCTTTCTGCCTCATGGGGCGAGATTCCCCGTTTGCCGATGCCGAAATCGCGATTGGGAGGAGAATAGGTTCCCATGCCAAAATTGCCAATTTGGCACAAATTCGCGATTCTTCGTCACCTCGATAGCGGCGTCAATGTGTACCAGAACACACGTACAGTAAACACCATTTACATATCATTAGCAGGCCTGACCGGTATTCTCCGTGATTCTCGTCCCCTGATGCGCCGGCTTCCTGATGACGTGGTTCACTTGTGCTTTCAAAAATCGTGAAACCAGCGTGGTGGCTGATGGGGAAGAGAGAGGAGGTGGGACACAGAGAGGAGCGATTGTGGGCTGCTGGGCTGAACATTGGTGGGGGGGGGGGCTCTGCCAGTGCTGGGAGAGGGGGGGGGACAGGCTGAGTGGCTGAGGTGACCTCCCCATGGGACAGGGGTGGTGTCCAGACACAGACCGCCATTACCATGGCCATCTTGCTACGCACCCACTGAGCACCAACCTTGGCCCTTGGTTCTGCAGAGTAACACCGGCTGTATGGGTGCCCCCAAATACCCCCCCCATGCGCCCCACCCTCCGCTATCGCCCCTTCCTTCCCCCACTACACCACCCACCCGGCTGCCACCCATCAGCGGCCCACCCAGGGCAACATTCTCAGTAGCCGC
The DNA here is from genome assembly GCF_047496885.1 of Scyliorhinus torazame. NCBI lineage: Eukaryota > Metazoa > Chordata > Chondrichthyes > Carcharhiniformes > Scyliorhinidae > Scyliorhinus > Scyliorhinus torazame. The sequence goes on along the minus strand of NC_092714.1, from coordinate 140,758,653 downwards.
TACGGGAGCCGCGGTCATACCCCAGGCGAGGGCAGTGCCAGCCGACATTACCCCATGGTGCCGGACACCGACAGGGCCAGGGGTGCAGGGATGGGGGGGGGCAGAGTCCATGGTGCCAACTGGGGCCATCATGTAGCCCAGTGGATCTGGTTGGGCATGGGTGGTATGCGCCATGCTAACATGTCAACCGTCCCGGCAGACAATGGATATTGGAATTCAACCAGCAATGGTGCCCTTCCTGCTCATCGCCGCAGCCCTGGGGGATGCCCCATGGCTGTACGAATGGGCTGCTCGAGGAGGAGGAGGAAGCTGCAGCAGTGGAACATGCAGCAGCGGAGCGGGCAGCAGCGGAGCGTGTCACAGAGGTGTCATGTTGGGTGTTCCGGTTTACAAACAAGCCAACAATGCTGGAAGTGGTGTAACACTATTTTATCAACTGTTCAACTATGCTAACATACTGTAAACGTGGGTATAAGCAATACCAGCTTAACTGTGGACCTTTCCTATCACTTGCTATGGTGAGACACTCAGCACCTGGTGAATGTCTGTGATGCAGGCTGTGAGCTCTGTGCTCTGAGCTGGCTGCTGCTAGAATGAGCGGGAGCTCTCCTGTCCCCTGTCTTTATAGTGCGTGTGATCTCACTGGTGATTGGCTGCAGTGTTATGTATGCTGGTTGGTCCTACTGCATGTCCATCAGTGTGTGTATGTGATTGCACCATAATGTACTGATGTATATTATGACAAGAGGGACAGGTGACAGTCGCCCAGGTTGGAAAGCCGACTTCCCAAGAGGCCGAGGAGGAGGTGCCAAGGAGGTGCCGCATGAGGCCTTGTGTGTACCAGCAGAACCTGTCATTCGAGGACCTGCCGGACCGGGCATGCCATCGAGGACTCAAGCTCAGCAGGGAGATGGTGCGACATATCTGCCAGGTGATGGCACAATTGACACCGCGGGGTTATGGGGGAGGATAACTGCTCCTGCTGGCCGTCAAGGTGACGGTCGCCCTGAACTTTAATCCATGGAGTCCTTCAGGCGCCGAGTGGGGACCTCGGTACACAGGTGCATCCGCGCCTTCACGGAGGCCCTATTTGCTCAGACGGCCCAATACATCCACTTCAATGTGGACCGAGCCCACCAGGATGCCTGGGCAGTGGGGTTCGCCACCATCGCCAGGATGCCCCGGGTCCAGGGGGTGATTGACGGGATGCATGTCCCCCTACGAGCACCTGCAGGTAACAGGCCGCTCTACACAAACCGAAAGGGGTTCCATTCGATGAGCGTGAAGCTGATAAGTGACCATCAGCTGCGCATCATACAAGTCTGCGCCCCATACAAGCATTGTACATGCGCCTTCATCCTGGCACACTCGACGATTCCTGACATGTTCGAGATCCCCTTTGGGATGGGGGTTGGCTCCTGGGCGACAGGAGTTATCCACTGAGGTCGTGGCTGCTGACGCCTATCTGGAGGTCACAGACCGACATGGAAACCCGCTACAACGATGCCCATGCAGTGACCAGGTCCGTGATCGAGCGCTGCTTCGGTCTCCTGAAGATGTGGTTCAGGTGCCTGTACCACTCTGGAGGGGCCTTCCTGTATGGCGCTGAGAGGGTCGCCCGCATCGTGGTGGCTGGCTTCATTCTCCACAGCATACAGCAGTGGGCGGACCTGCTGGAGGAGGAGGAGGAATGCCAGGCCTCATCCGATGAGGAAGATGCGGAGGAGGGTGAGGATGGGTAGGACATGGAGCCCAGGCAGGCACAGGAGGCCGTTCGATGTGTGTGCCAGGGCCAACGCGCACGGGACACTCTGATCGGCTCCAGGTTCACCGACTGGAGAGGGGGGTCTGGTCAGGGCATGGACACCGCATCCCACCCCCATACCTCCTCACTTCCACCCAGCCTCCAACAACCTCAACCAGCCCCGCCTCAACTCCCACCATGATACATACCTGTGGGGGCCCTTGGTTGGTAGTAACAGCAGGTCTGGTCCCTGGGATGGAGGATGATGACAACTCGCTCTCCAATGAGCTCTGGTGCTCCACATCATTTGACAATGTCTGACTCATGTCCATAGTAGCACTTCACACCGTCCACCTGGGTGATACCTGCATGCGAGCTGGCCATTCCATCACAGGGTACCCATCGAATCCCTGAGGTAGCGATGGTAAGGACGGTTGGGGCGGGTGGAGCCCAGGCCACCCAAAGGGTCCGCCCAAACCCCCCCCCAACTCACGGCCAGACCAGACCAGCCCACCCCTCACACCCATCGGACAGAGCACCAAGACAGATTGCAACGGTGGCAACAGGTGTTTAATGTGAACAAATATATAGATTTGTGCCCGAGCCCCTAAAGCTAAATTGTCCCCTGAACCCATGCCAACTTAACTGGTGTCTAACATTTTAGCCTTACGGTCCCTAATGCGATGTCGAGGTGGTTCCCCAGTCGGTACAGCAGGAGTGGAGGCAGCCTGCTGTGATTCCTGCCCTGCAACATGGGTTCCCATTGGTGGCCGTCTTCTGGGGCGATTGGGCCTGGATGGGCCACCTTCTGTTTGGGTGTCCCGTTGGCGGGATGCCACCCTGTTCTTCCCGCTACCCACCAGATGCACCAGGGACTGAAGGGGGGTGGGTCTGAGGTGCTGCGGTCTTCCTGCACCTCCCCTGCCGGAGTCTCCATCATGGGCCCCATCATCTCCTACTCCCTCGGGGTGCCCGATGGCTCCCGAGCTACTCCATGGGACGGGTGCCTCCTCGCCACCTGGCACTGCCAGTCCTGGAAGCCCGCTCTGGTATCGACTTAGGTCTGAACGTTCGCGGCCATGGAGCACAGGGAGTGGACCACCTCCATCTGGGTCTGCATCACATCACATTGTGACTGTGCGACCACTCTCTGGATCTGTGTCACATCAGCCAATGACTGCGCCATCTCCCTCTGGGACTGTGCCACCTTCTTCTGTGTCTGCGCCATGTTGGCCAGAGCCTGGGGAATGCCCAACCATGTCCTGCTGTGACTGGGCCATGTTCAGGAGCGGCGCTGCAATTTTCAGGTGGCTCTGGCACATGGTCGCCTGTGAGGCAGCAACCCTGCCCTGGACCTGTACAGAATGCCCCATACCTTGTACATGCTGATCCATAGCCAAAACCGTCGCTTCCAACAGCTCCACCGCAGACGGCACCCCTGCGCTGTTGGCCTTGGTGACAAGCATTGTCAGCACCATCTCCTGCTGCTGCACTTGATTGGAATTCTCCAACTGCAGGTGCTGAATGCTTGCCGATAACCCTTCATGTAGCCCTTAGCTCTGCGGCTGAATCTCCACAATGGATGGGACTGACTGTTCTAAAAGCTCGAGACCCATCTGGACGGCAGCTAGTCCCTGGGTTCGGCCTGCCCTCCGACTATCCGCCCCCTCGGGTGCTCCTACCGCCTCCTGCCGTACCTAGTCAACTGTGTGATGTGCACCAGAGAGTATCCCAGAAGCCTCTTCACTGAAGTGCCCAACCAAGGTGAGTGTCTCTGGGATGGTGGAGACAGCTGTGATGGAAAATCACTGTCATTCCCGACCGGAGCACTGAGGTGTCCTAGGTCTCGGGCGGAGGGCTGGTGCCCGAGCTGCTTTCCAGTGTCACTGCTCAGCTCACAGGGGGGGGTGGGGGCACCGGCTGTAGCACTGGCTGGGTGTGGGGGATGCCAGGTGGACCTGCCCCATTTCCAGCAGGTCATGAAAGACATAAGACAAGACAAATGATTAGACCGGGGGGGTGGAATTGTGGGATGGGGCTGGTGTAGGGTGAGGAGCTGGTATTGAGTGAGGGTGGTGTTGGGGGGAGGGTGGTGTGGGGGGTGAGGGTGGTGTGGGGGGGGGTGAGGGTGGTGTGGGGGGGGTGGGGGGGAGGGTGGTGTGGGGGCGAGGGTGGTGTGGGGGTGAGGGTGGTGTGGGGGTGAGGGTGGTGTGGGGGAGGGTGGTGTGGGGGAGGGTGGTGTGGGGGTGAGGGTGGTGTGGGGGTGAGGGTGGTGTGGGGGTGAGGGTGGTGTGGGGGTGAGGGTGGTGTGGGGGTGAGGGTGGTGTGGGGGTGAGGGTGGTGTGGGGGTGAGGGTGGTGTGGAGGTGAGTGTGGTGTTGGGGGGCGGGTGGTGTGGGGGGGAGGGTGGTGTGGGGGGGAGGGTGGTGTGGGGGGGAGGGTGGTGTGGGGGGGAGGGTGGTGTGGGGGGGAGGGTGGTGTGGGGGGAGGGTGGTGTGGGGGGAGGGTGGTGTGGGGGTGAGGGTGGTGTGGGGGTGAGGGTGGTGTGGGGGTGAGGGTGGTGTGGGGGTGAGGGTGGTGTGGGGGGAGGGTGGTGTGGAGAAGGTGGTGTGGAGAAGGTGGTGTGGGGGTGAGGGTGGTGTGGAGGTGAGGGTGGTATTGAGTGAGGGTGGTGTGGGGTGAGGGTGGTGTGGGGGTGAGGGTGGTGTGGGGGTGAGGGTGGTGTGGGGGTGAGGGTGGTGTTGGGGGGCGGGTGGTGTTGGGGGGCGGGTGGTGTTGGGGGGCGGGTGGTGTTGGGGGGCGGGTGGTGTTGGGGGGCGGGTGGTGTTGGGGGGCGGGTGGTGTTGGGGGGCGGGTGGTGTTGGGGGGCGGGTGGTGTTGGGGGGCGGGTGGTGTTGGGGGGCGGGTGGTGTTGGGGGGCGGGTGGTGTGGGGGTGAGGGTGGTGTGGAGGTGAGGGTGGTGTGGAGGTGAGGGTGGTGTTGGGGGCGGGTGGTGTGGGGGTGAGGGTAGTGTGGGGTGAGGGTGGTGTGGGGGTGAGGGTGGTGTAGGGTGAGGAGCATGTATTGAGTGAGGGTGGTGTGGGGTGAGGGTGAGGGTGGTGTGGGGGTGAGGGTGGTGTGGGGTGAGGGTGTTGTGGGGTGAGGGTGGTGTGGGGTGAGGGTGGTGTGGGGTGAGGGTGGTGTGGGGTGAGGGTGGTGTGAGGTGAGGGTGGTGTGGGGTGAGGGTGGTGTGGGGTGAGGGTGGTGTGGGGAAGGGTGGTGTGGGGAAGGGTGGTGTGGGTGTGAGGGTGGTATTGAGTGAGGGTGGTGTGGAGTTGAGGGTGGTGTAGGGTGTGAGGGTGGTATTGAGTGAGGGTGGTGTGGGGGTGAGGGTGGTGTGGGGGTGAGGGTGGTATTGAGTGAGGGTGGTGTGGGGGTGAGGCAGGTGTGGGGGTGAGGGTGGTATTGAGTGAGGGTGGTGTGGAGGTGAGGGTGGTGTTGGGGGGCGGGTGGTGTTGGGGGGCGGGTGGTGTGGAGGTGAGGGTGGTGTGGAGGTGAGGGTGGTGTGGAGGTGAGGGTGGTGTGGAGGTGAGGGTGGTGTGGAGGTGAGGGTGGTGTTGGGGTAAGGGTGGTGTGGGGGTGAGGGTGAGGGTGGTGTGTAGGTGAGGGTGGTGTTGGGGGGGGTGTGGTGTGGGCTGAGGGTGGTGTGGGGGTGAGGGTGGTGTGGGGGTGAGGGTGGTGTGGGGGTGAGGTTGGTGTGGGGGTGAGGTTGGTATTGAGTGAGGGTGGTGTGGAGGTGAGGGTGGTGTGGAGGTGAGGGTGGTGTTGGGGGGCGGGTGGTGTGGAGGTGCGGGTGGTGTGGAGGTGAGGGTGAGGGTGGTGTGGGGGTGAGTGTGGTGTGGGGTGAGGGTGGTGTGGGGTGAGGGTGGTGTGGGGTGAGGGTGGTGTGGGGTGAGGGTGGTGTGGGGGTGAGGGTGGTGTGGGGGTGAGGGTGGTGTGGGGGTGAGGGTGGTGTGGGGTGAGGGTGGTGTGGGGTGAGGGTGGTGTGGGGTGAGGGTGGTGTGGGGGTGTGGGTGGTGTGGGGGTGTGGGTGGTGTGGGGGTGTGGGTGGTGTTGGGGGGCGGGGGCTGTGGGGGTGAGGGTGGTGTGGAGGTGAGGGTGGTGTGGGGGTGAGGGTGGTGTGGGGGTGAGGGTGGTGTGGGGGTGAGGGTGGTGTGGGGTGAGGGTGGTGTGGGGTGAGGGTGGTGTGGCGTGAGGGTGAGGGTGGTGTAGGGGTGAGGGTGGTGTGGGGTGAGGGTGGTGTGGGGTGAGGGTGGTGTGGGGTGAGGGTGGTGTGGGGTGAGGGTGGTGTGGGGTGAGGGTGGTGTCGGGGTGAGGGTAGTGTGGGGGTGAGGGTGGTGTGGGGGTGAGGGTGGTGTGGGGTGAGGGTGGTGTGGGCGTGAGGGTGGTGTGGGGGTGAGGGTGGTGTGGGGGTGAGGGTGGTGTGGGGTGAGGGTGGTGTGGGGTGAGGGTGGTGTGGGGTGAGGGTGGTGTGGGGTGAGGGTGGTGTGGGGTGAGGGTGGTGTGGGGGTGAGGGTGGTATGGGGGTGAGGGTGGTGTCGGGGTGAGGGTGGTGTCGGGGTGAGGGTGGTGTCGGGGTGAGGGTGGTGTCGGGGTGAGGGTGGTGTGGGGTGATTGACACCACATGTCACGGGGAATCGCAACTAAGCCGGTTCTCACTTCCTCGCCTGCGGCCGAGCTGCACCTTGGCGACCTCCCTTTCCTCAGAGCCGCTGACCACGTCCAGGGCCCTCTACTCGGCCAAGATGAGGGGCCGCAGGTCTGGCGGTCCCCCTCCTGCCTCTCCCACTCCCGGCAGTTGTGTGTGGCCTTCTGCTGGGGGGTGGGGAACAGGACAGAAAACAACAGTTTTAGATAGCCCGACTCATGCAGCCCAGGGGGTGGGCAGCTGGTGGCCTCAGTAGCCAGCGCCCCCAGCCATGGCAGTCGGTATGGGTGCCGGCATGTGTGGTTGGGGGTCTGGCCACCCTCCAGGTTGATGGGGTAGGGTTATGGGTATGTGGGACACGGGTTAGTGCCAGGGGCACAGTGCTGCCATCTCACACAGGCTGCCCTGAGGAGGTTGCGCAGTTTTGTTTCTGCACTGCTGGCTGGTCCGGACTATGTTGCCCACAGCGCTGACTGCCTGCCACCTGCACCCAGGCACGACGAACGGTGGTGGCTGGCAGCCTCTTTCCCGGACCGGAGTACATGGTCAACCGACTCTCCTCCGCGTCCAGGAGGGTCTCCAACTCGGCATCGGTGAAGCATGAGCTGGCCCCTCACTGCCACCTTGTTGGCTGGGATGGAGTGTGTGGGGAATGAAGTGAATATATGCCGCTGCAGCTTGTCAGCCTCCTGAATGTCAATTGTGAAACCTGAAAATCCAGCACCGTTTCTCAGTGGAATCGATTGTGTTCCACCTGCCGCTGGTGCGAGCCCCTTAATAGTTGCTGAATCGGTCCAGGTGCGGCGCCAGTTCTGCTGTTGTGAAAGTCCTCGAATTCCGAGTTGGCATCAACACTTAGTTCCTTCTCAGTCCCCTCTCCGTCCCAATTGTCAGTCTGGCCATCCTTGCTGTCTCGTGATTTCCCCCTTCCTCTCGCCCACCCAATTGCCACTCCAACCAGTCCCTCTCTCCCTCCCTCTCTCCTTCACAATTGTTACTGGGACATGTCGTCAGCCCCCGACCTCCTCCCCCTCCTTCCCTGCCATTGGAATTTTTCCCCATCCCTGATCCCATTCAATTACCAATCCAAACACTCCCAAACCTTCCCGTCCACTCTTGAACTTTCCTGGTTGCCAGGCGAGAAACAGAAAGAACAAAAATTACAAAGATGGTTTCCTGCCGTTAGATCTTTGATGGATTTCAATTTTTGAAGCATGTTTATTGTAACGAACGCCTCCCCCACCCCGGGACCTTTCCGCCACCACAGGAGCATCCACTCAAATATTATCTATGTGACCCCTAACCCTGCTTACACCCCCTCCCCCTTCAACTCTCCGCAACCCTCCCTTCACACCCCACTCCCATCACTATGAGCCATGCACGTGACTAACGATGCCCTCTCGTGTCTCCTCAGGAAAAGTTCTCCTACAATTACTGGGAGAGGGTCCAGACTGATGGAGAGGTACCAGACATCAGGGGCGCATTCTCCGACCCCGCGCCAGGTCGAATCACGCCACGCCGCCCCAACGCTTGGACGCACAGCGGAGAAGCGCCGCCATTGGGGCCGGCGTGGTTGGCGCGACGCCGGTCAAGGGCCGCTCTACGCGCACCCCCCCCCCCCCCCTCCGCGCGGTTATACGGGCCGAGCGGCCGTAAAAAAAAAATCAAGTCCCACCGGTGCCGTTCTGCCTGCTCTGAGCCGGCGGGCGCTCGCCGTTGAAGGGTCGGGTGGAGGGCTGTGGGCGGGGAGGGGGGCTTCAATGTGGCCTGGCCCGCGATCGGGACCCACCGATCAGCAGACAGACCTCTCTGTATCCTGGCCTCCTTTACTCCGCGCCGGCGCCTGTACCCCCGCGTCATGTTGGGTCGGGGCAGGTGCGGACAAGGGAGACACTGCGCATGCGCGGAAACTGCGCCGGTGGGACTGCGCATGCGCGGGTCCGCGCCGGCCACACTGCGCATGCGCGCATCACCTGGCGCCCATTCCACGCCATCGGGAAACGTGACGGCGTTTCAGACGGCGTCAATACTTAGCCTCAGTATCAGAGAATCCCGCCTCAGAATCCTCGCCACCTTCGAGGAATGTGCCCTCGAGGTGACCGATGTAGCCAAGGACAGGGCGGTCACCAATGCGGAGGCTGGCGGACGCCGCAGAGGTGAGGGACCACCTGGGGGACCTGTCAAATGTGAGTAGCGATTGCCTTACTGAGGCACGATCAATTTGGCTGGAGGCAAAGCTGAATTCAAACTGAGGCTTTATTAGTATCTGAAGTGTGGCCTCCTACAGCAGCTGACAAAATGGCTGTGAGCTGAAGGTCACACATATTTATAACCCGGCTCCTGGGCGGAGCTAGCATGTAGGGGCCCAGGTGACCCTGTAGTGCAGGTTCTACCGTACAACCCTTAATATAGGAACACAGTGGTTTACCACACTCACTGACTGACTGACCCATCCCTCCCACTGATCACATGTCCATTCTCCTGCAGATCCAGAAGCCGATGGAGCCGGCCCATCCCGGGCATCATCCTCTCCTGCCTCTGGGGAGAACACCTCAGAGGGGAACTCCGAGGATGCCACCATAATGGTTGTGTCACAGCTATCAGCCCCACCCTCCACCAGCGCAGATACACGCACCTTGGTGTGACATGTTAGTGGTCAGGCTTCTGGGGAACAGTTGCTGATGCACATCAGGTGAAGGCAGGAACCCCCAGGCGAGACAGCAGTTGGACGTCTGCTGGATCCCGGGACCCAGCTGGGTCCCAGCCTGATGCTGAGCCTGTGGAAGAGGTCATCCCGGAGCTGAACCTGCATTAGTAGGAGGAAACCGGCCCTCCCTCCCAAGGTGTTTGATTGTTATGTGTCTGAACAGTTATTCTTCTTCTCAGACTGGAGCCCATCCTCATGGCCAGTGCTGGAGTAACCACCCTCTTATGGTGTGTGCCCTCGATGGGGTTGGAAAGGTAAGGGTGTGACTGGAGTGCAGGTTTTTTCATCCCCAGCACAACTGTAGAAAACAGCAACCAGCGCCCCACCTCCATCCCGCTAAGCCAGCTCATAGCGACCACCGTCGCGGAAAGGATATCCGTCCTCAACAACCCAACCACTACAATAGCCCATGAGAGGAACATGAAGAGAAACCCTAACGGAGGTATAATAACTCATAAGGATGCAGCACCTCACTTCCAGTGCAAACCTCGCTGGGAGGATCGGTCTGACCAGACCCTGAGTTGGGTCTGCTTTTATCCTTCTCATAACAAGCTACAGGAGGTTGGCCTTTGCCCCATACCTGGTAACTTGTACTCCACAAGTCCCACAGGGGAGAATCAATAATGGTTTCTTGTGAGGTTCTTGTGGGGTTTATGACACCCCTTCCCCCCCGAAAGAATGGTCAATGGCGGGGGCTTTCCGTGCCGCCTTGCCTGTGGCTGCGTTCCTGCCGGGGTGGCGCTGGTGGATCTCGAAGAAAGCTGCAGGAGCAAGAAACTCTTTGTGCGACACAGGGGAAGATGGCGGAGAGCAGGGGATCGATCCTACTAGCCCATTGGTCGACGGAGCGGTTGGTTAACTTTCTGAACGAAAAGTTCAGTCAGCAGCGGAGGGAGGCTCAGGAGGACCTGGCGAAGGTGGTAGACCCGCTGAGAACGGGGATCGACCGCGTGAAGCCGAGGCTGGAGACCCAGAGCCTGGCGATCCAGAAAGTGGAAGAGGCAGTGGGGAGGAGACAGAAAGATTAGTCCTCCCAGGATACAAACTCTGCTCAGGCCAAAGAGGGATAAAGACACGGACCATCACTTCAAAGAATATTTTAAAAATTAAAATCCAAAAGAAAAACCCGAAATGGATCATCTCTAACTGGGGGTGCTATCTTCAATCTCAGCGAGGACTGAACTAACCCGACCAACCATATCCACCCACCCTTCATCCCGCCCCGGCTCCACTCATCCTCTCCACAAATGAGAGGGGTGACAAAAAACACTCCCCTCCTCCAACCACGAGGATTATAAAACACAAAAACCAGGAGCAAAACTGCACATTAATCACACTTTCCACAATTGACTTACATTGATTTTGCTTGAACAGAATAATCAATGGCACAGGCTATTGCACTCACATTTTGCACTCCCCTACAGAGAAAAGACAACAATAAGAAGTCAATAGCATGATCAACCGCAGGGTAAATTGTAAAATTTTCCATGTCGCAGGAGAAGGCAAAGAATAAAGCAGCTCAACAAGTACTCTTCAGGATCTCTCAAGCATCCAATGATCGAAGCATGAGACAGCATTACTTCTACCATGCCACCTCTCCAATGCCCAGGTAGTCCGCAGCTTATACCCCAGCCGAGGGAAATGACTCAAACCGCTCGGCTATCTCCAACCCCTCATGACGTGCAGCGGGAATATGGTGATATAGAACCAATGATTGATGGGCTTTACCGACTCCTGGCCTCGAAGACAGGATGCGCTATACTCCATCGAATCGGACTTGCTCAGCCTCCCAAACAAGCATGGCAGCCAATTCTCAAACTCAATTGGGAACTCGCTTCTCATCTCTCGCCAGGGACCAGGATGAGGGGGACACCCCACCTGGCCTCCACCTCCCGGGCCCGTCAGAATAAACGACACACGGCAGCACAGTGGCGCAGTGGGTTAGCCCTGCAGCCTCACAGCGCCGAGGTCCCAGGTTTGATCCCGGCTCCGGGTCACGGTCCGATTGGAGTTTGCACATTCTCCTCGTGTTTGCGTGGGTTTCGCCCCCATAACCCAAAGATGTGCAGGCTAGGTGGATTGGCCATGCTAAATTGCCCCTTCATTGGAAAAAATGAATTGGGTACACTGAATTTATAAAAAAAAGAATACACGACACAACATGCAGCAGGATTTTGACGACATGAAGGTGGCCCCTAATAAGGGGCAGTGCCCTTTCGAGTGCAAGAACTTGCCCATGCGCCTCCACCGCTTATCTTTTTTTTAAAGTATCTTTATTCCAAATTTTCAACATTTTTACCATTTACAGTAAGCGCAAAAAGAAAACCCAAACAAATTAAGCCCCCCCCCCCCCACCTCAATAGTCAACGGCAACTAACTCCCTAACTCCCCAAAATGCAAGATGAACAAACCCCAACTATTATAGAACCCATCGCTCACCCCCCCCCCCCCCCCCCCCCCCTTCCCCCTTAAGAGAAAATTTCACTTTCTCCAGGGCCAAAAATTCCAGCAGGCCCCCCCCGCCACGCCACGGCAGCACAGGGTGGAGAAGCTGACCTCCACCCCAACAAGCAACAAGTCTACGAGCAATCAGCGAGGTGAAGGCTAAAACATCTGCCCCCACACCCGCCTGCACCTCTGGCCACTCCGACACCCCGAATATGTCACCTAGGGGACCGGGCTCCACATCCACATGCAGGATCTCCAAAATGGTGCTGAATACTGTTCTCCAAAACCTTTCCAGCTTTGGGCAGGCCTGAAACATATCTACATGGTTGCAGAGTCCCTCCCACGCCCTCTTCTCCCCCACCCACCCCGCAAACAGCCGGCTCATCATAGACTTTGTGAGATGAACCCTGTACATTACAGTCAGCTGTATCAGCCCCAGCCTCGCGCATGAAGTCGAAGCGTTTACGTTCCGCAGCACCTCACATCACAATCCCTCCTCCAGCGCCGCCCGCAACATTTCCTCCCACTTCGCTGTAACCCCCCTCCCATCCTCCTCCACAATCGTCCCATAGATTGCTGAGATGACCCTCCTCTCCAGCTCCCCACTGACAGCACTGCCTCCAACAGCGAAGAAGCAGATGCTATTGAGAAGACCTTCCTTGCAAAGTCCCGTACCTGCATATACCGGAAACTCTACCCCCAGCCAACCCAAACTTCTCATTCAGCTCCTCCAAGCTCGCAAACCGCCCTCCCAGAAAGAGATCCGTCAGCTCTTTAACCCCCGGAACCTCACATCTATCCTCCCTGGCTCAAACCTGTCATTTCCCCTAATCAGAACCCACCTCATCCAACCTCAGGCACTCTAACCCGCCCAGGAGCCCCCTCATCTCCTGCTCAGCTTCTGGTGGCTTTGACTTCTACGTGTTCCAATAAAACTCCTCAAACACCTCGTTAATATGTTCTGGAGCCACCACCAACTGCCCCGTCCTGTCCTGAACCCGAACTATCTGTCTCGCCACAGTCTCCCTATGAAGCTGACCCACCAACATATGCCCCACCTTTCTCTCGTACTCATAAACAGCCCACCTCAACCTTCACAACTGACGCACTGCTTTTCCCGTGGACAGTAGGCTGAACCTCACCTGCAACTCCTTTCCCTTTGCCTGGAGCCCCGGATCAGGGCCTCCACATACCTCCAATCAGCTCCAAAATCTCTTCTACCAACCATTGGCATTCCTCCCTATCCACCCTTTGTGAGGGCCACGAAGAATCCAGCACGAGTTGAAGGATAGAAAGAAATAACATTTATTTACAATAACATATATATACAGCAGCAGCAGCAGTGCTCCCTTGCTGCTCACTCCTCCCCAGCTGGTTCCAAACTGGCCAGCTTTATTTATGCAGGGAATCTGCTAATGATTTCTCCGCCCCCCTCATTGGGGAAGCTCATACTCCCAAAGGATTGTGGGATTGCCATTAGACCCCAGCCAGTGGTAAGCAGGCAGGTTATAACATCCCACCCCCCCAAAATCCAAGGAATCCACCAAAGATCCTGGCGAAGGAGGGCGTCGGACTCGTTTTGCCGCAGGCCGGACACCATCTGCACGAGGCGCTGGATCGGGCGGTGTGTAACGCGACGGAGAACGGCGCTTCCGTGATGAACGGCGTAACAATTCGCCATCCACGGCCCGTGGGCCCGAGGATTCCACCTCTGAGGCTCCTGTGTCTCCATCTCGGAGGTGGAGTCCGCTGCCTCCGTCATCTCGGCATCTCTATCTCCACGCGGTTCTGCAATGACCTGCGCAGTCTTTGAGTGCGGCACCAGAGGAAGATTGTGAGGAACACCCTCCACTGTGTCTGGTCTCTGTGGCTGTAGAAATGAGCTCCGGGGGCGGGGAATCTTTGGAAGGGATGGTCTTCTGGACCGAACGTGGTCTACATACTTGCGTTGGAGCCGACCTTGGGCTTGAACCTTGTAAGAGATAGGGCCCGTTTGGCGAAAGATTACGCCAGGGACCCCACTGGGCACCACCAGCAAAATTCCGAACACTGGGTCACCAGGTGCAAACTGCCGAATCGGCCGATGCCGAGAAAAACCATGTCCCTGCCGTTCTTGTGTGCGGCGTACTTTTGCGCCAATGTCTGGGAAAACCATGCTAAGGCAGGTGCGAAGTCTCCGGCCCATTAGGAGTTCAGCGGGAGCTACCCCAGTCACCGCATGTGGGGTGGTCCTATATGAAAACAAAAAACGAGCCAGCCTCGTGTCCATCGACTCGGAAGACTGCTTCTTTAGGCCTCGTTTGAATGTCTGCACTGCGCGCTCCGCCAACCCATTGGAAGCCGGGTGGTGTGGGGGGGATATGGCGTATGCCGGTCAGCTTCATGAACCTTGCAAACTCTTCAATTGTGAACGGAGTGCCGTTATCCGTGACCAGCACCTCGGGGAGGCCATGTGTACTGAAAGACAAACGCATCTTCTCAATTGTTGTGCAGGACGTTGTGCCTACCATCTTATGCACCTCTAGCCATTTAGACTGGGCGTCGATTAATAGAAGGAACATGGATCCTTGAAAAGGGCCTGCGAAATCCGCATGCAAGCGCGCCCAAGGCCGCCCTGGCCATTCCCAGTGTTGTAGGGGCGCGGCCGACGGAAGCTTCTGATGCTCCTGGCAAATGGAGCAGTTTTGGGCCACCTTCTCAATGTCGGTGCGAGGCCTGGCCACCAGACATAACTCCGGGCCAACATTTTCATTTTGGTCACACCCGGAAGCCCATTGTGCAAGTCTCTGAGTATCAGCTCCTGGCCTTTGTCCGGGACAATCACACGGGTGCCCCACAAGAGGATACCGTCTTCCACACTAAATTCTGACAGCTTGGAGGAAAATGCCTGGGAGCTGTCTATGCTGCCCACCATACAGGACTATGTGCCGACCCTTTGACAGGACTGGCTCCGTCTGGGTCCACTCACGGATCTGTGATGCCGTGACAGGCAAGGTGTCCATAAAATTTTGGGTTGCAACCACCTCACCGGTCGTGGGGGTCGACATGGGGCCGGTCGATAAAGGCAATCGGCTCAGTGCGTCGGCATTTGGGGTTCCTGGTTTGTGCTCCAGAGAATACTCATAGGCAGCGAGCAACAAAGCCCAGCGCTGGATCCGTGCGGAAGCAATGGGCGATATTGGCTTATCCACTCGGAAAAGTCCCAGCAGAGGCTTATGATCAGTCACGATAGTGAAGTGGCGGCCATACACGTACTGGTGGAAACGTTTCACCGCAATGACCACCGCCAGGCCCTCTTTCTCGATCTGCGTGTACTTCGTTTCCGCTGCAGTCAATGTGCGGGAGGCGAAAGCTATCGGCCGCTCGGCCCCGTTCTCCATCTTGTGGGACAGGACGGCCCCAATACCATACGGGGATGCATCACGTGTGATGAGCAAAGACTTTCCAGGATCATAGTGGGTTAGTAACCCAGACGACGACAATTGTTGTTTGACCCGCCGGAAAGTGGTTACTTGCCGCTGACCCCAAACCCAGGTGTGATTCTTCTTTAGCAGAAGGTGCAACGGGGCCAGCGTAGTTGCCAGATAGGGCAGGAACTTCCCGTAATAGTTTGCGAGGCAGAGAAAAGAACGAAGATGCAAAGTGTCAGTCGGGCCGGGCACTGTTGAGTTGCGCGCACCTTCTCTGTGACGGGGTGCAAACCTTCGTGGTCCACCCGATAACCCAGGTAGACTACTTCCTTCGTCTGAAAGACGCACTTTGTGCGACGTAAAGGGACTCCAGCCTCCGAAAAGCGTCTAAGGACAGCCTCCAAATTTTCCAAATGTTCCTGTAATCAAAATGGCGCCTAGGTAGACAGCGACACGCGGAAAACCTCTCAAAATGCCCTCCATGACGCGTTGAAAAATAGAGCAGGCAGAAGATACCCCAAAGGGCAATCGTGTATATTCATACAGGCCCGGGTGTGTATTAATCGTTACATATGGCTGGGAGGCAGGATCCAGCTCCAACTGTAGGTAGACGTGACTCATATCTAATTTCGTGAACGAGAGTCCGCCTGCAAGCTTCGTGTAAAGATCCTCTTTGCTAGGCATTGGATATCGGTCGAGCCAGGAAGCCGTATTCACTGTAAGTTTATAGTCGCCGCACAAGCGAACTGTGGCATCTGGCTTCATTACAGGTACAATTGGTGCTGCCCAGTCAGCGAAACAAACGGGCCTGATAATACCCAAAGTCTCCTAATGAGTGAGCTCCCCATCTACTTTCTCAAGCAAGGCGTAAGGCACCAGGTGCGCCCGGAAATAGCACGGCGTGGCTCCTGGTGCGACTTGGATACGGGCTACGGCCCCTTTTATTTTCCCCAAACCGGGCTGAAATACATCTGGGTACCATCCTAGCACCTCAGTCAGCCCTCCAGAAACAGTTTGGAGGATGTGCTGCCACTGCAGCCGCAAATGGCGCGACCAGTCACCGACCCAACAGGCTGGGCCCGTGGCCGCGCACCACGATAAGTGGGAAACGCCCCTCCTGGCATCCAGAAACAACAGGGGTCATCATAGTTCCTGCAATGTCCAATGGTTCCCCCATATAGGTGGCCAACCTGGCCTGTGTGTTGGTTATTGTAAGGGTCTATAGACCCTGCTTAATGCGGTCGAATGTCTTCTGGGCGATCACGGAAACCGCTGCGCCAGTGTCCAACTCCATCTCAAGCGGTGACCATTGACCTATACTGTCACCTTAACGGGGGCCACACGGGGAGCTGCCACACATTGCAGCTGCAGGCAGTCATCCTCCGTCTCCACGTCCTTGGGAGTAGTCGCCGCAGGTTCATCCAAATGGATGGTACGGCCCCTGGGCTGGCCCCAGTTTCAGTCGGAACGGCGGCGCCTCTGGTGCCCCCAGGACCGGCGGCCATGACAGGGTCGGGCCCACAAGTCTGACACGGACATGGCTCCTCATCCATTGGTTCTGGAGAAGGCTCCCTTCGTGGAGGAATGTCCGACGGCCACTGCCGTCGATCCGGACGTCGCCTCGCCCAAGGTACTACAGGGGTGCGGGGGGACGCTTTCGGATGGAAGGGGTTGCGTCCCAAGGCATGCACCTCCATTCCCTGTAGCTCCTGCAGTCCCCGTTCTGTGCTGTCTCTGGACAATACTATTTGAATGGCCTGTTGAAATGTCAATGTTGGCTCAGCTAACAACTTTCTCTGGGTGGCCGCATTGTTAATACTGCCAACCAAACGATCGCGTAACATTTCTGACAAGGTCTCGCCATAGTCACAGTATTCCGCAATCCTGCGTAGCCTGGATAGAAACTCAGCAAGGGATTCTCCTGGGATCCTCTCAGTGGTATTAAACCGGTAACGCTGGACTATCGTGGACGGGGTTGGGTTAAAATATTGCCCCACTAAGTTCACAAGTTCATCAAACGTTTTGGTGTCCGGCGCAGCTGGGTACGTAAGGCTCCTAATCACCCCAAGCATATGTGGGCCGCAGGCGGTGAGCAATATGACCACCTGGCGCACGTTTTCGGTGATATTGTTTGCCCGGAAATAGTAATGCATCCGTTGTGCGTACTGGTTCCAGCTTTCCAGCGCAGTGTCAAAAACATCCAATCGTCCATACAGAGGCATGGTGTAATAGAAAACAACTTCCAACCTGTATCCAACAAAAATCCAGGGAGGTGGCTTCAGCAGTGTAGACAGCTATTCACTTTAACCATTGTCGCCAGTTTTGTGAGGGCCACAGAGAATCCAGCACGAGTTGAAGGACAGAAAGAAATGACATTTATTTACAATAACGTATATATATAACAGCAGCAGCAACTCCCTTGCTGCTCACTCCTCTCTAGCTGGTTCCAAACTGGCCAGCTTTATTTATGCAGGGAATCTGCTAATGATTTCTCTGCCCCCCCTCATTGGGGAAGCTCATACTCCCAAAGGATTGTGGGATTGCCATTAGTCCCCAGCCAGTGGTAAGCAGGCAGGTTATAATACCACCTTGGCCTTAAACAAGATCCCCACAGACCCTCCCAAATCACCGACGGCAATACCTCCTCCGTGCAATTGAACCTTCCCTATCCTCGTAAGAAGTCTTACAACATCAGGTTAAAGTCCAACAAGTTTGTTTCAAATCACTAGCTTTCGGAGCATGCTCTTTCCTCATTGATTCACCTGAGGAAGGAGCAGTGCTCCGAAAGCTAGTGATTTGAAACAAACCTGTTGGACTACAACCTGGTGTTCTAAGACTTCTTACTGTGCTCACCCCAGTCCAACGCCGGCATCTCCACATCATGGCTTCCCTATCCGGTCACAGAAGCTCCAATCCACCAATAATCCCACACCCATCCTCCACCCTGCTTCTGGGCTTCCCCCTTCTCCAGTACCACGTCCATCCAATGTGGAGCGTGATCCGAGATTACACTCTGCCTTCTTAACTCCAACCAACAGCTACCTTTCCCACCACAAAAAAGTCATCCTTGAGAACACTTGTGCACCGGGGACAAAAACAAATAATCCCAGTCCTTCGAGTGCAAAAGTTTCCATGGGTCAACCCCCCCCATCTTCCTCATTAGCCTGGCCAATGCCTCCCCCCCCCCTCCCCCCCCTTCCCCGGAAGGGTCAGCGAGCGTGGCTGGGACATGTCAAGCCTCAGCTCCAGCACTGTGTTCCAATCCCCCCCCATTCATGGGTATCCAGATTCGGAATGGCAGCGGCGTCCCCTTCACGAACCCCCCATCATCACAATTGGGGGCAAATACGCTTACCAACGCCACCAGCCTCCATCACGTAACCATCACGTACCTGCACCACCTTCTCCATCTGGGACCTTACCCACCAAAATTGCCATCCCCAAACCCTACTATCAAACCCTGAATGAAACGCCTGGCTCACCCAGCCCTTCCTAAGCCTCATCTGGTCCTTCACCCTCAGAGGGGTCTCTTGCACCATCACCACATCAGGTTTTAAACTCTTCCAGTGTGCAAAAACTCTCGCTCTCTTCACCAGTTCCCCCTAATCCCCTCCACGTGACCATTCTAACTGGAGGTCTCTCACTCGTACCCCCTCCTCCTATCCATTATCACCATTTTCCCAGACCCCGTCTATCCGGCTGGACCTACCACATCCTTTTGCTACCATCAACCCCCTCCCCCCCACCTACCAGAATCCTCCCATCCACTTCGTCTTGAAAACACCTCACCCAGTATCGATTCACTACACCGACTCCCCCACCACCATTCACACCCCCCAGATCCATCGAAATCTGCTCGCCCTGGCTCCAACGACCGCGGTCCCTCTCCCCATCACACTCCCGTTCACTAGCCAACCTTCGTTCGCCAGCGTGGTGATCCCTGCCAGAGACCCCCCTTCCTCCCCACCCCATCCTCAGCGGCCCCACAGGCCCAAAACACCACGTCCCTCAAACCAAGTAACACAAAGGAACACCCATAAGGAAAAACCAGAACACATGTAAATAACCCCCCCCCCCGCACCCATTTAAGAGACATAAACAAAATCCCGATCCAAGGAAAAAACATTCCCCGTCCCCACCAACCAAGTCCAAATCCCAACTCTCATCTCAGTCCAAGTCCTCCAGCCTTCACCATCGCCTCCGCCGCCTCCACTGTCTCAAAATAAAAGTCCTTCGAGTTGTGAGTAACTCTCTGCTTCACCCAGCTCAAGACCTTCTCCTTCACGTGATAGCTGTGGAATCAGACTATAACCGCCCTTGGTGACTCATTCATTTTAGGCTTTGGCCTGAGCGACTGATGCACCCTGTCCAACTTGTAGCGGGAGGGTTCTTCCCCCACCACCATCAACTCAACAAACATCTTTGCAAAGTATTCGGTCAGCCTCGAGCCGCACACCCCCTCAGGCAGATCCTGAAATTTTGCCTCCTTGACCTGTTCTCCAGGTCCTCCACCTTAGCTCTGAGCCCTTTATCGAACTTCGCCACCCTCCGTGGCTCTTCATCCATCGAGGTGAACTGATCGCTGTGTTATGACAATGCCCACTCCACCCCCTTCAACTTCTCTCCCTGCTCTTACAGCTCGACCGACGTGGTCATCACTGCTGCTTTTCCTGGGGCAATTGCCTCCTTCACCAACTCTTTAAGTGAAGCCATCATTTCCCTTCGATTTTAACATTTATCTTAGCTCTTTCTTGCAAAAACCCAATCAGGAACTTTCAGGGACAAACCGCAAGCCATGTAGCCCAAGAAAAAGCAAGTGTGCACCAGGATGAATGAACGATTAAAAGATGAGCAGAGCTGGAGCTCGTGGGACCTCCGGTGGCGGCCATGGTGTGAGCGCTCGCACATTTGGGAACTCCCACGCGAGGTGGTTTTTCAGTCCTTCAGAGATGGTGGAGGAAAGTTATACTCCACTGGTGAGGTCAGTGGATGGATCCGCGGATCAGAAGTGGGTCTGGAAAAAAGGAGCTGTAAGAACAAGAAACCCTCCATGTGACACAGGGGGAGATGGCGGAGAGCAAGGGATCAACTCATTGGTCGATGGAGAAGTTGGTTGACTTTCCGAACTAACAGTTCAGCCAACAGAGGAGGGAGGCTCTGGAGGTCCTGGCGAAGGAGGTAGACCTGCTGAAAGTGGGGTTCGACCGTGTGGAGCTGAGGTAGGAAACCCAGAGCCTGGCGATCCAGAAAGTGGGGGAGGCGGTGGGGGAGCATGAGGAGCAGCTTAACTCGTTGGCAGCCGAAATTGGGGTGTTGAGGGAGACGCAGAAGTGGGTAAAGGAGAAAGTGGAGGATTTGGAGAACCGCTCCCGGAGGCAGAATCTGAGAATAGTGGGGATGCCAGAGGGCATTGAGGGTGTGAAAGGGGGCTCTTATGTGGCCAAGATGCTTGAAAAGCTAATGGGAGAGGAGACCTTTGTCATGTGAGAGTACCTTTAAGAAATGGGTGTTTATAAATGGGTGTGCATATAAATATCTGCAGTGAGAGTACCTTTAAGAAATGGGTGTTTTGTACTGCAGTGATGTCAGAGAATGGGTGGAGCTGGGCTGTCTGTCAGATTTTTACTTGTGTATTAGGCTGTTTGCTGCAAGGTGTGTTTCAGTTTCGTTTTCAGTGTTGGGGCTGAAGCCAGACAGAGCAGGTGTACTGTTGATCTCTCTGCCATGAAAAGACTATCTCTTGGTCATTTGGTGAATTCAGAATTATAAATGTTCTCAGTAGTGAATGTAAACCTAATGTGCTTCTGTTAAAAGTTGTTTCCTTTGTCTTTTGGATGTTGTTTGGGAAGTTATTAAGGATTACTTAGTGTTGTATTTTTGGGGGTTGTATTTGAATTGATGGTTGCTAAGATGTTCATTGTATGTTTTAAACAGGTTAACTTGAGTTCATAGAATAAACATTGTTTTAATTTAAAAGTACTGTAAAGCTCTGTTTGCACCATACCTGTAGAGTGGACCGTGTGCTCCCCATAACCACAATCTATTAAAAGTCGTGGGTCAGGTGAACTCCATGATACACTTTGGGGTTCTCTAAACCCTGGCCCATAATACCTTCAATGGCCCCTGGAGATTGATCGGGCGCATGGGCGCTTATGAGGAAGTCACAGGTGAATGAGTCGCTATGGGCGATGGTTGTGAGGCTACACCAGTTTTTGGACAAAGAGAAGATCTTGCAGTGGGCCAGGTAGATGAGATGTACCTGGGAAGGCAACGAGCTTTGGGTATTTGGGGACCAGGGCGATGACCTGGCAAAGAGGAGAGACAGATTCAACCGGGTCAAGGCTTCCCTCTTTGAGAAGGGGGTGAAGTTTGGGATGCTGTACCCGGCCCACCTTTGGGTGACCCACAATGGGCGCGAATATTACTTTAGAACACCGGAGGAGGCAATGCAGTTCTTGAGTGACAACGAAGTGGCAGGAGAGGGAGGGCATTGAACTTCGGGGGAAATGTGAGGTGGTGTTGGTTCCTCCGTTTTGTTGCATTGTTCTGGGTTCTTTTGTTTTGGGCGATGGCCAGAGGAGAATTTTTTTTTATAAGGGGCTGTTTAGCTTTTTTATGGTTCTTCGGTGGGAGGCCAGAGGGCGGTGGAGGGAGAGTGCACCTTTTAATATCCTTCTTTACAGTGTTATTGTTGTTTGCACCATGGAAGAATGTGAGCGGGGGGGGGGGGGGGGGGGGGGTAAGGGGGGGGAGCCAGTGCGGGGGTGGGATGCTTGGAGACATGGCCGGAGGCTGCCACTCTAGCTGGGTGACCTAGTTCACGGGTGCACAGTGGGGGGTGATCAGTTGGGTAGAACTTTAGAGGGGAATGGGATTGGCGTTTTATCAGGGCAATTGGGGGGGCCTGCTGACAGGGATGGGGCAGTTGAAGTGCAATAAGGAGGGAGTTGATGATGGTGGACATCCGAGGGCGGGCTGGAGGGACACGGGCCGGGGTCTGGCCCAAGAAGGGGTATGGTTGATCGGTGGGGGAGGGGGACGGGGTTCCCCCTGATCTGGCTGGTCACATGGAATGTGAGGGGGCTGAGTAGGCCGGTCAAACGGTCGTGTGTGTTCGCACACTTGAGGAGCTTAAAGGTAGATGTTTCTACAGGAAACGCATTTGAAGGGCAGCACGGTGGCGCAAGTGGTTAGCACAGTTGCCTCAAGGCGCCGAGGTCCCTGGTTCGATCCTGGCTCTGGGTCACTGTCCGTGTGGAGTTTGCACATTCTCCCCGTGTTTGCGTGGGTTTCACCCCCAAAACCCAAAGATGTGCAGGGTAGGTGGACTGGCCACGCTAAATTGCCCCTTAATTGGAAAAAATGAATTGGATACTCTAAATTTATAAAGAAAATAAATAAATAAAATAAAAAGCAAACACATTTGAAGATTGGAGGTGGACTAGGCTGACGAAGGGGTGGGTTGGACTGTTTCTCACTCGGGGTTGGATCTGAGTACAGGGGCAGTGGCGGTGCTAATAAATAAGCGGGTAGCATCTGAGGTGGGGAACATTGTGCCGGATCCGGGGGGGAAAGGTTTGTGATGATGAGTGGATATTGGAGGGGATGCCAGTGGTCTTGATGAACATTTATTCCCCAAATTGGGATGATATTGAATTCATGAGGCGAGTCCTGGGGAAGATCCCGGACTTGGACTCGCACCGGCTGTTTGTAGGGAGGGGGGGAATTCTAATACGGTTATTGAGCCGAGATTGGACCGGTCGAGTCCACGATCATGGAGGGTGTCGGTGGTGGCAAAGGACCTAAGGGGGTTCATGGAGTGCATGGGTGGGTGGACGTCTGGAGGTTTGGGAGGCCGAGGGCGAAGGAATTTTTGTATTTCTCCCAAGTGCACAGGGTCCACTCGCGGATCGATTACTTTGTGGTGGATGAGGCTCTGCTGGGGGCGGAGAGGTGGTCGACTAGAGGTAGTCACCGATTGTGGTTTCTGACCACTCGCCACACTGGGTGGACTTGCAAGTGGACCGGGGGGGGGGGGGGGCAGCTTCTGCATTGTCAGCAAATGAGGTGTACGAGTGGGTGAGGGCTGACATTCGGGGGTATGTGGAGCTGAAAGACATGGGTGGGATTTCGACTGCCACGCTATGGGAGGTACTTATGGCAGTGGTCAGGGGGGTGCTAGTATCGATTTGGCCGCACAGGGACAGGACAGAGTGGGCAGGGATGGAGAGGCTGGTGGAGGAGATCCTGCAGGTAGATAGGGGATACTCGAACATCCTGGAGGCAGGCTTGTTGAAGGAGTGGCAGAAGCAGATGGAGTTCTGGTTGGTGTCTACAGGAAAGGCAATGGGGCAGCTGCGGAGGGCCAGGGGGGCAGTGTATGAATATGGATGAAGGCGAGTAGGATGTTGGCTGACCAACTCAGGAAGCAAAAAGCAGCGAGGGAGATTGGAAAGGTGAAAGATGGGAGGGGAAGAGTGCTCCTGGACCCCGGTGGAGGTGAATGGGGAATTTGAGGAATTATATAGGAGGTTATATGAATTGGAGCTCCGGTGGAGGGAGAGGGAATGCGGTGATTTCTAGATGGGTTGGAATTCCCCAAGGTGGAGGAGGGCCTGGTCGAGGGGCTGGGGGCACCCATTGGACTGGTGGAGATGATGGAGGGCATGGGGGCGATGCAGGCAGGGAAGGCCCCGGGTCCAGGTGTGTTCCCGGTGGAATTTTCTAAGAGGTTTTTGGGGGATTTGGGGGTCCCTGCTGGTAAGGGCATATAATGAGGCGAGGGAGCTTCCCCCTACATTATCACAGGCTTCAATATCCTTAATTCTGAAGAAGGGTAAGGACCCGGAGCAGTGTGGGTCTTACCGCCCGATCTCGCTGCTAAATGTGGATGGTAAGCATTTGGCGAAGATCTTGGCTTTGCGGATCGAGGACTGTGTGCCGGGGGTGATAGGGGAGGGTCAGGCTATGTTTGTAAAAGGGAAGCATCTGTCGGCAAGCGGCAGGCGCCTATTAAATGTAATTATGATTCCCTCGGGGGGACGGGAGGTGGTGGTGGCGGTCGCTATGGAGGCGGAGAAATTGGATAGAATGGAAATATTTGTGGGAAGTTCTGGAACGGTTCGGGTTTGTGGATTGGGTCTGGTCGCTATATAGGACACCAGTAGCAAGTGTGAGAATGAATTGGGTGAGCTTGGGGTATTTTGGATTGCATCGTGGGACAAGACAGGGATGCCCACTCACCCTGTTGCTGTTCGCCTTGGCGATAGAGACGTTGGCTTAGAGCGTCAAGGGTAAGGATAGTGCGGGGGATGGTGTGATGTGGAGCAGAGTGTTTCGCTAAACGCGGACGATCTGTTACTTTACATTCCGGACCCGTTGGGTGGCATTAGGAGGATCATGAACATCTTAGAGGAGTTTGGCCGGATTTCCGGTTATAAATTAAACATGGGAAAAAGTGAGGTTTTTCCAATTCAAGCAAGGGGACAGGAGAGGAGCCTGGGCGAGCTGCCGTTTAAAGTGGTGGGGATGAACTTTAGATACTTGGGCATTCAGGTGGCGTGGGGATGGGAACAATTGCACAAATTGCACCTGGTAGTGCGACTGAAGGGGGACTTTAAGAGGTGGGATGTCCGGGGTCCGGGGGTGACAGCGGGTAGGGATCGAGTGGTTTGGGGACCTATTTGTGGGCGGCAGCTTCTCGAGCCTAGAGGAGCTGGAAGAGGAGTATGAGCTGCCCAGTAGGAATGGGTTCCGGTACTTACAGGTTTGGGATTATGTTTGGAAGCAGGTGCCTTCCTTTCCCGACCTGCCGCCCCCAGGGTTGCAGAACAAGGTGGTGTCGAAAACAGGAGTTGGCGTGGGTAGAGTGTGGGAGATTTGTGAGGAATTAATGGATTGGGAGGCAGTGGGATCCCCGATAGGAGAAGTTAAGCGGGAGTGGGAGGAAGAGCTGGAAAGGGAGGTGGAGGCTGGGTTATGGGAGGAGGCTCTGAAGAGAGTGAATGCATCCTCTTTGTGTGTTATGCTTAGCCTTATTCAATTTAAAATAGCTCACAGGGTGCATATAACAGTGGCCAAAAGAGCAGGTTCTTTGAGGGGGTGGAGGACAGGTGTGGGTGGTGCACGGTTGGGGCCGCAAACCATGCGCACATGTTTTGGGCTTGTCCGAAACTGGAGAGATTCTGGCGGAGTTTTGCTGATGTTATGTCTGAGACTCTGAGGGTGAAGGTTGTCCCGAGTCCAGAAGTGGTGCTTTTCGGAGTATCGGAAAACCCGGGGGTCCAGGGGGCAAGAGAGGCGGGCATCTTGGCCTTTGCCTCCTTGGTAGCCCGGAGATGGGTCTTGTTGCAATGGAGGGACCCGGGTCATTGAAACCGGGGGGGTGGGTGAGCAACTTCATGGAATTCTTGAAGCTAAAAAGATCACGTTTGCCTTGAGAGGGACTGGGGGGGGGGGGGGGGGTTTGCCCGGAGATGGAAGCCGTTTATTGACATCAACAAAGATAGTTAAGACGTCAGCAGTGGGGGTGGAGATGGGGGTTATAAGGGGTAAAAATGGGGGAGGCAGGATGGATGGAGGGGAATGGCAGGGAGGGGGGGGTGTTATTTATTGATTATGAGACTTCCTGTTCTCTTTTTCTTGGTTCTGGTTGTGTTTTATGTATATATTTATAAATGCCTTAATAAAAATATATTTTTTTAAAAGAGCTGAAGCTCGTGAAACCCCCACGCTCACATCGTGTGACCACCCAGTTTTATGGCGTATAACACCCTACCGCTCAGGTTTGTTTAATCACGTATTTAAAACGAAGCAATGGGAATCAGAGGGAAAACTCTCCGCTGGTTGGAATCATACCTGGCACAAAGGAAGATGACTGTGGTGGTTGGAGGTCAGTCATCTCAGCTCCAGAACATCACTGCAGTCTTTCCTGGGTCCAAGCATCTTCAGCTGCTTCATCAATTAGCTCCCTTCCATCAACACTCAAGAATGTTAACACGATCCAGGACAAAGCAGCCCGCTTGATTGCTCCCCTTTCCACAAACATTCAAACCCTCCACTACAAACGAACAGTGGCAGTTGTGTGTACCATCTACAAGATGCACTGCAGTAATTCGCCAAGGTTCCTTAGACAGCACCTTCCAAACCCACGACCATCTAGAAATACAAGAGCAGCAGACACCTGGGAACCCCACCACCTGGAGGTTCCCCTCCAAGTCACTCACCACCCCGACTTGGAAATATATCGCCTTTCCTTCACTGTCGCTGGGGCAACATTCTGGAACTCCCTAACCTACACCTCAAGGACTGCAGCAGTTGAAGAAGGCAACTCATCACCAGCTTCTGAAGGGCAACTGGGGATGGGCAATAAATGCTGGCCAGACCAGCGATGCCCACAGGCCGTAAACTCATTGAAAACCATGCCATGGTGGGATCTGAGCCCTTGCTGTCAAACCTGAGCTTGGACCACCAGCCCAGAGAAGGTACCACTGAGCTACCATCGCCCCGGTATGCAAGACGTCAAATGTTAATCATGTCCATTTGTCAAGGGCCTTCAGAACTGCTGGTAAGAACACAACAATGTTAAAGGTAAGAATATGTTGGTCATTTCTGAATCTCCAATTTCACGTTGCTTTTGCTGTTGATAACTTTGAGTCTTTGTACCAACTAAGATCAGTTAATTATTTTTTCCCCAAGCACAATTACTGACTAATGTGATTTCCACAGAGAATTCTCCTGTTTGCCGTATTTGGAAGCGGAGGATTTATTGATTGTATCACTATCATGCACCTCGCAGAAAAACACATTATCAGTAAATAGCCGGCGGAGTTCTCCACGCCAGAAACTAAGCTCTGATGCTGGGACTGAATCTGTGGTGTTCGACGACAGCAAAATTGGCGCTGTTCGCAGATCAATCCGTCGACCGTTAAGCGGGTAGCATCGGTGCCACATGGAACACGACTGATTCCAATGAAAAATGGTGTCTGATTCGCCGGATTTGGGATTGGAACTCAAGAGGCTGACAAGCTGCAGCCGCATATAGGCACACCACTCCCCACACACACCATCCCAGCCAACAAGATGGCAGCAAGGAGAGTGAAACTGTGCTGAGCTGAAGGCCCTATTAGACACAGCGCAGGAGAGACTGGCCACCCTGTACCCCGGGGTGGGGAGGTGGTTGCCACCCGCCGCCATGCACTGCGGCTGGGTGCAGGTGGGCAACACTGTACAGACTGGCCAGGAGTGCCGCAAAACACTGCACGACTTCCTTAGGGTGGCCAAGGTGAGTAGGCAGCACTGTGCCCCTGGCACCAAACCCCATCCCACACACCTGTAACACCACTTCTCTCCACCCCCCAACACGGAGGAGGGGGGGGCGACTAAACCCCCATACCGGCCGCCATGGCCGGGGGCCCTGGCCACAAAGGACACCAGCCCTGTGTTGCATGCATCCGACTGTCTAACACTGTGTGTTTTCTGTCCCCCATCCCCCCCGCAAACTGGTGAGGTCCGCTGGACCTGCGGCCCCTCACTGCAGCAGAGCAGCGGGTCCTGGACCTGATCAGGGGGCCTGGGGAGCGGACACTCGCCGAGGCGGAGGGAGGCATCGGCAAGCAAGTGAGACACCGCTGAGTTGCGGTTCCTCATGGTAAGTGCATCACAGCCCCGCCCCCCATCGCCACTCCACCACCACCCTGACACCCACACCACACCCCCCACACTGCCCCCTCCACTCCCACTCCCACACATCCCCTTCCACCACCCCATATCCACCAGCACCCTCCACTCCCCCCACACTGCCCCCTCCACTCCCACAACATCCCCTCCACCAGCCCATACCCACCAGCACCCTCCACTCCCCCCACACTGCCCCCTCCACTCCCACACCCACACATCCCCTCCACCAGCCCATACCCACCAGCACCCTCCACTCCCCCCACGCTGCCCCCTCCACTCCCACTCCCATACATCCCCTCCACCACCCCATACCCACCAGCACCCTCCACTCCCCCCACACTGCCCCCTCCACTCCCACAACATCCACAACCCCCCCACACCGCCTCACCATCCCCCCACCACTCCCACACTACCACCACCACCGCCGCCACCCGCCACCACCACCGCCACCACAACGACTAGGATGAAAGCCCCGTCACACCCCGCTACTCCCCAGGCTTTGCAGAGGGCCCCCCTTCCCCGCCAGCCCTGCCAGCAGCAGGACCGGTAGTCTCTGCATGTCCTAACTCCTCTTTCCCACGCCAGCCATGCCACTTATTTCCCGAATTTTAGAAGAACAAGTGACACTTGCCGTCAGGAATTCCCCCTGGCAGAGGCGGTGCATCCGGAGGCCTCGGAGAATACTGGGTCAGGCCAGCTAATGATATGCAAATGACGTTTATTGTAGGTGCGGAGGCGAACGCATTGACGCTGATGTCGAGGCGCCAGAGCATTGAAAATTGGCGTGCGCCCGGCGACCACCACAATTTTGGCTTCACGCCCGATTGGCTGCCCAATCACCTTTCCCGATTTCGGCGTCGGCCCACAGAGAATCCCACCCAGTGTTGCCGTCCTTCGTAACAAGTTATCCAATGGTGTTAAGGAGGCTGGTTGCATCTTCCCAGACCTCTTAGCGCGCTAGGATCAAAGGAAGAAGGAAAACATCCTCCAATCAATTCGACACAATAGAATAAGCTGGACTGGTTTAATGGTCGGACAATAGCCTCTGAACTCGTGAGTTCATTCCAGGAACTGCAGCTAGAATTCTAGACTGATGCTTGGGTGCCTTGCCGAGGGTTCACCAATTACCTCCTGGATTCCGAAAGCAATTTTTCGAAGGCGAGCAGGGGAGTTCTCCCTGAGATTTCCGTCAAATGCTTAACCCCTCAACAGGCATCTGGTCACTTACGTCACTGCTGTTTGTGTGATCTTGCTGTGCATAAGATAATAATGGTGACAACACTTTAAAAGTACATAATTAGCTGTAAAGTGCTTTGAGACGCCCTATTGCTGTGAACAATGTTATATAAATGTAAGATGTTTCTTTGTTCATACATTCTGTCATCAACAAAATCAATCAATTTATTGATAGATGCACAGCAGGTTGATCAGCTTATTCTAAGTCACTCTGGGAGTCAGACAGCAGAACATCTTGCACGAGCTTCTCATTTAGATTGGATTCAAAATTTCTTGTTCAAGATGGCAAAAACAAAGATTGTGCTCTAATTTCCAGGGAGAATCTGTGCCCCTGTTAACTCGTGGCAGAGTCATGGAGCGGCCCTAAATCAAGGGTTAGGGCAGGAATGGAAAAGTAGGCATTGACTGAGAACAGCATTCACTGCATGGGCCAGTATTTTCCCCATCTGGCAACAAATACACTGGAAGAACACCTCCACCATCTAGGTAGGACCAAGGCGCCCTGTCCCAAAACATCAGCAACATGATAATGTGCCAAATATGGTACAGCTATGCTCCCAGCAGAGGAGTCAACTAGCAGCAGTATCCGGAAGAGGTAATGAAGTCCCAGAAGATTGAGATAACCAGGCCATGGCTGAGGTCGTCATCAGCTTCACTTAAGTTACAGCATGGACAGCAAACCTGAGAATGTTTCCTGATGTTACCAACTCTTTCACTTAAACTGCATCACCCCACCAATCACTAGCATCCGTGGATCATACTCCCCAATTCACCGTCACACCAAACCAGAACAACATACAATCTGCCTGCTAAGTCAACCCTGGAAAATGAACTCTTTGCCCACTGTCTCAACCCAAATTCAACATATTTCTTAATGAGAACGTGCTGTTTGTAAGGTCAGTGGGGCAGGTCGAGACATTGTGTGACAGTGTAAAATGGACCATAGGGGTCAGCAGTCTGACTATTCCCGTTTTCTATCTCGACTGAGGCTCTGGCAGACAAAAATAAAATTACCGACAGACGGCAAAACCTTCTCAAAAATCTTCCTCCTCTTCAATATACTTTTGTACAAAAGTCTTGCAAACTTGCATGCTGATGCTGCCTGTGGGAGATTGCCTACCCACAGACTTCCATTGCCATTTGTGATGCTGCCAAAAGATTTATTAGTAAGGGATGATATATTGAGGACTGAAATAAAATAATACTTGGATTTGCATGGTGACTCATTAAATCAAAACATCTGAGAGCACTTTATACAATGACTTGTGATTGAAGTGCATTGGTGACTATAAATCAATAACACAGCAGTCATTCTGGCCCAGCAGTGTCCTCCAAAGCCAGCAGTGAGATGAATGATCAGCTAATTTATTTTTATCATGGTACTTGTGGAAGAAAGAATCTCATCTAAAACGCAAGGAGACTTACAGCTTTTCTTTGAATAATGCCATGTACCTTCTCCAGACATAGAGTCCCTACAGTGCAGAAAGAGGCCATTCGGCCCATCAAGTCTGCACTGACCCTTTGAACGACCATACTACCTAGGCCCAATCCCCCGTCCTGTTTCTGCAACTCCACCGCAATGGGCAATTTAGCATGGCTAATCTATCTAACCTGCCACATCTTTGGACTGTGGGTGGAAACCGGAGCACCTGGAGAAAACCCGCGTAGACACGGGGAGAATGCGCAAACTCCACACAGACAGTTACCCGAAGTTGGAATAAAAACCGGGTCCCTGACGCGGCGAGGCAGCAGTGCTAACCACTGTGCCATCGTGCTGCCCCAGGGTGTCTACTGTTTCCTCTTTCTCTCTAAGTAAGATCACTTCTCAATTGTGTCCATTCCAAGCTGACTCCCCACACCCTGTAATCTCCAGAAATCAGAATCAGCTTCCTATTGCTCTTCTCTGAACCAGCTCCAGTACTCCAGTATTCAATGGCTGGAATTGGAAACAGGGCTGAAGGTGAGCCTGACTAAATGCAGTCTGAGCAGCAGATTCCACTGCTTCTCTTGAGGATCGCGACTTTCTGCTGGCTTTGTCTATGGCTGCTCTGCATTGGATGGACTTGGACACGATGCGCTTTTCTAAAATTCATTTGCAGGATGTGGGCGTCGCTGGCCATGCCAGCATTTATCGCCCATCCCTAATTCCTTCTTGAACTACGGCAGTCCATGTGGTGTAGGTACACCCACAATGCTGTCAGGGAGGGAGTTCAGGATTTTGACCCAGTGACAGTGAAGGAATAGCGATATATTTCCAAGTAATAATGGTGAGGGATTTGGAGAAGAACCTCCAGGTGGTGATGTTTCCTTGTATTTGCTGCCCTTGTCCTTCTAGGTGGTAGCAATCATGGGTTTGGAAGGTGCTGCCTAAGGAGCCTCGGTGACCCCTGTCCCCTCTGCAATGCCCCGCCTGCATAAATCCCCCCTTTCATACCCCAATAAATAAGGCCAGTACATCCATGTTCCCTAGCTACTTAGGCAATGGGAACATTCCTGGCTTTCCCTTTTGATTTGTTGTGATTGCAATTTTGTGGCACTCAGTACAGGGTTGGTGAGTGTGGCAAATGGCCCCTCTCAGAATCAGAGAGACTGAGGCTGAGGTAACCCAGCATCACTGGCAGAAGGAGCCAAAGGAAAAACTCAAACTTTAATCCAAGAGTGACCCATCTCTGGATGCATCCAGGGGCCTCAAGGCCCAGAGCTAAAACCTCAGCAACAGGCCACCCCTCCCAGGCTGGCAGCTATATTACTGCTTACTGCTTCTGACTTGCTGTGCAAAGCTATTTCAAAAGACTGGCCACATTACCATTCGGGCGGCACGGTAGCACGGTGGTTAGCACTGTTACTTCACAGCGTCAGGGTGCCAGGTTCAATTCCCGGTTTGATTCACTGCCTGTGTGGAGTCTGCACGTTCTCCCCGTGTCTGCGTGGGTTTCCTCCGGGTGCTCCAAATTCCTCCCACAAAGTCCCAAAAAGACGTGCTGTTAGGTAATTTGGACATTCTGAATTCTCCCTCTGTGTACCCGAACATGTGCTGCAATGTGGCAACTAGGGGCTTTTCATGTAACTTCATTGCGGTGTTAATGTCAGCCTACTTGTGACACTAATAAAGATTATCATTATGTAATATGTTATTGGTCTGATCCATCAGATTGAGACATAGCTTGGCCTGGGCAGACACTGCACCCCTTGTGCAGACTAGACCTGTCCAGTGTCCTGGCAAAGGAGTGCAGGACAATTAGCCCCAAAACATTAATAATGTTGACTTTGATTTTGCACTGATTTGCCAAATAGTATTTCAACTTTCTGAACAACAGTCATATGGACGTGAACCATTATCTCGGTTTCACTCTTCACAGATGCTCCCAGACCAGCTGAGTCTTTCCAACATTTTTTGTTTCTATTTCTGGGGCGAAATTCTCCCCCAACGGCGCGATGTCCGCCGACTGGCGCCCAAATCGGCGCCAATCAGACGGGCATCGCGCCACCCCAAAGGTGCGGAATGCTCCGCATCTTTGGGGGCCGAGCCCCAACATTGAGGGGCTAGGCCGATGCCGGAGGGATTTCCGCCCCGCCAGCTGGCGGAAATGGCGTTTGTTGCCCCGCCAGCTGGCGCGGAAATGCGGCGCATGCGCGGGAGCATCAGCGGCCGCTGACGGCATTCCCGCGCATGCGCAGTGGGGAGAGTCTCTTCCGCCTCCGCCATGGTGGAGTACGTGGCGGAGGCGGAAGGGAAAGAGTGCCCCCACGGCACAGGCCCACCCGCGGATCGGTGGGCCCCGATCGCGGGCCAGGCCACCGTGGGGGCACCCCCCGGGGTCAGATCGCCCCGCGCCCCCCCAGGATCCCGGAACCCGCCCACGCCGCATGGTCCCGCCGGTAAATACCAGGTTTAATTTACGCCGGCGGGACAGGCAATTTCTGGGCGGGACTTCGGCCCATCCGGGCCAGAGAATTGAACGGGGGGTCCCGCCAACCGGCGCGGCCCGATTCCCGCCCCCGCCCAATCTCCGGTACCGGAGACTTCGGCGGGGGCGGGGGCGGGATTCACAGCGGCCAACGGCCATTCTCCGACCCGGCAGGGGGTCAGAGAATGACGCCCCTGATTTCCAGCATCCGCAGTATTTTGCTATTATTTACTTCAACATTTTATCTAGGGTAACCATATGTCCCTGTTTTCCAGGCATGGTTCTTGGACCATATACTGTGTCCCTGGGCAAACAATAGTCTCTGTCCACCAGCTCACAAAACTGGGGGGCGGGCAGCCTCAGTTGGGGTTGGCCGCCATCGTAGGGGGGGGAGGGGGGGGGAGGGGGGCAGGGACCGACATGGACTGGGAGGGTGGGGGCCTCAGTTCCCATGGGTCCAACATGCTACCCACTGGTCACCTGTCACAGGGGCAACCCCAACCGCGCCTGTCCACCCCACCTATCACCTATAACTCCCACTGACCGTGGAGGCCCCTGGCCCTGTGGCTGAAGACTAATAAGCTTGTGGCTTATAAGGAATTGGCAATCATAGTTA
Source organism: Scyliorhinus torazame (assembly GCF_047496885.1). Lineage (NCBI taxonomy): Eukaryota > Metazoa > Chordata > Chondrichthyes > Carcharhiniformes > Scyliorhinidae > Scyliorhinus > Scyliorhinus torazame. The sequence continues at coordinate 140,725,220 of NC_092714.1, read as the reverse complement.
AGTGAGCACTGCACAGCTCCCAAGTGGATTCCCTTGGATAAGCGTGCCATGTAGCATGTGAAACGTCTTGCCAAGCATCCCAATCACACCATGATGCCTGAACACTGTGCCTGAACATCGCAGGAAGCAACACCACAGACACAGTGGCCAACACCCGTACACCCAGGGGCTGGGCCTCAGCACTGGAGTCATCTCCGCGACGAGAGGGTGGGTGTGTGCACCGGGGAGGGGGCCACCGCCCGATCCAGGTAACATTACGTTCCAGTGTCTGGGGTACAGAGTGTGGGGTCCTGTGACCATGAGGAAATGAACAGAAAGGCATGATGGGTAGTTAGGCCAAGTTAGGAGTAAAATCTTAATGTGCAGCCTGCAAGTGGGATTCAAGAGAGGAAGAAGGGGGATGGGAAGCCATTAGGACCGGATCTTTGTGCAGAGGATGCTGCAGAGGATGCTGGGTGAAAGGGGTCCAAGGGTCAGCTTATATGGTCAGGTCAAGGAATGTGTGAGAAAGACCTATGAGAATCTTGCATTTGCCATTTTGCCTTATTTGGTCGTGTGTGAAACTTGATTCTATGTTCATGTGTATAAGATGCTAGGTGCTTCGCTTTCACTCACTTCCTCTGGGGATCTCAGCAACAGTGTTGGGCCTGGGTTATCAGAGTGAGTCTAGCTTGCAAGCTATTTGAAATAAAACAAAAGGAATGTTTATAAATCCAACTCAGCCTTTGACTGGGACCAGACTGAGGGTAGGAAGAACTCAATATCGTCAACCAGCGACCCCGCTGCGGTGGGCAGGGCGTATTGGATGGTAGGGATGCTGGGTGGGAGGGGGCAGCAAAGGAAGAATGGAGGGTCACGGGGTCGAAGACACCTCTGGTTGTCAGTCTCTCACCCTCACCAATTCCTTACAGATATTACACGGTTTGATGATATCTTGGACCCAGCAGGATTCTCTGCTATCAATGATCCAGAGGCTCAGCATCTGACTGGGACCCAGCTGGGTCCTGGGATCCAGCAGACCTCTGACTGCTGTCTCACCTGGGCGTTCCTGCCTCCACCCGATGTGTATCAACAACTATGTGGTGCTCACCAAAATGTGCCCCAGAAGCCTGACTCTATTTTGAGAAAGAGTGATCTTTCCACACCGTTTTAAAGAAAAGACCTGACTCCTGTCAGAACCATGCAGAAACTCTGGGTGTTTTTCTTCAAAAGCTGCTTCAGCTGGTTTCAGCTCACCTTCTAATTACACACTTTTGAACTGCTTGGAAAGAAACTACTAATCTAGCTACAGACATAGCTTTTAACTCAAGTGAAGCTTGGCTTCTGCTCACATCTCGAGCTAACACACAACTAAAACTTATTTTTTGCAAAATGCCTGATTCCTTGGCTCCTCCCAGTAATTACATCATCTTACCAAGCTGAAATCTAATTGATTCCACAGGGAACCCCTTTAATCCAAATAATATTCCATTAGCCCAAATTTTTTACGATGCTTTAATTGCACCCCTGGCTCCCAAGGTCTTTCAACCCAGGATTTTTTGAAAGCACTACTAGCCCAGGCTATTAATCCTTACTGCACCAAAAACCTCCAAGGTATCTGAAATTCCAACATTCATCACACTGTCCATTGACAGATTTTCTGTCCATTGACAGATTTTCTGCCCACTGACAGCAATGGAGCATTGAAAGGGCAGGTGGAACACTTCTTTTGTTGCCTGAATTGCTTTTGACTGGAATGGCTTCTGTTTGGACCAATGAAAGTGCCTCTTGAGGGATGAGTGTTGGCCCATTGGGGCAACTGTGTTTGCGTGAGTGGTGCGTTGACAATGTTGTCTGTATGCGCTGGAGCTTGGGACAGGTAGATTGAAGGTGTGTTAATGCAGAGTGGAAGGGTTTTAGTGTGTGCCTCTGTAATTCAGCAGGCAGCGATCAGTCCCACTCAATGCAATGACAATGCCAGTCTGAGACTAAACGTGGCTCTGTGTGTATGTGTATATACCTGTTGTTCTCCCTGGATTCTGTTTAGAAATTGTGCTCATCCTAATTTTAACACAGTGTCCCTACATTCACACAGTGTTTTCATGATTGTCACAATGGTTGGAAGTTCAAAGTAGTCAATCTATTTTTTGTGGAGATTGGGTAACATTGACAAACCACATATGGTTTGACACGACAGAAATATCCATAGTGTAAATTCAGAGTTCTCTGCAGGAAGTCACACAGGAAGGGAGTGAAGATCAGAGACAGGCCTCCAGCATCAGAGTTTTAACTCTTCGATCCTCGCTCTCTGCAAACTCGCCACCAGAATGTCGAGTTTATCTTCACATTTCTTATTAAAGTTGAGGATGAATCTAGCCTGGAATGCGACTTGAAAAGTTTTGAACAGTTTCTGAAATTATCCATTCCCCATGTGGCCATCCATTTTCTAACATTAAACAGTGGTTTGGCTTCAAAAGTATTTCACTGAGATGTCCCAGAGTCATGAAAAACACTGGATAGAATGAAGGCCTATTCATTCTTCTCTTGTGCTGTCGGTGTTCTGCTGGCAACAGTGCATCTTTTGCATGTGCTGCCTGACTTTATTTCAATATTAACCCAGCATGTGACTGGAATTGCATAGTTTTTCAGGGAAGGTTCAAAACAGGGCAAGACTGTGCCTTATTAATCTCATTGCTGGCAACTGGAGCAGAGATCTGACTGTCCTCAATCCTCCACTATACCTCTCCTTCTTTGATTTCACTATTCCCTGTTGTCAATGCAGCTTTGGCCTTGAGCACACTTAATGGGGATAGTGAGAAACTGGCTGACAGGTCCAAATGAAAAGATCACTGCCATGTTATGATTAAGTTTGGTTCAGCATTGCAGCTGGAGGTGTTATTAGAAATGTCAACTGCCCTCCTGGATCTTCACCTTGCACAGACAGCCCTTCCCACATGGTACCCCATTGCTTTTTAAAAAAATGCATTTATTGAAACGTTTTCATTATAAACAAAATAATATAAAACAATTAACCAAAGTTACGATATCAAAGAACAAGACCGACAAGCAAAAGCACAAAATAACTTACCCCCCAAAAACTAAACTAAACCCCTTCACAACTGATGGTGACTCATTCTTTGGAAAGTAAATTGCTGGCAGCCATCTTAGGTAGAACCTGTAGTGACATGCTGAACAAGTATACATTTAAATATGTATAGCCTCCGACCAGTAGGTGTCAGGCAAATAATAGCACATTACACTGTAGCCTGGAGGGAGTCTGGAGGAGAAATCATCGTGGTCAGTCGTTTTTGTATTAGTTAGCGTGAGTTTCCTACCCACAGTTTATGATACTAAAATAAAATTAACTAGTCTTGAACTAGATGTTCTTAAGTACACTGACTAAGTAATTGTCTTTGTACAAGAACATAATGAAAGCCTTCTACAGACCCCCAGATGGTATACTTAACCTTCTCCAAATGTACAAAAGATATCGGCCGGAATTCTCCAAAATCCCAGCCAACTGTTGACGCTGGCGTAAACACTGGAGTGTTGCACGTCGGCGTCAACGGCCTTCTGTCCCAGTGATTCAGTGGGCCACAAAGGGCCAGATTGCTGCGCCCTGCTCCGGCCCTGCACTGCCGGCACGGGTCCGCTGGTGCATTTGCGTGGTGGCCGTTTCCGCGCCAGCGCCACGCAACATGGTGGAGCCACACAGTGGGCCCGCGCGAAAGGAGGTAGGCCACCTCCAGATCGTGCGCGCTTGCTGATCGGCAGCCCCGATCGCTGGCCTGGCCATTGTGCAACCCCCCTCCCCCCCCCGAGTCTGATCCTCCCGCCCTCCCACCAGGACGACCACCGCGGCTTCGGGTCCGAGCTCTCGCCGGGTGGTACCAGGTTGGAACCATGCTGGCGGAACTTGACCAGTCGACCACAGAGAATCGTCGACCATGCGTGCGCGACTGCCGCTGAGTCTCCAATCACTGGAGAATCGTGTCCCGGCGTTGGCATGGCGGGAATTTCTGGCGTGACCGGTGATTCTCCGACCTGGCGCGGGGTCGGAGAATCCCGGCCATGAGGTCACCGAATCATGCCAAGGGACTAGGCAGAGTAGGATTCCTCTACCCAAGAAGAACATGTCTTCGGGATATTAAGAGGCAAAGACGAGGACATTCGCCTTCAGCCCTGTCTGTTGTGCCAGCGAGTCTACACCCTGAAAATGGCCACCTGCAGACATGGCTCCAAATCAACATTGAGTATCTCTGACATAGTGTTTAATAAAGAGATCCAAAAGCTTACTAACTAGGGACAAGACCAGAACAAATGAGTGCGGTTAGCCAGCCCCCGGGAACAATGCTCGCACTTGTCCTCCAGCCCGGAGGAAAATCCACTCATCCTCACTGTAGTCAGATGAACCCTGTTCACCACCTTGAATCGGACCAGACTAAGCCGATCACATGAGGATGTGGAGTTAACCCTGTGAAGGGCCTCGCTCCATACCTCACCATCCAGAATGGGACTCAATTCACCCTCCCATTTCAACTTCACCTCAACAGAGCTGACTCTGCTGATAGGAGCTGGCCGTATATACACAAAATAGTCCCTCCCACCAGACCCGGCCAAAGCCAAAATCCTCTTCAACAGGGAGGAGATTGGTGCTAAGGGGAAAGAGGGAAAAGCCTTGTGCGAAAAATCGTGAATCAGAAAAGGCTGTAACCAGGCAGTTGAAATTTCTCCACCAGCTCCTTAAAGCTGGCAAACCTTCCCTTCACGAACAGGTCCCCAAATCTCTCCAAATCCTTACCCTCCCATGACCGAGTCCAAATCCACTGGCAAAAAAAGGTGATTATTGCAGATAGGGGTCAGCAAAGACACTGAACTAAGTTTAAAATGCTGTCTGAACTGCTTCCAGATTCTCAGGGTGGAAATCGCTATCGGATTCAAGGAGAATCTTACTGGAGAGAACGGCAGCGATGGGGTTACTATTGCACCAAGGCTAGAACACTAACAGGAACTCACTTCAATTTGTCCCCATATGATCACTGAACCACCTGTGGTAGTCACCACTGTTGTATTAAATTGTATATACTGCACTGCATACAAAGGTATTACGGTAAGGCCCCTGTACTACAGTACGGGGGAATATCCCTGCCTGCTGGCTCCGCCCAGTAGGCGGAGTATAAATGTGTGTGTTCTCCGAACGGCAGCCATTTCAGCAGCAGCTGTAGGAGGCCACACATCTCTACTCTCATCTCGTTGTAATTGATAGTGCATCAATTTATTACACAGAGGTTTTACAACGATGGATCTCCGCATCAAGCCGGATCGCCTGCAGCTGCATCCTCAAGCAGACAACACCAAAAAGGACTTCGCACATTGGCTAGCTTGCTTTGAAGCATACATCGGATCTGCGACAGACCCAATCTCAGAAGCACAGAAGCTCCAGATTCTGTACACGCGGCTGAGCTCCGATGTCTTTCCCCTCATCCAGGACGCGCCTACCTACGCAGAGGCCATGGCGCTACTGAAGGAGAACTACGCTCAGCAGACCAACAAGATCTACGCCAGGCACCTCCCGTCCACGCGGCACTAACTTCCCGGTGAGTCAGTGGAAGATGTCTGGCATGCCCTGCTCGCCTTGGTGAGAGACTGTGATTGCCAGGCCATTTCGGCCGCTGAACATTCTAACCTGCTAATGAGAGACGTGTTCATTACGGGCATAGGGTCGGCCTACATCCGCGAGTGCCTCTTAGAAGGGGCTATGCTTGACCTCGCGGCGACTAAGAAACTAGCGATCTCGCTCACAGTCGCCTCACGCAACGTACAGGCGTATGCCCACCACCGCACGGCCCACCACTCCTGGGCATCATGGACCCCGCCAGCGGCCACTCCATCGTGGATCCCATTAGCAACCGCCCCCAGCCAACCCCACGCCTGCGCTGCATGGCAGCCATGCAACCCCAGGGGACCCAAGTGTTACTTCTGCGGACAGACAAAACACCCCCGGCAGCGCTGCCCGACGCGGAGTGTGCTCTGCAAGGCCTGCGACAAGAAAGGACATTTCACTGCAGTGTGCCTGGCCCACTCAATCGCCGCTATTGTCCCTGTACCCCCCGCGTGCGGCCAGTGGGCGCCGCCATCTTCCTCGCCTCAGACCACGTGCGGCCCATGGGCGTCGCCATCTTTCTCCCCTCACAACACGTGTGGCCCATGGGCGCCGCTATCTTTCTCCCCTCACAACACGTGTGGCCCGTGGGCGCCGCCATCTTCCCCGCCTCAGGACCCCTGCCCGTCGGGCACCTCATCGTGCCGCTCATCACCTGCAACCGCTGACGACCAGCCGCGTCTTACCTCCGTCACGATCGACCAGTCTCGACCGCACAACCTCGCGACCGCGTCGACAAAGGTGAAGGTCGATGGGCATGAGATATCCTGCCTTCTGGACTCCGGGAGCACTGAGAGCTTCATCCACCCCGATACGGTAAGGCGCCACCCCCTCGCAGTGCACCCCGTTAACCAAAGAATCTCACTGGCCTCCGGATCCCACTCCGTGGCGATCCGAGGGTACTGCATCGCCACCCTCACCATCCAGGGCGTAGAGTTCAGTGGCTTCCGGCTCTACGTCCTCCCCAACCTCTGCACTGCCTTGCTATTCGGCCTGTATTTCCAGTGCAACCTCCAGAGCCTAATCCTGTAACTTGGTGGGCTCCTACCACCCCTTACTGTATGCGGCCTCATGACCCTTAAGGTCGTCCCGCCTTCTCTGTTTCCAAACCTCACCCCGGATTGCAAACCCGTCGCCACCAGGAGCAGACGGTACAGCGGCCAGGACAGGACCTTCATCAGGTCTGAGGTCCAGTGGCGGCTGCGGGAAGGTATTATCGAGTCCAGCAACAGCCCGTGGAGAGCCCAAGTGATATTGGTGAAAATGGGGGAGAAAAACAGGATGGTCGTTGACTACAGTCAGACCATCAATCGGTACACGCAGCTCGACGTGTACCCCCTCCCACACATATCTGATATGGTCAATCAGATTGCACAGTACCGGGTCTTCTCGACAGTGGACCCCACCAGCTCCCCATTCGCAAGGCGGACCGCCCGTACACCACGTTTGATGGGGTGTTCCGCCTTTACCATTTCCTTAGGGTTCCCTTCGGCGTCACTAACGGGTCTCGGTCTTCCAACGGGAGATAGACCGAATGGTTGATCGGTACGGACTGCGGGCCTCTTTCCCGTACCTGGATAACACCACCATCTGCGGCCACGACCAGCAGGACCACGACGCTATCCTTTCCAAATTTCTCCACACCGCCAAACTCCTCAACCTAACCTACAACAAGGAGAAGTGTGCGTTCTGCACGAACCGATTTGCCATCCTCGGCTATGTGGTTCAGAACGGAGTTCTAGGGCCCGACCCCAATCGCATGCGCCCCCTCATGGAACTCCCCCTCCCCCACTGCCCCAAGGCCCTCAAACGATGCCTGGGCTTCTTCTCGTACTACGCCCAGTGGGTCCCTAACTATGGGGACAAGGACCGCCCACTCATCCACTCCGGTTTCCCACTGATGGCCGAGGCTCACCAGGCCTTCAACCGTATCAAGGCCGACATCGCCAAGGCCGCGATGCACGCGGTCGATGAGACGCTCCCCTTCCAAGTCGAGAGCGATGCATCAGACGTCACTCTGGCCGCCACCCTCAACCAGGCAGGCAGGCCCGTGGCATTTTTTTCCCGCACCTTCTATGCCTCCGAAATTCGGCACTCTTCCGTCAAAAAGGAGGCCCAAGCTATCGTTGAAGCTGTGCGGCATTGGAGGCATTACCTGGCAGGCAGGAGATTCACTCTCCTCACAAACCAATGGTCGGTTGCCTTCATGTTTAATAACACACAGCGGAGTAAGGTCAAAAATGATAAGATCTTGTCGTGGGGGATCGAGCTCTCCACCTTTAATTACGAGATTTTGTATCGCCCCGGTAAGCTCAACGAGCCCCCCGATGCCCTGTCCCGAGGTACATGTGCCAGCGCACAAGTGGACCGACTCCGGGCCCTGCACGACGATCTCTGTCACCCAGGGGTCATCCGCTTTTATCACTTCATTAAGGCCCGCAATCTGCCCTACTCCATCGAGGAAGTCAGGGCGATCACCAGAGACTGCCAGGTCTGCGCGGAGTGTAAACCGCACTTCTACCGGCCAGACCGTGCGCGCCTGGTGAAGGCCTCCCGCCCTTTGAACGCCTCAGCATAGACTTCAAAGGGCCCCTCCCCTCCACAGACCACAACACATATTTTCTCAATGTGGTCAACGAATATTCCAGATTCCCCTTCGCCATCCCATGCCCCAATACGACGTCTGCCACCGTCATCAAAGCCCTCAACACCATCTTCGCTCTGTTTGGTTTCCCCGCCGACGTCCACAGCGACCGGGGATCCTCATTTATGAGCGATGAGCTGCGCCAGTACCTGCTCAACAGGGGCATTGCCTCGAGCAGGACGACCAGCTACAACACCCGGGGAAATGGGCAGGTGGAGCGGGACGGTCTGGAAGGCCGCCCAGCTGGCCCTACGGTCCAGAATTCTATGGCCTCCCGCTGGCAGGAGATCCTCCCCGACGCACTGCACTCCATTTGGTTGCTCCTGTGCATGACGACTAACGAAACCCCCCATGAGCATTTCTTTGCCTTCCCAAGAAGTCCACCTCCGGGGTTTCGCTCCCAATGTGGTTGGCAACCCCAGGACCCGTTCGTCTCCGCAAGCACATGCGGCTCCACAAGGCGGACCCGTTGGTTGAGAGGGTACAGCTACTCCACGCACCCCGCAGTACGCCTACGTAGCGTAACCCGACAGCCGCCAAGACTCAGTCTCCCTCAGGGACCTGGCACCAGCTGGGTCCCCACACACCCCCACCTCTGCCCCAGCGCCACCCTCCCTTTCCCCAGCGCACCCCACCACAGCCCCCGCTCCAGGACAATCCGTCCTCCCCTTGGACCCACCCGGGGATGAAGAGGCTGTCGACACGCTCCCGGAGTCACCGACGACCGAGCCGACGCCTGACTCGCCACCAGCACTGCGGCGCTCTCAGCGACGGATCAAGGCGCCTGACCGTCTAAATTTGTAACCTTCTCTGAAATTTTGATGACAGCCTGTATGTAAATAGTTTTCCACCACCCCCGCTGGACTCATTTTTAACAGGGGATGAATGTGGTAGTCCACTGTTGTATTATATTTTATGTACTGCACTGCATATGAGGGTATTACGGTAAGGCCCCTGTACTACAGGTACGGGGGTAGATCCCTGCCTGCTGGCTCCGCCCAGTAGGCAGAGTATAAATGTGTGTGCTCTCCGAACGGCAGCCATTTCGGCAGCAGCTGTAGGAGGCCACACATCTCTGTGTAATAAAGCCGCGATTACTCTCTACTCTCGTCTCGTCGTAATTGATAGTGCATCACCACCCCAGTGCCTCCTGAATATTGGCTGCCCAATAGTAAGATAACAAATTGGTAAAGCCAGACATCCTGATTGCCTCTGGATGAACACACGATGGGTCCTTGGGGTCTTACCCATCCAAGTAAATGAGGACACTAATTCATTGACAAAAAATGGGGAGGCATTGAAAAAGAAATAAAAATCTCAGGAGCACATTAATTTTAATGTCTGCCAAGGACAGGGGGAGGTTGCCCCACTTCAGGAAGTCAGACTTGACACCATTAACCAGACTAGTAGAATTTAACCAACAAAGTGAGGCCCAATCTTGGGTCACCCCGATTCCCAGAGAACAAAAGCTAGATTTGGCATGGCGAAATGATAACATCGCGAGACAGTCTCCAATCCCCTGTGGATTAACCAGGAAGCATTCGCTCTGATCCAAATTCAATAGATAAGGAGTCAAAGCTCCCAAGATGCTTCATTATCTCATCCATAGTGAATACTGTGTCTGTAATATTAATAAGCAGGCTATCCACGTTCAAGGAAATGCTATGCTCCATTCGTCCTCGATTTATCCCCATCCACTTACTGGAAGATCTCAGCGCAATGGTAAGTGATTCTATTGCCAGAGCAAACAGAAGCAAAGACGATGGACATCCCTGCCTCATGCCCCTATTCAGCAGAAAGTAGCCAGAATTTGAAGCATTCATGCGAACACTAGCAGTGGGGCTCCATACAATAAGCAAATCCAGGATATAAACTTTGATCCAAATCCTAACTTCTTCAAGGATCTCAAAGAGATATTCCCATTCTACTCTATCAAACTCCTTTCTCAGCGTCTAAGGAAACGATCACTTCCGGTTTGGGTACTGAGGAGAGGGAGAGGACAATAACGACAGAAATTGGTCGATAGTTGCCGACCCTGAACTAAGCCTGTCTGGCTTCCCAGATCACCTCTGCTGTATATACTGCTGTATATTTTGGATCCAGTTGGGAGTTTAGACATCATGGGGATTTTAGGGGAGTTTGATCTCTTTTTGGGAGTAATATGCCTTCAATTCACCAAGAGGCCGAGAGAGCGAGTGAACACAAGGCTTTATTAGTCATGAACTTGCCTAGCCAGAGTCGGTTGTGCAGATGAGTGCCACCTGCAGGTGGCCAGGTTATATATGGCCCCGGTGAGGGCGGAGCCAGAGGCGAAGCCCACCGGGGTTACATTACAATACCTGGAAGCAGCTCGTATCGCCACTTCCAGGTCAAAGGTTATATTAGGTGGATACAATGGTTACAGTGTCATGCATTATGGTGAATACATTCACCACAGGGAGATAACACCCCTCCACCCCCCATCGATATCTCTCCCAAATCACCCTCCAAACCTGCGGAGCTTTCCCTGTCCACACAAACCTCAGGATCCTTTCTTAAAAAGGACTTGGGCACAAAAATCGGGAGGTTCTGGAATCCACCTTCATCCCCTCAAACAGCTGCGTCAAGTTCAACTTATGCAGCTGGGCCCAACTCCACGCCATCCGAATCCCAAGGTAGTGAAAGCTCGACCCCATCAACCGAAGCGGCAGTTCTTTTAATCTCCTCTCTTGCCCAGTGCATTAATTGGGAATATTTCGCTTTCCCCATGGTTTTAGGTATTTGCAGGTGCGCAACTTCCTGAGAAAACAGGTGCCGGCCTTTCCGCTGCTGCCGCCACGGGGGATACAGGATAGAGTAATTTCTAGTGCCTGGATGGGAGAGGGGAAGGTATCGGATATTTACCAGGAGCTTTCGGAGGTGGAGGAAACTCCGGTGGAGGAGCTGAAGGGCAAGTGGGAGGACGAGCTGGGAGGAGAGTTAGAGGTGGGTCGATGGGCGGATGCCCTAAGCAGGCTTAATACCTTCTCATCATGCGCCAGGCTTCGCCTGATACAATTTGAGGTAGTCCACCGGACACACATGACAGTGGCTAGGATTAGCAAGTTTTTCGGGGGAGAGGATAGGTGTGCAAGGTGCGCGGGAAGCCCAGCAAATCATGTCCACATGTTTTGGGCATGCCCGAAGCTGAGAGGGTTTTGGCAGGATTTTGCTAAGACAATGTCCACGGTGATAAAAACACAGGTGGTGCCGAGTCCGGAGGTAGCGATCTTTGGAGTGTCGGAAGATCTGGGAGTTCAGGGGCGAAAGAGGCCGACGTCTTGGCCTTTGCCTCCCTGGTAGCCCGGAGACGGATCTTGTTAATGTGGAGGGATTCAAAGCCCCCGAGTGTAGAGACCTGGGTTAGTGACATGGCTGGGTTTCTCAGTCTTGAGAAAATAAAGTTTGCCTTAAGAGGGTCAATGTTAGGGTTCTCCCGGAGGTGGCTGCCGTTCGTCGACTTTCTCGGGGAAAATTAAAAATGTCAGCAGATGCAGTATTCCAAAGCGGGGGGGCGGGAGGGCGGATTGTTGTTGTATGGTGGATGTGTGTGAAGATTGGACTGGGGGGGAAATGTTTATTTTACCATGTTGATGTCATTGTTTTTGTTACTGTCTCCGATATCACCATGCCCCTACCATCCCTCACCCTCCCAATTTCCCTCGTCGCCGTCTGCCTCCTCAACGGGTGTGCAAACATCCTACTAGCTTTCTCCCCATGCTCTATGTGGTAAACCACTGTGTTCCTATATTAAGGGTTGTGCGGTAGAACCTGCACTACAGGGTCACCTGGGCCCCTACATGCTAGCTCCGCCCAGGAGCCGGGTTATAAATATGTGTGGCCTTCAGCTCGCAGCCATTTCGTCAGCTGCTGTAGGAGGCCACACTTCAGATACTAATAAAGCCTCAGTTTGAATTCAACTTCGTCTCCAGCCAAATTGATCGTGCCTCAATTTATTAGTATCTGATTCAGAAGATGGACCTCCGGATTAAACCAGATCGACTGCAGCTGGTTCCACACGCAAGCGATGCCAGAAAGGACTTTCAGCACTGGCTCGCTTGTTTTGAAGCGTATATCAACGTGGCGCCGACCCCTGTTCCAGAGGCTCAGAAGATTCAAATCTTGCACTCCAGACTCAACTCTAAAATCTTCCCGCTGATCCAGGATGCGCCCAATTACGCTGCCGCTCTGACTCAACACAAAGAGAGTTATGAGCAGAAGACGAACACGTTCTTCGCCAGACACGCGCTCGGAACGCGTACTCAACTACCTGGTGAGTCAATCGAGGACATCTGGAGGGCCCTGATCCCACTAGTTCGGGACTGTGACTGCCAGGACGTTACAGCTAAGGAGCACTCAGATCTCCTTATGAGGGACGCTTTTGTAACTGGGATTGGGTCCGATGTTATCAGGCAGTGGCTCCTAGAAGGGGCCACGCGCGACCTCGCAGAGACTAAAACACTAGCGCTTTCCATGACGGTCGCCCTGCGCAATGAACAGTCCTACGTCCCCAACCGCATGGCCCACTCCTCCTATGCTTCATGGGCCCCACAGGCAGCTGCCCCAGCTGGGGCGCTACCCACCCAGTATGCCTGCGCTACGTGCCAGCCAGTGATCTCCAGGGGGTCCCGATGCTATTTTTGTGGCCAACAAAGACACCCCCGCCAACGCTGCCCGGCCCGCGCTGCTCTTTGTAAGGCCTGTGGGAAGAAGGGCCACTACGCAGCGGTGTGCCAGGCCTGCTCAGCGGCAGTGGTCGCCCCCACCCCCCCCCCCAGGTCATGGACAATGGGCGCCGCTATCCTCCCCACCTCCCCAGGCCATGTGCGAGCAATGGGCGCCGCCATCTTCTCCCCTGCACAACGCAGCGGTGTGCCAGGCCCGTTCAGCGGCAGTGGTCGCCCCCACACCACCCCGGTCACGGACAATGGGCGCCGCTATCCTCCCCTCCTCCTCAGGCCATGTGCGAGCAATGGGCGCCGCCATCTTCTCCCCCGCACAACACGTGCATTTCATGGGCGCCGCCATCTTCTCACCTGCACCAGGCACGCTCAGCAGCAGCGGTCGCCCCACCTCCCCCGGTCACGGACAATGGGCGCCGCTATCCTCCCTTCCTCCCCAGGCCATGTGCGAGCAATGGGCGCCACCATCTTCTCCCCCACACAACACGTGCATTTAATGGGCGCCGCCATCTTGCTCCACCCCCGCAACGTGCGTTCCATGGGCGCTGCCATTTCGTGACCCCCAGGACCTCTGGGCTCCACCATCTTGTCTACCCTGCAGCACACGGAGACCAACAGCTTTTCAGGACCCCGACGCAGCTGCTGCCTCACTACCCGATGATCAACCACGATTCGCATCCATGGTAATCGACCAGTCCAGACCACACACTCTGACCAACGCATCCACCAGCGTGAAAGTCAACGGCCACGTGACCTCCTGCCTACAGGGCTCTGGGAGCACCGAGAACTTTGAACATCCAAATACGGTAAGGCGCTGCTCCCTTAAGGTACACCCTACCAATCAAAGTATCTCCCTGGCCTCCGGATCCCATCGCGTAGCCATCCGGGGGTACTGCATGGTCACGCTCACAGTCCAAGGCGGAGAGTTCCATGGTTTTCGCCTCTACGTCCTCCCTAACCTCTGCGCTCTCCCTAACCTCTGACCTGCACTTATCCTTGGCCTGGATTTTCAGTGCAACCTCCAGAGCCTGACCATTAAATTCGGCGGACCCTTACCACCCCTCACTGTGTGCGGCCTCGCGACCCTAAAGGTCAATCCTCCTTCTCTCTTTGCCAATCTAACTCCAGATTGCAAACCCATCGCCACCAGGAGCAGGCGGTACAGCACCCAGGATAAGGCCTTCATCAGGTCCGAGGTCCAGCGGTTGCTTCAGGAGGGAGTCATCGAGGCCAACAACAGCCCCTGGAGAGCTCAAGTGGTAGTGGTTAAGTCTGGGGAGAAAAATTGAATGGTCGTGGACTACAGCCAGACCATCAACAGGTACACGCAGCTCGACGCGTGCCCCCTCCCACGCATATCTGACATGGTTAACCAGATTGCGCACAGTACCGGGTCTTCTCAACGGTGGAACTGAAATCCGCTTACCACCAGCTCCCCATCCGTAAATCGGACCGGCCATACACTGCCTTCGAGGTAGACTGCCGGCTATATCACTTCCTTAAGGACCCGTTCGGCGTCACCAACGGTGTTTCGGTCTTCCAAAGGGAGATGGATCGAATGGTCGACCGGTACGGCTTGCGGGCCACGTTTCTGTACCTAGACAATGTGACCATCTGCGGCCATGATCAGCAGGACCACGACGCCAACATCGCTAAATTTCTCCGCACCGCCACTCTCCTCAACCTCATGTACAACAAGGAGAAGTGTGTGTTCCGTACAAACCGCTTAGCCATCCTCGGCTACGTGGTCCAGAACGGAGTTCTGGGGCCCAATCCCGACCGCATGCGCCCCCTCATGGAGCTTCCCCTCCCCCACTGCCCCAAGGCCTTCAAACGCTGCCTGGGGTTCTTCTCGTATTACGCTCAGTGAGTCCCAAACTATGCGGACAAGGCCCGCCCACTCATACAGTCCACTCATTTCCTCCTGTCGTCCAAGGCACAACATGCTTTCGCCCGGATCAGAGCTGATATTGCCAAAGCAGGAATGCACGCTGTAGACAAAACACTTCCTTTCCAAGTAGAAAGCGACGCATCGGACGTCGCCCTTGCCGCCACCCTCAACCAGGCAGGCAGGCCCGTGGCATTCTTTTCCCGCACCCTCCATGCCTCCGAAATCCGGCACTCATCCGTCGAAAAGGAGGCCCAGGCTATCGTTGAGGCTGTGCGACATTGGAGGCATTACCTGGCCAGCAGGAGATTCACTCTCCTCACTGACCAACGGTCGGTAGCCTTCATATTCAACAACACACAGCGGGGCAAGATCAAAAATGACAAAATCCTGCGGTGGACAATCGAGCTCTCCACCTATAACTACGAGATTTAGTATCGCCCTGGCAAACTCAACGAGCCCCCAGGCGCCCTATCCCGAGGTACATGTGCCAGTGCACAGGTAGACCGACTCCGGACCCTGCACGACAGCCTTTGTCACCCATGGGACACTCGTTTGTACCACTTCATTAAGGCACGAAATTTGCCCTACTCCGTCGAGGAAGTAAGGACGATCACCAAGGACTGCCAGGTCTGTGCGGAGTGCAAACCACACTTCTACCGGCCGGACCGCGCGCACCTGGTGAAGGCCTCCCGCCCCTTTTAATGCCTCAGTGTGGATTTCAAAGGCCCCCTCCCCTCCTCCGACCGACACACGTATTTCCTCGGTGTGATCGATGAGTACTCCCGTTTTCCCTTCGCCATCCCATGCCCCGACATGACGTCTGCCACCGTCATTAAAGCCCTTAATTCTATCTTCACTCTGTTCAGCTTCCCCGCCTACATCCACAGTGACAGGGGATCCTCATTCATGAGTGATGAGCTACGCTAGTTCCTGCTCAGCAGGGGTATCACCTCCAGCAGAACGACGAGCTACAACCCCCGGGGAAACGGACAGGTAGAAAGGGAGAATGGGACAGTATGGAGGGCCGTCCAGCTGGCCCTACGGTCCAGAAATCTCCCGGCCCCCCGCTGGCAAGAGGTCCTCCATGATGCACTACATTCCATTCGCTCAATACTCTGCACTGCTACTAACAGTACACCGCATGAACCTCTTTTTGCCTTCCCCAGGAAGTCCACATCCGGGGTATCACTCCCAACTTGGCTCACAGCTCCGGGAACCGTGCTTCTCCGTTTATATGTGTGGCTCCACAAGGCGGACCCGTTGGTGGAAAGGGTGCACCTGCTCCACGCAAACCCACAGTACGCCTATGTGGCATTCCCCGACTGCCGCCTGGATACTGTCTCCCTCAGGGACCTGGCACCAGCAGGTTCCGCGCCCCCCCGGCCACCCCCATCGCCCCCGGCGCCACCCTCACCTCCCCCGCCACCCCATCACCCTCCCTAGGACTGTCCGTCCTCCCCCTGCCCACCCCCGTTGATGAAGAGGATTTCGGCACGCTCCCCGAGTCAACTTTGACCATGACAGCACCAACATCGCCGGCTCCACTTCGTCGATCCCAGAGGACGATCAAGGCGCCGGACCGGCTGAACCTCTGACCGGCCCACCGGATGACCAGAGACATTTTTTTCCCCTCACTGTTCTGTAAATATTAAAGATTGAAAATTGTATATAGTTATCCACCACCCCTGCCGGACTCAATTTTAACAGGGGGTGAATGTGGTAAACCGCTGTGTTCCTATATTAAGGGTTGTACGGTAGAACCTGCACTACGGGTTCACCTGGGCCCCTGCATGCTAGCTCCGCCCAGGAGCCGGGTTATAAATATGTGTGGCCTTCAGCTCGCAGCCATTTCATCAGCTGCTGTAGGAGGCCACAGTTCAGATACTAATGAAGCCTCAGTTTGAATTCAACTTTGTCTCCAGCCAAATTGATCGTGCCTCACTCGTATACCGCCTCTCAGGCTCTGTGCAATTGCTCCATCACTGGACAGCAACTGCAGTGTGTTTAAACGACAATTTAATCTGTTTCTTTCTGAAATAAATTTAGGAAATCAATCAGATTTGGTAAGGTAGCGATTCCCCTAACAGCAGCAGGGCCTGAAGCAATTGCTGTGTTTAATACATTTAAATCGACAAACAAGGAAGATAATAGAAATTTTAACAAAGTAATTAGAAGATTTGATGAACATTGCACCCCCAGAAAGAATGAAATTTATGAATGCTATGTGTTTAGATCATATTTACATAAGACAGAAGAGTCATTAGATCATTTCATCACTGATTTAAGGTTAAAAGGTAAAACCTGTAAATTTTATGTGGTGGAATCTTCCATGATTCGGGACCAGATTTGTTCGGTATGAATGAAAATAAGCTGAGGGTACAATTGCTGAGGAAATCGGAGCTGTCTCTGGAACAAAGAGTTAAGATTTGTCAGGCTCACGAGCTAGCAGCACAGCATTCCGAAATGTTTCTCAGTAATGGCGGCGTCTTCTTGGAGGAAAGCACTCTGGCTGCCGCCCTTTTTCCAAAAAGATGGGAAACTTCCAAAAAAAGGTAGGGAAGTTCCTGCAGCTCTTCGCGCACCTACAAAAGGATCAAAGATCAGGACAAAGTATTTCTGTGTAAAAGATGTGGTCAAAGGCACAAATTAAGGCAGTGTCCAGCATTTGGCAGGTTTTGTTCCAGGTGCAAAAGAAAAAAATCACTTTGCTCAGACTTGTTAGTCGAATTGTCAACCCAGATCAGTCAGCGCAGTGGAAGGCACAGTCTCCAGTGATGAAACATCATTGTTTGTTGAAGTAATAACAGAGAAGAAGAATTTTTTGAGACATCAAATCATTCTCCAGCACTGAAATGCAAACTGATACTCCATTTAAAATAAATGCGGTTGATGAGGCAAATGGCTGCTACCACTTGAAGTGAACGGTACAGTGGTCCAACTGAAGTTAGACACTGGTGCCAAAGCCAATTTAATCAGCATGACTGATTTCAAAAAATCTAAAAATTCAACCGATTCGAAGAAATCACAAAATATATGAGAGATTATAATGGTTCAAGCATTAAATGTTATGATGCTTGTGACTGAGTGTGGTGGTGAAGAACACAGTTTATTCCGTCCCATTCTGTACTGTATCCGAGGGCTTGGAATCATTATTAGGTGATCAGTCCTGTGAAGAATTAAGACTAGTGCAGTTGGTATATAGCAGCCACAACACTCCAATGATTCTGAAAACATTATCAGCAAATTCAGTGATGTGTTCACTGATTTTAGTGCATTACCATTCGTCAACAAGATACAATTTAAAGAATGCATTATCTAAAGCACCGATATAAACTATTAGTAGTGAAATTGCTGAAGATGTAGATCTGTATGTCAATCTCATTTCTACCCGATCAACCGTATCAGATACAAAACCACAAGTTATCAAGAAGATAAAAGAATCTACCAATGGGTAAATTCCATGGTATGTGTTAAAAAACATGGTGATGCTTGTATTGGCATGGAACCCAAAGATATTAATGAACAAAGTGTATATATTGTAAAACAATCATTACATGAAGAAATGGACAGCCAATCTGATCCATATCTTGTGAAATCACGTTACAAAGCATCACCATTGTCACATGGTAGATAACCAGCAGAGTTAGTCATGAATAGAAGGTTGCGTACCACACTTCCATACTTGGAAAAGGAGGATAATGGAGTGGAACTGCAGGAAATGCAATACATTAAAGCAAAACAAAAGCAGTTCTATGATAAAGTGTCTAGAACCTTGCCACCTCTGAGTAGTGATGGCATTGTGAGAATAGAAGATTCAGGCAATTGGTCGAGAAAAGCCATTGTACTTGAAGAAGTAGCACCTCATTCCTACAATGTACAGAGAGAGGAAGGGTTGATTTTAAGAAGAAATTGTCATGTGCTCTTGAAAGCCATAGAAGACTCTCACAACAATGTGATGGATGACCAACGTCAGAATCAACGTCAGCTGCAGTGTCAGATAGTTCAACAGTTCCTGAGCATGATAATGTCATGGAGAACATTGAAGCTACAAGTTCTGAGCAGCAAGGTCAAATTTTGAGAAGGTCAACCAGATTCAGAAGAAAACCTGATCGACTCAATTTGTAGTTCGCTAACCAACCAGCTAGCTTGGTGGCCATCACATAAGACCGCCACCTAACCCCCTTCCCCGCTGCCACCCTTCACCCGCAGTTCCCCCAAAAACGGCAAAACACACTTCCCCACTCCGCACCCAGACACATTAAATACACCAAGCTGCCCAGCATACAACCCAAATTCCCAATATTAAAATCTCCAAAGTTCAAAAGACCTCACAAAGCTCCCAGTCCATGGTGTCTCATAAATTGGCTCGCCTCCTCCGGTGTGTCAAAATAAAACTCTGGATTCTGGTGCGTGACCCACAGAGGGACAGGATACAACACCCCAAAGTTCACTCCTTCCATGTAGAGGGTAGCCTTGATGCGACTGAAACTGGCCCGCCGCATGGCCAAGTCCGTGCCCAAGTCCATCTTTTTTTAGATTTTTTAAACATTTAGAGTACCCAATTCATTTTTTCCAATTAAGGGGCAATTTAGCGTGGCCAATCCACCTAGCCTGCACATCTTTGGGTTCTGGGGGCGTAACACATGCAAATACGGGGAGAATGTGCGAACTCCACACACACAGTGACCCAGAGCCGGGATCGAACCTGGGACGTCGGCCCCATGAGGCTGCAGGGCTAACCCACTGTGCCCCCGTGCTGCCATCTGCGCCCATGTCCTGGTAGATCCCCTGCATGTTTCCTTCCCAGATGCACTTTCTTGTTTGCTTCGCTCACCTCAGTATCATCTCCTTGTCGAGGAAGCGATGCAGCTGCACCACCATCGCCCTCGGTGGCTCCCCCGCCTTCGGCCTCCTCCTCAACGCCCTGTGCACTCGAACCACCTTGGGGGGGATGGTCAAAGACCCCCCCTCCCCCACCAACGACCCGAACATATTCACCAGATACCCTAAGACCTGCATTCCCTCAATCCCTTCAGGCAGCCCCATGATACGGAGATTCTGTCATCTGGAACGATTCTCCAGGTCCTCCAGCTTTTCCCATCACCTCTTCTGGCTGTCCACCACGAGCACCATCTCTGCTTCCAACAAAGACAGCCGGTCCTCATGCTCCCCCATGCCTCCTCCACCCTCTGGAGCTCCAGACCCTGGTGCTCCAGAGGGTGGACCTCCAGTCTCTGATCTGCTCTCTCAATAGCCACCCTATGCTACTCCACCCTTTTCGCCAGGTCCTCTGAGGCCTCCTGCCTCTACTGCTGGAACTTAGCTTTCAAAACATCTACCAGTTTCTGAGTAGACCACTGGGTGGGCAACAACACCCAAAACCCTCCGCCATCTTTTCCTCTGTCACACCTCAAATTATCTCTCGCCCAGGCTGTTGCCTCTTACTTGTTAAACTCTCGTTGATAAGCCATAAACTGGCCCCACCGATGGAGCATGATTATTTCTCAGTGCTCATGTACCTCACACCAGAAAACACGCTTTAAATCGGGTGAAAAAGGACCAAGCATTTCCACCTTGAGCGGGTGCCACCAAATGTGCAACCACACACTCCACGGCTGCTTCCAGAGGTCGTCCTTCCCATTTGTAATTGTGATGGTCCCTTGTCCATCTCTTGGAAGCTGTGAAACTTCACAATTAATGCTTGTAGTTGTTCACTGGGCGAAAGCTGCTGTCGAAGTACCTGATGGGCTCGGTCCAGCTCAGGAAGGGACATGAGTCTATCCTGCTGACCATCTTTCCAAACATCTCCGCAAGATATTCTGTGGGATTTGGGCCATCCATTCCCTCTGGCAGCCCCACAATTCCGATATTTTGTCTCCTGGAACGATTCTCCAAATCATTCACTTTGACCTTCAGCTTTATTCACATCAGCCATCGGAGACATTTTTGCTTCCAGAGAGGAAATCTGGTCACTATAGCTCGAAAGGGCCACCTCCATGCCTTTTATCGTGTCTCCATGTACCTTTACCATTTCATTGGCCCTCTCCAATGTCAAATGAATAGCAGCCAAGGCCTCTTCCATCGATTTGCAGAGGCCCCCGACACAACCCGCCAGTGCTTGTCAAATTCTGCCACTAAGGTGCAAATAAGCATCTCGACTGTTGGTAGAGTGGCCGGAGTCCTAGAGATTGCCTGCACCATATTTTCCACCGACGAGCCTCGAGAGGCCTTCGACTCAGGCAAAGAACTTCTACTTTGAGGCTTTTTCCCGCTGGGATTTCTGGGCATTTCAAGGGAAGGCGGTGACATAGTGGTATTGTCGCTGGATTAGTAATCCAGGAATGATCTAGGGGTTCAAATCCCACCACAGCAACTGATGGGCTTTAAACGCAATAAAAATATCTGGAATTAAAAGTCTAATGGTGACCGTGAAACCATTGTCCATTGTCGTAAAAACCCATCTGGTTCACTAATTCCCTTCAGGGAAGGAAAGCTGCCATCCTTACCTTCTCTGGCCTACATGTGACTCCAGACCCACAGCAATGTGGTTGGCTCTTAAATTCCCTCTGAAATGGCCTAGCGAGCACTGATTTGTATTTAACTGCTTCAAAAACATGAAAAAGGAATGAAACCAGACGGACCACCCAACATCGACCAAGACACCAGAAACTACATTTGCAAACCCAGCCCTGTAGAACCTGCAAAGTCTTCCTTCTTAACATCTGGGGGCTTGTGCCAGAGTTGGGAGAGTTGTCTCACAGACTAGTCAAGCAACAGCCTGACATAGTCATACTCACAGAATTATACCTAACAGGCAATGTCCCAGACACCACTATCACCATTCCTGGGTATCTATCTCACCGGCAGGACAGACCCAGCAGAGGTGGTGACACAGTGGTATACGACCGGGAGGGAGTTGCCATGGGAATCCTCAACATCGACTCTGGACCACATGAAGTCTCATGGCTTCAGGTTAAACATGGGCAAGTAAATTGCCTACTGATTACCACGTATCATCCACCATCAGCTGATGAAACCGTACTCCTCCATGTTGAATACCATTTGGAGGAAGCACTGAGGGTGACAAGGATGCAGAATATACTCTAGGTGGGGGACTTCAATGTCCATCCCCAAGAGTGACTCGGCAGTACCACCACAGACCGAGCTGGTCGGGTCCTAAAGGACATAGCTCCTAGACTGGGACTGCAGCAGGTGGTAAGGGAACCAAACAAGAGAAAAAACCTACTTGACCTAATCCTCACCAACCTGCCTGCTGCAGATGCATCTGGCCTAGACAGTGTCAGTAGAAATGAGCACTGCACAGTCCTTATGGAGACAAAGTCCCGTCTTCACATTGAGGATACCCTCTATTTCCCTGTCTGCGGGGGCTCACTCCCACAACCCAAAGATATGCAGGGTAGGTGGATTGGCCACACTAAACTGCCCCTTAATTGGAAAATAATAATTGGGTATTCTAAATTTATTTTTTAAAAAGGGGACACATCTATCGTGTTGTGTGGCACTACCATTGTGCTAAATGCGATAGACTTCAAACAGATATAGCAATTCAAAACTGGGCATCCATGAGGCACTGTGGACCATCAGCAGCAACAGAATTGTACTCAACCACAATCTACAACCTCATGACCTGGCATATCCCCCACTCTACCATTACCACCAAGCCAGGGGATCAACCCTGGTTCAATGCAGAGTGCAGGAGAACATGCCAGGAACAACACGAATCATACTGAGAAATGAGGTGAAGCTACAACACAGGACTACTTTTCTGAATACTCGCTCCGTGTATCCGAAGAGGCGGCGTTGTGTGGCGACTAGAGGCTTTTCACAGTAACTTCATTGCAGTGTTACTGCAAGCCTACTTGTGACAATAAACATTATTATTAAAAAAAACACATCCAACTGTACAAATAGAAATTAACCATTCACCCTTGTACACTCAAATTCCCTGAGTGTCTATTTTCCAAATGCCTTTGTACTTTTCCTACAAGGTGCTCCCACAGTGACTGCGGCATGGCTGGTGGACGGTTGCTGACTTTCGCTAAGGGAGACTTCTGATGGCCTTGCATGACCCTCTCTGTGGTGATATGCATCACTGTAAATACACAAGGGGTTAATGTAAATACACTACAACTAAGTAAACACTAGAGGGAGCCCCAGAGACATCATTTCATGCAGACATGCAGCTAATGAACACATAGAATAGGACACGGCCAATGGGCAGTCAAGACACCCAGAGGTGACACTACCACAAGGGGGCAACCCATATAAAAGGACAGGGCAGACATGCTCTTCCTCTTTCCACAGGCGACACTCAGAGAGTAGGACAGGGGCAGATCAGAAGCATCACACCCACCACGTGGCTTAGAGCAGACTGATTAGTTAGATTGAGTTACTATAGCAAGATTCGCAGGAGAGTAGAACTCAAGTCGGAGGATTGTTAACTGTTCAATAAATGTGTTAAACCTATCTCCAAGTCTGAACCTTCCTTTGTCAGAGTATACATCAAGGAAGCAGCTTATGCTACATGAAGAAGCACAACACTTTTGTGAGGGCCACGAAGAATCCAGCACGAGTTTCAAGGATACAAAGAAATAACATTTATTTACAATAACATAGAAATACACAACAGCAGCAACTTCGCTTGCTGCTTACTCCTTCCTGCTGGTTCCAAACTGGCCAGCTTTATTTATACAGGGAGTCTGCTCATGATTTCTCCGCCCCCCTCATTGGGGAAGCGCATACTCCCACAGGATTGTGGGATTGTCATTAGTCCCCAGCCAATGGTAAGCAGGCAGGTTATAACAAACACAACACTCTCAAGCAGCTCTGGGTGCTGAAGGCTGACAATTCATATAAACAGTCGCAGTCTGGGCTGGCTGACAGACAATGGCAAGGGCACTGGTGGAGTGACAGTGGAAAATAAATGCTACTGTCCGGAGTGTACTGTCCAACAGGTATGTGCTACATAAAGCTACTGTTAGTCCCACAGGACAGCGCCTCAGCAATCCTAGTACTCTGATGGAGGATAGACAGCTGGACTACTGAGTCCTTTGTAGCAGAGCTCGTCTGTGATCACGTCCTCCAGCGAGCTGAATGATCCTTTTTCCCTGGCCTGGCTGCAGCCCAACACATGCCTGGGTACTCACCACATGTGGATCCCAACTCAGTGCCAGTATCTGAGGCATGTCAGATCGAGGTAAACCTGGGAGTCCTCTCTCTCCATGTCTTGGTGTTCTATTTCCCTTCTGTAGAATTGCAACAATCGCATACAGCAGCAAGCTCCAGTGAGTCAGCTTTCCTTTAAGAGGAATCGAATGCCTTTAAGAGCTGGAGGTTAGCTGCAAGACCCGCTAGTCTCAGTCGCTGTTAGACATTGTGCTGAGTGGGCAGCCAGTCAGCAGTGGGCATTATGCTGGCGGCATGCAGAAGCCATGGACTCAAAGAGGCAGCACAAAGCTTGCATGTCACGCGTCTCACTGACAATGGAAGCGGGAAGATTGTGAATTGCGATTCCTGTCTCCAAATGTAGTGCAGACCAATTCTTTGCAGACCAATGTTTTTCTATTTAAATTTAGAGTACCCAACAATTTTTTTCCAATTAAGGGGCAATTTAGCGTGGCCAATCCACCTCCCCTGCACATCTTTGGGTTGTGGGGGCGAAACTCACACAAACATGGGTAGAATGGCAATTGATAAGCAGTATCCAATTTGAAAGAAAGAAGGTAGAATCAGATGTAAAGGTGTTACAGTTAAATAAAGGTGACTACAGGGGCATGAGGGAGGAACTGACGAAAATAAACTGGGAGCAGAGCCTAGTGGGAAAGACAGTAGAACAGCAATGGCAGGAGTTTCTGGGAGTAATTGAGGACACAGTACAGAGGTTCATCCCAAAGAAAAGAAAGGTTATCAGAGGGGGGATTAGGCAGCCATGGCTGACAAAGGAAGTTAGGGAATGCATCAAAGCAAAAGAGAAAGCTTATAATGTGGCAAAGAGTAGTGGGAAGTCAGAAGATTGGGAAGACTACAAAAACAAACAGAGGATAACAAAGAGAGAAATAAGGAAAGAGAGGATCAAATTTGAAGGTAGGCTAGCCAGTAACATTAAGAATGATAGTAAAAGTTTCTTTAAATACATTAAAAACAAACGGGAGGCAAAAGTTGACATTGGGCCGCTCCAAAATGACGCTGGTAATTTTGTGATGGGAGACAAGGAAATAGCTGAGGAACTGAATAAGTACTTTGCGTCAGTCTTCACAGTAGAAGACATGAGTAATATCCCAACAATTGCAGAGAGTCAGGGGCAGAGTTGAATATGGTAGTCATCACAAAGGAGAAAGTGCTAGAGAAACTAAGGGGTCTAAAAATTGATAAATCCCCGGGCCCAGATGGGCTACATCCTAGAGTTCTAAAGGAGATAGCTGAAGAAATAGTGGAGGCGTTAGTTATGATCTTTCAAAAGTCACTGGAGTCAGAGAAAGTCCCAGAGGATTGGAAAATCGCTGTTGCAACCCCCCTGTTCAAGAAGGGAACAAGGAAAAAGATGGAAAATTATAGGCCAATTAGCCTAACCTCGGTTGTTGGCAAGATTCTAGAATCCATTGTTAAGGATGAGATTTCTAAATTCTTGGAAGTGCAGGGTCGGATTAGGACAAGTCAGCATGGATTTAGTAAGGGGAGGTCGTGCCTGACAAACCTGTTAGAGTTCTTTGAAGAGATAACAAATAGGTTAGACCAAGGAGAGCCAATGGATGTTATCTATCTTGACTTCCAAAAGGCCTTTGATAATGTGCCTCACGGGAGACTGCTGAGTAAAATAACGGCCCATGGTATTCGAGGCAAGGTACTAACATGGATTGACGATTGGCTGTCAGGCAGAAGGCAGAGAGTTGGGATAAAAGGTTATTTTTCGGAAAGGCAACCGGTGACGAGTGGTGTCCCGCAGGGTTCAGTGTTGGGGCCACAGCTGTTCTCTTTATATATTAATGATCTAGATGACAGGACTGGGGGCATTCTGGCTAAGTTTGCCAATGATACAAAGATAGATGGAGGGGCAGGTAGTATGGAGGAGGTGGGGAGGCTGCAGAAAGATTTAGACAGTTTAGGAGAGTGGTCCAAGAAATGGCTGATGAAATTCAACGTGGGCAAGTGCGAGGTCTTGCACTTTGGAAAAAAGAATAGAGGCATGGACTATTTTCTAAACGGTGACAAAATTCATAATGCTGAAGTGCAAAGGGACTTGGGAGTCCTAGTCCAGGATTCTCTAAAGGTAAACTTGCAGGTTGAGTCCGTAATTAAGAAAGCAAATGCAATGTTGTCATTCATCTCAAGAGGCTTGGAATATAAAAGCAGGGATGTACTTCTGAAGCTTTATAAAGCATTAGTTAGGCCCCATTTAGAATACTGTGAGCAATTTTGGGCCCCACACCTCAGGAAGGACATACTGGCGCTGGAGCGGGTCCAGCGGAGATTCACACGGATGATCCCAGGAATGGTAGGCCTAACATACGATGAACGTCTGAGGATCCTGGGATTGTATTCATTGGAGTTTAGGAGGTTGAGGCGAGATCTAATAGAAACTTACAAGATAATGAATGGCTTAGATAGGGTGGATGTAGGGAAGTTGTTTCCATTAGCAGGGGAGACTAGGACCCGGGGGCACAGCCTTAGAATAAAAGGGAGTCACTTTAGAACAGAGATGAGGAGAAATTTCTTCAGCCAGAGAGTGGTTGGTCTGTGGAATTCATTGCCACAGAGGGCGGTGGAGGCCGGGACGTTGAGTGTCTTTAAGACAGAAGTTGATAAATTCTTGATTTCTCGAGGAATTAAGGGCTATGGAGAGAGAGCGGGTAAATGGAGTTGAAATCAGCCATGATTGAATGGTGGAGTGGACTCGATGGGCCGAATGGCCTTACTTCCGCTCCTATGTCTTATGTCTTATGGTCTAATGTGCAAACTCCACACGGACAGTGACCCAGAGCTGGGATCGAACCTGGGACCTCGGTGCCGTGAGGCAGCAGAGCTAACCACTGCGCCACCGTGCTGCCCGGCAGATCAATGTTTTGA
Source organism: Scyliorhinus torazame (assembly GCF_047496885.1). Classification (NCBI taxonomy): domain Eukaryota; kingdom Metazoa; phylum Chordata; class Chondrichthyes; order Carcharhiniformes; family Scyliorhinidae; genus Scyliorhinus; species Scyliorhinus torazame. Next base: position 140,698,260 of record NC_092714.1, on the reverse strand, counting down.
TGATGTTGGCTGAGCTTTAAATATTTGGCCAGGACACATCTTCAAAATAGTGCCACAGAGACTTTTAACTCTATCAGAGGGGGCAGATACAGTCTCAGTTTAATGCCTCAAACAAACAACAGTATCTCCGACAGCACATCATGAAATGTCGGCCTAGATTTTCTGCTCACGTCTCTAGAGTAGGACCCAAACCAATGATCTTGTGACTCGGGGTGAGAGTATTGCTCATTGAGCCAAGCCACAATACTTGCTATTTGGCCAATGGATGGCCAAACAAACATGCAGATCTTAAGAAGTGGGTGCAAAGAGGTATGTCCAAAATGCTTGGCACTGTTCTCAAAGAGCAGCACTGGTCCAATCCTGCCAGCAGTTGGTAACCAGGCTAAACACGTGTACCCCACATGCAGGAGCTGGGAACAGCCTTGTTAAAGGAACCTAGCAGGGCACAATAAGCCACCATATATTTTCTGATTGTCCTATGAATGCCAGAAAACTTTGCCTGTCAGTGTGTACTACATTCCTCGACGAAGCCACAGCTCTTCCTTTGCATTTCATTCACACCTATACCACAGTAAGTCACAACTTCATCATTGTAAACCTCGCCACACTCACATCTTCCAAGGCAATAAGAGCTGCATGATGCATAATCACTTACTGATAACCCCAGGCAGTTGTACAAATTGTACACGTCTGTCGCTCTGCAGATTCCAACCACCGAAGACTGCTGGTACTGAATGGAAAGCCCAGGGCACAGCCAACAAGGAGGCTTCCTTCATTGGCCAAGGCTGACAAAGGCACAACACTTGTGGCATTATCAGCCAGAGCATTTGAAGCCACCCGAGTGGGTATTGGTAGGCACGGGAATGTCAGTGTAAACCTCAGCTCAGGTACAAGCAGGACACCACCTGAGAAATTCTCTTCAACTGTTCCCTATTTCCTGGAGGAAAACAGGAAAACTGATAGGAATTCTTATTCGAACTATCGGTAAAACACCCTGGTAAGTGGCAAAAAGAGGAGTTTTTAAAAATATGTAAAAGGCAAATTTCAACCGATACATCGAACTCCATTGTATATGCTGATCACTCATTAAGGAAGAGATTTGGCATTTGTCATATGATTGCTATTCATCAGCTTAATCTTTTACCCCGTTGTCCTACTGGAAAAGTGTTGGAAATGGTGGTGTGGTGGTCAATAAGATCATGATCCCAAGGCTCAGGCTATGGGGGGGGGGGGGTGGGGGGGTGGGTGGGGGGGGGGGGGGTTGATCAAGGTGTACAAAGTTATGAGGGGCATAGATAGGGTGGATAGGAAGGAACATTTGCCCTTCGCGAAGGAGTCAATAACCAGGGGGCATACATTTAAGGTAAGGAGCAGGAGGTTCTTTTTCTTTAAATAAATGTAGAGTGCCCAATTATTTTTTTCCAATTAAGGGGGAATTTAGCGTGGCCAATCAACCTACCCTGCCCATCTTTGGGTTGTGGGTGTGAGACCCACGCAGAAACGGGGAGAATGTGAAAACTTCACACAGTGGCACGGGGCCGGGATAGAATCCGGATCCTCAGCGCCGTGAGGCAGCAGTGCTAACCACTGCGCCACCGTGCCGCCCAGGAGCAGCAGGTTCAGGGGGGTTGTGAGGGAAAGCTTTTTCACCCAGTGGGTGGTGGGACTCGGGAACTCACTGCCTGAGAGGGTGTTAGAGGTGGGGACCCTCATAACATTTAGGATGTATTTAGATGAGCACTTGAAAATGCTACGGCATACAAGGCTACGGACCAAGTGCGAGAAAACGGGATTAGAGTAGCTAGGTGCTGGATGGCCAACAGGACATGATAGACCGAAGGGCCTCTTTCCCTGCTGTAAAATCTCTGACTCCATGACCACCTCTAGAAACCGCATTGTTATATAGCTGTCTGCAGCTGATTGTCATTGCATCAAATAATACAAGTTTAACTTGTATTAGTGTCTCAGATTGAGAACCTGTGTGCTATATTACATACCAATATGAAATCTACCATCTGCCAAAAACAAAAATCATTTGGAAATACATGCTCAGACCAAAGGACTGGTTAGTTCAATTAACTGGATGATAAAATATGGTTAGAATTGTAGAACACGAGCGGGAGAGACAACAGGAAGACATGGTAGAGCAGAAATCAACGACTGGTTTATTACGGTATACACAAAATCACAGAATTACTACTCCTCTCTCCAAAGGGCCACGCTCCCTGGCCTGCACCCAGGTCAGGGTGTTTATACAGAGTAGCTCCCCCTTGTTAAGGGGAAATCCTGCCTCCAATTACGGGAGGAGTTCATACTCAGCTGTGTAAGGGGGAAATCGAATGGAGCACAATTCTTCAACCCCAAGAGGTTCATGTCACCTCTCCGCCCCCCCCCCCCCACCCCCCCCCCCCCCCACCCCATGTGGCGCCAGAGCCAAAATTGTGCACATATACATCATCCCCCAGTATGAACTCGCGCAACTGCGAGCATCGACCTGTGTCTGCCTTGGAGCAATTCTGTCGCTGACGTATCCGAGCACCTATGTCCGGGATGACCAGGCTGAGGCGGGTCCACAACTCTGCTGGTGCCACACACATGGTGGCATGAGGGGTCGTCAGGTACCTGAATAAAAAATGGGCCAGTCACATTTCCCAGGACCCTGTGGTCAGTTTTTTCATTTGCCCTTTTGAAGGTTTGGACCACCCTCTCGGCCAATCCGTTCATGGCTGGGTGATACAGGACGGCCCGTACATGCCAAATTCTGTTTGAGACCAAGAATGCTTCAAACTCCTTGCTGGTGAACGAGATGCTGTTATCCGACACAGACACTTCGGATATGCCATGGGTGCTGAATATGTGCCGCAGCCTTTCTACTGTTGGCTTTGTGGTCAGGGTTTTCACCTTGTGGATCTCAAGTCACTTTGACTGGGCGTCTAGCACCCTGAGAAATGTTGTCCCCTGAAATGGGCTGAAGTCTATGTGGACACGGGACCACGGTTTTGCCAGCCATTCCCAAGGGTACATTGCGCAGCTGGTGGCATTTTCTGGTTCTCCTGGCATGGGCCACAGCACTGAGCCACCTTCTCGATGTCCAGACACAGCTGCCGGCGAGCATCTACATCTGGAACACTTCCGCGTTCCGGGATGACCACCTGTTTCATCGAACTTCATAGAATTTACAGTGCAAAAGGAGGCCATTCAGCCCATCGACTCTGCACCAGGCCTTGGAAAGAGCACCCCACTTAAACCCACACTTCTTACCTATCCCTGTTACCCAGCAACCCCACCTAACCTTTCCCCCACTATAAGACGCCGTCCTCCACGCCCATCTCCGGGAGCTTTGATGTATAGGCCCCAGATCGTCAGGCAAAGCTCTGTGCTGGCACCCATATAGGACCATGTGTCAGTCCCTTGATAGCTGTGGGTCCGTCTGCGTCCATTCTTTTATGCGACCCGCTGTGACCGACAAGGAATCCATAAAGTGGAGGTCCGCTACCACGTCTGAGGCTGAGGCGGGAGCCGGCAGTCTTGTGGAAAGGGGCACGTGGTTCATATCATGATATTCAGGTCAACATCATGGTGCAAACACACATACACACTGATGGACAGATCAACGGACCAATCAATACACACACAACATCACAGCCAATCACAGGCAAGAGCATACACACTATAAAACGGGGAACATGACACTTCCCGCTCATTCCAGCAGGAGACAGCTGAGGGCACAGAGCTCACAGCAAGCCACTCAGACATTCACCATGTGCTGAGTGCTTCTCCAAGATAGTGTTAGGGCTAGGTCCACAGGTTAGAGGGTAATGAACGAACCACAGTAACCAGTTTACAGATGTTGTTATTGTTAGTAATAAAACTGAGTTCTTCCATCCGCAACCGTGTTGGTTCGTCTATGTAGCAGAGCTCCCAACACGACATAGGACCAGGATTGGAACCCAGTAACTGTGAGACCTACCTACGCATCTTAAGGAATCCGCCATCCTGCGCCATGGACACCATCAGCCCGCCGCAGCTGCTCCAAATCGCTGGAAACCTCGGCGTCAACTGGAGGCTGTTTAAACAGCGTTTCCAGTTCTTCCTAGAAGCCACAGAAAGGGAGAATGCTTCGGACACCAGGAAAATTGCCCGCCTCCTCTCCACGGCAGGGCAACACGCCATCCACATCTACAACTCCCTGGTGTTCGCGGAAGGTGAGGACAAGACAAAGTACAAGACGGTCCTTCTCAAACTCGAGCAACACTTCAGCGTCGAGGTTAATGAGAGTTTCGAGAGGTACCTCTTCCAGCAGCGCCTGCAGGGTAAGGATGAGCCTTTTCAATCTTTCCTAACACACCTCCGTATCCTCGCGCAGTCCTGAGGTTACGAGGCCACCTCCGATTCCATGATTCGGGACCAGATTGTTTTTGGGGTCACCTCGGGCACCCTACGCCAGCAGCTCCTCAAAATTAAAAGCCTCATCCTAGCCACCGCCATCGAAGTCTGCGTCCTCCATGAAAACGCGACCAGCTGCTACTCCCAATTCCAGGCGGCCAAATCGGCACGGCAGGGGTCCTACGAGGCCGAGCGGGTCCAGGCAATCGACTTCCTCCCGGCCCGCGGCCCGGACGAGGGTGGCCATTTTGCGCGCTTCCCGTGGCATCCTGCGCTTGTAAGCGCCAAAAGAGACATCGACGCAGAGGGACGTGACGCGCAGGCGCACTCTACGCAGGACCAAACTGTGCATGCGTGATGGCGCAACGAACGCCATGACGTCACGACGTGCGGCAACCGTGGATCCGCACATTTAAAGCGGCAATGTCCGGCAAAGAACCGACAATGCCTCCGCTGTGGCAAGGTGGGCCACTACGCTGCCTGCTGTCGAGCAGCTCAACCTGCCAACGCTCCCCAATTCCGACAGCCTCGCAGGGACGTGCGGACCATTCCTCCTCCGTACTCCGAGTCATACCCGGACGATATACAAACCGGCGATACAGACGACCGGGAAGCCTTCCGTGTTGCGGTCATTGACAAGAACCGGATGTCTCCAAGTAGGACCCACCAGCCGATGCCAGTGAACAGTGTCAATCCGTGTGATGAATGGTGTGCCACCCTAACGGTCAACCGATCACCAATAACATTCCGTTTGGACACTGGTGCCTCCGCCAACCTAATAGCATGGTCAGCCTTCTACACCTTGAAGGTCAGACCACCAATTCGGCCATCCCGTTGTAAGGTGGTCGACTACAACGGAAACGTTATCCCGGCCATGGGATCCTGCCAGCTCCAGGTGACACACAATACATACACAGCCACACTGTCCTTCGAGATAGTTGGATCATCGAAGGACTCCCTGCTAGGCGCACAGGCATGCAAGGTTCTCCACCTCGTTCAGCGGGTGCATGCTCTGTCTCCAGAAGGCACATCAGGCTTCCCGGATGCAGAATTTAGGGCACAGCTCCACTCGCTCCTCGCCCACAACCAGGAGGCATTCGAGGGCATGGGCACACTGCCCTATACCTACAGAATACAGCTCAAACCGGATGCCACCCCGGTCATTCACGCACCTCGCAGGGTCCCAGCACCACTCAAAGACCGCCTCAAGCAGCAGCTGCAGGATCTCCAGGACCAAGGGGTGCTATCCCGGGTCACGGAGCCCACGCCATGGGTCAGCTCCATGGTGTGTGTTAAGAAGCCCTCTGGCGAACTCCGGATCTGCATCGTCCCGAAAACCTGAACAACATCATGAGGGAACACTACCCCATACCCAAACGGGAAGAGATCACGAGCGAAATGGCCCGGGCTAAAATTTTCACAAAGCTTGATGCCTCGAAGGGTTTTTGGCAGATCCAACTGGATCAGTCCAGCAGGAAGCTGTGCACCTTCAACACCCCTTTCGGCAGGTTCTGCTATAACAGAATGCCGTTTGGCATCATCTCGGCATCCGAGGTCTTTCACAGAATCATGGAACAGATGATGGAGGGCATCGAAGGGGTGCGCGTCTATGTTGACGACGTCATCATCTGGTCCACCACACCACAGGAGCACATCAGTCGTCTCCAGGGTGTCTTTGCGTGGATACGGGAACACGGCCTGCGCCTCAACCGAGCCAAGTGTTCTTTCGGCCAAACTGAGCTAAAGTTTCTGGGGGACCACATATCCCGGTCAGGAGTGCGTCCGGATGCAGACAAGGTGAGCGCCATTACAGCCATGCCGCAGCCGGCAGACAAGAACGCAGTGCTACGCTTTCTAGGCATGGTCAACTTCCTGGGGAAGTTAATCCCCAACCTTGCCTCCCACACAACAGCTCTTCGCCACCTAGTAAAGAAGTCCACGTAGTTCCAGTGGCTGTCCGCACACCAGAAGGAATGGGAGGAGCTCAAAATTAAGCTCACCACAGCCCCGGTATTGGCATTCTTCGACACCTCTCATGACACGAAGATCTCAACTGATGCCAGCCAGTCCGGCATTGGGGCGGTACTCCTGCAACGGGATGACACTGCATCATGGGCCCCGGTCACTTATGCCTCGCGGGCCATGACCCCCACAGAACAGCGCTATGCGCAGATCGAGAAGGAGTGCCTGGGTTTGTTAACCGGCATAGACAAGTTCCACGACTACGTGTATGGTCTCCCCCAGTTCACCGTGGAAACCGACCATCGCCCCCTGGTCAGCATCATACATAAGGACCTGAACGAGATGACCCCTCGCCTCCAGCGCATCCTACTCAAGCCCCGGAGGTACGACTTCCAACTGGCCTACACCCCGGGAAAGGACCTCAAAATTGCGGATGCCCTATCCAGAGCAGTGAGCACACCGCCCGACTCGGAGGGGTTCGTCTGTCAGGTCGAAGCGCAGGTGGCCTTCACATCGGCAAATCTGCCTGCTAATGATGCAAGTCTGGCCCGTATTCGCTGGGAGACTGCGGCTGAACCCCTTCTACAACGTGTGATGCGCCACATGATGGGAGGGTGGCTCAAAGGACAGTGCCCACAATTCTACAATGTTCGGGACGATGTGGCCGTCATTGACGGTGTCCTCCTAAAGCTGGACCGGATTGTGATTCCACACAGCATGCACAAGCTGGTCCTCGACCAACTACACGAAGGCCATCTGGGGGTCGAGAAGTGCAGATGGAGGGCCCGAGAAGCTGTATACTGGCCGGGCATCAGCAATGACATTGCCAATATGGTGCTCAACTGCCCCACCTGCCAAAGGTTTCAGACGGCGCAACCCCCTGAGACGCTTCAGCCCCATGAGTTGGTGACGTCCCCTGGGCGAAGGTGGGTGTGGACCTTTTTCATGCGCTTGGCAGGGACTACGTCATCATCATAGATTACTTTTTGAATTATCCAGAGGTCATACGCCTGCACGATTTGACATCGTCCGCTGTCATAAGGGCATGCAAAGACACCTTCGCTCGCCATGGCATTCTGCTCACTGTCATGTCGGACAATGGGCCCTGTTTTGCAAGCCAAGAATGGTCTTCTTTTGCTGATTCGTATGGCTTCACACACGTGACGTCCAGCCCTCTGCATCCCCAGTCAAATGGCAAGGTGGAAAAGGGCGTTCACATCGTCAAGCGGCTCCTCTGCAAGGCTGCTGATGCTGGATCGGATTTCTGCTTAGCCCTGTTGGCCTATCGCTCGGCCCCACTAGCCACTGGCCACTCACCAGCCCAGCTGTTGATGGGTCGCGCCCTCAGGACCACTGTGGCATCCATTCTGGTCCCTACACCCAACTATGCTCCAGTACTGTAAAGGATGCGACAGCAGCGTGCTCAGCAGAAGGTGGCACATGACACTCGGGAAACTGATCTTCCTGCCCTGGCGCCTGGAGACAACGTCCGCATCCACCTACCAGAGGGTGGCTGGTCGGCAACTGCCGAGGTTCTCCGACGCGTGGCTCCCCGCTCATTCCTGTTTTGCATGCCTGATGGCTCCATTCGCCGGCGTAATCGGCGGGCCCTTCGGCTGCTTCCACGCTCGCTACGTGATCATACACCGGTGCCACGCCCTCCTGTTGTTCCTGATGTCGACTTCGTGGAGCTTCCTGCCACCATGCCCATTCCTCTGTCGCCTGTGGCCAGGCCCATTCCTCAGCCGGTGGATCCTGACCCACCCTTGAAGCAGTCAACCCGAATTCGTCGCCCACCTAATAGGCTGGACCTATGAGCCTGTTTGAACATTGTACTCACTGACGTATTATGCCACAATGTTAATATGTTTCTCTTTTTGTCGTTACAGGAGTTCGTTTTGGAGCTTAATGTTTACACGTGTTTTGTTTATGGTACAACCTCGTTGCTATGTAGCACCTGACACCTTCCTATGTATATAGTTTAGCCTCATGTACATGTTTGTAGATATTGCACACACACATTCAGCTGCACTCAGTACTGTAGAGGGTGCCATCTCCGCTACTCCACTACTGGGCCGATATCTGGGGTTTGAATATCTGTGTGTGTCTCTCTCCAGCTGGCACTGAAACTTCAGAGGCCAGGGGATGTCGCACTGGGACACTTCCACTGAAGAGAGCACTGATTCAAGCCTGCCGTTTATTCCTAACCGACAGCCTGAGACTTATATCACACAGATCTCCAGACCCCTACCAATACCCAGGTGATTCTCTCTCTTGCCGGTGGTACAACCCCCACCCGGTTCCTACTCCACTAGAGTAGCTTTCCCAAGAGAGAGAATAGGACACTGCTGTTTATTTCCTAACCAGCAGTCTGTCCTGAGTGAACCGCTCAAGATGACCCTCGATTCTTGAACCCGGAATTAAGGTGAGGAGTATTTTTAACAATGACTTGGTCAGAGATCGCTGGTGAAGGATTGAAGAATTTAAACGACTCCAATTAGCATCAAATCAAGATTTATTGTAAAACCCAGGTCAAAATCATCAACAGAAGAAACACAATAAAATCTTATGCTCTAATACAACTAAGTCTATTCAAAAGGTAATATAGCGGACACAACGAAAATTCTTATGATTACACAGGTTTTAGCAAAATCACAAGGCACAAAACAAGTTCCCTTCCCCAAAGCCTCAACCACTATTAAAATCAAGGGAGTTTCGCAAGCTGCTGCGGGTTACTTACGGTCACAGGCTGCAGAGGTCAAGTCAGGGGTGCAGAGGTCGAGCCAAGAACGAAGAGACCCCCAATCGAAAACACAGCCCCTTTTATATTGTTTTACCTGGCTTTGTCCTGTGATCGGCCAGCCCCTTTTGCATTGAAAAAGGTAAGATTTAAAGTTCCCGCTGGTCCCGCCCCCTTTGAGCCGGTCAGACCTGTCGAGATGGGAGTACCTCCCCTAGGTCCGCCTCCAGTCTGTTTTTTTGAGATAACGAGGTTGAGCTCCCTTGAAGATTTTCAAAGACTTCCATCTGCTCTGGAGATAGCTGCTATGTTGATGGGGTGTTGATTAGATTCTGCTCTGGTGGAGGCCAGGTCATTTACATTTGCATGGGGCTATGACCATCCCATTGTCCTGCTTGCATGCAAGCCTCCTGTGTATTCCCGTGCCCCTTTGTCTGTGTTTTGATGTTATCTTGTTGTCTGGCTCCTTCTTCCTTGTAGCTCCTAGGGGGGTGTTTGTAAATATTTATGTGCTTATGTCCCCACTCAGCTCAGCGGACCAAGCCTGCTGGGAAAACTGGTTCTGTTCCCTTGGCTGAAAAGTCAGTTTACAGTCTCTGAGTTTTTCCAAAAGGGCCGAATTGCCCGAAACCTTACAGATGCCCCTTCGATACGTCCCTACATGCTTGGACCGTATCGACACAGGTGAAGGGCAATTATTTCCTTTTGTGTGGACCGTAGGCCCCCCCTCAACAACATGCGAAACTACAAGTCCCAAGACAGTTCCCTTAATCTAGGCTACCCCTGATTTCAATAAAAGGGAAAGACAAGACCATACTTAATTCAAGCAGACAGTAACATATACACATTTCACCGGAACCCCAAACGTAAGGGTCCCTGTACATATATCACACTCAAGTACACATTTCACCGGAACCCCAAACGTAAGGGTCCCTGTACATATATCACAGTCAAGTAACTGGGACCTGCGAATCCATACCACTATTTACAATTGCATCTGTTTTATTTCACCAAGGATCCTCCTTTCTTGGCTGCACTTCGCTTCTTCCCGTTGAGGGCTCTTCATTTACTCTCCATCGTCGATACCTGCAGCTGAGAGGTTTAGTCCAACTGAGGCGACAGCACAATGTACCCCCTGTACAACATTTCCTTTGTGGGGCAAACACTAAACCATTCTCAGGCCCCCCCCTGGTGGTGATCGGACAGTTGTGAGGGTCGATCGGTTGGGCTGTGGGCAGGGGTCGCTTTACCTGAACCAGCAGTTCGGTAGCTTTTACAGTCATCCCTTCCCTGGGCGTTACACATCCCTCCCCACTGCGGTCAATTTATCCCGTTCCCTGGGTTCTGCCACCACCTTACAAAAGTGATTAATGCCCCTTGTGGACATGCCTTGGTAGATCCCCATGAACACAAATAAATGCCCTGGTCAGAAGCCCACCCCTTATCCCCGCAAACGGTGATCCTACCCGGTGACCCCGTGATGGTCCGTTAGGTGTTGGTGTCCAGGCGTTCCCCGTCCGAGGACCGATCCCTCATGTCCAGCCTCAGCTTCCTGGGCCACCACCGTCTCCCCAAAGGAAGGTCCCCCTCACAGGTTGAACACACCCGCCTGCCCTCAGTCACCCTAACCCGGTCAGTCGAAGGACTCTTCTGTCTCGCCTCTGCGGAGTTCTCCCGGTCCCACCATCGCCAAGATCATCAAACTCCACATCGTCGGGTGCCCCATCTGTAAAAACAAAACACATTCTTGCCTCTACAGCCCTACCTACCTTAAAGTGCATGGGTGCTATCCGGTGGCGGCAGCAGCTCCTGCTTTGAAGTTGCCGCAGCCTGTCTGGGATTCTGTGTTTACAGCCCGGCTGCACCAGGGTCCTAGTGCCTGGTGCTTCATCATTTTACCCTTGCACCAGGCGCTTCTGTGTTCCCACGATCCTAAATACTTCACACACAACTACACACTAATTAGAACTAACAGGGGGGGAATGCTATATACAATGCCACCCGTCTCCGGGTGGCCAAATTAAAACTGTGCCCCGCTAAACTGGGGCAGTCCGCCTGTTTGGTCGAATGGCTCGGGCCAGACCGTCCCCTCCCGGGGGTTCGGGCTGCCCCTTGCCTCTCCTTTCCCATCAGGGTTCGGTGATCCCTCATCGCTCCCTTCCACTCGGGCCCCCTTACTGCGGGACCGGGTGACAGGGAGGTGTGATGGGGACCATCTTACCGGGGGCTTGGAGACCCGATTGCTCCCTCGTCCCCCGACTGGTTCCCAAGCCCAAGGTGATACCTCCACTTCCTCCGCCTCCTTAGCCTCTATACTAAGGCAGGCTACCTGACCCACAGGTAGAGGCTTGGGAATCGTTACTGTCCCTGGGCTGGGTGCTTGCAGCACTGTCGGTCTCTTTGGGACTGCCCCTTCGGGACAGCACCTTGTCACCGGTTGTGTGATCGTGGAGTCAGGGGCCTCCCCCACCGTCGTTAATTCTACGGGGGGTTTCTCCACTACCACCCCCCGTCTTCCCCCCACCTTGCTCTTTCTTGTCCTTATGGGGTGGAACAATTTAAATTGGCTGATGTGGCGTTCGCATGGGTCCCACCTTAAGGGATTTAAACTGCAAATAGCCCCTGAGGCAGCCTCCAGAATGGGACCCTGCACCTGGACCGGACCAGGGTCTGGGGCTAGAACTACCCCTGCGCTCCCTTTTTCCTGAGGCTGCTCCCTGGGTAGTCATACGGGTTCTTGTGGTGTGGGTGCGGGCAGGCCCTGGCCCGTTGCCATTGCCACCTGTCCTGAGCCTTGCAAAAGGGCTAAAATTTTACTTATCTCGATGGTTCCCGGGGCAGCTGCTCCTACCGCCGGGGTCTGACTCTCTACTGCGGGAGCCCTCTCCTGCTTGCTAGGGTTTCTACATTCCCTCTTGAAATGCCCGGCCTTCCCACACCCGTAGCATACCGGTTTCTCGTCGGAGGTCCGGGTGCCCTCATGCTTCCACTCTCTCTTAGGGGCTGCTGGCGCGATTTCATGCACCCTACCCTTAAGGGGCTTGTCCTCACCCCTCTCCCCGTTACGATATGCGAGGGTAAGTTTCCTAAGGACCTCTGCCTCATTAAGGTCCGGACTCTGCGGGTCGAACCAGTGTTCGGCCTTTGCCCTAACGTGGGGGAGACAGTTAGCTACGAGGGTCTTCAGCCAGTGGGCTGTTCTCTCATCTAAATTCCGTCTATCCGCGGGAACCCCGCATGCCTCCATATAGACAGTCCACAGTCTGTCTGCGAACATGGTGGGAGATTCCCCTGGTTGCTGCTTGGTTTCCCCCACCCTCATGAAAGGGCTCCCCAGATTCAAGCCCATTGCCTCCAGAACAGCAGTCTGTGCTGCCGCCCAGGTGTCAGGTCTTCCCCCATTCCCAGAGGTCACTGTCCTGCATAGCTGGGCATCTAGGGTTATCAGGAGCATCTTTATTTGCTCCCCTTCGTCGCAGTCATTGATGTTGGCAGCCTGTTCCACCTCCATAAAATGCAGCGACGGATCCCCCTTTGGAGTTAGTCTGGGAACGTGGGCCACCATCCCCCTGAGCGCGGATGCCCCATGAGGAACGATAATGTCGCCCTCAACCGGTCCCCTGTTTGCCATCCCCGCCGGGGGACCATACCTCCTTTGCCTGACAGGGCACATCTGCCCTACCTGGGGTTCCTGCTCCTCCTCCCCACTGTCCAGTTCTCCTGCCTCGTTGGGTAGCCCCCCTGTCCCCGGGCTAGCTACCCATATAGGAGACGCCGCTATCTGGGGATACACCACTGACCCCCCTTGGACCTGCCCCTGACCGGGCGGTCCAAACCCTGCCTGCTGACCCGGCCCCGCCACCGGCATCCCAGGCAGGGGTCTGTCCCCATCCCATGGGGACCCACATACGAAACCCGGCGGACACGCCTCCAGCTGGGGGTACCCTGCCGACCCCCCTTGGACTTGCTCCTGAACGTGCAGTCCGATCCCCCCCTGCCGACCCGGACACAATCCCGGTGCCTCAGGAGGCGGTCTATTCCCCTTGGCCTTTGGGGAATCATCCGCTGCGAGGAGCACCTTGCCCCTAGGGAACCCCCCTGGACCTACCAGGTGTATCTGTCCCCTGAACCTGGACAAGGCCTCCTCCAACTCTGTTATTCGTGCCTGGCACGGCCCATGGGCACAGTCCCCTACTTCCTCGCGAGCCACTCGGTATGCTGCCTGGATGTCCCGGAACTTCCCCTCCAGCTTCCTACACTGCTCTGTACTCCGAGCATAGAGTCCCTGGAGCCTCCGTTCCTTTTCTTTACCCTCCACTATCTGGCAGTGGAGATAGTCCTTCTCACATCTGTTAGACTCGCTTTCCTGTTTCATTTCTGCCACTTCCCCCCGCAGTCGTTCCGCTGCGCTAGCCTCCTGCTCTAACTCTTCGATCCTTTGCTCTGCGTTGACTACCTGCTGAGACAGGCAAACCAGCCAAACTGCCTTCTCCAAGTGCCTTTTGTGCGCCTTGCTTTCTGTCCATGCAGCAGCTGCCATTACCGGTTGCTCCGCATTGATTAATTCTGAGACCCAAGGTTTGGTGAGGTTGACCTTTCGCCACAAATACGAGGATATTCTCTCCTCCATTTTGCTTCGTTCCCTCACCCCCTCTGCCAAGTCACATACTCCAAACCACCGGGCTCCTGCCCCGGTCGCCATTGTAGAGGGTGCCATCTCCGCTACTCCACTACTGGGCCGATATCTGGGGTTTGAATATCTGTGTGTGTCTCTCTCCAGCTGGCACTGAAACTTCAGAGGCCAGGGGATGTCGCACTGGGACACTTCCACTGAAGAGAGCACTGATTCAAGCCTGCCGTTTATTCCTAACCGACAGCCTGAGACTTATATCACACAGATCTCCAGACCCCTACCAATACCCAGGTGATTCTCTCTCTTGCCGGTGGTACAACCCCCACCCGGTTCCTACTCCACTAGAGTAGCTTTCCCAAGAGAGAGAATAGGACACTGCTGTTTATTTCCTAACCAGCAGTCTGTCCTGAGTGATCCGCTCAAGATGACCCTCGATTCTTGAACCCGGAATTAAGGTGAGGAGTATTTTTAACAATGACTTGGTCAGAGATCGCTGGTGAAGGATTGAAGAATTTAAACGACTCCAATTAGCATCAAATCAAGATTTATTGTAAAACCCAGGTCAAAATCATCAACAGAAGAAACACAATAAAATCTTATGCTCTAATACAACTAAGTCTATTCAAAAGGTAATATAGCGGACACAACGAAAATTCTTATGATTACACAGGTTTTAGCAAAATCACAAGGCACAAAACAAGTTCCCTTCCCCAAAGCCTCAACCACTATTAAAATCAAGGGAGTTTCGCAAGCTGCTGCGGGTTACTTACGGTCACAGGCTGCAGAGGTCAAGTCAGGGGTGCAGAGGTCGAGCCAAGAACGAAGAGACCCCCAATCGAAAACACAGCCCCTTTTATATTGTTTTACCTGGCTTTGTCCTGTGATCGGCCAGCCCCTTTTGCATTGAAAAAGGTAAGATTTAAAGTTCCCGCTGGTCCCGCCCCCTTTGAGCCGGTCAGACCTGTCGAGATGGGAGTACCTCCCCTAGGTCCGCCTCCAGTCTGTTTTTTTGAGATAACGAGGTTGAGCTCCCTTGAAGATTTTCAAAGACTTCCATCTGCTCTGGAGATAGCTGCTATGTTGATGGGGTGTTGATTAGATTCTGCTCTGGTGGAGGCCAGGTCATTTACATTTGCATGGGGCTATGACCATCCCATTGTCCTGCTTGCATGCAAGCCTCCTGTGTATTCCCGTGCCCCTTTGTCTGTGTTTTGATGTTATCTTGTTGTCTGGCTCCTTCTTCCTTGTAGCTCCTAGGGGGGTGTTTGTAAATATTTATGTGCTTATGTCCCCACTCAGCTCAGCGGACCAAGCCTGCTGGGAAAACTGGTTCTGTTCCCTTGGCTGAAAAGTCAGTTTACAGTCTCTGAGTTTTTCCAAAAGGGCCGAATTGCCCGAAACCTTACAGTACACATCTATATTTATTACCACATAGGCACATATTCTTGTAAAAAAGGCGGGATGTCATGATATTCAGATAAACATCATGGTGCAAACATACATACACACTGATGAACAGATCAACGGACCAATCAATATACACACAACATCACAGCCATTCACAGGCAAGAGCATACATACTATAAAACGGGGAACACGACACTTCCCGCTCATTCCAGCAGGAGACAGCTCAGGGCACAGAGCTCACAGCAAGCCACTCAGACATTCACCATGTGCTGAGTGCTTCTCCAAGATGGTGTTAGGGCTAGGTCCACAGGTTAGAGGGTAATGAACGAACCACAGTAACCAGTTTACAGATGTTGTTATTGTTAGTAATGAAACTGAGTTGTACCATCCGCAACTGTGTTGGTTCGTCTATGTAGCAGAGCACCCAACACGACAGTTCAATGCATTGGCAGATGTGATCCGTGTTCCTAGGCAGTGTTCCAGTGTGTTCTCGTATGCTGCTGGGGTAATGCCCATTGCTGGACTCTGGCAGATTGCGATCGGGGGAAATCACTTGATCCTCCTTGAACAGCCCAAGTAAAGCTTGTGGTCCATATAGACTGTAAATACATGGCGGTAGACATACTGGTGGAACAGCCAGATTCCTTCTCAATATGGGCACAGTTCCGTTCAGCGTCGGCCAGTGTGCACAACGCAAAAGCTATCGGTCCCTCTGCCCCGTAGGGCATCCTGTGTGTGAGACGGCGCCTACATCGTAGGGGGAAGCGTCGCAGATCTGGGTCGAAGTGCTTCAGCAGCTTGTCAGATGACAACGTTTTACCTTTTGGAACGCCTTCTGGTGTGGGGGGGTTCCATTCGCACTGGTGTCCTTTTTTAAACAATTGGTGGAGCAGACTAAGTAGCATGGCCGAGTTGGGGATGAATTTCCCGTAGTAGGTGATAAGCCCTGAAAAGGAACGGAGTTCGGTTGGGCCTTTAGGGATTGGAGCTTACCGGATGGGACGCACCTTGTCTTCCTCCGGGTGAAGCCCCCTCCTGTTCACCTAGTGACTTTGGGGACATTAACAAGTCACTCCTCCCTGCCGAAGCAGACCCCAGCCTGTTCAAAACATCGGAGGACTTCGGCCAGGTTCTCCAAATGTTCTTTATCTGAGGCCTTGGTGATGAGTACGTCATCCAGGTATACGGCCACTCTGGGTGGGGCCCGCAGGGTGTTTTCCATCACCCACTGGAAAATCGCGCAGGCTGATGAAACCCTGAAAGGCAGTCGGGTGGTATTCATACAACCCTCTGTGGGTGTTTACTGTCACGTACTTCCAAGGGTCAGGATCTAAGACCAGCTGCACGTAAGCGTGGCTCATGTTGACTTTTGTGAATGTTGTACTACCACTGAGTTTTGCGTACAGGTCCTCAATGCGCAGGACAGGGTAACAGTCGAGGTGAGGTCAATGTGTGGCATCTCATCATTCGGAGTGAGGCCTCTGTGGGCCTGAATGAAGTGGGGGTGCCAGTGTAACTCACGGCAACTGGGGCAGCTCCACTTTACCCTCATCGCCAGTGTAGAATCCGAATGGGAGAGACAACAGGAGCACATAGTAGGGTAGAAATGAACGACTGGTTTATTACACAAAATCACAAAACCCCCCCTCTCCACGATGGGCCGCCCTCCCTGATCTGCACTAAGGTCAGGGTGTTTATACTGAGTAGATTCCCTTTTTAAAAAATTACATTTAGAGTACCCAATAATTTTATTTCCAACTAAGGGGCAATTAAGGTGGCCAATCCACCTACCCTGCACATCTTTGGGTTGTGGGGGTGAGGCCCACGCAGACACTGGGGGAGAATGTGCAAACTCCACACGGACAGTGACCCAGGGCCGGGTTTCGAACCTGGGTCCTCAGCGCCGCAGTCCCAGTGCTAACCACTGCGCCACCGTGCTGCCCTTAGTTTCCCCTTGTTAAGCAGAAATCCCGCCCACAAATACCAGGGAATTCATACTCAGCTGTTAGGGGGAAATCAAATGGAGCACAGTCCTTGGCCCCCAATGGACTTGCCTTGCCTCATGCTTGATGTGGAGTGACACCCCTCAAAGTACATAGCCTATTGCCTCTCCTTAATAGAGCGAGATGCCTATGGGTACTTTGTGGACTATAACTAATTACCTATCTCACTATGCACAGATCAATGAATACTAAGTCTGGAATCAATAAACGGGCTATTATAGAAACAAAGATCCACAATATAGCAGGCCATTCAGCCCATCGTGTCACTGCCAAATGAATGTGTTATGCAATCTAATTCCAGCTTCCAGTTCTTTGTTTGTCAGTTACTGCAAGCATTTCAAATGCCTATACAAGGGTCTTTTTAATTGTGACAAAGGTTTCTGCTTTTACTATGCTTTCAGGCAGTGAGGGCCTGACCACCACCCCACCCCCAACCCCTCCTCACCCTCTGGGGGTGTACAACAGGACAAAATTGTGCCTTATGAGTCATTGCTGGCAACTGGAGCAATGGGGCTGGATTTTCCGATTTTCAGGCTATGTCCTGATACCGGAGCGGGAATGGTGGCGTTTTACGACTGAAATATCGGCGCAAAATGGCCACCGAACCTGATACGGCTGGAAAATTGCCAGGCCCGCCGTGGTCACGCATGCGCACGACGGCGGCCTGCAGCGGCCGCACCGTGTAACATGGTGGCAGCCGCACGCAGACCCAGCCTGCCAAATAGTGCCTTCTCTTTGGCCAGGCTCAGACCCTTACAGTTCATGTCCCTCCCCCCTTTGCACATCTAGGGTCTGCAGAGCCATGAATGTGTAGTTCAAGGAGTCCCACTTTTCTTTTTTTTAATAAATTTAGAGTACCCAATTTATTTTTTTCCAATTAAGGAGCAATTTAGCGTAACCAATCCGCCTACCCTGCACATCTTTGGGTTGTGGATGTGAAACCCCCCACGCAGACACGGGGAGAATATGCAAAATCCACACGGACAGTGAACCAGAGCCAGGACCGAACCTGTGATCTCGGCGCCGTGAGGCAGCAGTGCTAACCACTGCACCACCTTGTTGCCCAGGAATCCCACTTTTCTGACAAAGCTGTGCCCTCTCATCCTGCTTTTCCCTGCTGAGAGAGAGAACAATATACTCTATTCTTCAGGAATGGATGGCCTCTGTCATCTCCTGCATGCTCCAATGGATGGTGTATTGGGAAATGTCTGAGAGCTCACCCTGCATCCGACATTCCTGAGAAGGTGCCTGGTCCTTTAACTAATGAGAGTGTTGATTATTCTTCAGTTATCCTCTAATCCTTCCACCAATTGCTTCAACTCACTGCCCTCTGGTTATTGACCTCTCTGCTAATTAAGGGACATAGAGTCTTCCTCTCCAGTCTTTCTAGGCCTCTCAATTTTATACAGAGATTAATCTAACAGCCCTTAAGAAAAAAGATTTAGGGAGGAAGATCGGAAGACACTGAAACACACGGTGGCACAGTGGTTAGCACTGCTGCCTCACAGCTACAGGGTCCCAGGTTCAATTTCAGCCTCTGGTTACTGTCTGTGTGGAGTTTGCACTTTCTCCCCGTGTCTGCGTGGGTTTCCTCCCATAGTCCAAAGATGTGCAGGTTAGTTAGATTGGCCATGCTAAATTGCCCCTTAGTGACCAAAACGTTAGGTGGGGTTACTGGGTTATGGGGATAGGTTCAGGGCCGGGCCTAGGTAGTGTATTCTTTCCAAGGGTCGATGCAGACCCGATGGGCCGAATGGCCTCCTGCACTGTAGAGATTCTTTGATTCTCTGAGAAAGATCCGCATCTTTTCAACAATTCCATAATTTCTCCCATACCTGTGAGAGGATCAGAGACATACAACAACAAATCGTCCGCATAAAGGGACACCCCATGTTCCTCAACCCCCTTTCAATACCTCTCCATTTCCCCTGATGATCTAAGCGCAATGGCCAACGGTTCAATCACTAGTGCGAACAGTAGTGGGGAAAGTGGGTATCCCTGCCTTGTGCCCTTGTGTATTGGAAATATCCTGAGCTCATCGCATTGGTATGGACACTAGCCATGGGACATTATACAACAGTTTCATCCAGGAAATAAATGTGGGACCAAACCCAAATTGCCCCAAGACCTCGAAGAGGTAGCTCCACTCCACGCGGTCAAAGACCTTTTCTGCATCCATGTGGATGATTACCTCTGGCACCTGCTCCACAGAGGGCGACATGACCACATTCAAAAATCTCCTGGTGTTGCACGACAACTGTTGGCCCCTGACAAACCCTATCTGGTCCTCCGAGATCCCTTCTGGTTGGCACCCCTCCAAACATTTCACCAGAATCTTAGCGAGTACTTTTGCTTCAGTATTCAGATGGAGGTGAAGAGGCAGCACGGTAGCACAGTGGGGACAGCATGATATCAGTGGTGACAGCATGATATCACAGTGGTTAGCACAGTTGCTTCTCAGCTCCAGGGCCCCGGTTCGATTCCCGGCTTGGGTCACTGTGCGGACTTTGCAATTTCTCCCTATGTCTGCGTGGGTTTCCTCCGGGTGCTCCGGTTTCCTCCCACGGTCCAAAGACGTGCAGGTTAGGTGGATTGGCCATGCTAAGTTGCCCTTAGTGTCCAAAAAAGGTTAGGTGGGGTTACGGGGATAGGGTGGAGGTGTCGGCTTGGGTGGGGTGCTCTTTCCAAGGGCCGGTGCAGACTTGATGGGCCGAATGGCCTCCTTCTGCACTGTAAATTGTATGATCTATGATCTACGATTTAATAGTGGAATAGGCCTATATGACCCACACTCCAGGAAATCTTTGTCCTTTTTCGTAAATAGGGTAATCGAGGCCTACGCCAGTGTGGCTGGCAGTACCCCCCTTAGCATAGAGTCATTGAACATTCCCAGAATGTACAGCACCAACAAGGCCGCAAACTGTTTGTAAAATTCCGTCGGAAAGCCATCTATCCCCGGTGCTTTCCCCGATTGCATGGAACCGATACAATCCATAACTTCCTCCAACCCCAACAAAGTCTCCAGCTCTTCATCCTTTCCACCAATGGGACGTCCAATCCGTCCAAAGATTGCTTCATCTCCAAACTATCCACCGGTGGTTCAGACTGTATAGCCCCCGGTAAAAAACCTCAAAAGCTTCATTAATCTTGTCCAGAGCAATAACCAGCTCTTCCCACTCATCTTTCACCTGGGCTATTTCACGTGTGGCTTTCTGCCGCCTCGGTTGCTGTGCCATTAAATGATTGGCTTTGTCCCCGTGCTCATAAAATGTCCCTTGCGAATGGTGAAGCTGGCTCACCACATTCCCCATATTTAAGCCCCATATGTAGCCTCATTCTTCCTGCCAGCACCCTGCCGTAGGAGTCGTGGAGTACTGCCGATCCAAGATTAAGTCCACCAATCTCTGTCTTTCAGCTCTGCCAAACTTATCCTTGTTGACCTTATATGATATTTTTTCACCTCAGACTTCAACGCTTCCAAGAACGTGGAAGGCGCGACCTCCCCACTCTGGTAGGAATCCACATGGTACCCTATGCCGAAGCCACCTTTCACAAACCCTTTTGGTGGAATTCTCCATTCCTGAGAGTAAGTGTTGATGCTGGGTCAGGATTCGTGGACTTCAACGACAGCAAAGCTGGCAGCAACCCTGGAAAGATTCAACGAACGTTAAGAGGCTCGCACCGGCGCCACGTGTAACACAATCGATTCCAGGGAGAACTAGTATGGGATTTGCCGGGCCCATCATTGACACTGTGGAGGCTGACAAGCTGCAGCCACATATACACACTTCACTCCCCACACACACCATCCCAGCCAACAAGATGGCAGCAAGGAGAGCAGTACCCTGTTTTATGGATGCCGAACACGAGACCCTGCTAGACACAGTGGAGGAGAGGTGGGCGACCCTGTACCCGTCATTCACCTGGCATGGGCACAGAAGGCAGAGGTCGTCAGTACCGTGGACAATACTCCGGACCGGCCAATTGTACTGCAAGAAACCGCACAACCCCTTGCCACCAACCCCCGTCCCATACACATGTAACCACACCCTCGGGAGGGTGGCTGAACCCTTACCCTGCACCACATGCCTGTACCCATACCGACTGCCATGGCTGGGTGCCCTGGCCACTGAAGCCACCAGCTTTCAACCCCCTGGGCTGCATGCATCGGACTGTCTAACACTGTGCATTTTCTGTTTCAACCCTCCCCCACCCACCTGAGAAGGCTGCCATAACCGCTGGGAGCGGGAGAAGACTGGAGGGGGATCGTCAGAACTGCGGCCCCTCATCGCAGCAGAGCAGAGGGCCCAAGGAAAGGGGTGGAGGTTGTCATCGGGCAAGGAAGTGAGACCACGCTGAGTTGCGGTTCCCGTGACACGTGTATCAGCTGCCCACCCCTCCACCCACTCCGAACATCATTCCCACACCACCCTTACACCCACACCATCCCAACTCCAATCACACAGCACCCTCACACCCACCACCACCCCTCCCACCACACCACCGTCACACCCACACCACACCCAACATTTCCCCCACACCCAGTGGGTGAACCTGGAGGTCAGCAGAGCGTCCCGTGCACATTGGCCCAGGCACACACGTTATGCGGTCTCCCGTGCCCGCCTGGGCCCCATGTCCTGCCCATCTTTGCCCTCCCTCGCATCCTCCTCGTTAGACCAGGACTGATGTTCATCCTCCTCCTCCAGCATGTCGCCCCTCTGCTGTGTGATGTTGTTGAGGATGCAGCAGGCTACCACGATGTACCTCCGAGTACTATACTGGAAGGCCCCTCCATAATGGCCCAGGCACCTGATGCACATCTTCAGGAGGCCGAAGCACCGCTCGATCACATCGCTGGTTGCGGCATGCTGGAGGATGGCCTCCAGCAGAGGATGCGCCTCAAAGAGGCCAGGAACCGTTGAAAGTGCCAGGATGAAGGCATCATGCACACTGCTCAGGTATCGGGCATCTCAACGATCCCCCCCTGGACCAGCGGCTTCGCGGCAATGGTGGCAAATCCCGCTGCCCGGGCCTCCTGGTGGGCTCGGTCCACATTGAAATGGATGTATTGTGCCAACTGGGCATTTAGGGCCTCCGTGGCGGCGTGGATGCACCTGTGCACTGAGATCTGAGAGATTCCGGACAAGTACTGTTCAAGAAAGGGAATAGGGAAATCCCTGGAAATTACGATCAGGAAGTCTTACGTCTGTGGTGAGCAAAATATTGGAAAGGATTCGGAGAGATAGGATTTATGATCAGGTATACTGAATGCTGATCATTGCGTTGTCAGTGAAAACAAGGAAATGGGAGACATGTTGAATAATGACTTTGTGTCAGTATATAGTTTAGAGGAAGGAGGCTGCAATGTTGGAATATCCCCAGGGAACTAATATTGAATCCGGGGCAGGGACTCACCAAAATTAATGTCAGCAAGGTAACAGTAATGAAAAAAATAATGGCACTGATGAGCGACAGATCCCAAGAACCAGTTGATTTTCACCCAAGGGTCCAAAGAAAGCAGATGAGAACATTCCAGATGCCCTAAATGCATCCTTCCAAAGTTCTCTTGATCCAGGAGCTCTTCCTTCAGATTGGAAAATTGTATACGTCATTATGTTATTTGAGAAAGGTGAGAGGGAAGCCTGTCAATTATCTAATTAGCCAAACATCAAGTGCGGGATTTTCTGCACACCCCTGTGATGTGTTTCGTGGAGGCAGCCATTGGCCAGTGGCGGGACCTTCTGGTCCCAACGTTGTCAATGGGGTTTGCTGTTAAATGCAGCCCATGTTGCCAGGAAGCCCATGGCGAGAGGGCACCGTTGGCAGGACCGGAAAGTCCTGCTGGCGTGAACATTCGGAAAATTCCAGCCCAAGTGTCAGGATATTGCTAGAGTCTATAATTTAGGACAGGACGAATGAACATCTTGAAAATTTTCAGTTGATCAGAGAGAGCCAGTATGGATTGAGGTCACTTTCGATGAATCTGACTGAATCTTTTGAAGAAGTGACTAAAGGAGTGGGCAGGGATTATCTATGGATGTTATTTATATAGACTTCCAGAAAGTACTTGGTGAAGTGCCCCATGAGAGACTGTTAATTGAGGTTGAAGATCATTGAATTAAAAATAAATTATTCGCCAGTTAGGAAATTGGCCAGTTGGGAATGGACAGAAATAATGGGCAGGTATTCTGATTGGAAGGATGTGACGAGTGGTGTCCCACAAGGATTAATATCAAGGCCTGAACTATTCACCATGTTAATTAACTTTGATGATGGGATAGAAATCCTCACATCCAAATTTGCAGAGGACATCCATATTGTAATGTAAAGCCCTGTAAGTAATGTGGATGGAAGCATAAAATTAAGAATAGAAATTGGCCTGAATTTTGCAGTGCCAATCATGGTGGCATGCTTAGTGTTTGTCATAATTAGACTTTCAAGTGATCCAGCAATGTCTGGAATGTGCACTAGCAGACTTGGTCATTATTTTAATGCAAATCTCTATTCATTAAATCAGATAAAACCTGGTGATAAAGTCAACATGAAACATTTTAAAAATCTGATGAATCTTGTTGAAAAGTAAAACCTACGACTTTTTAAGATGAGTTATCAAACTTTTTAAAATGTTTCAATGTATGGGCGCGATCTACTGGCACCATCGTGCCGGGTACAAAACGAGCGGGATGGTTAGATAGCAGGAGAGGCCAAAATCAGGAACCACGCCGGGCACTGATTGGTTTCTGATCTAATTGGCCTGTTGATGAGATCTGGATCCCACCGCAGTGTGGCGTGAAAACAATAATCACCAATTAAGTCCAATCTACAGGACGGACACTTCCGGGAGACATCATGTAAAGACGCACGCACTTAAAGTGCCTCCCGACAAAGTCTCGCACTTCATCCCTTTTTACCCATTTGTTTCACTGTTTTTGGTGCACAAACCTGGTGAGATAAGTAAGTAAACTCTTCCTGACAGGAATATGAAATCGTCAACAAAATGCCCCAAACCAAAAAGATTCAGGATGAAAACCCGTCGAAGGAACGTGAGGGAGGGAAAATGGCCGCCCCGGCACCCATCACATTAGACACGTTGGCCTCCATAATGGCGCAAGAGTTAGAAACGTTTGGGAACCAAATAGATGGGCACTTCGAGTGACAGGGCCAGGAAATTAAACAATCTTTCCAAGCCACTATTGAGAAAGCTTTGGTCCCAATCCGTGAAAAATCGTTGTGAACGTCGAACACGGTGAGGGCACAAGGCGAGACACTAAAAGGGATGGAGGAGGCCTCTTCGAGACACGAGGACTGGGTTGCCTCAATGGAGGCAGAGTTTTCGCTGGTGTTGGAAAACAATAAAAGCCTGAGACTTGAAGTGGAGGACCTCAAAAACAGGTCACGGTAGTTAAACCTCCGGTTGGTGGGGCTGCCAGAGGGAGGGGAGGGTTCGAAGCCAACGCGGTATTTTTCTGAAATGTTGTCTACGCTGGTGTGAGGAGATGTCGCCCTCTGGAATTGGATAGAGCACATCAGGCACTTAGACCAAAACCAAGACCGAATGAGCCACTCCAGTGGTTATAATCCGCTTCCACAGTTACAAAAGGAAGAAAAGTGTCTTTGAGTGGGTGAACAGGACTTGGAACATCGAATAGGCATAAGGTCTGAATATACCAGGATATTGAAGCTACGTTGGCGAGGAGAAGAGCTGCCTTCAACAGGGCAAAGATGGTGTTTTATGAAAAGGGTGTGAGGTGTGGGGTGGAGTACTCGGTATGTTTAAGGGTTACAATATGACCCCCTTGGGGACCAAGGACTGTGTTCTGTTCGAATTTCCCCATACACAGCTGAGTATGAACACCCTGGTAATTGGGAGCGAGGTTTCCCCTTAGCTACTCAGTATTAAAACCCTGACCTGGGTGCAGGTCAAGGAGGTTGGCTCTTTGGGTAGAGGAGTACTAGTTTTGTTGTTTGTGTATACCGTAATAAACCACTCGTTAATTTCCAACGTACCGGGTGTTCCTGTTGTCTCTTCCATTCGGGTTCCACAATGATTAACTCAAAAGTCAATTTTTTGACATGCCGGAGCAAGCAGAGGCCTTCATCTGAGAGAAGAAGTTGGCACCACTGTGACAAGGTCTATTTTGAACACTGTGTATGAAGGGGGATGTTTGTATCATGTAGATATGTTACTGTTTATACCGCTGTTGCTCTGTTGGGAGAAGGGGGGGGGTTGTAAAAGGGGGGTTGGTACATGTTCCTTGTTTTCCTTGGAGGGGGGAGAGAGTTTTGTTGGTCTTGTTGAGGTGTGGATACGGTTGGGGGGAAGGGGGACGTACTGGTTGATGTTCGAGGGGATTTGGTAAGGGGCCCCTGTTTGGGAGTTGCTTTGCTAGATCTGGGAAGAAGGGAGGTATGGGGGAGTGGTGTGGGGGAGAGGCTGCGGCCTGTTGAGCCAGTTTCGGTGGGGTGCAATAGACCATTAGTTATAATTTTGTGTTTGTGTGGTTGGGGGATGGGAGAGGGTATGTTGCCACAGCGAAAACACCGCGAGAGGAGAGAGAGCCAGGACAGCGAAAACAGCGCGGGAGGAGAGAGAGTCGGGACAGCGAAAACAGCACAGGAGGAGAGAGACGGGAGATTTAAAAAGTGCGGGAGGAGAGAGCCGGGACAGCGAAAACAGCGCGGGAGGAAAGAGCCGGGAGATTTAAAAAGCGCGGGAGGAGAGAGCCGGGACAGTGCTGGGAGAGGTGAGTGCACAAAAGGTGTGGCAGGAGTGCCTTTAGACACGGGGTGCTGATTGGAACAGAGTGCATCTGAGTTTAGGTGAGTGACTGAGTTCGGGTGAGTGGCGAGAGAGGGCTGTGTTTTTGTTGGTGTTCGGGTTTATCCTTGAGGTTATATTTTTTTTAAAAATTTAAATTATTATTTAAATTAATTAACTAATTGAATATGGCTGGACAGGTGATGTGCTGTTGCTGTATGATGATGGAACTGGTGGATCCTATTGAGACCGTCAGTGACCACATCTGCAGCAAGTGTTGGCTGCTCGAGGAACTTCGGCTCAGAATTGATGAGCTGGAGACCGAGCTGCACACACTGCGGCACATCAGGGAGGGGGAAAATTACCTGGACGCTTTGTTTCAGGAGGCAGTCACACCCGGTAGAATAAGTACTGTTAATTCGGACAGTGGTCAGGGACAGAGTGGTGTGACTGCAAGGGAGGCAGGTAAGGGGATCCTGAGTTTAGGAGTTGAGGAGCCTCAGCCCTTGACCTTGTCCAACAGGTATGAGGTACTTGCTCCCTGTGTGGATGAGGAAGAGGGCTGTAGGGAGGATGCGTTGACTGACCACTGCACCGTGGTACAGGAAGCCATTCAAGAGGGGCGAGCAAAAAGACAGGTGGTAGTTGTAGAGGATTCTATAATTAAGGGGATTGATGGCATCCTTTGTAAGCCAGATCGAGAGTCCCGCATGGTATGTTGCCTGCCCGGTGCCAGGGTGAGGGACATCTCTGATCGGCTTGAAAGGATTTTGGAGGGGGAGGGGGAGGATCCAGTTGTTGTGGTCCACGTTGGGACTAACAACATAGGTAAGACTAGGAAAGAGGACCTGTTTGGGGATTATCAAACACTAGGGACTAAATTAAAGAACATGTCCTCCAGGGTTATAATCTCTGGATTACTACCCGAGCCATGTGCCAATTGGCATAGGGTTGAGAAAATTAGGGAAGTTAACACGTGGCTAAAGGAGTGGTGCGGGAAAGAGGGATTCCATTTCATGGGGCATTGGCATCAATACTGGGGCAGGAGGGACCTGTACCGTTGGGACGGTCTTCACCTGAACCATTCTGGGACTAGTGTTCTAGCGAATAGGATAAATAGGTTGGTCACAAGGACTTTAAACTAGCAAGTTGGGGGGAAGGGAAGTGTAAAGCTATGGACAGTATAATGGTTAATGGAGATCAAGGCAGCAGGTTATGTGACAGGTTATTATGTAGAGATATGGGTTCAAAGACAAGGAAAATTAGGAGAAAGGGTAAGAGGAAAAATAATTTGCGAAAAGTTACTGATCAAGGTGTTAGGATTCATAACAAATACATAAAAAACAGCATAAGTGTACTTTACCTGAATGCTCGTAGTATACGAAATAAGGTAAATAAGTTGATGGCGCAAATCATCGTGAATGACTATGATTTAGTGGCCATTACTGAAATATAGTTAAAAGATGGTCACGACTGGGAGTTAAATATCCAAGGGTATCAGACTATACGAAAGGATAGAATTGACGGTAAGGGCGGTAGTGCAGCTTTGTTGTTTAAGGATGGCATCCGGGCAATAGTAAGGGATGATATTGGTGCTATGGAGGACAAGGTTGAATCAATTTGGGTGGAAATCAGGAATAGTAAGGCAAAAAGGTCACTGATAGTAGTAGTCTATAGGCCACCAAATAGTAACAGGATGGTAGGGCAGGCAATAAGCAAAGAAATAACGGATGCATGTAGAAATGGTACAGTGGTTATCATGGGAGATTGTAATCTGCATATCGATTGGTTTAACCAGGTTGGTGAAGGCAGCCTTGAGGAGGAGTTTATAGAATGTGCCCGGGATAATTTCCTGGAACAGTATGTAATGGAACCTACAAGGGAACAAGCGGTCTTAGATCTGGTCCTGTGTAATGAGGCAGGATTGATTAATGATCTCATAGTTCGGGGTCCTCTTGGAAGGAGCGACCACAATATGGTGGAATTTAAAATACAGTTGGAGGATGACAAGGTAAAATCAAACACTCGTGTTTTGTGCTTAAACAAAGGCGACTATAATGGGATGAGAGAAGAACTAGCTAAGGTAGACTGGGAGCAAAGACTTCATGGTGAAGCAGTTGAGGAACCGTGGAGAACCTTCCGAGCGATCTTTCACAGTGTTCAGAAAAGGTTCATACCGACAAAAAAGAAAGACGGTAGAAAGGGGAAAAATCGACCGTGGATATCTAAGGAGGTGAGGGAGAGTATCAATTGAAGGAAAAAACATACAAAGTGGCAAAAATTATGGGAGACTAGAGGACTGGGAAGTCTTTAGGGGACAACAGAAAGCTACTAAAAAGCTATAAAGAAGAGTAAGGTAGACTATGAAAGTAAACTGGCTCAGAACATAAAAGCAGATAGTAAAAGCTTCTACAAATATATAAGACAAAAAAGAGTGGCTAAGGTAAATATTGGTCCTTTGGAAGATGAGAAGGGAGATATAATAATAGGAGACGGGGAAATGGCTGAGGAGCTGAACAGGTTTTTTGGGTCAGTCTTCACAGTGGAGGACACAAATAACATGCCAGTGACTGATGGAAATAAAGATATGATAGGTGAGGACCTTGAGATGATTGTAATCACTAAGGAAGCAGTATTGGGCAAGCTAATGGGGCTAAAGGTAGACAAGTCTCCTGGCCCTGATGGGATGCATCCCAGAGTGTTAAAAGAGATGGCTAGGGAGATTGTAAACGCACTAGTGATAATTTATCAAAATTCACTAGACTCTGGGGTGGTCCCAGAGGATTGGAAAGTAGCAAACGTAACACCACTGTTTAAAAAAGGAGGTCGGCAGAAAGCGGGTAATTATAGGCCAGTAAGCTTAACTTTGGTTGTAGGGAAAATGCTGGAATCTATCATTAAGGAGGAAATAGCGGGGCACCTGGAGGGAAATTGTCCCATTGGGCAGACGCAGCATGGGTTCACAAAGGGTAGGTCGTGTCTGACTAATTTGGTAGAATTTTTTGAGGACGTTACCAGTGCAGTAGATAACAGGGAGCCAATGGATGTGGTATATCTGGATTTCCAGAAAGCTTTTGACAAGGTGCCACACAAAAGGTTGCTGCATAAACTAAAGATGCATGGCATTGAGGGTAAAGTGGTAGCATGGGTAGAGGATTGGTTAACGAACAGGAAGCAGAGAGTGGGGATAAATGGGTGTTTCTCTGGTTGGCAACCTGTAACTAGTGGGGTCCCTCAAGGATCAGTGTTGGGCACGCAGTTGTTCACAATTTACATAGATGATTTGGAGTTGGGGACCAAGTGCAATGTGTCAAAGTTTGCAGACGACACTAAGATGAGTGGTAAAGCAAAAAGTGCAGAGGATACCGGAAGTCTGCAGAAGGATTTGGATAGGTTAGGTGAATGGGCTAGGGTCTGGCAGATGGAATTCAATGTTGCCAAATGTGAGGCTATCCATTTTGGGAGGAATAACAGCAGAATGGATTATTATTTAAACGGTAAGATGTTAAAACATGCTGCGGTGCAGAGGGACCTGGGTGTGCTGGTGCACGAGTCCCAAAAAGTTTGTGTGCAGGTGCAACAGGTGATTAAGAAGGCTAATCGAGTTTTGTCTTTCATTGCTAGAGGGATGGAGTTCAAGACTGGGGAGGTTATGCTGCAATTGTATAGGGTGTTGGTGAGGCCACATCTGGAGTATTGTGTGCAGTTTTGGTCTCCTTCCCTGAGAAAGGACATATTGGCACTGGAGGGAGTGCAGAGGAGATTCACTCGGTTGATCCCAGAGTTGAGGGGATTAGATTATGACGAGAGGTTGAGTAGACTGGGACTGTACTCATTGGAGTTTAGAAGGTTGCGGGGGGATCTTACTGAAACATATAAAATTATGAAGGGAATAGATAGGATAGATGCGGGCAGGTTGTTTCCACTGGTCGGGGAAAGCAGAATTAGGGGAAGTAAATTTAGGACGGAGTGTAGGAGGAACTTCTTCACCCAAAGGGTTGTGAATCTCTGGAATTCCTTGCCCAGTGAAGCAGTTGAGGCTCCTTCTTTAAACATTTTTAAGAAAAAGATAGATACCTTTCTAAAGAATAAAGGGATTCGGGGATATGGTGTATGGGCCGGAGAGTGGAGCTGAGTCCACAAAGATCAGCCATGATCTCATTAAATGGCGGAGCAGGCTCGAGGGGCCAGATGGCCTACTCCTGTTCCTAGTTCTTATGTTCTTATGTTCAGGCAGTATGTGGGCCTGGAGGGGGGGAACAATAGGGGGAGGAGGGATGAACTAACAGTGACCAGAGACTTCTCTTTATCTCACCCTGAGGGTGGTGGCCATCTTAGATGATCCTGGGACCCAGGAATTTGGGCAGGGTATTTGCACTACGGTTCAAATGGCTGACTTGAGGGTGTAGAGGGTGCCATCTCCGCTACTCCACTACTGGGCCGATATCTGGGGTTTGAATATCTGTGTGTGTCTCTCTCCAGCTGGCACTGAAACTTCAGAGGCCAGGGGATGTCGCACTGGGACACTTCCACTGAAGAGAGCACTGATTCAAGCCTGCCGTTTATTCCTAACCGACAGCCTGAGACTTATATCACACAGATCTCCAGACCCCTACCAATACCCAGGTGATTCTCTCTCTTGCCGGTGGTGCAACAGCCACCCGGTTCCTACTCCACTAGAGTAGCTTTCCCAAGAGAGAGAATAGGACACTGCTGTTTATTCCCTAACCAGCAGTCTGTCCTGAGTGAATCGCTCAAGATGACCCTCGATTCCTGAACCCGGAATTAAGGTGAGGAGTATTTTAACAATGACTTGGTCAGAGGTCGCTGGTGAAAGGTTGAAGAATTTAAACGACTCCAATTGTCATCAAATCAAGGTTTATTGTAAAACCCAGGTCAAAATCATCAACAGAAGAAACACAATACAATCTTATGCTCTAATATACACTATGTCTATTCAAAAGTAATATAGCGGACACAACGAAAATTCTTATGCTTACACAGCTTTTAGCAATATCACAAGGCACACAAACAAGTTCCCTTCCCCAAAGCCTCAACCACTATTAAAGTCAAGGGAGTTTCGTAAGCTGCTGCGGAGTACTTACGGTCACAGGCTGCAGAGGTCAAGTCAGGGGTGCAGAGGTCGAGCCACGAACGAAGGAAACCCCCAATCGAAAACACAGCCCCTTTTATATTGTTTTACCTGGCTTTGTCCTGTGATCGGCCAGCCCCTTTTGCATTGAAAAAGGTAAGATTTAAAGTTCCCGCTGGTCCCGCCCCCTTTGAGCCGGTCAGACCTGTCGAGATGGGAGTACCTCCCCTAGGTCCGCCTCCAGTCTGTTTTTTGAGATAACGAGGTTGAGCTCCCTTGAAGATTTTCAAAGACTTCCATCTGCTCCGGAGATAGCTGCTATGTTGATGGGGTGTTGATTGGATTCTGCTCTGGTGGAGGCCAGGTCATTTACATCTGCATGGGGCTATGACCATCCCATTGTCCTGCTTGCAGGCAGGCCCCCTGTGTATTCCCGTGCCCCTTGGTCTGTGTTTTGATCTTATCTCGTTGTCTGGCTCCTTCTTCCTTGTAGCTCCTAGGGGGGGGTTTGTAAATACTTATGTTCCCTACTCAGCTCAGCGGACCAGGCCTGCTGGGAAAACTGGTTCCGTTCTCTTGGCTGAAAAGTCAGTTTACAGTCTCTGAGTTTTTATTCTTGGGCAGTTCCAAAAAGGCCGAATTGCCCGAAAACCTTACAGATGCCCCTTCGATACGTCCCTACCTGCTTGGACCGTATCGACACAGGTGAAGGGCAATTATTTCCTTTTGTGTGGACCGTAGGCCCCCCCTCAACAACATGCGAAACTACAAGTCCCAAGACAGTTCCCTTAATCTAGGCTACCCCTGATTTCAATGAAAG
Source organism: Scyliorhinus torazame (assembly GCF_047496885.1). Taxonomy (NCBI): domain Eukaryota; kingdom Metazoa; phylum Chordata; class Chondrichthyes; order Carcharhiniformes; family Scyliorhinidae; genus Scyliorhinus; species Scyliorhinus torazame. The sequence goes on along the minus strand of NC_092714.1, from coordinate 140,666,459 downwards.
GGAAAGACAAGACCATACTTAATTCAAGCAGACAGTAACATATACACATTTCACCGGAACCCCAAACGTAAGGGTCCCTGTACATATATCACAATCAAGTACACATTTCACGCGAATCCATACAACTATTTACAATTGCATCTGTTTATTTCACCAAGGATCCTCCTTTCTTGGCTGCACTTCGCTTCTTCCCGTTGAGGGCTCTTCATTTATCCTCCATCGTCGATACCTGCAGCTGAGAGGTTCAGTCCAACTGAGGCGACAGCATAATGTACCCCCTGTACAACATTTCCTTTGTGGGGGCAAACACTAAACCATTCTCAGGCCCCCCCCTGGTGGTGATCGGACAGTTGTGAGGGTCGATCGGTTGGGCTGTGGGCAGGGGTCGCTTTACCTGAACCAGCAGTTCGGTAGCTTCTACAGTCATCCCTTCCCTGGGCGTTACACATCCCTCCCCACTGCGGTCAATTTATCCCGTTCCCTGGGTTCTGCCACCACCTTACAAAAGTGATTAATGCCCCTTGTGGACATGCCTTGGTAGATCCCCATGAACACAAATAAATGCCCCGGTCAGAAGCCCACCACTTATCCCAGCAAACGGTGATCCTACCCGGTGACCCCGTGATGGTCCGGTAGGTGTTGTCCAGTCCGTTCCCAGTCCGAGGACCGATCCCTCATGTCCAGGCTCAGCTTCCTGAGCCACCACCATCTCCCCAAAGGAACGTCCCCCTCACAGGTTAAACACACCCGCCTGCCCTCAGTCACCCTAACCCGGTCAGTCGAAGGACTCTTCTGTCTCGCCTCTGCGGAGTTCTCCCGGTCCCACCATCGCCAAGATCATCAGCAAGCTCCACATCGTCGGGTGCCCCATCTGTAAAACAGACAAAACACATCCTTGCCTCTACAGCCCTACCTACCTGAAAGTGCATGGGTTCTATCCAGTGGCAGCAGCAGCTCCTGCTTTGAAGTTGCCGCAGCCTGTCTGTGATTCTGTGTCCACAGCCCGGCTCCCCAGGGTCCTAGTGCCTGCCGCTATCCGGCGGCAGCAGCAGCTCCTGCTTTGAAGTTGCCGCAGCCTGTCTGTGATTCTGTGTTTACAGCCCGGCTGCACCAGGGTCCTAGTGCCTGGTGCTTTCGGTGGCAGCAGCAGCTCCTGCTTTGAAGTTGCCGCAGCCTGTCTGGGGTTCTGTGTTTACAGCCCGGCTGCACCAGGGTCCTAGTGCCTGGTGCTTCATCATTTTACCCTTGCACCAGGCGCTTCTGTGTCCCCACGATCCCAAATACCTCACACACAACTACATACTAATTAGAACTAGCAGGGGGAAAGAAAAGGGAATATGATATATACAGTGCCACCCGTCTCCGGGTGGCCAAATTAAAACTGTGCCCCGCTAAACGGGGGCAGTCCGCCTGTTTGGTCGAATAGCTCGGGCCAGACCGTCCCCTCCCGGGGGTTCGGGCTGCCTCTTGCCGCTCCCTCCCCAACAGGGTTCGGGGATCCCTCAGCGCTCCCTCCCACTCGGGCCCCCTTACTGCGGGACCGGGTGACAGGGAGATGGGATGGGGACCATCTTAGAGGGGGCTTGGAGGCCCGATTGCTCCTTCGTCCCCTGACTGGTTCCCAAGCCCAAGGTGATACTTCCACTTCCTCCGCCTCCTTAGCCTCTATACTAAGGCAGGCCACCTGACCCACAGGTAAGGGCTTGGGAATCATCACTGTCCCTGGGCTGGGTGCTTGCAGCACTGTCGGTCTCTTTGGGACTGCCCCTTGGGGACAGTACCTTGCCACCGGTTGTGTGGTCGTGGAGTTAGGGACCTCCCCTACCGCCGTCAATTCTGCAGGTGGTTTCTCTATCATCACTCCCAGTCCCCCCCCCAACTTACTCTTACCGGCCCTGGTGGGGTCGAAAAGTTTGCACTGGTTCACGTGGAACCATTTAACCTTCCGGGGGAGCTGTACTGCGTAAACCATGGGGCTGGCCTTGTCCACTATATTGTACGGTCCCGCGTACAGTGGCTCAAAGGCTCCTACCCGTGCAAAATTCCGGACCATTACTTGGTCCCCTATGGCCCATTCCTGGGTAGTGTGGGGCTCGAGTAGCAGCTTGTTCCTCCGGTGCTGGGTCCCCATATTAAACGCTGCCTGCCAGTTAATTTCTTTCAGCTGCTCCATCAGCTTCTTAGCAAACTTGTCTCGATTTACCTCCCTAAGCTGCCCCTCTGTCAGGGAAGGTACCCTGACATGGATCGGGGTTCTCATGACTCTCCCTGTCATGAGCTCGTGCGGGGAGTACCCTGTGCTTCTGGACTGGCTTGCCCGGATCCCCATTAAAACTAAGGGTAAGATTTCTACCCACCGGTTGGGCGAGCTGCCTGTTTCTTTCCTGATCCTTTCCTTTATAGTCCTGTTTAACCTTTCCACAGGACCTGAGGATTGAGGGTTATAAGCCACATGCCATTTGGCCTTAATCCCCAGGACTTTCAGGGTCGCTTGCATCACTTGTCCCGTGAAGTGACTCCCCTGATCTGACTCCACAAACTGTGGGAGTCCCCACCTCGAGAATACCTCCCTGACCAGTATCCTGGCTGTGCCTGCTGCGGTGGCTGTTCGGCAGGGGAAGGCTTCCACCCACTTGGTGAAAATATCCACCAACACCAGACAGTACTTGTAACCCCCCGCCGCTGGGGGAAGGGGTCCAATATAGTCGATCTGTATCGACTGCCAGGGCCCCTCCACCCTGCGGATGTGCCCCAACGAGACCTTTCTCTTCTTGGTATCCGGGTTATTGGTAGCACACACCAGGCAGCTCGCACAAAAATCGCGAGCATCCTCCCGGAGGCTCGGCCACCACCCCACCCTCTCCACCCGTTGCCAGGTGGTCTCAGGGCCGGGATGTCCCGCTCCGGGGCTTTCATGGGCCATTTCGATAAATTCCCTATGATGCTGGGAAGGCACTATCCACTGGTCCCCCCTGAAGAGCATGCCCTCCTTCAGTGTGATGTCCTTTCCCCCATAGGGCCCCTCTATCCTTTCCTGCCTACCCATGGCCGTTATGACTTTTTTCAGCTCGGGGTCCTATCCCTGGGCAGTGGCCAGATCTGGAGCCAAACTCGTCCCATCCCCCCTCTGGGGCTGTCTTGTAACGGCCGCTACTTGTCCCTCTTCGTACGGGTCCCACGCTATCCCATTCTTAGCCCCCTCTCGAGCCAGGCCGTCTGCTTTCTGGTTCCCCTCGCCCCGTGGCTCTGTTTTGGAGTGAGCTTTCACCTTGAGGATATACCTGTCCTCTCCCTGCCCAACTGCCGCCACGATCTTCTCGAGGAGGGGTTTTGTGGCCAGTGGTTTTCCATCCGAGGAGGTGTATCCTCGTCGGGACCAGATAGCCAGGTACTCCGTGCAGGAGTTGCATGTAAACATGCTATCTGAGCAGATGGTATACGGCGTGGGAAAACGGTCGGGGTGGGTCACTACATACATCACTGCAGCCAGCTCTGCCTGCTGGGCGCTGAGTGTATGGGGGAGTTTAAGGGCCAGGGCTATGTCGGCATCGGGGTCCCAGATCCCGCAGCCCGTGAGCCTGACGCCCTCCGCTACCGTACTGGACCCATCCACATAGATCTCCCTCCCTGTGGGGTGCAGCCCTGCCCTGAGTCCGAACCCTACCTCCCATACCCCTTCTACGGAACAGTGGTGTGGCTCCCCGGGGTATATTAGGTTGGCTGCGAGCTGTGGCTCATTCAGCCCTTTTACCTGAAGGGCCATTTGAGACAGCAGGAGGGTCCACCTGGTGATTCTGGCGCTGCTGACCGTGCCGTCCTTAATCCGGCCGTCCAGCAGCATTTGGGTCGGGGTGTGATGTGTCAGGAGAGTGATGGGGCCCATCCTAACAAATACCTGCATCCGCTTTACTGCCCAGTGGGTGGCCAGCAGATGCCTCTCACAGTTGGAGTATGCCCGCTCCACGTCTGTGAGGACCCGAGAGGAGTACACCACCGGCCTCAATTTGCCATGTCGGGTCTGGAGGAGCACAGCACTCAGGCCATCGCTGCCTGCGGCCACCTCCAGGAAAAACTCCTCCCGGGGGTTAATGGCTCCCAGGGCTGGGGCTTTCTGCAAGTCCTGCTTGAGTTGTACGAACGCCGTCTCACATTTGCTGTCCCAGTCCCACTCCACCCCCTTGTGCAGCAGCCTAAGCAGAGGCGCTGCTGTGGTGGCATAGTCCTCAATGAAATCCCTGCAGTAGCCGGTGATTCCTAAAAAGGACCGTATCCCCTTTACATCTACGGGGACTGGGAGTTCCTGCACTGTTTGTCTCCTGGCGGTGTCAATCCCTCTCTCCCCAGCTCTCAGAGTTAACCCCAGGAACTTCACCTCTCCTAATCCGATCTGTGCTTTTTTAGGGTTAACTTTCAGCCCTCCTTTGTGTAACATCCCCAACAGCTCGTCCACTAGGGGCCCATGCTCCTCCCTAGTACTGGTGAACAACAAGATGTCATCCACATACTGCACCAGCTTGTGTGGCTCACTGAAACCCTTTAAGCATTCAGCCATGCATTGATGGAAAATGCTCGGGCTGTTGTGGAATCCCTGCGGGAGACAGGTCCAGGTGTATTGTTGCCCCTTAAAGGTAAAGGCAAACTTGTATTGGTCTTCCCTTCTGACCGGGACGGACCAAAATCCATTTGAAATATCCAGCACCGTAAAAATTGAGGCGGATGCTGGAATTTCTCCTAACAAGTCTGCCACGGCCGCCACCGTTGGGGCGCAGGCCGGAATGTGTTTATTCAGGACTCTGTAGTCCACGGTGGCCCTCCAGGAGTTATCCGGCTTCCTCACCGGCCAGAGCGGGGAGTTTACATGGGTGGCAATTGTCCTCAACACCCCTTGCCGCACCAGTGAGTTTAGGGCCACCTCCAAGTCTGCCTCTGCTTCCCGGGGGAAGCGGTACTGTTTCTGGGGCTGGGACATGGGGTCCCCATCTACCCTGACCTCTGTCCCAGTAACTCTCCCACAATCATGCTTGTGGGTGGAAAAAGCAGCCAGATTCTTGCGGACATACTCCCTGAACTCTTCCGGGGTATTCCTCTCCAGGGCTTCTAGATCGTACCCTTCCTTTGGCTGTACCACACACAAAGCTCCCTTCTCCTGGGCTCTGTCTATTACCCTCAATTCCCTTTCAGTCCCTTCCGTTGCTGCACCCCACAGGCAGTGATTTCTTAGGTCCACCAGGATCTGATGAGCCACTATGAAATCAGCTCCTAGGATCCCTTTTCCCTCCTGTTCCCATCTCATCAGGACGCATTTCCAGTGCGCCTGGAGTGCCCCTAACCTGATAGACAGGGGAACAGAGAAAAAGCCCATTTTTTTGTTCCCGGTAAAACCAATGAGGCTATAGGGTACCCCGCTAGACAGAGGGGATGCTCGGGGATTGTCCGTGTGGACTATAGTACTGGAAGCACCGGTGTCCAGTAGGTAACTCCCGACCGTATCTTGGACCCCCATTTTTACCCAGGGTCTCCCGCACGGGCCATATTCCAGTGGGCATAGAAAGGTGGGTGGCTGAGGGGCTAGTCATTCGGAGGCTTCCCTGAGTGCGGGGGCGGGCTGCCCCTGGCCCGTTGCCATAGCCACCTGTCCTGAGCCTTGCAAAAGGGCTAGGATCTTACTTATCTCGATGGTTCCCGGGGCAGCTGCTCCTGCCACCGGGGTCTGACTCTCTACTGCGGGAGCCCTCTCCTGTTTGTTGGGGTTTTTACATTCCCTCTTGAAATGCCCGGCCTTCCCACACCCGTAGCATACCGGTTTCTTGTCGGAGGTCCGGGTGCCCTCGTGCTTCCACTCTCTCTTAGGGGCTGCTGGCACGATTTCGTGCACTTTACCCTTAAGGGGCTTGTCCTCACCCCTCTCCCCATTGCGATAGGCGAGGGTAAGTTTCCTGAGGACCTCTTCCTCGTTAAGGGCCGGGGTCTGCGGGTCGAACCAGTGTTCGGCTTTTGCCCTAACGTTGGGGAGGCAATTGGCAACTAGGGTTTTCAGCCAGTGGGCGGTTCTTTCCCCTAGATTCCGTCTATCCGCGGGAACCCCGCATGCCTCCATATAGACAGTCCACAGTCTGTCTGCGAACATGGTGGGAGATTCCCCTGGTTGCTGTTTGGTTTCCCCCACCCTCATGAAAGGGCTCCCCAGATTCAAACCCATTGCCTCCAGAACAGCAGTCTGTGCTGCCGCCCAGGTGTCGGGTCTTCCCCCATTCCCAGAGGTCACTGTCCTGCATAGCTGGGCATCTAGGGTTATCAGGAGCATCTTTATTTGCTCCCCTTCGTCGCAGTCATTGATGTGGGCTGCCTGTTCTACCTCCATAAAATGCAGCGATGGGTCCCCCTTCTGAGTTAGTTTGGGAACGTGGGCCACCATCCCCCTGAGCGCGGATGCCCCATGAGGAACGATAATGTCGCCCTCAATCGGTCCCCTATTTGCCATCCCCGCCGGGGGACCATACCTCCTTTGCCTGACAGGACACATCTGCCCTACCTGGGGTTCCTGCTCCTCCTCCCCACTGTCCAGCTCTCCTGCCTCGTTGGGTAGCCCCCCTGTCCCCGGGCTAGCTACCCATATAGGAGACGCCGCTACCTGGGGATGCACTGCCGACCCCCCTTGGACTTGCCCCTTAACGTGCAGCCCGATCCCCCCCTGCCGACCCGGACACGATCCCGGTGCCTCAGGAGGCGGTCTATTCCCCTTGGCCTTTGGGGAATCATCCGCTGCGAGGAGCACCTTGCCCCTTGGGACCCCCCCTGGACCTACCAGGTGTATCTGTCCCCTGAACTTGGACAAGGTCTCCTCCAACTCCGTTATTCGTGCCTGGCACGGCCCATGGGCACAGTCCCCTACCTCCTCGCGAGCCACCCGGTACGCTGCCTGGATGTCCCGGAACTTCCCCTCCAGCTTCCTACACTGCTCTGTACTTCGAGCATAGAGTTCCTGGAGCCTCCGTTCCTTTTCTTTACCCTCCACTATCTGGCAGTGGAGGTAGTCCTTCTCACATCTGTTAGACTCGCTTTCCTGTTTCATTTCTGCCACTTCCCCCCGCAGTCGTTCCGCTGCGCTAGCCTCCTGCTCTAACTCTTCGATTCTTTGCTCTGCGTTGACTACCTGCTGAGACAGGCAAACCAGCCAAACTGCCTTCTCCAAGTGCCTTTTGTGCGCCTTGCTTTCTGTCCATGCAGCCGCTGCCATTACCGGTTGCTCTGCATTGATCAATTCTGAGACCCAAGGTTTGGTGAGGTTGACCTTTTGCCACAAATATGAGGATATTCTCTCCTCCATTTTGCTTCGTTCCCTCACCCCCTCTGCCAAGTCACATACTCCAAACCACCGGGCTCCTGCCGCGGTCGCCATTGTAGAGGGTGCCATCTCCGCTACTCCACTACTGGGCCGATATCTGGGGTTTGAATATCTGTGTGTGTCTCTCTCCAGCTGGCACTGAAACTTCAGAGGCCAGGGGATGTCGCACTGGGACACTTCCACTGAAGAGAGCACTGATTCAAGCCTGCCGTTTATTCCTAACCGACAGCCTGAGACTTATATCACACAGATCTCCAGACCCCTACCAATACCCAGGTGATTCTCTCTCTTGCCGGTGGTGCAACAGCCACCCGGTTCCTACTCCACTAGAGTAGCTTTCCCAAGAGAGAGAATAGGACACTGCTGTTTATTCCCTAACCAGCAGTCTGTCCTGAGTGAATCGCTCAAGATGACCCTCGATTCCTGAACCCCGAATTAAGGTGAGGAGTATTTTAACAATGACTTGGTCAGAGGTCGCTGGTGAAAGGTTGAAGAATTTAAACGACTCCAATTGTCATCAAATCAAGGTTTATTGTAAAACCCAGGTCAAAATCATCAACAGAAGAAACACAATACAATCTTATGCTCTAATATACACTATGTCTATTCAAAAGTAATATAGCGGACACAACGAAAATTCTTATGCTTACACAGCTTTTAGCAATATCACAAGGCACACAAACAAGTTCCCTTCCCCAAAGCCTCAACCACTATTAAAGTCAAGGGAGTTTCGTAAGCTGCTGCGGAGTACTTACGGTCACAGGCTGCAGAGGTCAAGTCAGGGGTGCAGAGGTCGAGCCACGAACGAAGGAGACCCCCAATCGAAAACACAGCCCCTTTTATATTGTTTTACCTGGCTTTGTCCTGTGATCGGCCAGCCCCTTTTGCATTGAAAAAGGTAAGATTTAAAGTTCCCGCTGGTCCCGCCCCCTTTGAGCCAGTCAGTCCTGTCGAGATGGGAGTACCTCCCCTAGGTCCGCCTCCAGTCTGTTTTTTGAGATAACGAGGTTGAGCTCCCTTGAAGATTTTCAAAGACTTCCATCTGCTCCGGAGATAGCTGCTATGTTGATGGGGTGTTGATTGGATTCTGCTCTGGTGGAGGCCAGGTCATTTACATCTGCATGGGGCTATGACCATCCCATTGTCCTGCTTGCAGGCAGGCCCCCTGTGTATTCCCGTGCCCCTTGGTCTGTGTTTTGATCTTATCTCGTTGTCTGGCTCCTTCTTCCTTGTAGCTCCTAGGGGGGGGTTTGTAAATACTTATGTTCCCTACTCAGCTCAGCGGACCAGGCCTGCTGGGAAAACTGGTTCCGTTCTCTTGGCTGAAAAGTCAGTTTACAGTCTCTGAGTTTTTATTCTTGGGCAGTTCCAAAAAGGCCGAATTGCCCGAAAACCTTACAAGGGGGGGGCGGAGAGACCCCTAACGAGATTGATCAACTGGAACGTGCGGGGCTTGGGGGCCTGTGAAGAGAGCAAGGATTTATTCCCATTTAAAAAGGACTAGGGGACAATGTGGTGTGTTCAAGAAGCTCATCTGCAGGTGCGGGACCAGATCAGGTTGCGGCAGACCTGGGTCAATGCCAGAGCTTTTAATGTGTAGGAAGAAGTTGCAAATGCAGTTTGACCTACTGTCCATGGGTCAGGTGGTGCAATAGTTGTGGCGCATAAAGGGGATGGTCTCTGAGTATGGGGTGAAGGCCAGCCGCCTGTTTTCTCATCAGCTAAGGCGGCAAGAGGTTGCCAGGCAGATTGTGCAGGCACAGAATTCGGGGGGTGGGTTGGGCTCTACTCCAGAGAAAATTAATGAGATGTTTTGTTCTTTTTATGAGGGGATTTACAGGTTGGAGCCACCAGAGGATGAGCAGGAGATGGTTACGTTTTTGGAGGGCCTGGAGTTTCCCCAGGTGGGGGATGAGTTGCGGGAGACACCATTGGGGCTGGAGGAGGCCCACAGGGCTTTGGGTAAAATGTAGGAAGGAAAGACGTCGGAGCCAGATGTGTTCCCAGTTTGGCTCCATTGGTTCTGGGCATGTTCAATGACTCATTGGCATGGGGTTCCCTTCCGGAGACATTGAGAGAGATGTCCATTTCCCTCCTTCTGAAGGAAGACAAGGGCCCCCGAGAGTGCGGGTTGTACCATCTAATCTCTCTGCTCAACGTAGATATAAAACTGTTGGCTAAAATCCTTGTGCTGAAGCTGAAGCCCTACCTCCCGGAGATAGTGGGGAAAGATGGGGCTTGTGAGGGGCAGAAAGCTGCCTTTTGACGTGAGGCGACTACGTAATGTTCTTCCACTGGCGGAGGGACCTGAGCGGGAGGTTATTGTGTCTCTAGGTGCCGAAAAGGTGTTTGACAGGGTCAAACTTGTTCGCAATCCTGGAGAGGTTTGGGATTGGTCCTGGCTTCGCATCATGGCTCCGGGTATTGTATGAAGCGCCGGCTGCCAGTGTTTGAACGAACATCATGAATTCAAGGTTGTTCAGGTTGCACAGGGGGATGAGACTGGGATGACCAATGACCCCACTGTTGTTTGAATTGGTGATCACACCGGTGGTGATAGTGTACAGGGCCTCGGAGAAGTAGAAGGGAATTGTGAGGGGTGGAGCAGAGCACAAGATATACTTATACGCAGATGACCTGTTACTGTATGTTAGGAATCCAGAGCCAGGTATGGGAGAGATAATGGAGATATTGCAGCGTTTCGATTCCGTCTCAGAATATGAATCAAATGTTTGGAAGCATGAATATTTTGTGGTTGGCCCGCTGAGGGGAGTTGCAGGGTTCAGGGGACTGCCATTCCATCGGCAAGGTGGCACAGCGGTTCGCACAGTGGTTAGCACTGCTGCCTCATAGTTCCAGGGACCCGGGTTCGATTCTGACCTCGGGTCACTGTCTGTATGGAGTTTGCACACTCTCCCCGTGTCTGCATGGGTTTCCTCCGGGTGCTCCCGTTTCCTACCACAGTCCAAAGATGTGCAGGTTAGGTGGATTGGCCATTCTAAATTGCCCCTTAGGGTGGGGTTGCAGGATTAGGACGGAGGATTGGGCTTGGGTCGTGTGGTCATTTGAAGGGTCGGTGCCGACTCGATTGTCCAAAAGCCTCCTTCAGCACAGTAGAGATTCCATGATTCTATGAAATTGCGGGTACCAGGGGCGAAATTCTCCGTAATCGGTGTGATGTCCGCCGACCGGCGCCAAAAAAGGCGCAAATCAGTCCGGCGTCACGCCGCCCCAAAGGTGCGGAATCCTCCGCATCTTGAGCGGCCGAGCCCTAACCTTGAGGGGCTAGGCCCGCGCCGGACTGATTTCCGCCCCGCCAGCTGGCGGGTAAAACCTTTGGTGCCCCGCCAGCTGGCGCGGAAATCACATTGCCGGGCAGCGCATGCGCGGGAGCGTCAGCGGCCACTCACGGCATCCCAGCGCATGTGCAGTGGAGGGGGTCTCTTCCGCCTCTGCCATGGTGGAGACCGTGGCGAAGGCGGAAGGAAAAGAGTGCCCCCATGGCACAGGCCCGCCCATGGCACAGGCCCGCCCGCGGATGGGTGGACCCCGATCGTGGGCCAGGCCACCGTGAGGGCAGCCCCCGGGGCCAGATCGCCCCGCGCCCCCCCCAGGACCCCGGAGCCCACCCGCGCTGCCTTGTCCCGCCGGTAAGAGAGGTGGTTTAATCCACGCCGGCAGGCCAGGCATTCTAGCAGCAGGACTTCAGCCCATCCGGGCCGGAGAATCGCCGGGGGGGGCGGGGTCCGCCAACCGGCACGGCGCGATTCCCGCCCCCGCCGAATCTCCGGTGCCGGAGAATTCGGCAACCGGCGGGGGCGGGATTCACGCCAGCCCCCGGCGATTCTCCAACCAAGCGGGGGGGTCGGAGAATCTCGCCCCAGTTTTCGCTATTTAGGGATGCAAGTGGCCCAAGATTGGACGTGACTCTGCGGACTGAATTTCATAAGGCTGGTGAGCAGTTTCAGAGCTAACGTAGAGAGATGGGACAGCCTTCTACTGTCGCTAGATGGGGGGGGTGTCTGAGTTCAATATTTAACTTGAACATCTTGCTGCGATTTGTATTCTTATTTCAATGGCTCCCAGTTTTCCTGCCAAAGTTGTTTGTCCAGGAAGAGGAGTGGCTCCTAATGGGTTTTATACGGCACGACTAACACTTCGGATCCAGAGAGAGGTCCTACGGAGGAATAGGCTGGTGGGGTGGTTGGCACTGCCAAATTTGTTACATTATTACTGGGCGGCCAATGAATAGAAAGTGCTGGAGTGGTTTGGGGATCAGGAAGTTAGTTGGGTACAGATGGAGTCTGGGTCATGTGGAGGGACAGGTCTGGAGGCCCGAGTAGCGGCACCCTTGCCTTTTTCACAAGCTAAATATTCTGTGAATCCGGTGGTAATCACCACGTTAAAAATATGGCGGCAACTACGCCAGCATTTCAAGCTATGGCCGATGTCAGGATGGGCCCCAATCTGTAGGAGTCACTTATTTGAGGCGACGAAATGGGATGCTGCATTCAGGGGTTGAAAAGATAAGGGGCTAGAAAGGGTGAGGGATTTGTTTTGCAGGGGGCAGTTTGTAAGTTGGGAGGAGTTGAAGGAGAAAGCAGAGCTTGGGAGATCAGACAGGTTCAGGTATCTTCAGGTGCGGGACTTTGTTAGGCGAACATTTTCGACTTTCCAGAGGAACCGCCGCCTACCTTGCTGGAAAGTGCGGGGTCCGAGGAGGGCAGCACGTCTAGGATTTATAGGCGGATTATGGGAGAAGAGCAAGTTACAGTGGATGAAGTGAAGGCCAGTGGGAGGAGGAACTAGGACACATTTTGGAGGAGGAGGTGTGGAGTGTGGCAGATGGGCAAAGGGTTCGGGGGTGCATTGTTAGTAAGGAATGAAGTTAAATCGATAGCAAGGAGCAATATAGGATCAGTAGACATAGAACCTCTGTGGGTAGAGTTGAGAAATCGCAAAGGTAAAAAGACCCAGATGGGAGTTATGTACAAGCCCCCTAACAGTAGTCAGGATGTGGGGTAGAAAATAAATCCGAAGATAGAAAGGGCATGTAAAAAAGACAATATTACAATAATCATGGGGGACTTCAATATGCACGTGGACTGGGAAAATCAGGTTGGTAGTGGATCCCTAGAAAAGGAATTTGTGGAATGTCTAAGAGATGTTTTTTGGAGCAGCTTGTGACAGAGCCTACTAGAGAACAGGCAATTCAAGATTTGGTGATGTGTAATGAAACAGGCTTGATTAGGGAACTTAAGGTGAAGGAACCCTTAGGGAGCAGTGACCACAATATGATAGAATTTACCCTGCAGTTTGAGAGGGAGAAGCTGCAATCAGATGTAATGGTTAAATAAGGGTAACTACAAAGACATGAGGGAGGAGAGGCCAGAGTTGATTGGAAAAGGAGCCTAGCAGGGAAGACAGTGGAACAGCAACGGCAGGAGCTTTTGGGGGTTATTAGGGAGGCACAGCAGACATTCATCCCAAGGAGGAGGAAACATGCTAAGGGGAGGACAAGGCATCCATGGCTGATGAGGGATGTCAAGGACAGCATAAAGGCTAAAGAAAAAGCATACAAAGTGGCCAGAGGATTGGAAACCCTTTAGAAATGAGCAGAAGACAACTAAAAAGGCAATAAGGGGGGAGAAGATGAAGTATGAGTGCAAGCTAGTTAGTATTATAAAGGAAGATGGGAAGAGTTTTTTTCAATATATAAAAGGTAAGAGAGAGGCAAAGATAAACATTGCACCACTGGAAAATGTGGCTGGAGCAGTGATAACAGGAAACCAAGAAATGGCAGATGAACTGAATAGTTACTTTGCATCAGTCTTCACAGTGGAAGACACCAGTGGGATGCCAGAGCTCCAGGAGAACCAGGGGGCAGAGGTGAGTGCAGTGACCATTACTAAGGAGAAGGTTCTAGGGAAACTGAAAGGTCTGAAGGTGGTCACGTGGACCGGATGGACTACACCTCAGGATCCTAAAAGAGATAGCTGAGGAAATTGTGGAGGCATTGGGGATGACCTTTCAGGAATCACTGGAGACAGGAAGGGTCCCAGAGGACTGGAAAGTGACTAATGTAACACCACTGTTTAAGAAGGGAGGGAGGCAGAAGATGGGAAATTATAGGCCGGTTAGCCTGACTTCGGTCATTGCGAAGATTTTAGAGTCTGTTATTAAAGATGAGATCGCAAAGTATTTGGAAGTGCATGGTAAAATAGGACTGAGTCAGCACGGCTTTGTCAAAGGGAGGTCTTGTCAGACAAATCTGTTCGAGTTCTTTGAGGAGGTAACAAGGAAGTTAGACAAAGGAGAACCAGTGGACGTGATTTATTTAGATTTCCAGAAGGCTTTTGACAAGGTGCTGCATAGGAGACTATTAAATAGGTTAAGAGCCCATGGTGTTAGGGGTAAGATTCTGGCATGGATAGAGGATTGGCTGACTAGCAGAAGGCAGAGAGTGGGGTCTTTTTCAGGATGGCAGCCAGTGACTAGTGGTGTGCCTCAGGGGTCTGTGCTGGGACCACAACTTTTCACAATATACGTTAATGATCTGGAAGAAACTGAAGGCACTGTTGCTAAGCTTGCAGATGATACAAAGACCTGTAGAGGGACAGGTAGTATTGAGGAAGCAAGGGGGCTACAGAAAGATTTGGACAAGCTCGGAGAGTGGGCAATGAAGTGGCAAATGAAATACAATGTGGAAAAGTGTGAGGTTATGCACTTTGGAAGGAGGAATTTAGGGATAGACTATTTTCTAAATAGGGAAATGCTTAGGAAATCAAAAGCACAAAGGGACTTGGGAGTCCTTGCTCACGATTCGCTTAAGGTTAGCATGAGGTTTCGTCGGCAGTTAGGAAGGCAAATGCAATAGAACATAGAACATAGAAAAATACAGCACAGAACAGGCCCTTCGGCCCACGATGTTGTGCCGAACCTTTGTCCTAGATTAATCATAGATTAACATTGAATTTACAGTGCAGAAGGAGGCCATTTGGCCCTTTGAGTCTGCACCAGCTCTTGGAAAGAGCACCCTACCCAAACTCAACACTTCCACCCAACACCAAGGGCAATTTGGACATTAAGGGCAATTTATCATTGGCCAATTCACCTAACCCGCACATCTTTGGACTGTGGGAGGAAACCGGAGCACCCGGAGGAAACCCACGCAGACACGGGGAGGACGTGCAGACTCCGCACAGACAGTGACCCAAGCCGGAATCGAACCTGGGACCCTGGAGCTGTGAAGCAATTGTGCTATCCACAATGCTACCATGCTGCCCTTGAGAACAAATAAATCTACACTATCATTTTACTGTAATCCATATACCTATCCAATAGCTGCTTGAAGGTCCCTAATGTTTCCGACTCAATTACTTCCACAGGCAGTGCATTCCATGCCCCCACTACTCTCTGGGTAAAGAACCTACCTCTGACATCCCTCCTATATCTTCCACCTTTCACCTTAAATTTATGTCCCCTTATAATGGTTTGTTCCACCCGGGGAAAAAGTCTCTGACTGTCTATCTATTCCCCTGATCATCTTATAAACCTCTATCAAGTCGCCCCTCATCCTTCTCCGTTCTAATGAGAAAAGGCCTAGCACCCTCAACCTTTCCTCGTAAGACCTACTCTCCATTCCAGGCAACATCCTGGTAAATCTTCTTTGCACCTTTTCCAGAGCTTCCACATCCTTCCTAAAATGAGGCGACCAGAACTGTACACAGTACTCCAAATGTGGCCTTACCAAAGTTTTGTACAGCTGCATCATCACCTCACGGCTCTTAAATTCAATCCCTCTGTTAATGAACGCGAGCACACCATAGGCCTTCTTCACAGCTCTATCCACTTGAGTGGCAACTTTCAAAGATGTATGAACATAGACCCCAAGATCTCACTGCTCCTCCACATTGCCAAGAACTCTACCGTTAACCCTGTATTCCGCATTCATATTTGTCCTTCCAAAATGGACAACCTCACACTTTTCAGGGTTAAACTCCATCTGCCACTTCTCAGCCCAGCTCTGCATCCTATCTATGTCTCTTTGCAGCCGACAACAGCCCTCCTTACTATCCACAACTCCACCAATCTTCGTATCGTCTGCAAATTTACTGACCCACCCTTCAACTCCCTCATCCAAGTCATTAATAAAAATCACAAACAGCAGAGGACCCAGAACTGATCCCTGCGGTACGCCACTGGTAACTGGGATCCAGGCTGAATATTTGCCATCCACCACCACTCTGACTTCTATCGGTTAGCCAGTTCGTTATCCAACTGGCCAAATTTCCCACTCTCCCATGCCTCCTTACTTTCTGCATAAGCCTACCATGGGGAACTTTATCAAATGCCTTACTAAAATCCATGTACACTACATCCACTGCTTTACCTTCATCCACATGCTTGGTCACCTCCTCAAAGAATTCAATAAGATTTGTAAGGCAAGACCTACCCCTCACAAATCCGTGCTGACTATCCCTAATCAAGCAGTGTCTTTCCAGATGCTCAGAAATCCTATCCTTCAGTACCCTTTCCATTACTTTGCCTACCACCGAAGTAAGACTAACTGGCCTGTAATTCCCAGGCTTATCCCTAGTCCCTTTTTTGAACAGGGGCACGACATTCGCCACTCTCCAATCCCCTGGTACCACCCCTGTTGACAGTGAGGACAAAAAGATCATTGCCAACGGCTCTGCAATTTCATCTCTTGCTTCCCATAGAATCCTTGGATATATCCCGTCAGGCCCGGGGGACTTGTCTATCCTCAAGTTTTTCAAAATGCCCAACACATCTTCCTTCCTAACAAGTATTTCCTCGAGCTTACCACACTGTCCTCTCCAACAATATCGCCCCTCTCATTTGTGAATACAGAAGAAAAGTACTCGTTCAAGACCTCTCCTATCTCTTCAGACTCAATACACAATCTCCCGCTACTGTCCTTGATCGGACCTACCCTCGCTCTAGTCATTCTCATATTTCTCACATGTGTAAAAGGCCTTGGGGTTTTCCTTGATCCTACCCGCCAAAGATTGTTCATGCCCTCTCTTAGCTCTCCTAATCCCTTTCTTCAGTTCCCTCCTGGCTATCTTGTATCCCTCCAATGCCCTGTCTGAACCTTGTTTCCTCAGCCTTACATAAGTCACCTTTTTCCTCTTAACAAGACATTCAACCTCTCTTGTCAACCATGGTTCCCTCACTCGACCATCTCTTCCCTGCCTGACAGGGACATGCATATCAAGGACACGTAGCACCTGTTCCTTGAACAAGTTCCACATTTCACTTGTGTCCTTCCCTGCCAGCCTATGTTCCCAACTTATGCACTTCAATTCTTGTCTGACAACATCGTATTTACCCTTCCCCCAATTGTAAACCTTGCCCTGTTGCACGTACCTATCCCTCTCCATTACTAAAGTGAAAGTCACAGAATTGTGGTCACTATCTCCAAAATGCTCCCCAACTAACAAATCTATCACTTGCCCTGGCTCATTACCCAGTACTAAATCCAATATTGCCCCTCCTCTGGTCGGACAATCTACATACTGTGTTAGAAAAGCTTCCTGGACACACTGCACAAACACCACCCCATCCAAACTATTTGATCTGAAGAGTTTCCACTCAATATTTGGGAAGTTAAAGTCGCCCATGACTACTACCCTATGACTTCTGCACCTTTCCAAAATCTGTTTCCCCAATCTGTTCCTCCACATCTCTGCTACTATTGGGGGGCCTATAGAAAACTCCTAACAAGGTGACTGCTCCTTTCCTATTTCTGACTTCAACCCATACTACCTCAATAGGGTGATACTCCTCGAACTGCCTTTCTGCAGTTGTTACACTATCTCTAATTAATAATGCCAACCCCCCCACCTCTTTTACCACCCTCCCTAATCTTATTGAAACATCTATAACCAGGGACCTCCAACAACCATTTCTGCCCCTCTTCTATCCAAGTTTCCGTGATGGCCACCACATCGTAGTCCCAAGTACCGATCCATGCCTTAAGTTCACCCACCTTATTCCTGATGCTTCTTGCGTTGAAGTATACACACTTCAACCCATCTCCGTGCCTGCAAGTACTCTCCTTTGTCAGTGTTCCCTTCCCCACTGCCTCATTACACGCTTTGGCGTCCTGAATATCGGCTACCTTAGTTGCTGGACTACAAATCCGGTTCCCATTCCCCTGCCAAATTAGTTTAAACCCTCCCGAAGAGTACTAGAAAACCTCCCTCCCAGGATATTGGTGCCCCTCTGGTTCAGATGCAACCCGTCCTGCTTGTACAGGTCCCAACTTCCCCAGAATGCGCTCCAATTATCCAAATACCTGAAGCCCTCCCTCCTACACCATTCCTGCAGCCACGTGTTCAACTGCACTCTCTCCCTATTCCTAGCCTCGCTATCACGTGGCACCGGCAACAAACCAGAGATGACAACTCTGTCTGTCCTGGCTTTTAACTTCCAGCCTAACTCCCTAAACTTGTTTATTACCTCCACACCCCTTTTCCTACCTATGTCGTTGGTACCAATGTGCACCACGACTTCTGGCTGCTCACCCTCCCCCTTAAGGATCCTGAAGACACGATCCGAGACATCCCTGGCCCTGGCACCCGGGAGGCAACATACCTTCCGGGAGTCTCGCTCGCGACCACAGAATCTCCTATCTATTCCCCTAACCATTGAATCTCCTACAACTATTGCTTTTCTATTCTCCCCCCTTCCCTTCTGAGCCCCAGAGCCAGACTCAGTGCCAGAGACCTGGCCGCTAGGGCCTTCCCCCGGTAGGTCATCCCCCCCAACAGCATCCAAAACGGTATACTTGTTTTGAAGGGGAACGGCCACGAGGGATCCCTGCACTTTCTGCCTGTTTGTTTTTTTCCCCCTGACTGTAACCCAGCTATTCTTGTCCTGTACCTTGGGTGTGGTTACCTCCTTGTAACTCTTCTCAATCACCCCCTCTGCCTCCCGGATGATCCGAAGTTTATCCAGCTTCAGCTCCAGTTCCCTAACACGGTCTTTGAGGAGCTGAAGTTGGGTGCACTTCCCGCAGGTATAGTCAGTGGGGACACCGGTGGTATCCCTCACCACCCACATCCTACAGGAGGAGCATGTAACTGGCCTAGCCTCCATCCCCTCTTACCTGACAGAATATAGCTGCCCTGTGGACTAACTAGATCTCCGCCCTCCGACCCTGCTCCCAGTCAGCTACACTTTCTGTAAACTCCTGGCTCTCTTTGCGGAAATGTCGGAAACAAAATGAAAGGAGCACCTTACTCCCTCCTCACCTAACTCCCTCGGTCACCAAACTCTCACTATCGCACTCAAATGCACCAAATTCAGCACTCCCTCGGTCACCAAACTCTCACTATCGCACTCAAATGCACCAAATTCAGCACTCCCTCGGTCACCAAACTCTCACTATCGCACTCAAATGCACCAAATTCAGCACTCCCTCGGTCACCAAACTCTCACTATCGCACTCAAATGCACCAAATTCAGCACTCCCTCGGTCACCAAACTCTCACTATCGCACTCAAATGCACCAAATTCAGCACTCCCTCGGTCACCAAACTCTCACTATCGCACTCAAATGCACCAAATTCAGCACTCAGTGCAAACAAAGTCTGCACTGTAGGGGATCACTTTTATACTGTGAATCTAGCCTCTGAAAACTGGCCTAATCCAATTAACTAATTAACAAGCTCCAGCTGCAAGTGCCTACAAGTAGAAGCCTGTTTAAAGCTTATTGAAAATTCACCTTCTTCTAAACCAAACAGCAACTTTTAAGTTAATTAACTAAATGAAAGAAAGACTAAACTTTAGATAAAAATGAAGCCTTATACTCCCTCGGTCACCAAACTCTCACTATCGCACTCAAATGCACCAAATTCAGCACTCAATGCAAACAAAGTCTGCACTGTAGGGGATCACTTTTATACTGTGAATCTAGCCTCTGAAAACTGGCCTAATCCAATTAACTAATTAACAAGCTCCAGCTGCAAGTGCCTACAAGTAGAAGTCTGTTTAAAGCTTATTGAAAATTCACCTTCTTCTAAACCAAACAGCAACTTTTAAGTTAATTAACTAAAGAAAAGAAAGACTAAACTTTAGATAAAAATGAAGCCTTATACTCCCTCGGTCACCAAACTCTCACTATCGCACTCAAATGCACCAAATTCAGCACTCAGTGCAAACCTGAATGCAATGTTAGCATTCATGTCAAGAGGGCTAGAATACAAGACCAGGAAGGTACATCTGAGGCTGTATAAGGCTCTGGTCAGACCCCATTTGGAGTATTGTGAGCAGTTTTGGGCCCCATATCTAAGGAAGGATGTGCTGGCCTTGGAAATGGTCCAGAGGAGGTTCACAAGAATGATCCCTGGAATGAAGAACTTGTCGTATGAGGAACGGTTGAGGACTCTGGGTCTGTACTCGTTGGAGTTTAGAAGGATGAGGGGGGATCTTATTGAAACTTACAGGATACTGCGAGTCCTGGATAGAGTGAATGTGGAGAGGATGTTTCCACTTGTAGGAGAAACTAGAACCAGACGACACCATCTCAGATTAAAGGGACGATCCTTTAAAACAGAGGTGAGGTGGAATTTCTTCAGCCAGAGGGTGATGAATCTGTGGCACTCTTTGTCGCAGAAGGCTGTGGAGGCCAAATCACTGAGTGTCTTTAAGACAGCGATAGATAGGTTCTTGATTAATATGGGGATCAGGGGTTATGGGGAGAAGGCAGGAGAATGGGGATGAGAAAAATATCAGCCATGATTGAATGGCGGAGCAGACTCGATGGGCCGAGTGGCCTAATTCTGCTCCTATGTCTTATGGTCTTATGGAGTCCCTTTGTAGGATAAATGCTCCATCATCCTACACGAGGCTGAGCTTGAAACAACTAAAGGTTGTGTTTAGGACACACTCACCAAGGCCAGGATGAATCGATTTTTTGAGGAGGTCGAGGATAAGTGTGAGCAGTGCTCAAAAGCGTCTGTTCACCATATGCACATGTTCTAGTCCTGTCCCAAATTGGTGGGCTATTGGAGGTCCTTTTTCAACACCATATCGACAATCCTGAATATTGACTTAGACATTTGTTGCTATATTTGGGGTGTCAGAACAATCAGAACTGAGGATGGGGGTGTGGTCAAGGGCAGAGGCGGTGGCTCTGGCATTTGTATCACTGTTGGCATGGCGATGAATATAGCTGAGCTGGAGGCAGGCGACTCCACCCAATGCTAAGGCATGGCTTCTGATTTAATGGAATTCTTGTACCTCAAAAAGATCAAGTTCACGATAAGGGGGCCCATTGACGAGTTCCATCATAGATGTTGGCCATTCATTTTGCACTTTAAAGAGTTGGTCACTGTTAGCTGCTGATGCAGGGGTAGGAGAAGGGGAGGTCAGTGAGGGGGGGGGGTTTATTCTGGGCAGTATTATTGTTGTTGGGGTTCAGGTTGTGATTTTCCTTGTGGAGTCCCTCAAGATGGCTGAAAGCCATAGTGGCCGCAGATCAGAAGCATGATCTCAGTGAACGGTGGAAGTAAATGGCCTATTCCTCTTCCTCTGTTTTTGCAGGCACTGGAAGGCATTTTCTAAAGACGTTTTTACAGATTAAATTTTTTAAAATTTACTCAGAAACGGGCAGCACGGTAGCATTGTAGGCAGCATGGTAGCATTGTGGATAGCACAATTGTGGATAGCACAATTGCTTCACAGCTTCAGGGTCCCAGATTCGATTCCGACTTGGGTCACTGTCTGTGCGGAGTCTGCACATCCTCCCCGTATGTGCGTGGGTTTCCTCCGGGTGCTCCGGTTTCCTCCCACAGTCCAAAGATGTGCAGGTAAGGTGGATTGGCCATGATAAATTGCCCTTAGTGTCCAAAATTGCCCTTAGTGTTGGGTGGGGTTACTGGGTTATGGGACTAGGGTGGAGGTGTTGACCTTGGGAAGGGTGCTCTTTCCAAGAGCTGGTGCAGACTCAATGGGCCGAATGGCCTCCTTCTGCACTGTAAATTCTATGATAATCTGTGAAAATGGACTTGTGTACACCAATAAAACTTATAAATGGTTCATTTTTTAAGTCATTTTCATTGATTTAAAATCAGTTTAGTAAGAGCTGAGGACTAGACACACAATGACAATGCTTTTTTATTGTGATAAACTCTCTTACAGCTGTACCAATAAACCTTCATCAGTTTACCTCTCTTAAATACATCAATGAATCATTTTTAATGACAAAAAGACAATTATATTCTATTGCACTGACTGATCACACTGGTTTATGGAAGGTTTTACATTGATGATTCTGCAAGTGTGTTTGGGCAGGAGCTTGAACCGTAAAAATCTGTGCAGTTGCAAGTGCAATTTACACTCCGTTTCACAATTGCTCTCAAAGCAGAAACACTACACGAATGAATTTTTCCAACTCCATCAGCTTTGACAGGCCGCTCATCTTCGACCTGTATATTTAAAATGTTGGCACCTGACCACGGATCATTTATTTACCACCATTAAAATAATGAAACAATGATGGGACATGGAAAAGAACAAACTTGTATTCAGAAAATGCTAATGATATCTTCAGTAAATCCCAGCATGCCAATTTGGGCACATCACGGGCCTGCAGACAGCAATGAGGTGAAAGGCCAGGTAATGCACTGCAAACAAATTTTATATTTCAAAGAAAAATACACTCAGTCGCACAGAACTGAAAAAGATGTGTATAACAATGCAATGTTTCCATTAGTACACAATACTTTGTTGTAAATAGGATAATGCCTCATTCACATGAGCAATCAGAGGAAATTTACTCAGACTGATAAAGTATACTTAGATAATCAATAGCTATTTCTTCCTTTTTAAACATGAAGTGGGTATATCTAATTTCCACTCACTATGGAAGGTTTAACTGTGGTCACTGAGCCACCGAACTCCTGATTAGCCAGCTCCTCATCAATTGGAAGATTTCATTGTTATGGATAATTATTTTTTGGCACAAAAGGAAGGGAAATGGTTTCAAGAGATGGAAATTTAAGTGAAATCCCACATTTTCCCCAACTTCCAATTCCTCATTGGGTGATGTATGAATGGAGTTAACAGCTGGAAGAATCATCCCTTGTAATATACAATCATGCTCTGTCAGGATTCACAGTGCCTCGTAACTATTTCTTCAATTCGCATCTCTTACAGATTTCTTGACTTAACAATGGGATTATCCTTGGGCCAGATGGATACTTGCCTTTGATTAACTTCTTCCACAAAGCAATACTAGGTTCTTGCAAACACTGAGTAACACTGTATAAATAAACCTTCACCAGCTTAGTGACACTGAGTTTGATAAAGCTCAAGTCAGGAGTGGGGATGGAATACTCTTTACTTGTTTGGATGCATGCCACTTGAATGGCACCCCATCCACCACCTTAATCATTCACTCTCTGCACCACCGATGCACAGTGGAAGCAATGTGTACCATCTGCAAGATGCACCACAACAACTCACCAACTCACCTTCCAAAACTACAACCTTTCGTGTAGTGTAAAGGGTTAACAGTAGATATGCTAATGTATGGGGAACATGATGATGTGGCACTGACGTCAAAGAGTCATGTGCAAGACGCTGCAGAGAGTAGAGGAGTTGTCCTGAGAGGTGGTGTGCTTCCCCTGGATCTCACTATTTTTTAATAGGTACCTCGATACGACTGAAGCTAGAATCCTGACCTAAAACATTCTGCAACATGATAGCAGCAGTGGTGGAAGTAATTTAGTTGATTGTTGGTGCCATACGACAAACACCCATGGTCCAAGATAACCATGATCCCTGTTTGATGCCTCATCAAGCAACCCGGTGACATGCTCACTGTAGACAGGTCATGATGGCTGCATTGCAAGAACAGAGATTGCCACTACCCTGACTGTTTACAACCCTTGGAGACCTACAGTGAGATCGCTGCTAGAAGATGTGCCCAGGCAAATTTCTACAAATTTCTTTCACTTTTGTGGGCCAGATGTGAATCGAACATCAATACCCATGTCTCCCGAGCCTCAGATGGGGCTGCTCACTCGCTCCTGACCACTATCGCACCAAACACGGTAACTCTGTCTGTGCCCGTAAAGCTGTAGAAAAGGTGGGAAAAGTGTCCTCTGTCATTTTGAAATGTCTGTGGTGTGTCGTGAGACGACAGCACAAATGTCAGGATTGCTCAGCAAGGGCCACCACATGTGGCAGGACAGGACATTGCCAGTCTTTCTGCTTGGTTAGAGCTTTCAACAAATGAGCCAAACAACAACGTCACCAGGGTGCTGATCTCACACTTTCAAGGCAGAATTTGCCGACATTCCCAAAACTTCTGATCCATCAGGTTAGGGGTCAGACAGTTCCCAACACATTTCCAACTTGACATAGATGCAGGAATTTCTGTACGAGCTGATGGCCTTGTGTGGCTCCACTCAATTCCTATTCAGCCTTCCGATATAAAATTCTCGGGGCCGGGACGACCAAAGCTACATTCTAAGGGTCAGACTAATGCCACAATATGTCACAAAAGGTGACAGATCACAGAAACTGTTTATGTTATCTGCAACTCAGGCCTTTCCCTCCTTGCCAGGAACTCGTCTGTCCAGGAAGGCATCAGACAGGGGGCGTGAATCCCGCCCCCGCCGGTTGCCGAATTCTCCGGCACCGGAGATTCGGCAGGGCGGGAATCGCGCCGCACCGGTTGGCGGGCCCCCCCCCCGCGCGATTCTCCAGCCCGGATGGGCCGAAGTCCCGCCGCTAAAATGCCTGTCCCGCCGGCGTGGATTAAACCACCTCTCTTACCGGCGGGACACGGCGGCGTGGGCGGGCTCCAGGGTACTGGGGGGGGGGCGTGAGGCGATCTGGCCCGGGGGGTGCCCCCACGGTGGCCTGACCCGCGATCGGGGCCCACCGATCCGCAGGCGGGCCTGTGCCGTGCGGGCACTCTTTTCCTTCCGCCTTCGCCACTGTCTGGACCATGGCAGAGGCGGAAGAGACTCCCTCCACAGCGCATGCGCGGGGATGCCATGAGCGGCCGCTAACGCGCCCATGCATGCGCCGCCCGGCAATGTCATTTCCGCGCCAGCTGGCGGGGCACCAAAGGCCTTTTCCGCCAGCTGGCGGGGCGGAACTCAGTCCGGCGCGGGCCTAGCCCCTCAAGGTTAGGGCTGGGCCCCCCAAGATGCGGAGGATTCCGCACCTTTGGGGCGGCGCGATGCCCAACTGATTTGCGCAGTTTTTGGTGCCGGTCAGCAGACATCGCGCCGATACCGGAGAATTTTGCCCAGGAAGTGAATGAGATTCTTTCATCGAACCGGCACGATAGCACAGTGGTTAGCACTGTTGCTTCCAGGGTCCCAGGTTCGATTTCAGGCTTGGGTCACTGTTTGTGTGGAGTTTGCACGTTCTTCCCGTGTCTGCGTGCATTTCCTCCGGGTGCTCCGGTTCCCTCCCACAGTCCAAAGATGTGCAGGTTAGGAAGATTGGCCGTGCTAAATTGCCCTTAGTGTCCAAAAAGGTTAGGTGGGGTTACTGGGTTACAGGGATAATGTGGAGGCATGGGCTTGAGTGGGGTGCTCTTTCCAAGGGCCGTTGCAGACTCGATGGGCCGAATGGCCTCCTTCTCCACTGTAAATTCTATGATTCTATGATCCAGGATCATATTCCACCAAGAATGTCCACAATCTTTTCAAGGGCTGGTGAAGCTGAAGAGCAAAAATTCTCTGTTTCCAGGCACCATGCCAATGCATCACCGCCAGGAGGGTGCCACACATCCTGCTGAAGGTTAAGGAGGAATTTGACCACATGTAACTTGGGGGTGTCATTCCCCCAGTCATACAACCAACCTGCTGGTTTTGCAGCCTGATCATTGTTGCCAAGCCTAATGGTCACCTCTGGCTTTGTGTGGATTATCCGCAGCTGAGTAAGGCGGTGCAAAGGGAAGTCCACCTGCTGGTGTCGATAGATAACAGTTCGGTAAAGCTCACCAATAGCGTCCTTTTTACTAGGTTCGTTGCGAAAAGCGAGTCTTGGCAAATACCCCATAACATGGAATCTTGACCTTTATGACCCCCTTCAGTCAGTTTCACACTAGCTGTCTCCCTTTTAGCATTTTGTCTGCCCGAGATATTCCAACGTCCCATGTCAACAATCCTCGAGGGAAAACAAGCTGCTCCCTGCCATATTGACGACATCATCATACTTGGTTCTACAAGAGCCAGACACTACCATGGGGTAAGAGAGGTCCCCATAGCTTCCCCCAGATAGCGTGCAACACCGCGATTCAACATTCTCTGGGGATGGCAAACGAGCTGTGAAAGTTTATTCCTAACTTGGCTACACTCACGGAACCTTTAGAGATTTCCTGCAGAACGGTCAAAAATGGTTCTCTGGCATGGAACAAATCCAGGCCTTTCAATCCATTAAAGATTGCCTAGTCAACTCAGATGTCCTGGCACACTACGACATCACGTTGCCGATTAAACTAAACAAAGAAGCCACTATTGAGTAAGAGGCACTGGCGGTTACATGGATGGTCGAGCACCTTTCTGATGGCCTGATAGGGCTACCCTTTCAAGTGGAGACAGACCACAAGGCCCTCACAACGCTCCTCAGGTCCACAGAGAATGTTAAGATGCCCATCCACATTCAATGATTTCGCCTACGGTTGATGCGATACCACGGCTGATGCTCCCTCCAGAGCCACGGTCGACCACACTGTTGCCCTCTGTTCCACACTGGTGCCAAAAGAAGAAGCATTTTCCTCCATTGTCATGAGCCTTCTGCCCACATCTCATGAATCTCCAGGATGTTCGACATGCCCAAAAAGAGGATGCTGAATGCATTAAAATGTGGGAGTTTCATCTCCAAGTGTAGTCCAAATACAACCCTAGGCAATCGTCTTGTCTATCAGTCTATTCCCCATCATCAGCAAAGTGATGGAAAGAGTCATCAACAGTGCTATCAGGCGGCACTTACTCAGCAGTAACCTGCTCACGGATGCTCAGTTTGGGTTCCGCCAGGGTCACTCAGCTCCTGGCCTCATTACAGCCTTGATTCAAACATGGACAAAAGAGTTGAACTCCAGAGGTGAGGTGAGAGTGACTGCCCTTGACATCAAGGCAGCATTTGACTGAGTATGGCATCAAGGAGCTCTAGCTAGACTGGAGTCAATGGGAATCCGGGGGAAAGTTCTCCATTGGTTGGAGTCATACCTGGCACAAAGGAAGATGGTTGTGGTGGTTGGAGGTCAATCATCTCAGCTCCAGGACATCACTGCAGGAGTTCCTCAGGGGAGCATCCTAGACCCAACCATCTTCAGCTGCTTCATCAATGATTCCCTTCCATCATAAGGTCAGAAGTGTTTTCGGATGACTGCACAATGTTCAGCACCATTCGCGACTCCTCAGATAACAAAGCAGTCCAGGTGTAAATGCAGCAAGACCTGGTCAAAATCCAGGCTTGAGCTGAAAAGTGGCAAGTTACATTTGCACCACACAAGTGCCAGGCAATGACCATCTCCTACAAAAGAGGATCTAGCTACTGTCCCTTGACATTCAATGGAATTACCTCCGCTGAATCCCCCACAATCAACATCCTGGGGGTTACCATTGATCAGAAACTGAACTGGACTAGCCATATTAATACTGTGGCTAGCAGGGCAGGTCAAAGGCTAGGAATCTTACAGTGAACAACTCACCTCCTGAGCCCCCCAAAGCTTGTCCGCCATCTACAAGGTACAAGTCAGGAGTGTAACGGAATACTCTCCACTTGCCTGGATGAGTGCAGCTCCAACAACACTCAAGAAGCTCAACACCATCTAGGACAAAGCATCACGCTTGATTGCTCCCCGTTCCACAAACATTCAAACACTCCACCACTGACGAACAGTGGCAGCCGTGTGTACCATGTACAAGATGCACTGCAATAACTCACCAAGGTTCCTTCGGCAGCACCTTCCAAACCCATGACCATCTAGAAGGACAAGAGCAGCAGATACCTGGGAACCCCACCACCTGGAGGTTCCCCTCCAAGTCATTCACCGCCCTGACTTGGAAATATATCGGCATTCCTTCACTGTCGTTGGGCCAGCATGCTGGAACTCCCTCCCTAACAGCACAGTGGGTGTACCTACACCTCATGGACTGCAACGGTTCAAGAAGGTAACTCACCATCACCTTCTGAAGGGCACCTAGGGGATGGAAAATAAATGCTGGCTTAACCAGCGATGTCCACATCCCTTAAATTAATTTTTAAAAACTACAGTAATAAACCCATTTGACTGTTGTGGATGGCTTCCTAGTTTACGACCATCGTTTGGTCACTCCACAACCCATACAACAAGATATTCTTCACAGTTTCCATGGTGGTCACCTCAGCATAGCTAAATACAGAGCATGAGTCCTACGATCAGTGTGGTAGTCGAACATCGCACAAGCAGCCCAGAAATTTTCTCTATCCTGTCACATGTGCTGTATTCACACTCCGACACCAATGGAACCCTTGGTACCATCTGGCTTTCGTCACTGCCCGTGTCAGATGTTAGGGCACGGCTTCTTTGACTTGCACAGTAAGAGGAGATTTATAGTTACTGATTATTATTTTCAATTAATAGGGATAATCAGGTGCCATACAACCACACTGGAGTCCGGCATCGAGGTGCTACAAACCGTCTTTTACACCCATGGGTTCCCAGCCGAAATTATTTCAGATAACGGGCTCCAATTTGCTAATGATCATTTTTGGTATTTCACTGTTGATAATAGAATCCCCCATGTCATCAGCTGCACTCTTTACCCACAAGCCAATGGGGAAGTTGACAGAACTGTCAGCACCAATAAGGATCCGCGATGTCAAAGAATACAAATTGACATGCGGTATTCCGCTAACCAATGGATTCTCTCCAATTGAACACTCCATCGTTTATAAAATGAATGTTCCCGTATTGCCTGCAAACCTTCAGCCCCATAACACCACTGCTGCCCTCATTCTACCTGCTCCTGATATATTATGTACACCTTTCTCAAGCCCAGTCTCATCCTCGGGCTAGGGTGAGTGGGGGACCCAACTCATCCATGATTGCTTCAGTGCGGTAGATACCTAGAAATCTCCAGAGCATAAAACCTAGAAATCTCCAGAGCATAAACTCCAGAGCGCAATGGATCAATGCACCAGTGAGATTGCTCAAGGTGCCCTTGCAGTCGGTGAGGGTCCTGTCATCAGCACATATTCATCAAATAGGCATCGTACTCTAAGCCACATAAGTATAATTGCTTGGAACACGAATATATTCATTATACCTTTGTGAGATCGCTTTACTCAAATTGGGACCTGAAACTGCTGATTACAGAGCTGTGAACTTTCTTTCCTGGTTATTAAGTTCTCAATGTTGAGAGTTCTTGTAACATAACAGCATCATTAATGCTTTCAGATCTGACAGGTTCTGAAGCTCAAGTGTGGAAATCCAGCTCTTGCGCATGCAGCACTGAAATATCCTCTGCCCACAAGGCAGCTGGGAATGTTGCTTCTAGAATTACCCCAATCAGTGATTGCTTTTGAGACAACTGGCTTATGGTTCGACAGGTAGTTAGAACCACAGATTTAAGATGTGTAAGAAACGTAAAGCAGTGGAATGCAATCAGTTTCGAACTTGAAACTTAATGAGCCATCTCATTAAACTGGTCTTGAAAATCCGAAACGAAAGAAATAAAAACACATTTGAAGCAGAAATTGGTGAAATGCAGTCTGGATTTAGACCTGGAGTAGGAACAATAGGTCGAATATTTAACTTTAGAACAATCTTCAATGAATATCTAGAAGTGAACAAGAACATTTACATAGTTTCATAGATGATGAAAAAATGTTTGATCATATTGCTGAAATGTGACATTGACAGTAAAGATGTGGGGTGCGATTCTCCGTTGGCTGATGCCAGCATCAGGAAACACAATTGGGCGGAGGATAGGTTCCAACAGCAAAATCGTGGCGGGTGCCGATTTGACGCCAAATTGCAATTCTCCATTATCTTGACAGCGGCGTCAATACAGTCCGGAACACAAAAACAGCAAACGCCGTTTGCATATTATTAGCGGGCCTGG
Organism: Scyliorhinus torazame; assembly: GCF_047496885.1. Classification (NCBI taxonomy): domain Eukaryota; kingdom Metazoa; phylum Chordata; class Chondrichthyes; order Carcharhiniformes; family Scyliorhinidae; genus Scyliorhinus; species Scyliorhinus torazame. Next base: position 140,637,005 of record NC_092714.1, on the reverse strand, counting down.
TGCAGTATTCTCTGGGACCTCTGCGATTCTCTGCCTCCAGTGGGCCGAGGTCCCGACAGCGCTGTTCGCTTGTGCTTTTAAAGATCGTGACACCAGCATCGTGGCTGATGAGGGAGAGAGGGGAGGTCGGGCACAATGAGGCGTGACTGTGGGTTGCCGGGCCAGACATGGCCGGGCTGGCCGAGGTGGGGGGGGGGGGGGGTGGTGACATGCCAGGACAGGAGGAGGGGGCATGACAGGAGAACAGACTGAGTGGCCAGGGTGACCCCCCCCCCAGGGGACTGGGATTGTGTCGAGTCACGGACCGCCATTGTCGCACCCCACTGACCACCCACCTTGGCCCCTTGTTTTGCAGAGTGACACCAGCTGTACTGGTTGGTGCCCACACCCCTCAGCCCCACACCCCACAATAGCCTCCCCCTCCCCACTCCCCACCCAGCCGCCACCCGTCAGCTCACCCAGGGCACCGGGGGGGCCACGGAGCATACCCCTGGCAAGGGCAGTGCCAGCTGACAATACCCCCAGCATCAGGGGACAGGCATCAGGGCCAGAGGCCCCCATGGTGCCAGGCACCAACGGGGCCAGGGGTGCGGAGATGGGGAGCAGACTATGTGGGGGAAGAGTCATAATGTAGCCCGTTGGACCTGGTTGGGCACAGGGGTACGCACCAGGCTAACATGTCCATCTTTCACCCCCTGCAGGCAATGATTATTGTAATTCAACCAGCAATGGTGGCCTTCCTCCTAATCGCCGCAGCCCTGGGGAATGCCCTGCAGTTGTACGAGCTGGAGCTGCTCGAGGAGGGAGAAGCTGCAGCTGCAGATGAACAGGAAGCAGCCGCCCAGGATGGGGAGCCATTTGCCCAACAGGCTGAGGATGAAGAGGTGTCAAGAAGGCACCGCATGAGGCCTCGTGTGTACCCGCAGCGGCTGCCATTCGAGGACCTGCCAGACCAGGCATGCCGTCGAAGACTCCGGCTCAGCAGGGAGACAGTGCGACATATCTGCCAGATCATGGCACACCTGATACCATGGGGGTATGTGGGAGGACACCTGCTCCCGATGGCCGTCAAGATAACGGTCGCCCTGAACATTTACGCCACGGGGTCCTTCCAGGCGTCGAGTGGGAACTTGTCCGGGATCTCACAGATCTCGGTGCACAGGTGCATCTGTGCTGTCATGGAGGCCCTATATGTCCAGGCAGCTCAATACATCCATTTCCATGTGGATCAGGCCCACCAGGATGCCTGGGCAGTGGGGTTCGCCACCATTGCCAACATGCCCCAGGTCCAGGGGGTGATTAAAGCGATGCATGTCCCCCTACGAACACTTGTAGATGACAGGCCACTCTACACCAACCAAAAGGGGTTCCACTCGATGAACGTGCAGCTGATATGTGACCATCAGCTGTGCATCATGCACATCTGTGCCCGATACATGGGCAGTGTGCACCACGCTTTCATCCTGGCACACTTGACGATTCCTGACATGTTCGAGACATCAAAAAATTCTCCAGCACTGAAACAAATGCAAACTAATGCTCCATTTAAAATAAATACGGTTGATGAGGACAAATGGCTGCTACCACCTGAAGTGAACGGTACAGTGGTCCAATTGAAGTTAGACACTGGTACCAAAACCAATTTAATCAGCATGACTGATTAAATATTCAGCCGATTAGGAGAAATCACAAAATCTCTCTTGAGGGATTATAATGGTTCAAGCATTAAATGTTTGTGCTTGAGACCCGAGTGTGCTGGCGCAGAACACAGTTTATTCCGTCCTATTCTGTATTGTATTCGAGGGTTTGGATTCATTATTAGGTGATCAGTCCTGTGAAGAATTAGGTCCAGTGCAGTTGATATGTAGCAGCCACAAGGATTGAATCAACATTCTGACGATTCAGAGAACATTATCAGCAAATTCAGCGATGTGTTCACAGGTTTTGGTACACTACCATTCACCTACAAGATACAACTCAAAGAGGATGCAAAACCTGTGATCCAGGCACCAAGATGAGTACGCACCTCTTTGGGATTGCCTCAAAAAGGAGCTGGACAGAATGACAAAGTTAAAAGTAATCAGAAAGATTTGTGTAAAGAAAAAGAATGGCGATATTCGCATAAAGATGGATCCTAAAGATTTTAACAAGAATATCAAAAGAGAACATTATCAAATACCGAAGCATGAGGAAATCACATCTGAGATGGCTGGTGCACAAGTCTCTATGAAACTTGACGCATCTCAAAGTTTCTGGCAATTTATGCGAGAGGAACAAAGTACAAAATACTGCACTTTTAAAATGCCATTTGGACGGTACTGCTTTCTGAGAATGCCGTTTGGCATAATTTCCGCATCAGAAATGTTTCACCGTACCATGGAGCACATAATCAAAGGCATTGAAGGTGTACGTGTGTATGTGGATAATGTCATCATTTGGGGCTCAACCACAGAAGAGCACAATACGAGGTTGCTTAAAGTTCTAACGAGCGTCAGGAGAAATGGGCTGAAGCTCAACAAGCAAAAGTGCCAATTTGGAGTGACTGAGGTCACATTCCTAGGTGACAAGCTCTCATCGCATGGCATTGAACCTGACAAGGCCAAAATCCAACCAATTTTCAACATGCCAAAACCACACGACAATGAAGCCATCTTGAGAGTGATGGCTGGTGCGAGTGAGATGAGAAGCAGGTTAGCCTCTGGCAGGCACAAAGGCTGGTAAGAGAGGAGGGTGGCATAGCTGAGGTTTGCTGTTGTAAGAAGGCAGTGACTGGTAGCTCGATCTGTGATTGTATTCAAGGGGGGAATGCAAGCAACATTAAAGTAGGAACACAAGTGAAGGGTTGGATAGTGTGCAAAATACCCGAATTGGGGAAATGGAAGGTGGCATGGGAGCAGACAGGGCAGAATGAATCAAGAGGGAGAAGAAAAAGTGAGGGAGCAGTTCTAAACTGGTTCCTAATGGCTGAAGTTAAGTTGCCTGCCTCAAAAACTTGAGTTAGGGAGGCCAGTAAAACAACATAAGGTGATAAATTCATCAAAAGCATCGGCCTTTAGGTTGTAACTTTGGCAATGTCGTGAGATTTTTATCCTTGCTTTCAAAACCCTCAATAGTCTCATCCCTCCCTATCTCTGTAATCTCCTACAGCCCCCCCCCCCCCCCCCCCCCGAGATCTCGGCAGGCTCTTGCACACCCGTGATTTTAATTACTCCACCATTAATGGCTGTGCCTTCAGCTGTCATGGCCATACAGGTCTAGCATTCCCTGCTAAACCTCTCCACCACTTTCTCTCTCCTTCTGCAAACCTACCTCCTTAACTTGGCACAGCACGGTGGCACCGTGGTCAGCACTGCTGCCTCACAACACCAGGGATCCAGGTTCAATTCCGACTTGCGTGACTGTGTGGCGTCTGCACTTTCCCCCGTGTCTGCGTGGGATTCCTCCGTGTGCTCCAGTTTCCTCCCACAGTCCAAAAAAGTGCAGGTTGGGTGGATTGACCATGCTAAATTGTCCCTTAGTGTCCAAAGATATGCAAGTTAGGTGGAGTAAGGGGGTTATGGGGATAGGATGGGTGAGTGGGCCTAGGTAGAGTGCTCTTCCAGAGGGTCGGTGCAGAGTCGATGGGCTGAATGGCCTCCTTTGGCACTGTAGGAATTCTATGGTTCTAACCAAGTTTCTTGACCTCTGTCCCGATATCTCCTTACATGGCTCAATATCAGACTTTATTTGATAACATTCCTGTGAAGGACCTTTGTATATTTGGCTGCATGAATGGCGCTAAATAAACGCAAGTAGTTATTGTATCAACCGTGAAGAGCACATAAAGCAGCAGAAAGTGTAGCCAGGAATCAAAAAGAGTGGAATAAGCTTGCAGGCAGAATGACAGAGCTGAAGGATTAATAACAGCAAACTGACAAGTGCTGCGGGAATGCTCACTGACCTAAAAACTGGGCCATTGGGGTTGAAGGAAAATAAATGTCACGCAGGGATGCCGGAGGGGTGCCGTCGGCAAAAAAGCATAACTTCCGCTGTGAGAGATGTCAAATGCTAGCGACAGTGCACCATTCTCCATTTAATCTGAACTCGGGAGTGAGTGAGTAGCCCAAATTCCACCAGAATGGTACCGGAACTCAAAGGGTTAGGTTGAATTCTCCTGAGTTAATTGAGGGGTGGGAGGGTGAACTGTGAGGAGGATGCAGAGATCCTTCAGTGTGATTTGGGCAAGCTGAGTGAGTGGGCAAATGAATGGCAGATGCCGTATAATTTGGATAAATGTGAGGTTATCCACTTTGGTAGCAAAAACAGGAAGGCAGATTCTTATCTGAATGGCCATAAATTAGGAGAGGGGAATGTGCAACGAGACCTGGCTGTCCTCAGACACCAGTCACTGAAGGTAAGCATGCAGGTACAACTGCCGGTAAAGAAGGCAAATGGTATATTGGCCTTCATTGCGAGAGGAATCGAGTACAGGAGCAGGGATGTCTTGCTGCAATTATACAGGGCCTTGATAAGGCCATACCTAGAATATTGGGCAGGATTCTCCCATCGGGCAGCTAAGTGCCGACGGCGGAGTAAAAACGAGAGTGTTTTACTCTGGCGTCGGTGCCCATTCCGGAACCCCATTCTACGGCTCATAGGGGGCTAGGACGGCGCTGGAGCAGCCTATGCTGCTCCAGCTGCCGATACCGGCCTGAACTCGGCTCCACGGGGTGCACGCATGCACAGTTGGGCCAGCGCCAACTAGCGCATGCGCAGTTGCCTTCTTCCCCGCGCCGGACCCGACCCCAAATGGCGCAGGGCTACAGGAGCCAGCACGGAGGAAAGGAGGCCAGGGGGGGGCAGAGAGGCCGGCCCACCAACCGGTGGGCCCCGATCGCAGACCAGGCCACTACGGAGGCCCCCACCTGGGGTCGGACCCCCCCCCCCCCCCCCACAGGCCGCCCCCCCGACCCTTCAACGCCAAGGTCCCGCCGGCCCAGAGGATGTTAGCACGACGCCGGTGGGACTCGGCTTTTTGATGACGGCTGCTCGGCCCATTCGGGCCAGAGAGTCGGCGCATACCCCGACCGACGCCGCGCCAACCTCGCTGCCACCAATGGCGCCGATTCTTCGCACTGCGGAGAATTGCATCCCGGCATCGGGGCAGCGTGGTGCGATTCGCGCGGCGTCCCGCCGATTCTCCGACCAGGCGGGGGTGTCGGAGAATTCCGCCCATTGTGTGCAGTTTTGGTCTCCTTATCTAAGGAAGGATGTTGCTGCTATAGAGGGAGTGCAGAGAAGGTCTTCCAGACTGATTCCGGGGATGGCAGGATGAGGAGAGATTGGGTCGATTAGGATTGTATTCGCTGGAGTTCAGAAGAATAACGGGGGATCTCATAGAAACCTATACAATTCTAACGGGACTGGACAGGGTAGAGGGAAGAAGTATGTTCCCGATGTGGGGGTGTCTTGAACTTTATCACTGAAAGGGACTTATCACTATCCAACCGTCCTGGGCTAGATGATATTGGTTGTGATTTCTGTGCATTATTTTGAAGAAGAGCAGGAAAGCTCTCCCCAATGTCCTGCCCAATATTTATCCCTCAGTCAACATCGCTCAAATCATAGACCAGCCATAGGCTCAGAAATAACCTGCTCACTTACATTCAGTTTGGGTTTCGCCAGGATCACTTAGCTCCTGACTTCATTACAACCTTAATACAAACAGACAAAGGTGCTGAACTCAAGAGGGACGGTGAGAGTGACTATCCTTTACATCAAGTCCTCATTTGACTGAGTTTGACATCAAGCAAAACTGGACTCAATGGGAATCGGGGGGTAACTCTCCACTGGTGGGAATCATACCTGGCACAAAGGAAGATGGTTGTAGTTCCTGGAAGTCAATCACCTCAGTTTCAGGACTTCACTGCAGGAGTTCCTCAGGATAATGTCCTACCTCCAATCATCTTCAGCTTAATCAATGCCATTCTTTCTATCATAAGGTCAGAAGTGGGTTGTTTGTTGATGATTGCACAATGTTCAGCACCATTTGCTTCTCATAGAATCTGAGAGTCCTACAGTGCAGGAGGAGTCCATTCAGCCCATCAGATCCGCACCGGCCCCTGGAAAGAGCACCCCACCTAAACCCACGTCTCCACCCTATTCCCGTCACCCAGTAACCCTGCCTAACCTTTGGACACTAAGAGGAAATATAGCATGGCTAATCCACCTGATGTGCACATCTTTGGACTGTGGGAAGAAACCGATGCACCGGGAGGAAATCCACGCAGACATGGGGAGAAAGCGCAAGCTCCACACAGACAGTCACCCGAAGCAGGAATTGAACCCGGGTCTCCTCAGATGCTGAAGCAGTCCATGCCCATATGAAGCAATACCTGAACAATATCCAGGCTTGGACTGACAAGTGGCAAGTAACATTTGAACCATATAATTGTGAAGCAATGACCATTTCCAACACAAGACAATCCAACCATTCCCCCTTAACATTTAATGGCATTATCATCACTGAGATCTCCACTATCAACATCTTGGGAGGTTACCATTGACCAGAAATTGAACTGAACCTGCCATATAAATACTGTGGCTACAAGAGCAGATCAGATGCTGGAAATTCTACGATGAGTAACTCACCTCCTGTCTCTCCAAAGCCTGTCTGCAATCTACAAGGCACAAGTCAGGAGTGTGATGGAATACTCTCCACTTGCCTGGATGAGTGCAACTCCAATAAGGGCAGCACAGTAGCACAAGTGGATAGCACTGTGGCTTCACAGCGCCAGGTTCGATTCCCCACTGTGTCACTGTCTGTGCGGAGTCTGCACGTTCTCCCCGTGTCTGTGTGGGTTCTCTTTGGTTGCTCCAGTTTCCTCCCACAGTCCAAAGCCGTGCAGGTTAGGTGGATTGGCCATGATAAATTGCCCTTAGTGACCAAAACAAATGTTAGGAGGTGTTATTGGGTTACAGGAATAGGGTGGAAGTGAGGGCTTAAGTGGGTCGGTGCAGACTCGATGGGCCGAATGACCTCCTTCTGCACTGTATGTTGTATGTTCTATGTTCAATATCACTCAAGAAGCTCAACACCATCCAGTACAAAGCAGCCCGCTTGATTGGCACTTCATCCATCACCTTAAGTAGCCCCTCCCTGCACCACCAGTGCATAGTAGTAGCAATGTTTGCCATCCACAAGATGCACTGCAGGAACTCACCAAGATTTCTTCAACAACAACCTTTAAATCTGTAACCTCTACAGCCTTGTAGGATGAGGGCAGTGGATGCAAAGGAACATCACCAGCTGTAAGTTACCCGCCAAACCACACACCATCCTGACTCGCAACTATGTTTACTATTCCCTCATCATTGTTATGTGAAGGGTGGCACGATGGTGTAGTGGTTAGCACTGCTGCCTCACAGCACCGAGGACCCGGGTTCGATCTGGCCCTGGGTCACTGTCCTTGTGGCATTTGCACATTCTCCCTGCGTAGGTCTCATCCCCACAACTCAAAGACGTGCAGGGTAGGTGGATTGGCCACATTAAATTGCCCCTTAATTGGAACAAAGAATTATGTAAAAATCCTGGGCTTCCCTTCGTAACAGCATTCCGGGTATATCTTCGCCAAGGATGTTTTCAATGAATTGCATGATACTGGGACCTTGGCATGCTTGTCCGTAGATCTCTGAAGGCAGTGGGGCAGGTTCATAGGATGGTGAAAAAGGCATAAGGGGCACTTACCTTTATCAATTGAGACATAGACTACAAAAGCAAGGAGGTCATGTTGGAGTTGTACAGAATTTTGGTGAGGCCAAAGCTGAATTACTGTGTGCAATTCTGATCGCCACATTATCGGAAGGATATGATTGCACTGGGGCGGGTGGGGGGGGGATGCTGAGAGGTGACCTGATCGAGGTGTACAAGATTATGAGGGGCATGGACAGGGTGGATAGGGAGTTGAAGGGTCAGTTACGAGCGGACACAAGTTCAAGGTGATGGGCAGGAGGTTGAGGGGGAATTTGAGGAAAAACCTTATAACCCAAGGGGTGGTGATGGTCTGGAACGCACTCTCTGGGAGCGTGGTAAAGGGGGGTTGCCTCACATCCTTTAAAAGGTACCTGGATGAGCACTTGGCCCATTCAAGGCTGTGGGCCACGTGCTGGCAAATGGGATTAGGTAGACAGGTCAGGTGTTTTCATGCGTCGGTGCAGATTCGATGGGCCAAAGGGCCTGTTCTGTGCTGTATTACCCTGTATTACCCTGCGGTTGTGATTCACGACATGGACTGCAGTGGTTGAAGAAGGCGGCTCACCATCTCGTTCTCAGGATAAATTAAGAAGGGGCGCTATATAACTGTTGACCTTGCCAGCGGCACCTACAACCCGTGAATGAATTAAAAACAAAACAGAATTTGGCCATTATCACATTGAGCTCGTGGGACATTGTTGTGTGCAAATTGGAATTTCCTCGATTATAACTGCGATTGCACATCAAAAGCACTGCACTGACCATAAACATTTTGAACTGTTCTGAGGTAATGAAAGGCACTATATAAATACTAATTATTTATTTATTTCTAGAATGTTGAACAAACGGAGGGTTGGAATTCTGAGGGCACCATTTATCATCACAGGGGAATCAGTGTGCACCAGTGACAGTCTATAGGATTGAAAATCAGCAAATATAATCTCTGTATTTAAAAAGGCAAAATCTGACCCAGTCAACGTCAACATCATTTGTATAACATCAGTAACAGGTCAAACAATATAATGTGACCAATATCTGGAAGTGGGCCTACTTGACAATAACGTACTAAGAATCAGCCAGTATCGATTGAATCAACCTTGTAAATAATGGCACATCTTATTTAAAAAAACCTTGTGATGAAGTGCCACCTGAAATAAAAGCAACATAAGTTCATCACGAGAGAGTACTGGTGAAAGGTGCAAGTGTTTTTTTTATTCATTCATGGGTTGTTGCTGTCCAGGCCTCCATTTATTGCCCTTCAGATGTGGTGGCGATCTGCCTTCTTGAAGCACTGAAGTCTCTGTGCTGTAGGCACACCACAGTGCTGTTAGGGAGGGTGTTCGACATGGCTGGGTTAGCCATTTCCGGTGCCTAGGTCGATGCTGTGTGGACCAGCCAAGTGGTCAAACTGGACTGGCTGGTTTCATCATTTTAGACTTCATAGCGGTTTAATTTGATATTGGCTTTTGTCATGTCAGTTTGCATTTCAAAGTCAACCCACATTACTGTGGGTCGAGACTCATTAACCAGATTTCTTTCCTCAAAGGTCATCAGTGAACAATATGGGTTTTTATGACAATCAACAATGAGTTCATGGTCACCATTACTCCAACTCAGGCTAGAATTCTCTGTCGTTGGTGTCATGATATTTAGATCAGCATATCATGGTGCAATCAAACACAGACTGATGGACATGCAGTAGGACCAACCAACACGCACATAACATTGCAGCCAATCACCAGTGAGAGCACACGCACTATAAAAACAGGGGACACTACAGTTCCCGCTCATTCCAGCAGCAGCCAGCTCAGAGCACCAAGCTCAGAGCCTGCCATTCAGACATTCACCATGTGCTGAGTGCCTCACCTAGATTGTAATAGGACAGGGTCCACAGATTAGCTGGTAATGCACGTACCCAAGTTAGCAGTGTGCTGTTACAGTTAAGTAGTTAATAAAATTGAGTTACACCATCTCCAGCCGTGTTGGATTGTTTGTACATAGGAACACCCAACACGACATGGTACCAGGAGTGGATGCAAGCCAGCGCCTGTGAGACCTACCTGCAACGTATCAGCAATCCGCCGTCCTGCCCCATGGAGAACATCAACCCGCCGCTGCTGCTCCGAATCGCTGGCAATCTCGGGGTCAATTGGAAACTGTTCAAGCAGAGCTTCCAACTCTTCCTCAAGGCCACAGACAGGGAGAATGCATCGGACACCAGGAAGATTGCCCTCCTTCTCTCCATGGTGGGGCAACACGCCATCCACATCATTAACTCCCTTACATTTACGGACGGCGACGACAAAACCAAATACAAGACGGTGCTCCTGAAGTTCGACGAACACTTCAGCGTTGAAGTAAACGAGAGCTTCGAGAGGTACCTGTTCCAGCAGCGCCTGCAAGGTAAGGACGAACCTTTCCTGTCTTACTTAACACACCTCCGCATCCTCGCGCAGTCCTGCGGACATGGGACCACCTCTGACTCCATGATACGCGACCAGATAGTTTTCGGAGTCATGTCGGACACCCAGCGCCAGCAGCTCCTTCGGGTCAAGCAACTCACCCTGGCGACTGCCGTCGAGACCTGCGTCCTGCATGAGAACGCCACCAGCCGGTAATCTCACATCCAGGCGGCCGAACCGGCGCGGCACGGGCCCCACGAGGCGGAGTGGGTCCAGACGGTTGAGTACCTCCCGGGCCGTGGCCTGGAGGAGGGCGGCCATTTCACGTGCGCTTTACGAGGCCTCCCACGCTTGTACACGCCAAAAGAGGGGACGCTGACGCAGAGGAACACGATGCGCAGCTGCGCACTATGCAAGACCACACCGCGCATGCACGGTGGTGCAACGAACACACTGCCGTCACAACGTGTGGCAACTGTGGCTCCGCCCATTTAAAGCGGCAATGTCCTGCCAAAGCGCGACAATGCCTACGCTGTGGCAGGTTGGGCCACTATGCTGCCTGCTGTCAAGCAGCTCACCCTGCCAACGCGTACCCATTTTACCAGCCTCGCAGAAACGTTCGGGCAATTCAACCCACGTTCACCGAGTCCAATCCCGACGTCACACAGACCAGTGCCACTGAGGACAAGGAGCCCTTCCGCGTTGCTGTCATCAACAAGAACAAGCTGTCCCCGAGTCGAATGCACCAGCCACTGTCAGTGCACAGCATTGATCCGGACGACGAGTGGTGTGCCACCCTGAAGGTCAACCGATCCCAGATCAGATTCCCCCTGGACACTGGTGCCTCCGCCAATCTCCTCGCATGGTCAGCATTCCAGACCCTGAAGGTTAACCACCTATTCTGCCATCCAACTGTCAACTCGTTGACTATAATGGCAACGCCATCCCCGCCACGGGGTCGTGCCAGCTCGAAGTGACACACAACTCACGTAAAGCCATACTACCATTCGAAATCGTGGGCTCCTCAAAGGACTCTCTGCTAGGCGCACAGCCGTGCAAAATCCTCCACCTCGTTCAGCATGTACACTCGCTCTCTCCAGAAGGCACGTCCGATTTCCCAGATGCAGACTTTAGGGCGCAGCTCAACTCAATCCTCATGCACAACTAGGATGTTTTCGAGGGCAAGGGCACACTGCCCGACACGTACAAAATCCAGCTTAAAACAGGTTGCCACCCCGGTCATTCACGCACCTCGCAGGGTCCCAGCACCCCTCAAGGACCGCCTCAAGCAGCAGCTGCAGGAGCTTCAGGACCAAGGAGTGCTTTCCCGGGTAACGGAGCCGACTCCATGGGTCAGCTCCATGGTGTGCGTCAAGAAGCCTTCCGGCGAGCTCCGGATCTGTATAGAACCGAAAGACTTAAATTGCAACATAATGAGGGAACACTACCCCATACCCAAACGTGAGGAGATCACGTGCGAGATGGCTCGGGCAAAAATATTCACCAAGCTTGATGCCTCAAAGGGCTTCTGGCAGATTCAATTGGATCAGTCCAGCAGGAAGCTGTGCACTTTCAACACTCCATTTGGCAGATACTGCTACAATAGGATGCCATTTGGCATCATATCGGCCTCTGAAGTGTTCCATCACACGATGGAACAGATGATGGAGGGCATCGAAGAGGTGCGCGTCTATGTAGACAACATCATTATTTGGTCCACCTCACCGCAGGAGCACATCAGTTGCCTCCAGCGCGTCTTTAAACGAATACGGGACCAGGGCCTGCGTCTTAACCGAGCCAAATGCTCTTTTGGCCAAACCGAGCTGAAGTTCCTGGGGGACCACATCTCCCGGTTGGGTGTGCGGCCAGATGCCGACAAGGTGGCAGCCATCACGGCCATGCAGAAGCCCACAGACAAGAAGGCGGTGCTACGCTTTCTCGAAATGGTCAACGTCCTGGGGAAGTTCATCCCCAACCTTGCTTCCCACACTACAGCTCTCCGGCACCTTGTCAGGAAGACAACTGAATTCCAGTGGCTTCCCACCCACCAGCGTGAATGGGAGGAGCTCAAGGTCAAGCTCACCATCGTCCCGGTACTGGCGTTTTACGATCCTACAAGGGAGACGAAAATCTCGACTGACGCCAGCCAGTCCGGCATTGGGGCGGTCCTCCTGCAATGGGATGACGCCTCATCATGGGCCCCAGTCGCAATGCGTCACGGGCCATGACCCGCACAGAGCAACGCTATGCGCAGATTGAAAAGGAGTGCCTAGGCCTGTTGACTGGCGTTGACAAGTTCCATGTCTATATGTATGGCCTTCCCCAGTTCACCATGGAGACTGACCATCGCCCGCTGGTTGGCATCATTCAAAAGGACCTCAATGATATGACCCTTCGCCTCCAGAGGATTCTGCTCAAACTCCGGAGGTACGACTTTCAACTTGTCTACACCCCGGGTAAGGACCTCATCATAGCAGACGCTCTGTCCAGGGCAGTCAACACGCCGTCCGACCCTGAGGGGTTCGTTTGCCAAGTCGCCGCACATGTAGCCTTCACTTCTGCCAATCTGCCGGCCACTGATGCACGCCTGGCCCACATTCGACGTGAGACTGCGGCCGACCTCCTTCTGCAACGTGTGATGCGCCACATGACAGACGGGTGGCTCAAGGGACAATGCCCACAGTTTTACAACGTTCGGGACGACTTGGCAGTCGTAGATGGTGTCCTCCTGAAGCTGGACCGAATTGTGATCCCACACAGCATGGACCGGCTTATTTTAGAACAACTGCACGAAGGCCATCTCGGCATTGAGAAGTGCCGACGGAGGGCCTGAGAGGCTGTGTACTGGCCGGGAATAAATGAGGACATTGCCAACACTGTGCTCAATTGCCCCACTTGTCAGCGGTTTCAGCCGGCGCAACCCAGTGAGACCCTTCAGGCCCATGAGTTGGTCACGTCCCCCTGGTCGAAGTTGGGCGTGGACCTGTTCCACGCTCTTGGCAGGGACTACATCATCATCATCGACTACTTTTCCAGCTATCCAGAGGTCATACGCCTGCACGACACCACGTCACGGCTGTCATCCGGGCCTGCAAAGAGACCTTTGCTCACCACGGCATTCCACTCACCGTGATGTCAGACAATGGCCCCTGCTTTGCGAGTCAGGAATGGTCTTCCTTCACCAGCTCATACAACTTTACACACCTGACATCCAGTCCTCTGCATCCTCAGTCGAATGGCAAAGCAGAAAAGGGCGTCCATATCGTTAAAAGGCTCCTCTGCAAGGCTGCTGATGCAGGATCTGACTTCTGCCTCGCCTTGCTGGCCTATCGCTCGGCCCCACTGTCCACGGGCCTATCGCCGGCCCAGCTGCTTATAGGTCGCACCCTCAGGACCACTGTGCCATCCATTCACATCCCAGACCTCGACCATGCTCCGGTACTTCGGCGGATGCAGCAACAGCGTGAGCAACAAAAGGCGACACATGATGCTCGGGCGACTGATCTTCCTGCCCTGGTGCCTGGAGATAATGTCCGCATGCACCTTCCGGAGGGTTGCTGGTCGGCAACCACTGAGGTTCTCCGACAGATAGCTCCCCGCTCGTTCCTGGTTCGTCTGCCTGATGGTTCTATTCGCTGCCTCAATCAGCGTGCCCTTCGTCTGGTTCCGCGCTCGCTACGTGATCCTGCACCGGTGCCACACCCTCCTGTTGTCCCTGCAATGGACGTTGTTGACCTTCCGGACACCCTGCATCCTCCTCACTCGACCGTGGCCCGGCCCGTTCCTCAGCCGGTGGATCCTGACCCACCCTTGAGGCGGTCAACCCGAATTCGTCGCCCACCTGAGAAAATTAATTTATGAATCTTTTCATATTGGACTCACTGACTTGTTCTGACATACTGTTTCAGACTTTTTGCCATACTGTTTAAGATTTTGTTATTGTTTGTTAATAACATTGGTTTTGTTCTTGGTGTAACATAGTTAGTTTCTGCACCTGGCACCTTCCTGTGTATATAGTATAGCCACATGTACATATTGTTGTAAATATTGCACACACATGATTAGATGCACTCACCACACTTCTTTATTTATTATCATGTAGGCACATATTCTTTGCGAAAAGGGGGGATGTCATGATATTTAGATCAGCATATCATGGTGCAATCACACACACACTGATGGACATGCAGTAGGACCAACCAACACACACACAACATTGCAGCCAATCACCAGTGAGAGCACACGCACTATAAAAACAGGGGACACTACAGTTCCCGCTCATTCCAGCAGCAGCCAGCTCAGAGCACCAAGCTCAGAGCCTGCCACTCAGACATTCACCATGTGCTGATTGCCTCACCCAGATAGTGATAGGACAGGGTCCACAGATTAGCTGGTAATGCACATACCCAAGTTAGCAGTGTGCTGTTACAGTTAAGTAGTTAATACAATTGAGTTACACCATCTCCAGCCGTGTTGGATCGTTTGTACATCAGAACACCCAACACGACAGTTGGGATTCGCTTTTCCCACTGGCAGCGCACCCCCGCCAGTGGGTATCACTTCCTGCGTGGGGTGGCTACAATGAGAAATCCCATTGACAGGCGGCAGGAAGATAGAATCCCTCTGCCAGCACACCGCTGACAAACACACGGCTGGCGAACCGAAGAATCCAGCCCTAGCTCTTTCAAATTCCAGATTTATTAACAACTCAAATTCCGCCAACTGCCATTGCAGGATTCAAAGCCCTACCCCCAGGGTGTTGGGCTGAGTCTCTGAATTACTAACACAGTGACATAACCGCTGCACTACTACCTCCCCTGTTTGGCAAACTGGTGATTGATGAAATGCAATCATGTATTAAAATGTTTGTGGGTGGGGATTGGTTGGGAATGGGCACTGTAAACCAGGCTGAAACAGTTTCAGGAGGGACACATTTCCCTGTCCACCTCCTTTGCCACAGCATCTGCAAGCACTCACTAATAACAGCTGCTCTATGCAAATTGAGATCATAAAATAAACATAAACTTACTCAAATTATAATGCTCTAATCAGCATAAATGAAACAATCATTGCTATTACTGGCCGAGATGCTAGAGTAAAACTGGGTAACAATGTATGTTTAAGTCTCATAACAAACTGATTCAAGACAGGGGTGAGTGAGGGGAGTTGAAATTGGATAACCCCCTCCAGAAATAGCATGTGGGGGATCAGAATGCACAATTCACCTCTGCCTATACAAGGCAATGAAGGGAGCACATTACATTGGTGCTCCCTGCTGGTTTAAATGGTGGCAGTCCCTCATGCGGCTCATTGGCTGCATGCATCAGTAGACGGTCTGATATCCCCAGTGGCTAATGCTACTCAAAGGCAGCCTGCCTTTATTTAAAGTTGAGGGCCACTGTACTTGCAAGATATGGTGGGAGTGCTCTGTGAACCGAGTTTATGCTAAGATTTAAGAACGGCTAAACATGCAAGGCAGTTCGCTTTTCCAATAATGTATGGAAGTGTTGCAGAAACATGTGGAGAGAAAGAGAGACATCTGTTTCTGTGGGGGAGGCAAGAGACCCTCCATCATAGGAACATTAGAATATCAGAAATCTGAGAAGGAGGTGGAGAAGGGCATTCAGCCCTTCAAGCCTGCCTCACTATTCAATGCTCAGGAGCCTTGGGAAGAAGCAAGAGTGGAGATCAATGCCAGGAATGTTGTTGTAAGATCATGGAATCAGTGCAGGACGAAGTTTAATGGTCTGAAACAAGTTGTCAAGGTAACACAGTTCAACCATCAAATTGACATATCCCACCAACTGCAACACTAGTCACATACACTGCTTAATTCACCATACTTTCATCACCCATTCAAAACTTGTGTCCCAAGCCAAGCTGCTCCAGTACAGCTACAACACTGGTATCTAACTGGCAATGTGAAAAACTGCCCTGGTATGTCCTGCACACAAAATGCAGGACAAATCCAACCCGGCCCAGCCCGGCCCAACAGTCCCATCGGTTTCCTCCCAATCATTAGTTAAATGATGGAAGGGGTCATCAGAAGTACTGTTGAGTGGCACTTACTCAGCAATAATCTGTTCATGGACGCTCAGTTTGGGTTCCGCCAGGGCCACTCAGCTCCTGACCTCATTACAGCCTTGAATCAAACATTGACAAAAGAGCTGAACTCCAGAGGTGAGGTGTTGGTGAGAGTGACAGCCCTTGACATCATGGCAGCAGTTGACAAAGTGTGACATCAAGGAGCCCGAGCTAAACTGGAGACAATGGGAATCAGAGGGAAAACTCTCCACGGTTGTGTTGTTGGAGGTCATTAACTCAGTTCCAGGGCATCATTGCAGAAATTCCTCAGGGTAGTGTCCTAGGCCCAATCATCTTCAGCTTAGCTTCATTAATAACCTTCTTTCCATCATAAGGTCAAAAGTGTAGATGTTTACTGCACAATGTTCAACATTATTCGTAACTCTCCAGATACTGAGGCAGTCCAGTTCCAAAGACCTGGACAATATCCGGGCTTGGACTGACAAGTGGCAAGTTACATTTGTGTCACACAAGTGCCAGGCAATGGCTATCTCCAAGAGAGAATCTAACCAATGCCCCTTGACATTCAGTGGCATTACCATCATTGAATCTCCCACTATCAAAGTCCTCGGGTTACTATTGACCAGAAACTGAACTGGACCTGCCATATAAATACTGTGCCTCCTACGGCGAGTAACTCACCTCCTGACTTCCCAAAACCTGTCCACCATCTACAAGGCAAAACTGTAATGGAATACTCTCTACTTGCCTGGAAGAGTGAAGCTCCAACAACACTCAAGAAGCTCAACACCATCCAGGGCAAAGCAGACTGCTTCATTGGCACCCCTTAAACATTTGCTCCCTCCACCCCAACAGTGGCAGCCATGTGTACCATCTATAAAATGCACTGCAGCAAATCACCAAGGCTCCTTGGGCAGCACCTTCCAAATCCATGACCACTACCATCTAGATGGCCAAGAGCAGCAGATACCTGGAAACCAAACCACCTGGAAGTTCTCCTCCAAACTGCACACCATCCTGACTTGGAAATGTGTCACTGTTCCTTCACTGTTGCTGGGTCAAAACCCTTGAATTCCCTTCTTAACAGCACTGTGGGTGTACCTACACTGCATGGACTGCAGCAATTCAAGAAGGCAGCTCATCGCCACCTTCTCGAGGGCAATTAGGGTGGGCAGCAACTTCTGGTCTAGCCAGCAACACCTACATCCACATTTTTTTTTAGAACGCACTTTTCAATAATCTCTATCAATCAAGGCTCAAACCTTCAATTCTGAACCTTCACCTCACCCTCATTGCTGCAAGACTCATAGCCACAACTCACACATCCTAGAAACAATTTAGCCATGAGAATCACAGAACTCAAACATATGGCATGCTTCATATGTCTTCCAGGAGAATGACACATGTGATGTGCCAGGCAATGACCATCTCCTACAAGAGAAAATGCTACCATCCCCCCTTGGAATTCAGTGGCATTACCATTACTGAATCCCCCACTGTAAACCTTCTGGAGGTTACCGTTGACCAGAAATGAATTGGACCAGTCACATAAATATTATGGATGCAAGAGCAGGTCAGAAGCTAGGAATCCTGTGCAAGTAACTCATCTCCTGACTCCCCTGATAGACATCAATTCAGCCGAGACGCTGAGAAGCAGTGAACCGATGCTTTAATAAGCTAAATATGTGCCGACCTGTAGCTCCTCCCGCACTGCAGGGCTGACCCAGGTCAACAGGCTTTATACCTCCACAGCTGGGCGGAGCCACAGGCGGAGCCAACAGCAGCACCAATAATAACATTCCAACAGTACAACAGCAACAACCAATAACAGAACAGCAATAATAATAAGTATATACAACAGTGGGATAACAATACGAATAGAACAGTAAAACATATATACATCTGCCTTACGTAGCCATACGTGGCTCACCACATTCACAGGGTCCCGGATAAGGTGACGACGCAGAGGCAGGGCTAAAGGACCCTGTTGGAGAAGTTGGTGAAGGTGTGAGTGGGGAAGTGGGTGGGGAGGTGTCTGGGAGGGGCGCGGTGATAATGGGCGCAGGGGTACCCGCGGGAGCCAGGTCCCAGAGGGAGACTGTGTCCTGTCGTCCATCGCGGTGTGCCACATACGCGCACTGAGGGTTCGCGTGGAGAAGCTGAACCCGCTCGACCAGGGGATCGGCCTTATGGCTCCTCACGTGTTTCCATAGGAGGACCGGCCCAGGTTTTGTTAACCAGGCCGGGAGCGAGACCCCGGAGATCGACGTCCTGGGAAAAACAAATAGATGGTTGTGAGGGGTCTCGTTTGTGACAGTGCACAGAAGCGACCGGATGGAGTGGAGTGCATCAGGGAGGACCTCCTGCCAGCTGGAGACTGGGAGACTTCTAGACCTTAGGGCCAGAAGGACGGCCTTCCAGACCGTAGCATTCTCCCTCTCCACCTGCCCGTTCCCCGGGGGTTGTAGCTGGTAGTCCTGCTCGAGGCGACGCCCTTACTGAGCAGATGCTGACGCAGCTCCTCACTCATAAAAGCGGAGCCCCGATCGCTATGTATATAGGCGGGGAAACCAAACAGGGAGAAAATGCTGCGCAGGGCCTTGATGACAGTGGCAGCGGACATATCAGGACAAAGGATTGCAAACGGGAAGCGGGAGTACTCATCAACAACGTTGAGAAAGTACACATTATGGTCAGTGGAGGGGAGTGGCCCTTTGAAGTCCATGCTGAGGCGTTCAAAAGGGCAGGAGGCCTTCACCAGGTGAGCCTTGTCCAGCCGATAGAAGTGCAACTTGCACCCTGCACATATTTGGCAGTCCCTGGTCACAGCCCTGACATCGTCAGTGGAGTAGGGCAGTGTCATGATATTCAGGTTAACATCATAGCACATACATACATACATAATGATGGACAGATCAACAGACCAATCAACACACACACAAAACGACAGCCAATCGCAGGCAAGAGCATACACAGTACAAAACAGGGAACACAACACTTCCTGGGCACTCAAGCAGGAGACGGCTCAGGGCACAGAGCTCATTACAAGCCACTCAGACTTCCACCATGTGCTGAGTGCCACTACACGATAGAATTAGGAACAGGTCCACAGAATCAGGGGTCATGATCGAACCTCAGTAAACAGTTTACCAGTGTAAATAGATGTTTGAAATAAAACTGCGTTGTACCATTCGCAGCCGTGTTGGTTTGTCTGTGTAGCAGAGTACCCAACACTTCAGGAAGGTTGCGGGCCTTGACAAAGTGAAGAAGCCTGGTTACCCCCAGGTGACAGAGGTCATTGTGGATGGCCTGTAACCGGTCTGTTTGCGCGCTGGCACATATATCACGGGACAGGGCATCTGGGGGCTCGTTGAGCTTCCCAGGGCGATACAAGATGTCGTAGTTATAGGTGGAGAGTTTGATTCTCCACCGCAAAATCTTGTCATTCTTAATCTTGCCCCGCTGTGTGTTATTAAACATGAAGGCAACTGACCGTTTGTCTGTGAGGTGACTGAATCTCCTGCCGGCCAGGTAATGCCTCCAATGTCGCACAGCTTCCACAATGGCTTGTGCCTCCTTCTCGACGGAGGAGTGTCGAATCCCGGAGGCATGGAGGGTACGGGAAAAAAAGGTAACAGGCCTTCCTGCCTGGTTGAGGGTAGCTGCCAGGGTAAAGTCAGGTGCATCACTCTCCACCTGGAATGGAAGGGATTCATCCACAGCGTGCATCGTGGCCTTGGCAATGTCGGCTCCAATGCGGTTGAAAGCCAAGCGGGCCTCAGCCGTCAAGGGAAAAATGGTGGACTTAATGAGTGGGCGGGCCTTGTCCGCGTAGTTGGGGACCCACTGGACATAATACGAGAAAAACCCCAGGCATCGTTTCAGGGCCTTGGGGCAGTGGGGAAGGGGGTGCTGGAGAAGGGGGTCGGGCCCTAGGACAACGTTTTCCACGACATAGCCGAGGATGGCTAGCCGGGTTGTGCGGAAAAGGCACTTCTCCTTATTGTAGGTTAAATTAAGGAGTGGGGGGTGGGTGTGGAGGAATTTGTCTAGGTTCGCGTCATGGTCCTGCAGGTCATGGCCGCAGATGGTGACATTATCCAAGTACGGGAACGTGGCCCGCAGCCCATACTGGTACATCATTCGGTCCATTGTTCGTTGGAAGACCGAAACCCCGTTGGTGACGCCGAAGGGGACCCTGAGGAAATGGAAGAGGCGGCCATCTTCCTCGAAGGCAGTGTACTGGCGGTCTTCCGGCCGGATAGGGAGCTGGTGGTACGCGGATTTCAAGTCTACCGTAGAGAAGACTCGATACTGCGCAATCTGATTGACCATATCAGATATGCGTGGGAGGGGGTACGCATCGAGCTGCGTGTACCGATGATTGTCTGACTGTAGTCGACTACCATCAGGTTCTTTTCCCCGGTCCAGGCGACCACCACTTGCGCTCTCCAGGGGCTGTTGCTGGCATCGATGATCCCTTCCTTCAGGAGCCGCTGAAACTCTGACCTGATGAAGGCCCTGTCCTGAACACTGTACCGTCTCCTCCAGGTGGCGACGGGCTTACAGTCTGGGGTGATGTTCGCGAAGAGCGAGGGAGGGGCGACCTTCAGGGTCGCGAGGCTACAGATCGTGAGAGGGGGCAGGGGTCCCCCAAATTTTAGTGTTCGGCTTCTGAGGTTGCACTGGAAATCTAACCCGAGCAGGAGGGGAGCGCAGAGATGAGGGAGGACGTAGAACTTAAAGTTAGTGGACTCTACGCCTTGTATTGACAGGTTTGTGAGGCAATACCCCCGGATCTGTACGGAGTGCAAACCGGATGCGAGGGATATAGTCTGCGAGACAGGAGGACCTGGAGGGCGCATCGCCTTACCATATCCGGGTGGACAAAACTATCTGTGCTCCCGGAGTCGAAGAGGCAGGACGCCTCCTGCCCGTTGAGTTTGACAGCCATCATCGAATTTCGCAGATGGTAAGGCCGGGACTAGTCGAGCTGGACCGAGCTGAGGTAATGTGAAGGACAATCTGTGGCAGCAGCGTGATCACAAAATGGCGGCGTCAACGATATCGGCCAAGATGGCAGCGCCCACTGGTCGCACGTGGCGGGCCGCGTCGGTGACGACGACGACCAAGATGGCGTCCTCTATGGGTCGCACGCAGCGGATGACGCGTCGGAAGGGGGCGGTCCCGGCAGGCACGATGCCACGTTGTGGGGTCTGTGAGCCTCAGGCCGACCGGCTTTTGATTTTGGGGCTTTAGAGCGGCTCAGACATACCTTCACAAAATGACCTTTCTTGCTGCACTCATTTTTTTTTCAAGTTTTTTTTTCCCCGTAAATTTAGTGTACCCAATTCATTTTTTCCAATTATCGGGCAATTTAGCATGGCCACTAAGCCTAGCCTACTGCACATCTTTGGGTTGTGGGAGCGAAACCCACGCAAACACAGGGAGAATGTTCAAACTCCACACGGACAGTGACCCAGAGCCGGGAATCGAACCTGGGACCCGGAAGCTGTGAAGCAACAGTACTATACACTGTGCTACCTTGACTTTAGAGAAGTTATGTGTATTTTAAAAAATGTTTGGGGGTGGGTATGCTGGGGCAGGTCTTAGCAGGGGAGCAGTGATGGTGAATGTGCCTTATGTTACTCAGTAGGGGTCAACGGTGGGATGGTCAAGGGGGAGGGGAATTGGAGGGAGGAAGGGGAGTTTTAGGCCTTGGGCGGGGGCCACCCTGCTAGCTGTGCGGGTGAGTTAATGGGAGTGAAGTGAGGGCTTTCCAGGAGAAAGGCTTGGTGGGGTGGGGGGGTGGGGTTGTTTTTTTGTTTGAGGGTGGGGGAGGGGAGGGTTGCTGCCATGGGTGTGTTTGGTGTGGCAGAGTTGGGAAGAGATCGATGACGTGGACATCCAGGGGTGGACCTGGAGGGCCATGTGACGCGGGCTGGGGGCTGGGGGCTGGTCCATAAAGGAATATGGCTGATCGGCAGGGGTAGTGGCCGGGAGCCCCCTGACAAGACTACTCACATGGAACATGAGGGGGTTGAATCTGCTGGCTAAACGGCTGCGTGCATTCACGTACCTGAGGACTCTAAAGGCAGACGTCGCTTTATTGCAGGAGACACCTGAAGCTGGGAGACCACGTGAGGCTGAGAAAGGGAGAGGTGGGGCGAGTGTTCGATTCGGGGTTGGATATGAAGACTAGGGGATGGCACTGCTGGTTAGCAAGCGGGTTGCGTTTGAGGTGGGGAGAATTGTGACGATCCGTGGGGAGTGGTATGTGGTGGCCAGTGGGAAACTGGAGGGGATGCCGGTGGTTCTGGTAACCGTTTAAGCCCCGAATTGGGATGACGTGGATTTTTTGAGGCGGGTGGTGGGGAGGATTCCGGACTTGGACTCGCATCAGTTGATTATGAGCGGGATTTTAATACGGTCATAAATCCGAACTGGGGCCGGTCGAGTCCTAAGTCGTCGAGGGTGTTGGCAATAGCCAAGAAACTGAGCGGGTTTATGGAGCATATGGGGGAGTTTGGAGTCCGAGGACAAAGTTTTCATTCTTCTCTCATGTGCACTGGGTGTACTCCTGGATTGTTTTTTTTTGTGTTGGACAAGATGTTGCTGGCGGGGGTGGCCGATTCGGAGTATTCGGCAATTGTGGTTTCTGACCATGCGCCGCACTGGGTGGATTCACGTGTCCAAATCGGGCTGAGGGAGGTGATGGAGAATGTGGGGTCGATGCAGGCAGGGAAGGCTCCGTGCCGGATGGGCTCCCGGTAGAGTTTTATAAAAGGTTTGGGGCAGACCTGAGGCCACAGCTGGTGAGGGTGAATAATGAAGCGAGGGAGCCCCGCTCCCCAGCCCCCAATGTTGTCGCACGCATCCATCTCCCTGATTCTGAAGAGGGCCAAGGACCTGGAGCATTGTGGGCCGTACTGCCCGACATCACTATTTAATGTGGACACCAAGTTATTGGCGAAGGTGTTGGCATCGCAGATTGAGGACTGTGTGTCGGGGGTGGTAGGTGAGGATCAGACAGTTTTGTGAAGGGGGGGCAGTTGTCGGCGAGTATGAGGAGGCTGCTCAATGTAATCTTGATGCCTTCGGAGGGGCAGGAGGTGGAGGTAGTGGTGGGAATGGAGTTGGAGAAGGCTTTGGAGTGGGTGGAAGTGCTGGGGCAGTTCGGATTCGGGTATGGGTTTGTGGATTGGGTCCGGCTGCAGTACAAGCTTCCGGGTGTGCAGACGAACCAAGTGAGTTCAGCTTACTTCGAGCTGCATCGGAGGATGAGGCAAGGTGTCCACTCTCCTTGTTGCTCTTCGCCTTGGTGATAGAGCCTCTGGCAATGGTGCTGAAGGCATTGAGGGGTTGGTAAGGTATTGAGTGCGGGGGGTGGGGGTGCCAAGCACAGGGTCCCATTGTATGCGGACGATCTGTTATTGTATATTTCGGATCCGTTGGGCAGTCATGGAGGTCCTGGGGTAATTTGGCCAGTTTTGTGGCACATATTGAATATGGGAAAGAGCAAGGTGTTCCCGATTGAGACCAGAGGTCAGGAAAGGAGGTTAGGGGAGTTGCCTTTTAGAGTGGTGGGGGCGAGTATCAGTTATTTGGGTATCCAGGTGGCGTGGAGGTGGGCGCAGCTGCATAAACTGAATTTGGCTCGGCTGGTGGAGCAAATGAAGGGGGTCTTTAGCAGGTGGGATGTGCTGCCGCTGTCGCTGGCTGGGAGGCTGCAGACAGTGAAAATGGCGGTGCTGCTGAGGTTTCTGTTTGTATTTTAGAATCGTTTTTTAGGAAGGTCAATGGGCTGGCCTTCGGGTTTGTGTGGGCAGAGTCACACCCCACAGGTGCAGTGGGCTTTCTTGGTGCAGGGTGGGATTGGGGATTGCTGGTGTTGCCGAACATGCTGAACTATTATTGGATGGCGAACGTTGTTATGGTAAGAAAATGGGCTGTGGGGGAGGGGTCATGGAGGAGGGGGGTTGGGTGGGGGTGGCATCGTGCAGGGGTACGTGATTGAGGGCTTTACTGTTAGCGCATTTACTGTCCTTGCTGGCCAGGTACTTCACGAGCCCAATGGCCCTAAGGGTGTGGGTGCAGTGGAGGCAGCATTTGGTGCTGGATGGTGCCTAGGTGCCGATCTGTAATAACCATAGGTTTGCACCGGCACAGCTGAATATGACATTCAGGGGTTGGCGGAAGGCAGGTTTAGGAGCTTCAGCCACTTGTTTATAGGGGTCAAATTCACGGGGCTGGAGGAAGAATACGAGTTGCCCACGGGGAATAGCTTTAGGTAGCTTTAGGCAGCACGGTAGCACAGTGGTTAGCACGATTCACAGCGCCAGGGTCCCAGGTTCAATTCCTGGCTTGGGTCACTGTCTGTGCGGAGTCTGCACGTTCTCTCCGTGTCTACGTGGGTTTCCTCCGGGTGCTCCGGTTTCCTCCCACAGTCCAAAGATGTGCAGGTTAGGTGGATTGGCCATGATAAATTGCCCATAATGTCCAAAATGGTTAGGTGGGGTTACTGGGTTACGGGGATAGGGTGGAGGTGTGGAGCTTAAGTGGGGTGCTCTTTCCAAGGGCCGGTGCAAGCTCGATGGGCCGAATGGCCTCCTTCTGCACTGTAAATTGCATGTTCTATGTTGTCTGTACATGCAGGTTCGGGACTTTGTAAGGAGAGAGGTGACGTCCTTTCCAGGGCTGCCGCCCTGGTGCTGTCAAAGGTGCTGTCGAAGGTGCTGTCGGAGGTGCTGTCAAAGGTGCTGTCGAAGGTGCTGTGGAAGGTGCTGTGGAAGGTGCTGTGGAAGGTGCTGTGGAAGGTGCTGTCGAAGGTGCTGTCGAAGGTGCTGTCGAAGGTGCTGTCGGAAGTGCTGTGGAAGGTGCTGTGGAAGGTGCTGTGGAAGGTGCTGTCGGAGGTGCTGTCGAAGGTGCTGTCGAAGGTGCTGTGGAAGGTGCTGTGGAAGGTGCTGTGGAAGGTGCTGTCGAAGGTGCTGTCGAAGGTGCTGTCGAAGGTGCTGTCGGAAGTGCTGTGGAAGGTGCAGTCGAAGGTGCTGTCGGAGGTGCTGTCAAAGGTGCTGTGGAAGGTGCTGTCGGAGATGCTGTGGAAGGTGTTGTCGAAGGTGCTGTCGGAGGTGCTGTCGAAGGTGCTGTCGAAGGTGCTGTCGAAGGTGCTGTGGAAGGTGCTGTCGGAGGTGCTATCGAAGGTGCTGTCGAAGGTGCTGTCGGAGGTGCTGTCGAAGGTGCTGTCGAAGGTGCTGTCGAAGGTGCTGTCGGAGGTGCTGTCGAAGGTGCTGTCGGAGGTGCTGTCGAAGGTGCTGTGGAAGGTGCTGTGGAAGGTGCTGTCGGAGGTGCTGTCGAAGGTGCTGTCGGAGGTGCTCTCAAAGGTGCTCTCAAAGGTGCTCTCGAAGGTGCTGTGGAAGGTGCTGTCGAAGGTGCTGTCGAAGGTGCTGTCGAAGGTGCTGTCGGAGGTGCTGTCGAAGGTGCTGTCGGAGGTGCTGTCGAAGGTGCTGTCGAAGGTGCTGTCGGAGGTGCTGTCGAAGGTGCTGTGGAAGGTGCTGTGGAAGGTGCTGTCGAAGGTGCTGTCGAAGGTGCTGTCGAAGGTGCTGTCGAAGGGGCTGTCGGAGGTGCTCTCAAAGGTGCTCTCGAAGGTGCTGTCGAAGGTGCTGTGGAAGGTGCTGTCGAAGGTGCTGTCGGAGGTGCTGTCGGAGGTGCTGTCGGAGATGCTGTGGAAGGTGCTGTCGAAGGTGCTGTCGAAGGTGCTGTCGAAGGTGCTGTCGAAGGTGCTGTCGAAGGTGCTGTGGAAGGTGCTGTCGAAGGTGCTGTCGGAGGTGCTGTCGAAGGTGCTGTCGAAGGTGCTGTCGGAGGTGCTGTCGAAGGTGCTGTGGAAGGTGCTGTGGAAGGTGCTGTCGAAGGTGCTGTCGAAGGTGCTGTCGAAGGTGCTGTCGAAGGGGCTGTCGGAGGTGCTCTCAAAGGTGCTCTCGAAGGTGCTGTCGAAGGTGCTGTGGAAGGTGCTGTCGAAGGTGCTGTCGGAGGTGCTGTCGGAGGTGCTGTCGGAGATGCTGTGGAAGGTGCTGTCGAAGGTGCTGTCGAAGGTGCTGTCGAAGGTGCTGTCGAAGGTGCTGTCGAAGGTGCTGTGGAAGGTGCTGTTGGAGGTGCTATCGAAGGTGCTGTCGAAGGTGCTGTCGGAGGTGCTGTCGAAGGTGCTGTCGAAGGTGCTGTCGAAGGTGCTGTCGGAGGTGCTGTCGAAGGTGCTGTCGGAGGTGCTGTCGAAGGTGCTGTGGAAGGTGCTGTCGAAGGTGCTGTCGAAGGTGCTGTCGAAGGTGCTGTCGGAGGTGCTGTCGAAGGTGCTGTCGGAGGTGCTGTCGAAGGTGCTCTCGAAGGTGCTGTCGAAGGTGCTGTGGAAGGTGCTGTCGGAGGTGCTATCGAAGGTGCTGTCGAAGGTGCTGTCGGAGGTGCTGTCGAAGGTGCTGTCGAAGGTGCTGTCGAAGGTGCTGTCGAAAGTGCTGTCGAAGGTGCTCTCGAAGGTGCTGTCGAAGGTGCTGTCGAAGGTGCTGTCGGAGGTGCTGTGGAAGGTGCTGTCGGAGGTGCTGTCGAAGGTGCTGTCGAAGGGGCTGTCGGAGGTGCTGTCGGAGGTGCTGTCGAAGGTGCTGTCGAAGGTGCTGTCGGAGGTGCTGTCGGAGGTGCTGTCGAAGGTGCTGTCGAAGGTGCTGTCGAAGGTGCTGTGCAAGGTGCTGTCGGAGGTGCTGCCGGAGGTGCTGTCGGAGGTGCTGTCGAAGGTGCTGTGGAAGGTGCTGTCGGAGGTGCTGTCGGAGGTGCTGTCGAAGGTGCTGTCGGAGGTGCTGTCGAAGGTGCTGTCGGAGGTGCTGTCGGAGGTGCTGTCGAAGGTGCTGTGGAAGGTGCTGTCGGAGGTGCTGTCGAAGGTGCTGTGGAAGGTGCTGTCGGAGGTGCTGTCGGAGGTGCTGTCGAAGGTGCTGTCGGAGGTGCTGTCGGAGGTGCTGTCGAAGGTGCTGTCGGAGGTGCTGTCGGAGGTGCTGTCGGAGGTGCTGTGGAAGGTGCTGTCGGAGGTGCTGTCGGAGGTGCTGTCGGAGGTGCTGTCGAAGGTGCTGTCGAAGGTGCTGTCGGAGGTGCTGTCGGAGGTGCTGTCGAAGGTGCTGTGGAAGGTGCTGTCGGAGGTGCTGTCGGAGGTGCTGTCGAAGGGGCTGTCGGAGGTGCTGTCGGAGGTGCTGTCGAAGGTGCTGTCGAAGGTGCTGTCGGAGGTGCTGTCGGAGGTGCTGTCGAAGGTGCTGTCGAAGGTGCTGTCGAAGGTGCTGTGGAAGGTGCTGTCGGAGGTGCTGCCGGAGGTGCTGTCGGAGGTGCTGTCGAAGGTGCTGTGGAAGGTGCTGTCGGAGGTGCTGTCGGAGGTGCTGTCGGAGGTGCTGTCGAAGGTGCTGTGGAAGGTGTTGTGGAAGGTGCTGCGGAAGGTGCTGTCGAAGGTGCTGTCGAAGGTGCTGTCGAAGGTGCTGTCGGAAGTGCTGTGGAAGGTGCTGTCGAAGGTGCTGTCGGAGGTGCTGTCAAAGGTGCTGTGGAAGGTGCTGTCGGAGATGCTGTGGAAGGTGTTGTCGAAGGTGCTGTCGGAGGTGCTGTCGAAGGTGCTGTCGAAGGTGCTGTCGAAGGTGCTGTCGAAGGTGCTGTGGAAGGTGCTGTCGGAGGTGCTATCGAAGGTGCTGTCGAAGGTGCTGTCGGAGGTGCTGTCGAAGGTGCTGTCGAAGGTGCTGTCGAAGGTGCTGTCGGAGGTGCTGTCGAAGGTGCTGTCGGAGGTGCTGTCGAAGGTGCTGTGGAAGGTGCTGTGGAAGGTGCTGTCGGAGGTGCTGTCGAAGGTGCTGTCGGAGGTGCTCTCAAAGGTGCTCTCGAAGGTGCTGTGGAAGGTGCTGTCGAAGGTGCTGTCGAAGGTGCTGTCGAAGGTGCTGTCGGAGGTGCTGTCGAAGGTGCTGTCGGAGGTGCTGTCGAAGGTGCTGTCGAAGGTGCTGTCGGAGGTGCTGTCGAAGGTGCTGTGGAAGGTGCTGTGGAAGGTGCTGTCGAAGGTGCTGTCGAAGGTGCTGTCGAAGGTGCTGTCGAAGGGGCTGTCGGAGGTGCTCTCAAAGGTGCTCTCGAAGGTGCTGTCGAAGGTGCTGTGGAAGGTGCTGTCGAAGGTGCTGTCGGAGGTGCTGTCGGAGGTGCTGTCGGAGATGCTGTGGAAGGTGCTGTCGAAGGTGCTGTCGAAGGTGCTGTCGAAGGTGCTGTGGAAGGTGCTGTCGAAGGTGCTGTGGAAGGTGCTGTCGAAGGTGCTGTCGGAGGTGCTGTCGAAGGTGCTGTCGAAGGTGCTGTCGGAGGTGCTGTCGAAGGTGCTGTGGAAGGTGCTGTGGAAGGTGCTGTCGAAGGTGCTGTCGAAGGTGCTGTCGAAGGTGCTGTCGAAGGGGCTGTCGGAGGTGCTCTCAAAGGTGCTCTCGAAGGTGCTGTCGAAGGTGCTGTGGAAGGTGCTGTCGAAGGTGCTGTCGGAGGTGCTGTCGGAGGTGCTGTCGGAGATGCTGTGGAAGGTGCTGTCGAAGGTGCTGTCGAAGGTGCTGTCGAAGGTGCTGTCGAAGGTGCTGTCGAAGGTGCTGTGGAAGGTGCTGTTGGAGGTGCTATCGAAGGTGCTGTCGAAGGTGCTGTCGGAGGTGCTGTCGAAGGTGCTGTCGAAGGTGCTGTCGAAGGTGCTGTCGGAGGTGCTGTCGAAGGTGCTGTCGGAGGTGCTGTCGAAGGTGCTGTGGAAGGTGCTGTCGAAGGTGCTGTCGAAGGTGCTGTCGAAGGTGCTGTCGGAGGTGCTGTCGAAGGTGCTGTCGGAGGTGCTGTCGAAGGTGCTGTCGGAGGTGCTGTCGAAGGTGCTCTCGAAGGTGCTGTCGAAGGTGCTGTGGAAGGTGCTGTCGGAGGTGCTATCGAAGGTGCTGTCGAAGGTGCTGTCGGAGGTGCTGTCGAAGGTGCTGTCGAAGGTGCTGTCGAAGGTGCTGTCGAAAGTGCTGTCGAAGGTGCTCTCGAAGGTGCTGTCGAAGGTGCTGTCGAAGGTGCTGTCGGAGGTGCTGTGGAAGGTGCTGTCGGAGGTGCTGTCGAAGGTGCTGTCGAAGGGGCTGTCGGAGGTGCTGTCGGAGGTGCTGTCGAAGGTGCTGTCGAAGGTGCTGTCGGAGGTGCTGTCGGAGGTGCTGTCGAAGGTGCTGTCGAAGGTGCTGTCGAAGGTGCTGTGCAAGGTGCTGTCGGAGGTGCTGCCGGAGGTGCTGTCGGAGGTGCTGTCGAAGGTGCTGTGGAAGGTGCTGTCGGAGGTGCTGTCGGAGGTGCTGTCGAAGGTGCTGTCGGAGGTGCTGTCGAAGGTGCTGTCGGAGGTGCTGTCGGAGGTGCTGTCGAAGGTGCTGTGGAAGGTGCTGTCGGAGGTGCTGTCGAAGGTGCTGTGGAAGGTGCTGTCGGAGGTGCTGTCGGAGGTGCTGTCGAAGGTGCTGTCGGAGGTGCTGTCGGAGGTGCTGTCGAAGGTGCTGTCGGAGGTGCTGTCGGAGGTGCTGTCGGAGGTGCTGTGGAAGGTGCTGTCGGAGGTGCTGTCGGAGGTGCTGTCGAAGGTGCTGTCGAAGGTGCTGTCGGAGGTGCTGTCGGAGGTGCTGTCGAAGGTGCTGTGGAAGGTGCTGTCGGAGGTGCTGTCGGAGGTGCTGTCGAAGGGGCTGTCGGAGGTGCTGTCGGAGGTGCTGTCGAAGGTGCTGTCGAAGGTGCTGTCGGAGGTGCTGTCGGAGGTGCTGTCGAAGGTGCTGTCGAAGGTGCTGTCGAAGGTGCTGTGGAAGGTGCTGTCGGAGGTGCTGCCGGAGGTGCTGTCGGAGGTGCTGTCGAAGGTGCTGTGGAAGGTGCTGTCGGAGGTGCTGTCGGAGGTGCTGTCGGAGGTGCTGTCGAAGGTGCTGTGGAAGGTGTTGTGGAAGGTGCTGCGGAAGGTGCTGTCGAAGGTGCTGTCGAAGGTGCTGTCGAAGGTGCTGTCGGAAGTGCTGTGGAAGGTGCTGTCGAAGGTGCTGTCGGAGGTGCTGTCAAAGGTGCTGTGGAAGGTGCTGTCGGAGATGCTGTGGAAGGTGTTGTCGAAGGTGCTGTCGGAGGTGCTGTCGAAGGTGCTGTCGAAGGTGCTGTCGAAGGTGCTGTCGAAGGTGCTGTGGAAGGTGCTGTCGGAGGTGCTATCGAAGGTGCTGTCGAAGGTGCTGTCGGAGGTGCTGTCGAAGGTGCTGTCGAAGGTGCTGTCGAAGGTGCTGTCGGAGGTGCTGTCGAAGGTGCTGTCGGAGGTGCTGTCGAAGGTGCTGTGGAAGGTGCTGTGGAAGGTGCTGTCGGAGGTGCTGTCGAAGGTGCTGTCGGAGGTGCTCTCAAAGGTGCTCTCGAAGGTGCTGTGGAAGGTGCTGTCGAAGGTGCTGTCGAAGGTGCTGTCGAAGGTGCTGTCGGAGGTGCTGTCGAAGGTGCTGTCGGAGGTGCTGTCGAAGGTGCTGTCGAAGGTGCTGTCGGAGGTGCTGTCGAAGGTGCTGTGGAAGGTGCTGTGGAAGGTGCTGTCGGAGGTGCTGTCGAAGGTGCTGTCGGAGGTGCTCTCAAAGGTGCTCTCGAAGGTGCTGTCGAAGGTGCTGTGGAAGGTGCTGTCGAAGGTGCTGTCGGAGGTGCTGTCGGAGGTGCTGTCGGAGATGCTGTGGAAGGTGCTGCCGAAGGTGCTGTCGAAGGTGCTGTCGAAGGTGCTGTCGAAGGTGCTGTGGAAGGTGCTGTCGGAGGTGCTATCGAAGGTGCTGTCGAAGGTGCTGTCGGAGGTGCTGTCGAAGGTGCTGTCGAAGGTGCTGTCGAAGGTGCTGTCGGAGGTGCTGTCGAAGGTGCTGTCGGAGGTGCTGTCGAAGGTGCTGTGGAAGGTGCTGTCGAAGGTGCTGTCGAAGGTGCTGTCGAAGGTGCTGTCGGAGGTGCTGTCGAAGGTGCTGTCGGAGGTGCTGTCGAAGGTGCTGTCGGAGGTGCTGTCGAAGGTGCTCTCGAAGGTGCTGTCGAAGGTGCTGTGGAAGGTGCTGTCGGAGGTGCTATCGAAGGTGCTGTCGAAGGTGCTGTCGGAGGTGCTGTCGAAGGTGCTGTCGAAGGTGCTGTCGAAGGTGCTGTCGAAGGTGCTGTCGAAGGTGCTCTCGAAGGTGCTGTCGAAGGTGCTGTCGAAGGTGCTGTCGGAGGTGCTGTCGAAGGTGCTCTCGAAGGTGCTGTCGGAGGTGCTGTCAGAGGTGCTGTCGAAGGTGCTGTCGAAGGTGCTGTCGGAGGTGCTGTCGAAGGTGCTGTCGAAGGTGCTGTGGAAGGTGCTGTGGAAGGTGCTGTCGGAGGTGCTGTCGGAGGTGCTGTCGGAGGAGCTGTCGAAGGTGCTGTCGAAGGTGCTGTCGGAGGTGCTGTCGGAGGTGCTGTCGAAGGTGCTGTGGAAGGTGCTGTCGGAGGTGCTGTCGGAGGTGCTGTCGAAGGGGCTGTCGGAGGTGCTGTCGGAGGTGCTGTCGAAGGTGCTGTCGAAGGTGCTGTCGGAGGTGCTGTCGGAGGTGCTGTCGAAGGTGCTGTCGAAGGTGCTGTCGAAGGTGCTGTCGAAGGTGCTGTCGAAGGTGCTGTCGGAGGTGCTGTCGAAGGTGCTGTCGAAGGTGCTGTGGAAGGTGCTGTCGGAGGTGCTGTCGGAGGTGCTGTCGAAGGTGCTGTCGGAGGTGCTGTCGGAGGTGCTGTCGAAGGTGCTGTCGGAGGTGCTGTCGGAGGTGCTGTCGGAGGTGCTGCCGGAGGTGCTGTCGGAGGTGCTGTCGAAGGTGCTGTGGAAGGTGCTGTCGGAGGTGCTGTCGGAGGTGCTGTCGGAGGTGCTGTCGGAGGTGCTGTGGAAGGTGCTGTCGGAGGTGCTGTCGGAGGTGCTGTCGGAGGTGCTGTCGAAGGTGCTGTCGAAGGTGCTGTCGGAGGTGCTGTCGGAGGTGCTGTCGAAGGTGCTGTGGAAGGTGCTGTCGGAGGTGCTGTCGGAGGTGCTGTCGAAGGGGCTGTCGGAGGTGCTGTCGAAGGTGCTGTGGAAGGTGCTGTCGGAGGTGCTGCCGGAGGTGCTGTCGGAGGTGCTGTCGAAGGTGCTGTGGAAGGTGCTGTCGGAGGTGCTGTCGGAGGTGCTGTCGAAGGTGCTGTCGGAGGTGCTGTCGAAGGTGCTGTCGGAGGTGCTGTCGGAGGTGCTGTCGGAGGTGCTGCCGGAGGTGCTGTCGGAGGTGCTGTCGAAGGTGCTGTGGAAGGTGCTGTCGGAGGTGCTGTCGGAGGTGCTGTCGAAGGTGCTGTCGGAGGTGCTGTCGGAGGTGCTGTCGAAGGTGCTGTCGGAGGTGCTGTCGGAGGTGCTGTCGGAGGTGCTGTGGAAGGTGCTGTCGGAGGTGCTGTCGGAGGTGCTGTCGGAGGTGCTGTCGAAGGTGCTGTCGAAGGTGCTGTCGGAGGTGCTGTCGGAGGTGCTGTCGAAGGTGCTGTGGAAGGTGCTGTCGGAGGTGCTGTCGGAGGTGCTGTCGAAGGGGCTGTCGGAGGTGCTGTCGGAGGTGCTGTTGAAGGTGCTGTCGAAGGTGCTGTCGGAGGTGCTGTCGGAGGTGCTGTCGAAGGTGCTGTCGAAGGTGCTGTCGAAGGTGCTGTGGAAGGTGCTGTCGGAGGTGCTGCCGGAGGTGCTGTCGGAGGTGCTGTCGAAGGTGCTGTGGAAGGTGCTGTCGGAGGTGCTGTCGGAGGTGCTGTCGGAGGTGCTGTCGAAGGTGCTGTGGAAGGTGTTGTGGAAGGTGCTGTGGAAGGTGCTGTCGAAGGTGCTGTCGAAGGTGCTGTCGAAGGTGCTGTCGGAGGTGCTGTGGAAGGTGCTGTCGAAGGTGCTGTCGGAGGTGCTGTCAAAGGTGCTGTGGAAGGTGCTGTCGGAGATGCTGTGGAATGTGTTGTCGAAGGTGCTGTCGGAGGTGCTGTCGAAGGTGCTGTCGAAGGTGCTGTCGAAGGTGCTGTCGAAGGTGCTGTGGAAGGTGCTGTCGGAGGTGCTATCGAAGGTGCTGTGGAAGGTGCTGTCGGAGGTGCTGTCGAAGGTGCTGTCGAAGGTGCTGTCGAAGGTGCTGTCGGAGGTGCTGTCGAAGGTGCTGTCGGAGGTGCTGTCGAAGGTGCTGTCGAAGGTGCTGTGGAAGGTGCTGTCGGAGGTGCTGTCGAAGGTGCTGTCGGAGGTGCTCTCAAAGGTGCTCTCAAAGGTGCTCTCGAAGGTGCTGTGGAAGGTGCTGTCGAAGGTGCTGTCGAAGGTGCTGTCGAAGGTGCTGTCGGAGATGCTGTCGAAGGTGCTGTCGAAGGTGCTGTCGGAGGTGCTGTCGAAGGTGCTGTGGAAGGTGCTGTGGAAGGTGCTGTCGGAGGTGCTGTCGAAGGTGCTGTCGGAGGTGCTCTCAAAGGTGCTCTCGAAGGTGCTGTCGAAGGTGCTGTGGAAGGTGCTGTCGAAGGTGCTGTCGGAGGTGCTGTCGGAGGTGCTGTCGGAGATGCTGTGGAAGGTGCTGTCGAAGGTGCTGTCGAAGGTGCTGTGGAAGGTGCTGTCAAAGGTGCTGTCGAAGGTGCTGTGGAAGGTGCTGTCGGAGGTGCTATCGAAGGTGCTGTCGAAGGTGCTGTCGGAGGTGCTGTCGAAGGTGCTGTC
The DNA here is from genome assembly GCF_047496885.1 of Scyliorhinus torazame. Classification (NCBI taxonomy): domain Eukaryota; kingdom Metazoa; phylum Chordata; class Chondrichthyes; order Carcharhiniformes; family Scyliorhinidae; genus Scyliorhinus; species Scyliorhinus torazame. The sequence goes on along the minus strand of NC_092714.1, from coordinate 140,603,194 downwards.
GAAGGTGCTGTCGAAGGTGCTGTCGGAGGTGCTGTCGTAGGTGCTGTCGGAGGTGCTGTCGAAGGTGCTGTGGAAGGTGCTGTCGAAGGTGCTGTCGAAGGTGCTATCGAAGGTGCTGTCGGAGGTGCTGTCGAAGGTGCTGTCGGAGGTGCTGTCGAAGGTGCTGTCGGAGGTGCTGTCGAAGGTGCTCTCGAAGGTGCTGTCGAAGGTGCTGTGGAAGGTGCTGTCGGAGGTGCTATCGAAGGTGCTGTCGAAGGTGCTGTCGGAGGTGCTGTCGAAGGTGCTGTCGAAGGTGCTGTCGAAGGTGCTGTCGAAGGTGCTGTCGAAGGTGCTGTCGAAGGTGCTGTCGAAGGTGCTGTCGAAGGTGCTGTCGGAGGTGCTGTCGAAGGTGCTCTCGAAGGTGCTGTCGGAGGTGCTGTCAGAGGTGCTGTCGAAGGTGCTGTCGAAGGTGCTGTCGGAGGTGCTGTCGGAGGTGCTGTCGAAGGTGCTGTCGAAGGTGCTGTCGAAGGTGCTGTGGAAGGTGCTGTGGAAGGTGCTGTCGGAGGTGCTGTCGGAGGTGCTGTCGGAGGTGCTGTCGAAGGTGCTGTCGAAGGTGCTGTCGGAGGTGCTGTCGGAGGTGCTGTCGAAGGTGCTGTGGAAGGTGCTGTCGGAGGTGCTGTCGGAGGTGCTGTCGAAGGGGCTGTCGGAGGTGCTGTCGGAGGTGCTGTCGAAGGTGCTGTCGAAGGTGCTGTCGGAGGTGCTGTCGGAGGTGCTGTCGAAGGTGCTGTCGAAGGTGCTGTCGAAGGTGCTGTGGAAGGTGCTGTCGGAGGTGCTGCCGGAGGTGCTGTCGGAGGTGCTGTCGAAGGTGCTGTGGAAGGTGCTGTCGGAGGTGCTGTCGGAGGTGCTGTCGAAGGTGCTGTCGGAGGTGCTGTCGGAGGTGCTGTCGAAGGTGCTGTCGGAGGTGCTGTCGGAGGTGCTGTCGGAGGTGCTGCCGGAGGTGCTGTCGGAGGTGCTGTCGAAGGTGCTGTGGAAGGTGCTGTCGGAGGTGCTGTCGGAGGTGCTGTCGGAGGTGCTGTCGGAGGTGCTGTGGAAGGTGCTGTCGGAGGTGCTGTCGGAGGTGCTGTCGGAGGTGCTGTCGAAGGTGCTGTCGAAGGTGCTGTCGGAGGTGCTGTCGGAGGTGCTGTCGAAGGTGCTGTGGAAGGTGCTGTCGGAGGTGCTGTCGGAGGTGCTGTCGAAGGGGCTGTCGGAGGTGCTGTCGGAGGTGCTGTCGAAGGTGCTGTCGAAGGTGCTGTCGGAGGTGCTGTCGGAGGTGCTGTCGAAGGTGCTGTCGAAGGTGCTGTCGAAGGTGCTGTGGAAGGTGCTGTCGGAGGTGCTGCCGGAGGTGCTGTCGGAGGTGCTGTCGAAGGTGCTGTGGAAGGTGCTGTCGGAGGTGCTGTCGGAGGTGCTGTCGAAGGTGCTGTCGGAGGTGCTGTCGGAGGTGCTGTCGAAGGTGCTGTCGGAGGTGCTGTCGGAGGTGCTGTCGGAGGTGCTGCCGGAGGTGCTGTCGGAGGTGCTGTCGAAGGTGCTGTGGAAGGTGCTGTCGGAGGTGCTGCCGGAGGTGCTGTCGAAGGTGCTGTCGGAGGTGCTGTCGGAGGTGCTGTCGAAGGTGCTGTCGGAGGTGCTGTCGGAGGTGCTGTCGGAGGTGCTGTCGAAGGTGCTGTCGGAGGTGCTGTTGGAGGTGCTGTCAAAGGACGAAATAGGCAAGGGGCAGGTGCCGGATGTCTATAAGGCGTTGATGGAGTGGGAGCAAGCCCTGTGGGGATATTACGCGTAAATGGGAGGAGGGGTTTGGAGGGGAGGTGGGGACAGAGACGTGGGCAGAAACCTTGTGGAAGGTGAACGCGTCCTCGTCATGTGCGAGGTTAAGCCTTATCCAGTTTAAAGTGGTACATAGGGCTCGTATGTTGGTGGCGAGGATGAGTAGGTTCTTTACTAAGGTAGAGGATAGATGTGTGCGATGGCCCTATGTCTATATTGTCTGGGCATGTCCGAGACAGAGGGGGTTCTGGCAGGGGTTTGTGGATGTGATGTCCGAGTTGGTGGGTGTGGAGGTGGCTCCAAGTCCGGAGGTGGTGATATTTGGGGTGTCGGAAGATCCGGGAGTCCAGTAGGTGAGAGAGACCGAAGTCTTGGCCGATGACTCCGATAGCCCGGAGACGCAGTTTGCTTGGGTGGCGGGACTCGGAGCCACTGAAAGTGGGACTGTGGGTGAGTGACCTGACGGAATGTTTGAGGCTAGAAAAGGTTAAGTTCGCTCTGCGAGGGTTGGCAGAGGGGTTCACCTGAGGTAGATTTCTTGAAAGAGGTTTGAGGAGTCAGCAAGGCGGGGGGGGGGGGGGGGGGGGGCGGCAGGGTAGGGGGGTAAGGGGGGTAAAACAGGGAAGGCGGAATGTGAGATGGGGTTTGTCGTGTTGGGTGCTCTGCTACACAGACGACCCAACACGGCTGCGGATGGTACAACTCAGTTTTATTACTAACAGTAACAACATCTGTAAACTGGTTACTGTGGTTCGTTCAATACCCTCTTACCTGTGGACCTAGCCCTAACACTATCTTGGAGAAGCACTCAGCACATGGTGAATGTCTGAGTGGCTTGCTGTGAGCTCTGTGCCCTGAGCTGTCTCCTGCAGGAATGAGCGGGAAGTGTCGTGTTCCCCGTTTTATAGTGTGTATGCTCTTGCCTGTGATTGGCTGTGATGTTGTGTGTGTATTGATTGGTCCGTTGATCTGTCCATCAGTGTGTTTGTGTATTTGCACCATGATGTTTATCTGAATATCATGACATCCCCCTTTTTTATAAGAATATGTGCCTATGTGGTAATAAATATAGATGTGTACTGAGTGCAGCTGAATGTGTGTGTGCAATATCTACAACATGTACATGAGGCTAAACTATATACATAGGAAGGTGTCAGGTGCAACATAGCAACGAGGTTGTACCATAAACAAAACACGTGTCAACATTAAGCATCAAAACGAACTCCTGTAACGACATAAAGAGAAACATTAACATTGTGGCATAATACGTCAGTGAGTACAATGTTCAAACAGGCTCATAAGTCCAGCCTAGTAGGTAGGCGACGAATTTGGGTTGATGCAGATCCGGAGTTCGCCAGAGGGCTTCTTAACACACACCATGGAGCTGACCCATGGCGTGGGCTCCGTGACCCGGGATAGCACCCCTTGGTCCTGGAGATCCTGCAGCTGCTGCTTGAGGCGGTCTTTGAGTGGTGCTGGGACCCTGCGAGGTACGTGAATGACCGGGGTGGCATCCGGTTTGAGCTGAATTCTGTAAGTGTAGGGCAGTGTGCCCATGCCCTTGAATGCCTCCTGGTTGTGGGCGAGGAGCGAGTGGAGCAGTGCCCTAAATTTTGCATCCGGGAAGTCTGATGTGCCTTCTGGAGACAGAGCATGCACCCGCTGAACGAGGTGGAGAACCTTGCATGCCTGTGCGCCAAGCAGGGAGTCCTTCGATGATCCAACTATCTCAAAGGACAGTGTGGCCGTGTATGTATTGTGTGTCACCTGGAGCTGGCAGGATCCCATGGCCGGGATAACGTTTCCGTTGTAGTCGACCACCTTACAACGGGATGGCCGAATTGGTGGCCTGACCTTCAAGGCGTAGAAGGCTGACCATGCTATTAGGTTGGCGGAGGCACCAGTGTCCAAACGGAATGTTATTCGTGATCGGTTGACCGTTAGGGTGGCACACCATTCATCACCCGGATTGACACTGTTCACTGGCATCGGCTGGTGGGTCCTGCTTGGAGACATCCGGTTCCTGTCAATGACCGCAACACGGAAGGCTTCCCGGTCGTCTGTATCACCGGTTTGTATATCGTCCGGGTATGACTCGGAGTACGGAGGCTGAATGGCCCGCACGTCCCTGCGAGGCTGTCGGAATTGGGGAGCGTTGGCAGGTTGAGCTGCTCGACAGCAGGCAGCATAGTGGCCCATGTTGCCACAGCGGAGGCATTGTCGGTTCTTTGCTGGACATTGCCGCTTTAAATGTGCGGATCCACAGTTGCCGCATGTCGTGATGTCATGGCATTCGTTGCGCCATTGCGCATGCGCAGTTTGGTCCTGCGTAGAACGGACCTGCGCGTCACATCCCCCTGCGCCGACGTCTCTTTTGGCGCGTACAAGCGCAGGAGGCCGCGGAAAGCGCGCGAAATGGCTGCCCTCGTCCAGGCCGCGGGCCGGGAGGAACATGATCGCCTGGACCCGCTTGGCCTCGTAGGACCCCTGCCGTGCCGATTCGGCCACCTGGAATTGGGAGTAGCGGCTGGTCGCATTTTCATGGAGGACGCAGGCTTCGATGGCGGTGGCTAGGGTGAGGCTTTTAATTTTGAGGAGCTGCTGGCGTAGGGTGCCCGAGGTGACCCCAAAAACAATCTGATCCCGAATCATGGAATCGGAGGTGGCCTCATAGCCGCAGGACTGCGCGAGGATACAGAGGTGTGTTAGGAAAGATTAAAAGGGCTCATCCTTACCCTGCAGGCGCTGCTGGAAGAGGTACCTCTCGAAACTCTCATTAACCTCGATGCTGAAGTGTTGCTCGAGTTTGAGAAGGACCGTCTTGTACTTCGTCTTGTCCTCACGTTCCGCGAACACCAGGGAGTTGTAGATGTGGATGGCGTGTTGCCCTGCCGTGGAGAGGAGGAGGGAGATTTTCCTGGTGTACGAAGCATTTTCCCTTTCTGTGGCTTCTAGGAAGAACTGGAAACGCTGTTTAAACAGCTTCCAGTTGACGCCGAGGTTTCCAACGATTTGGAGCGGCTGCGGCGGGCTGATGGTGTCCATGGCGCAGGATGGCGGATTCCTTAAGATGCGTAGGTACGTCTCACAGTTACTGGGTTCCAATCCTGGTACTATGTCGTGTTGGGTGCTCTGCTACATAGACGAAGCAACACGGTTGCAGATGGTACAACTCAGTTTTATTACTAACAATAACAACATCTGTAAACTGGTTACTGTGGTTCGTTCATTACCCTCTTACCTGTGGACCTAGCCCTAACACTATCTTGGAGAAGCACTCAGCACATGGTGAATGTCTGAGTGGCTTGCTGTGAGCTCTGTGCCCTGAGCTGTCTCCTGCTGGAATGAGCGGGAAGTGTCATGTTCCCCGTTTTATAGTGTGTATGCTCTTGCCTGTGATTGGCTGTGATGTTGTGTGTGTATTGATTGGTCTGTTGATCTGTCCATCAGTGTGTATGTATGTTTGCACCATGATGTTTATCTGAATATCATGACAGGGTTGGTATCAGGGGGCAGGTGGAGTGTGGTTATTTCTTGAGTTGTTTTGTTGTCCTTCTGATTTTTTTGTGTGTCAATGTGAAAATGCCCTGAATAAAATATTTTCTAAAAAAAAGAAATCACCCTCTGAAGCCATCTGCAAGCCTACCCCATTGAAAGTCAGGAACCCTCCATCACCCATAGTCACTGGGCACGCACCTAGATGGGTTAACTCAGATAGGAAAAGCATCGAAAAGACAGACACTGAGGAAATGCACAAGGATTAATTGTTTCATTTTGTAGGTGTTATGCCACAAAAGAATTTATAACATTTGATGGAAATTAACATTTTCTTGTCATTTTTATTTTTGTGTTGTTGGACAATGGGATAATATAGGAAAGTGGAATTGTTGATAAATGAGAAGTTGAGGATCTGTTTTTGCTGATATGGCTCCTGAATTAATCAACCACATAGAGGCTGGGAAGAAAGTGACTGTCTGCAATGGTAGCCGCCTTTCCAAATTGTCTCCTTCCTCTAGTCTACTCCCTCCTTCTCCTGAACTTGATTGATGTTGGGGAAGCCTGTTCCCTTATACTGGCCAGCTTGTGCAGAATTCAGACACTAATACAAATCAATTGAGAGCTACAGGACACCCCAGAGCAGTCCAAATAAAGCAAGTCCTCCTGTGCATTCTGGACAGGAATCATGAGTCAAGCCATCAGTGAATAACCCGTGTCACCCAGCAGCCAATGTTTAGCTTGCCGTCGTATGTCAAATGTGGGAGGCACAGAGGACTACCTCAGAATGAAAGAATCATGATAGCTACCAGGATACCAGGCACTAAACTGTGTAATGAACTGCGTGTGTTCGTACACCAACTGCACATCCTTTTCGGTTCATGAAAATGGCCTAATTCATATGAGACGCACATAAGGCAATGATAAAGCAATCCTGCAGCCTGGGAAACCTGCAATCTGAACAAACCCTTGTGCTCACTCTACCAACATGGCTCTGAAAAGAGGGAATGAGTTGAAACTGCCTCTGTGTACCGACAACATAAATGATCTCCCTTATACAAGCTGAGAGGCGGTGCTTATATCTCCAGCAGCAGCCTAGAAGGAACCTGATGCATAAAAATGAATGGTCACAATCACTCTCACAGCCACTGGCAATGCAGTCCTTGCCCTGCTTTGAAGTTACAGCTCTGGTTGCAGCAGTTGGCACATTTCAGTCGTGACTTCTTTTGCAAAGCAAAGTCACCTCAAGCAGTGTTCAATGCTTAACTTCTGGTAAAGAAATTGCTAAAAATCCTCAGTCGATATAGATTCCTGTTGAGAGCCCTTCATCCAAAGTCACCCCACCCCTTCTCCACCTCCCTCTTCCAGCAGCTTGTCCTGCTCCGCAGGACCTCCTTTCATTCTCCCAGTCGCACTCAAATCCCAGAAGAAGGAACTTATTACAGCGCAACATTTTAAATAACCAGAAAAATACTTCAGGATCAGCCGGATCATTGCAAATAAATTATTCAAACTTTAGCCAAAGATTCCCAGCTTGGGTCACTGTCTGTGCAGAGTCTGCACGTTCTCCCTGTGTCTACATGGGTTTCCTCCGGTTTCCTCCCACAAGTCCCGAAAGAAGTGCTGTTAGGTAAATTGAACATCCTGAATTCTCCCTCTGTGTATCCGAACAGGGGCCCGAATGTGGCGACTAGGTGCTTTTCACAATAACTTCATTGCAGTGTTAATGTAAGCCTACTTGTGACACTATTAAATATTATTATATTATAAAAATAGGAAATCTCCAAAAGCACAAGCAATCCGGCATCCAGAAAAAATAACCCAGCAATGGGGCTGGATTCTCCGCCGGCGGGATGCTCGGTTTTGCTGGCAGCCTGGGGGTTTCCCGCGGATCCGACATGCCACCTCCCGGATCGTGTATATCCATACCAGGTGCAACTTCAGCTTCTACCCCAGGATAGGGCCACGTCCTTGGTAATATGGTGCAGGTCACTTTAACCCCCACTGGCCTCTGGCCGGACGGACGAAGGCTAAAGCTGATAGGGAATTGACAATGTTGATAATGTAAGCACTTCACAGCTCCCAAGTGGATTTCCATAGGTCGACGTGCCATGTTGCAGGCAGGTGTAACTGCCTGGCATCCCAATCAGACTGTGAGGCCTGGACACTTTGCCTGAATATTGGAGGCTGCACAACCGCAGGTGCGCAGCCAACAACCATACTGCCTCGAGCTAGGCTGTGCGCTGGGCTCCACGCTGGGGATACCCCTACCACCAGAGGATGGGGGGATCGAGGGGGGGTGGGTACGAGAGCCCAGTCCCAGTTCTGTTCCCGGTGAGGGTCTGAGGTCCAGGGTTTGGAGTCAGTGCCCTGGGGACCTTTCTGTGGCCGGAGGAACATATGCAGGGCAGGGTCCCCGAGCACGAGCAAGTCATTGGATGGCACCTTGAAAGAAGGCGGGGAACGTGAGGGTGAGGGAGGCTTGGGGGACTCGAGGGTCCTGGGGTGGAAGCCATAACTGATTGTCAGTCTCCCACCCCCTGCAATTCGTTACAGATATCACATTTTGGATAGTATTGTGGAGCCCGCTCCACAGCAGCTGCCCTCACGGTGCTGGTGGCAGTCCAGGAGAAGGCGGCGGAAGCAGCATCGACACAGGGTCAGGGTGGCAGGGGCCCGCCGCACACCCTGAGGACCCAGCCACTCATCAGGCCGTGGAGGGACCCAGAGGGGAAGGCCAGCAACGGCCCAAGGTTTTGTTGGTCATTTGAGGATATATCGGACAGTGTGTGCTGCAGGTGGCTCCACCTCAACAAGGGGATGGTGCGGCACCTGTGCCAAGCGTTTGCAGACTTGGCACCATGTGAAGGTGGCCATCATGGTGACTGAAGCCCTGAATATCTATGCTCGGATTCATTCCGGGACTCGAGCGAGGACTTGTGTGACATTTCCCAACCTACAACACACAAGTACATCCATGAAGTCACGGATGCCCTGTATGCTCAGGCATCAGACTATAAACTTTGAGTGGACCTGGCCCATCAGGATGACCAGGCAATGGATTCTCTGCCATCGCCTGGATGCCCCAGGGTCCAGGGGGTAATTGATGGGGGAATTGATCGCACACAATCGCCTTGCACATACTGGAGCAACAGGCAGTACCCTTCATTAACAGGTTCCACACCCTGAATGTTCAACTCATATGTGACCACCACCTCTGGACCATGCCTATGTGTGCATACTTCCCAGGGAGCGTGCATGACAGTAATATCCTGGGACACTTGGAGATCTCCGGTGTCTTTGAGGACCACCTCCTGATGACGGGTTGGCTCTTGGGGGAAAAGGGGTGTCCACTGAGGTCCTGATTGATGATGCGGAAGCCGGAGACCAATGCGGAGACCCAGAATAACGAGGCCCATGTTGCCACCTGTGCTGTCATTGAGCAGTGCATCGAACTGCTCAAAATGCGATTTGGAGGCCTTGACCTCTCTGGTGGTGCCCTGCAATACTACACCCCTGAGAGGGTCGCCTGCTTTGTGGTGGTCTGCTTTGCCCTCCATAACCTGGCAGAGCAGCAGGGCGACGTGCTAGAGGTGGAGAGACATACGGCCTCATCTGAGGACCAGGCGAGGAGGACGAGGAGGAGCCGGACCTGAAGGGGCTGGAGGAAAAACATGGGGAGGACCTGCTGGAGCCCCCTCTCCCACATCACTCTCCCCCCACCCTTCTTCCCATCCCCTCTTCCCACCCATTCCCCCCCCCACACCCATGTCCCCCCTCACCGCCCCCACCCATTCCCCCCACACCAATTCCCCTCCTCACACCTATTCGCACCTCCCTCCCTCCCTCACTCCCCAGCTACCCAGTTCCACCCTCCCTGGGTCTGTGTAACATCACTCCAGAGTGGATGGGCCTGTGTCAGCAATGCCAGCAGATCATTATACAAGGAGCATGACGATAATGCACTCTGAGGTAAGCTCTGTTGCTCCTCAATCTATGCCATAGTCTGACTCCTGTCTTTCTGCTGACAGCGTGTGCACACCCATCACCTGCACATTGTGTGCCTCGGGGGCCCCGGGTCTAGGACCACTGTTCCCGGGGGACAGGGGCTGGGGAAGCGCGGAGAGCAATGGGGTGGGGGTGCAAGCCAGCCCACAATGCGGAATTATGTGACAGAAGCTTCACCGGTCTCTGGTGTAACACATTTTAATGATGAACAATCCAAACTTTAAATGTCCCTGTGGTGATATGCATGTACACATCAATGTTTAAAGTTGTTTATCAATGTATATAGTTATCGGTATGACCTCCGACCAACAGGTGGCGATAGAGGTCTACCATGTGACTTGAGACATCTGCCAGTTGATGGTAAGTCATACAAGAGGATAGTCACACTTAGAGTAGCTCCAGGACAATTCACTGAATTCATTTAGTACCCATTTCCTGTATTATAGTTTGTTAGTTAACTTTCCATGTATTTATTAATAAATCATCTTTCTAGTTAATGAACTAGATGTTCTGTGTACATCATTACCATAGTCATAACAGAATACAACATGGCACCAAGAGTGCAGAACAATTAAAGATAACAACTGAGAAGACGGGGTGAAGTAGGCTGAAGAAAAAAAAGAGAAAATTCTTCCTCCGACCCGGTGAATTACGACCATTTGGAACTCAATACGCGGAACGACTGTGAAGTTAGAGATGGAATGTTTGAAGGCACCCCACCAGCTTCAAGTCTTGGGTAATGTAGATGCGAATTGGCATGTGTTCAAGCAATAATTTAGACTCTATGTTGCAGCCCTTGGTCTGTAGGCACAGCCTGACGAGAGGCGCTTTGCGTTGCTGCTCACGGTAGCAGGTGTTCAACAATAGAAATATATAATACCTTCGTCTTCAACAGCGAAGACAAAAGCAAGAGCTTCGATGAAGTAATACAGTACTTTGTTCGGCATTATTCTCCGAAGAAATATTGAACATTTGATCGCTATATATTTTGTGCGTGTACCCATGAAGCAGGCAAAATTGCTGAATGTTTTATAACCGACTTGTGTTTGAAGGCACAGTTGTGAAATTTTAGTACTTTAAAACTCGTTGATGATCCACGACCAGATAGTGTTCAACGTATCGAATGACAAAGTACATACAAGGTTATTGAGAGAAGAAGAGCTGAAATGAGAAAATGCCATCAAGATTTGCCATGCAAGTGAGTTAACTGCATGGCTGTTTAGTACGCTCAATCTGCAACATTTTGCCGCCAATCAGGAAGCAGATGCCAGTGCCATAAGCACTGTGACGCAATCAAAAAAGAAAAGTGGTTGCAGTGCGGGCGACCATTTTTGAACGACCGACCGGATCCACCATTTTGTGCCAGCAATGCGGCAATCAACATTTGCCACGGTGATGCCCCACATTTGGAAAGGTCTGTTACAAGTGTTGCAGAATGGGTCACTTCGCCAGACATTTGACCAAACAGGACCAGTTAATGAGATATGCATCGATGGCCTGGCTGTTGTGAACATGATTTTGAGGAGGTGACAAAAATGATTGATGAGGGAAGGGCTGTGGATGTTGTCTACGTGGACTTTAGTAAAGCATTTGATAAGGTCCCTCATGGCAGGCTGGTGCAAAAGATTAGATCACATGGGGTCAGGGGTGAACTAGCTGCATTGATCCAGAACTGGCTTGGCCACAGAAGACAGAGGGTAGCAGTGGAAGGGTGTTTTTCCGAATGGAGGTCTGAAACTAGCGGTGTTCCGCAGGGATCAGTTCTGGGACCTCTGCTCTTTGTAATATATATAAATGATTTGGAAGCAAACGTAGCGGGTCTGATTAGCAAGTTTGCGATGATACTAAGATTGCAGGAGTTGCGGATAGTGATGAAGATTGTCAGAGATACAACAGCATATAGATAGGCTGCAAAATTGGGCAGAGAAATGGCAGATGGAATTTAACCCGGACAAATGCGAGATGATGCATTTTGGGAGATCCAATTCAGGTAGGAGCTATAAAATAAATGGTAGAACCATCAGGAGCATAGAGACACAGAAAGGTCTGGACGTGCAGGTCCACAGATCCTTAAAAGTGGCAGCACGGGTGGAAATGGTGGTAAAGAAATCATATGGCATGCTTGCCTTCATAGGGCGAGGTATCGAGTACAAAAGTTCGAAAATTATGTTACAATTATATAGAATATTGGTTTGGCCACATTTGGAATACTGTATCCAATTCTGGTCACCGCACTACCAGAAGGACGTGGAGACTTTGGAGAGTGTACAGAAAAGGTTTACCAGGATGTTGCCTGGTATGGAGGGTATGAGCTATGGGGAGAAATTGAATAAACTGGGATTGTTCTCCCTGGAGAGATGGAGGCTGAGGGTCAACCTGATAGAAGTTTATAAAATTATTAGGGGTATAGATAAGGTGAAAGTTATTGTTGGAAGTTGGAAGCTTCTTCCCAGGGCGGAAATGACAATTACAAGTGGGCACAAGTTCAAGGTGAGGAGAGAAAGGTTCAGTGGAGATGTGCGGGGAAAGTTTTTTACACAGAGGGTGGTGGTGGCCTGGAATGCACTGCCAAGTGAGGTGGTTGAGGCAGATATGTTAGCGACCTTTAAGACTTATCTGGATAGGCACATGAACAGACGGGATATAGGATACAGACGGTTGGTCTAGATAGGACACGTGATCAGCGCACACTTGGAGGGCCGAAGGGCCTGTTCCTGTGCTCTTTGTTCTTTGTTCTTTGACAGAGGACACGAATAGTCTGACCAGCCAAAACGGCAATGTTTTCCCCACAATTTGCAGCCACAGTGATGCGGATGCGAAGACTATAGAAGATAGATGGACGATTCCGTTGATTGTTGATGGCACACTAATCAAATGTAAGCTCAACACGGGAGCGAGGGCCAATATGATCAGTTTGTCAGAGTTGAAATGACTAAAAATCAAACCTAAAATGGTTCGAAGCTCAATACTACTGATGGACTATAATCGTCATCAAATCACAATGTTAGGAACATGTGAGCTCGCAGTAACTGTCAAGGACAGAACGTGCATGATCACATTCTCCATTGTGGCGACACAGCGCGAATCACTCATAGGAGTGGAAGCGTGTGAAGAGCTTGGGCTCATTAACAGGGTGGACACTGCAGAAAGCGTGGCAGAGAGCCCATAGTTGAAGGGTTACCAAGCATCTGTGTTTATGTTGATGATATAATAATCTTACAACGGATATTTTAAAATGGCCTGAGGCTTAATAAAGCAAAATGTCAAATTGGGGTTGATAGTATTAGCTTCTTGGGGGATCGGCTCTCTGCACAATGAGAAGATAAAGGCCATTTTGACAATTCCATGACCCACAGATAAAAAAAGGCATCCAACGGATACTAGGGATGGTCAACTTTGTTGGCAAGTTTATTCCCAACCTGGCCTCTAAAACGTCACAACTATGAGAGTCGATAAAAAAGGACGTAGTGTTCCAATGGCCTCCCAAACATGAGCAGGAGTGGCAAGCATTGCATATCTCGCTGACGACAGCGCCAGTCCTCGTGTTCTTTGACCCAGCAAAACAGACAAAAATTTCGACTGATGTGTCTAAGGATGGCCTAGAAGCGGTATTGCTGCAGCAAGGTGGAAACGACAGCTGGCTGCTGGTGGCATACAAGTCCAGAGCGATGTCGGACATGGAGTGCAGGTTTGCACAAATTGAAAAAGAATGCCTTGAGTCACGGTTTTGGAAAAGTTCCATGATTATGTGTATTGGCATCTGACGTTTCTGGTGGAGACTGACCACAGGCCACTTGTCTCCATTGAGCAGAAGAATTTGTGCCAAATGTCCCTGAGAATCCAGCGCATGATGATGAAGCTCCAGCGCTACAATTTTGACCTCATCTATACAACAGGCCAACACCTTACTGTCGCTGACACGCTTTCTCGAGACAGGGGTATCAATCAGGGTCACCTGGTTGATGAGGATGTACAACGGCATGTCAATCTCGTTGCTGCAACGCTTCCAGTCTCCAATGAGAAGTCGTGCCTAATAAAGACAGAAACAGTCAAGGACGTAGTCCTGCAAAAGGTAATCAAGTGTCTCCGAGAAGGATGGCCTGAGGGATCCTGCTCGGCGTACTACAATGTTCGGTCAGAATTGAGTGAGACAAATGGCCTTCTTCTGTGACTGCAAATGATTGTGATTCCGCATTCCACTCATTCTCAAGAAGCTCCATGAAGGGCACCTGGGCATTGAAAAGTGCAAGCGCAGGGCCAAGGATACAGTTTATTGGCCAGGCATCACCCAGGACATCGCAGTCATGGTTGATAACTGTGACACTTGGCAGAAGTTCCAGTGCAAGCAGAGCAAAGAACCGATGCACATGGGTGAAATCATCACAACTCCTTGCCAGAAGGTGGGCATGGATCTTTTTCACTTCATTGGAAAAGGCTACCTTTAGGTTAATGACTACTTCTCTAATTATCCAGAGGTGGCACAGCTAGAGAACGCGACTGCTCAGTGTGTTATCAAACATGCTAAAGAGATTTTTGCCCGGCATGGCATACCAAACATTGTTATGGCTGACAATGGTCCCTGCTTGGGAAATGTCCACCTGAGATTAGCACATGCTCCGCAGCGCCTCAGCAAGGTCCACTCCCATCTGGGACATGTCACCTAGCTTCTGGGACATGGTGTCGAGGCACTCAGCCATGGTTGTCACTGACTGAGCAATGTCTTGGACACCGCCATGACGTCATGCTGCAGGCTCTCTATTGAGGTCACCACCCTAGTTTTGGCCTCAGTGCCATGCATTACTGACACCATCTCCTGCACTCGTAGCCTTTGGGACTCCTCCAATCAGCTATGGACCGATGGAGTGTTGCTGACATCTCCTCCTGAATCTCACGGCCGCGTTCTAGCGTCAGCATCAGCTCCACGATAACCTAGTCCAGAGGCTGGATATCTGTATATCCAGCAGACCTCCGACTGCTGTCTTCCCTGGATATTTCTGCCTCCACCAATGTGCATTAGCAACTGTGTGGTACTCACCAGAATGTCTCCCAGAAGCCTCTCCACTAACGTTGCCCACCAAGGTGTGTGTCACTGTGCTAGTGGAAGGTGAGGGTGATAGCTGTGACAACTCGATCGTGGCATTCCCGGAGCTCTCCTCCGAGGTGTTCTCTTGGAAGGCGGGAGGTGGGGGGCGCCGCCCTGGATGAGCCGGGACCGTGCAATGGAAATCCTGCAGGCGAATGGACATGTGGTAAGTGAAGGGGAAGATCATTATGTCTGACATGAACAACTCACTTGTGGCAGGTCATCTAGGTGGGAGGGCGGTGGATCCTTACCTCAACAACCTTGTTGTTGATGACAAGTCTATCTTCAGTCACCCCCTCGAACTCCAGGGCATGTTTCTCTTAGGGTGTGAGGGCTCTGGTGTCCGGCACCCCGTTGGTCCACTGGGCCCTTTCCCACCTGTTAAAGGCTAACTTCTCCTGTGGGAACAAAGAGAGCACATTGTGAGCCTCATATGTCATAACCCGGAGGTTGGGGGGGTGGGTGGGGGGTTCTATGGCAAGAGACAAGCGTGGGCACCGCTGCTGGGCATGGGTGGGTTGGGCTGGTGGGTGCTAGAATGTGCCAGGGCACAGGCACGATATTATGCGGGGCGGGGGGGGGGGGCGTTGTGTTCGGTGTCAGCTGCTGGCCCATTAGGGTGGCGGTTCAGGGGTGGCACACGGGACTGGTGCCAATTGGCCGACGCCAACTCTCTTGTACAGCCCAATGGAGGCTGTCGAGCTTCTTGTGACACTGGACTGCGATTCTCCTCGTAATGTTTTCCGTGCTGACGGCCACTGCCACTGCCTCCCCCAGGTGGCACTGGCTGACCTGTGGCTGATCCTCTGACCCCCTCAGGGGAACAGGGTGTCCCATCCCGTCTCCACCACGTCCGACAGTCTGGCCAGGTTGGCATCTCCGAAACGTGGAGCTGTTCTGCCTGGTGGCATGGCTGTGTGCTGTCTGGGGTTTGCTCAGAGGGAGTGCGTTCGGCACGGTTTGAGAAAAATTCCATGATTATGTATATGGTCTTCCAACGTTTCTGGGGGAGACTGACCACAGGCCACTTGTCTCCATTGTGCAGAAGAATTAGTGCCAAATGTCCCCGAGAATCCAGCGCATGATGAAGCTCCAAGGCTACAATTTCGACATCTAAACAACATGCAAGCACCTCCTCTTTAATGAGGAGTTGCCGGGTGCAGTCCAGGCGAATCAGCTTGTGGGACAGCCATTGCCGCCGTGAAGCCCGTGGAGGATCATTACCGTCCCTAGTTGACATTAGTTACCGGTCATGGTCCCGCCGGGACGGCCGCTGGGAAACACCCGGCAAGTCACGTTCGCTACCGCACTTAGTATTTTTCCCGTTAGATCGTGCCTTTAGAGTAACTTTTACAAACTTTTTATTTTTGGCACAGAACTCCACATGGTGGAAGTAAATATGGGGACTTGGGGAACACTTAGGCCAGTTTTCCATCCAAAAGTTTGCATTCATTTATTTTCATTTCCGATGGGGTCCACATCCAAGTGTGCTTTGAGAAACCCAGCTCCTGTATAAATGCAAGCTCGTTCTTTCCATAGTCCCAGTTTGCACAGGGCAGCTGCAGGGTGCAATCCATCCAAGCTCGCCTGCAGCATTAATCCCAGCAGCTTTTCACTCTCATCTTTATTAGCACCCTCTGATCCCAACTCCCTCCTGAATCACATCACCCCTGGTTTGTAGGAATCGGGATTCTTGGGGTGGAGTGCGCTCAGAACCCAAGGTGCGGGGAATGGTAAGTCAGGACTAGGAGAGGGAATCAGGAAAAGCTATGTTGGACGGGAAGAGAGGAGGTTCAGGGTGGCAAAGACGCAAGTGGAACCAGGGTAAATAATCCGGCTCCTTCTGACTCATCAGAAACTACTGAGAAAATGAAACGAGTAACATTAAACTGGACGTCCTGCAGCCTGGATCCTGACTGTGACTAGTAGGCTTGGCATTAACAGTATCAGCATGTTTGCCACTTAAATGAGGCTCCCACTCAACCAGGATAATTAGCTTTCCCTTGCCCAAAGGGCAGCACGATAGCATTGTGGATAGCACAATTGCTTCACAGCTCCAGGGTCCCAGGTTCGATTCCAGCTTGGGTCACTGTCTGTGCGGAGTCTGCACATCCTCCCCGTGTGTGCGTGGGTTTCCTCCAGGTGCTCCGGTTTCCTCCCACAGTCCAAAGATGTGCAGGTTAGGTGTATTGGTCATGCTAAATTGCCTTTAGTGTCCAAAATTGCCCTTAGCGTTGGGTGGGGTTACTGGGTTATGGGGATATGATGGAGGTGTTGACCTTGGGTAGGGTGCTCTCTCCAAGAGCCGGTGCAGACTCGATGGGCCGAATGGCCTCCTTCTGAATTGTAAATTCTATGATAATCTATGAAATTCAGGAAAATTCCAATGATGAGGATGGGAACGCAATCAAAACTCCAGGCCAAATCCCCCTTCTGCCACCTTGAACCCCTACCCATATCATTCCCACAAAATGGGGTTGAGGGCCATAAAATGAGGCCTGAAGTGTGGAGGACAGAGGTTCAGCTCGAAAGAGTGCGGGTTAGGCATCTCGCAGAGGCTGAGGATTTAGTGAATCGTGGAAGTCACCATTTGTGAAAGGATTGACTTCAGAACCCGAATCAGATAGAGCAACGTGTGAGCCAGAGATAGCGAGAGAGAAAACTACTGAGAGAACCAGGCCTTGACTGTAGAAAGATATAGTCAAGGAAAGAGTCGCTGAACTTCAACGGTCTCAGATGAATTGCCTCAGTGATAATGAACAGGCTGCACTGATAGGCAAAAAGAGTGCGCTCAGAATAAAAGAACCAATCAGAAATCCAACAAATTGAAGCCTGAGTTGAATAGAGGTGAATTTATGAACTGTCAGTCTGTGGAGAGGAACACCGCAAGGATAAAAACCAGTTCTGGCAGTCAGTGTGATGTCAAACATAATTGATTTATTCATTAACACTAACCTGGTTATTGTGCAAGATTCATTTATGGCATGTGCTGGAAAGCAAACAAATTTATTATCAATATTGAAACATCTGTCCAATTTAATTCTCAGTTGCTCCAAAATAACAAAAGTTTTATATTTTGTGCTAAATTAACAGCAAAGATTGGGAGTATATATTTTACCTAAATTTGATTTAGTGAACAATGTAATTTTGATTGTTAAAATATTTGTTTTTTAACTGCTCATGATGTTGGTCAAGGAACAAGATCAAAACTATTTTGCAGTGTTTTATTTCTGAATTATTTTCCTAACATGAACACAACTGCAATATTTTTGATTTATTTCTTGTGTTCAGAGCAAAAGCAATAACTTGTATTTACATAAAATCTGGGCAGTTTTAAGGTGATTGGCAAAAGAACTAACGGAAAGACTTTCCACAGCGAGTGGTTAGGACCTGGAATGCACTGCCCTAGAGTGTGGTAGAGGCAAATTCAATCGTATTTTTCAAAAGGAAATTGAATAAATACCTGAAGAGAAAAACTTGGCTGGCCAATTAAAGGGGGCCTTCTGGAATTTTCCAGTCGGCCTTCATGTTCCTGTAGGCGGTAGGGGCTAGCTTAGGTGCCAGGAGGCAGGCACACAACGGCAAACCAGGGGGTAGACACTCCGGACAGGCCAAGAGCCTGTGGGTACTCCCATGTTCAGAATGGGGGCTTCCAGCAATCCTGGAGCCTGGAACACCACAGAGGTGGGTAGGGTGAGAATCTATCAGGTGGATCTTCCAGATTCAGCTTTATTGAGGAGGTCTATCTTCCAGCCTCAGCATATTCTGGGAGGGTCAGTGATGTTGGACGCCTTTTCAATATGGCATCTGTGCTGTTCTTTGTGTTGCTTATTTCAGGATGGTTGGCGTAGCGTTCACAAAGACCACAAAATGGCTTGAACTTAAACAAAGCTATAAATGTATTAACACTACTAATTTGGATTCGACACGTACTCCTAAAGAATAACATTTAAACTACAAACTATGATCTGCTCTCACTGACATTATCTGTACTTCTGACTCTTTCTAGCCAACTCCTGCACGCAATCTCCCACAAGGCTTAGCATCACTGCCTTATATAGTTGTAACTGTAGCTCCCTCTAGTGGCTACTCTAGACACTTCATTAACCCTTGCAGTTCTTACAGTTATGATAATACCACCTGGATATGATGGCAGGACTCGTGCAATCAAAGTCCACCCCTCCATTGAATATGGTTTCCTGTCCATTTTCACAGCAAGAAGCACTCACCATCTCAGCCATGGGACTTAGTTCCAGATAGTAGAATTTGACCCCCATTATTGAATGAGACACAATTATCTTCAGCTAAACACTGGGAAGTCTGAAGCCATCATCTTTAAGTCCACTACATATGGTGTTGTATACCATGCATTAATATACCAGGGAAGATAGGACTGACAGGCTCCCTTCCCTCAATGATCATCATTTGAATTATTCCAAAAATCTGGATGCGTTCATTGTGGTGTTAGTTCAGCATTATAACCAATGCACTCCCAAAATCATTGAGACATAGACTGTTCAGTAAAGATATCAAAGAAGCCAAGAGACAAAATCCATTTCATCCTTCTTAGGACCCTGCTATTTGTTTATTACTTTGGATGTCTCTCCAAGCAGGGATATGCGACTGGAGTCACAGCCAGAAAGGTGTCATGGCTTCCGGGGTATCAGTGAACACTAGATACCTTTCAAACTACAAGATAATAATGATAACACTATTAAAAAACATATGTAAATATTCTGCTGGGGAAGGAATCATCGGAGCTGGTAAAGACATGGCATCAAAAGAAACCGTTGCATTTGAGTTTTTTCTTAACATGAGGTTTGAAAACGTCTTAATTGGCAGCATCTTATCATCCTAAAATCTGTGCTGTTTATAAGGCATTCCATGTCAAATATTAATCCAGAATCTTGGTAAATTGCTTGCTGGAAAATTTGTGGTGTACCTGCCAAAATTTTCCCATTGCCTGAGAAGATAGATGTGGTGGCAGCCTTCTGTCTCATAAGATGATGGTTTTCACTATGCTGGTCAAGTATGTGTTAAGAATCATCTGGTGTAGGTCAGGAGCCCCACTCTGGCACGGCAGCTTCTGCTGCACTTGGAAACTGGTCAGCCTTTTCAACTGCTGAGCATTATGGGGGCACGGCGGCACAGTGGTTAGCACTGCTGCCTCACAAAGCCAGGGACCCGGGGTCAATTCTGACCTCGATGACTGTAGAGTTTGCACGTTCAGAGAATCATAGAATCCCTGTAGTGCAGAAGGAGGCTATTTGGCCCATCGAATCTACACTGACCTTTGAATGAGCACTATACCCATGTCCACTCATCTGTCCACCCTGCCTTATCCCTTGTAGCGCACAAAGACTCCGTGAGACGAATAGAGTGAAGTCGATGAGGCTTTATTAAGCGTGACTGTTTCCCCCGCAGTTCAGTAGTAGACTACCTGCGGGGGAGGGCTCCAGGTACTTATACTCCGCCTTCAGGGCGGAGCTAGAGGTCAATGTCCAACCAGGACCCGGGATCTGTCAGCCAATGACATCATGGCTTCACAGTCCCACATGACCCCTAATGCATACTACCACATCCCTGGAACCCCATAACCAAACCTGCACATCCCTGGACAATAAGGGCCAATTTAGCATGGCTAACCCACTTAACCTGCAAATCTTTGGATGGTGGGAGGATACCAGAGCACCTGGAGGAAACCCCCACAGACACAGGAAGAAAGTGCAACTGCAGACAAACAATCACCCAAGGCCGGAATTGAACCCTGGTCCCTGGCACTGAGAGGCAGCACTGCTAACCACCATGCCGCCATGCCGCCCTGTTCTCCCTGTGTCTATGTGGGTTTCCTCCTGGCGCTCCGGTTTCCTCCCACAGATCAAAGATGTTCATGCTAGGTGGATTGGTCATCCTAAATTGCCCCTTAGTCCAAAAATGTGCAGGTTAGGTGGAGTTGCGGGGCTGGGGTGGGGGTGTGAGCCTGGGTGGGGTGCATTTTCAGAGAGTCAGTGCAGACTTGATGGGCCAAATGGCTTCCTTCTCCACTGTAGGTATTCTATGGTTGTATGTGTTGTCCAGGTCCCACTATTGTTGAGGGTGCAGGCTTGGTAGACTTACAGTCTGGTGTTCTCAGTCAGGTTGCTGTTGTACCACATTCTCTTACTCAGCTTAGACATAACAGCTGCTGCTTTTGTGATGCATGTGTTGATTTTGACATCAAGTGACAGATTGTGGAGCCTAGATATGTGAAGCTATCAACACCTCCAGTGTCACATTGACAATGCTGATGGATGGCAGTGTGGCAACATCCTGCACCATGGCATTTGTCTTCCTGATGCTGATGTTCAAACTAAACTCTTTTCAGGCGTTAGAAAGTCTGTCCATTTGATTTGATTTATTATTGTCACATGTATTAGTATACAGTGAAAAGTATTGTTTCTTGCATGCTGTACAAACAATGCATACCGTACATAGGGAAGGAAGGAGAGACTGCAGAATATAATGTTACAGTTATAGCAAGGTGTAGAGAAAAGATCAACTTAATGCGAGGTAGGTCCATTCAAACGTCTGATGGCAGTAGGGGAGAAGCTGTTCTTGAGTCGGTTGGTACGTGACCTCAAACTTTGGTATCTTTTTCCTGATGGAAGAAGGTGGAAGAGAGTATGTCCAGGATGCGGGGGGTCCTTAATTAGGCTGGCTGCCTTTCTGAGGCAGCGGGAATTATAAATAGAGTCAATGGATGGGAGGCGGGTTTGCGTGATGGACTGGGCTACATTCATAACCTTCTGTAGTTTCCTGCGGTCTTGGGCAGAGCAGACTCCATACCAAGCTGTCATACAACCAGAAAGAATGCTTTCTATGGCGCATCTGTAGAAGTTGGTGAGGGTCGTAGCTGACATGCCAAATTCCCTGAGTCGTCTGAGAAAGTAGAGTCGTTGGTGGGCTTTCTTAACTATAGTGTCGGCATGGGGGGACAAGGACAGGCTGTTGG
Organism: Scyliorhinus torazame; assembly: GCF_047496885.1. Taxonomy (NCBI): domain Eukaryota; kingdom Metazoa; phylum Chordata; class Chondrichthyes; order Carcharhiniformes; family Scyliorhinidae; genus Scyliorhinus; species Scyliorhinus torazame. The sequence continues at coordinate 140,581,841 of NC_092714.1, read as the reverse complement.
TGATCTGCACATCTAAAAACTTGAAGCTCTCGACCCTTTCTACTTCGTTCCCATTAATGTAGACAGGGGCATGTCCTCCACTACGCTTCCTGAAGTCGATGACAATCTCTTTCATTTTGTTGACATTGAGGGAGAGATTATTGTCGCCGCACCAGTTCACCAGATTCTCTATCACATTCCTGTACTCTGTCTCGTCATTGTTTGAAATCCGACCCTCTACGGTGGTGTCATCAGCAAATTTGAAAATCGAGTTGGAGGGGAATTTGGCCACACAGTCATAGGTGTATAAGGAGTATAGTAGGGGGCTGAGGACACAGCCTTGTGGGGCACCGGTGTTGAGGATGATCGTGGAGGAGGTGTTGTTGCCTATCTTTACTGATTGTGGCCTGTGGGTTAGAAAGTTCAGGATCGAGTCACAGAGGGAGGAGCCGAGGCCAAGGCCACGGAATTTGGAGATGTTTCGTAGGAATGATGGTGTTGAAAGCTGAGCTGTAATCATAGAATTTACAGTGCAGAAGGAGGCCATTCGGCCCATCGAGTCTGCACTGGCTCTTGGAAAGAGCACCCTAGCCAAGGTCACCACCTCCACCCTATCCCCATAACCCAGTAACCTCACCCAACACTAAGGGCAATTTTGGACACTAAGGGCAATTTATCATGGCCAATCCACCTAACCTGCACATCTTTGGACTGTGGGAGGAAACCGGAGCACCCGGAGTAAACCCATGCACACACGGGGAGGATGTGCAGACTCCGCACAGATAGTGACCCAAGCAGGAATCGAACCTGGGACCCTGGTGCTGTGAAGCAATTGTGCTATCCACAATGCTACCGTGCTGCCCTAATAATCGATAAATAGGAGTCTGACATAGGTGTCTTTGTTATCTAGGTGTTCCAGGGTAGAGTGCAGGGCCATGGAGATGGCGTCTGCTGTGGACCTGTTGCAGCGGTAGGCGAACTGTAGTGGATCAAGGCAATCCGGGAGGCTGGAGTTGGTTCGTGCCATGACTAACCTTTCAAAGCACTTCATGATGATGGATATCAGAGCTACTGGATGATAGTTATTAAGGCACGCTGCTTGACATTTTTTTGGTGCAGGGATGATGATCGTCTTCTTGAAGCAGACAGGGACCTCAGATTGTTGTAAAGAGAGGTTGAAGGTGTCTGCGAATACCCCCGCCAGCTGATCTGGCAAGACCTGAGTGCTTGTCCGGGTACCCCATCTGGGACAGTGGCTTTCCGTGGGTTGAGCTTCGAGAAGGCTGCTCTGACGTCTGCAGTGGTGATCTCAGATACAAGTTCACCCGCGGCTTCTGGGGTGGAGGGCTCGCTCTCGCTAACCTCTTGCTCAAGAACGGGCATAGAATGCATTGAGCTCACCAGGGAGGGGTGCGTTGGAGCCGACGATTTTACATGTCTTTATCTTGTAGCCCGTTATGTCTTGTAGACCTTGCCATAGACGGCGGGGATCCGTGTGGCTAGCCTGGGGCTCGAGTTTGGTCCAGTACTGTCTTTCGGCATCTTTGATGGATTTCTTTAGATCATATCTGGCTTTCTTGTAGAGGTTAGGGTCGCCTGACTTGAATGACTCAGACCTAGACTTCAGCAAGCAGCGGATATCCCTGTTCATCCAGGGTTTCCGGTTGGGAAACACGTGGATTTGCTTCTTTGGCACACAGTCTTCTACACACTTACTAATAAAGTCAGTTACTGTAGTGGCGTACTCGTTCAGGCTGGTCGCAGAGTTTTTAAATACTGACCAGTCCACTGACTCTAAGCAGTCCCGTAGGAGATCATCCGATTCCTCAGACCAACAATGCATGACTTTCTTTGATGGATTCTCCCACTTCAGGTTTTGCTTATAAGCCGGGAGCAGGAGCACAGCCTTGTGGTCAGATTTGCCAAAGTGTGGGCGGGCGATAGAGCGGTAGGCATGTTTGATATTTGTGTAGCAGTGGTCCAGGATGTTTGGGCCTCTGGTGGAACAGGTGACGTGTTGGTGGTAACTTGGTAGTACGCGCTTGAGCTTGGCCTGATTGACGTCCCCAGCTACAATGAGCAAGGCCTCGGGATGTTTTGTTTCCAGGCTATTTGTGGTGGTGAATATTTCGTCCAGTACGATTTTCACGTTCGCATGGGGTAGGATGTAAACTGCCGTCAGAATAATGGAGCTGAACTCCCGCGGAAGGTGGTAGGTGTGGCATTTTAGCGTCAGGTATTCTAGGTCCGGGGAGCAGAAACTCGTCAGTGTTGCTACATCTCGGCACCAGGAGGTGTTGATTAGGAGGCAGACCCCATCCCCCCTTGCCTTGCCTGAGGCTGCCGTACGGTCCATTTGGTGGATTGAGAAGCCCTCTGGTTGTCGGGCACAGTCCGGTGAAGCAGGAGTGAGCCATGTCTCCGTGAAACAGAGCACACAGCAGTCCCTTAGCTCTCTTTGAACCCTGAGTTTAAGTTCGTCCAGCTTGTTTTCTGGAGATTGGACATTAGCTCGGGGTAAGCTGGGCAGAGGGGCTTTGGGGCCGCGTTGTTTCACTCTCACCGGCAGGCCTGCACATTTTCCACGCTTCCTGGAGTGACTGCTTCTTTCTGAGCCTGGGAGACGGTGAGAGTATGCAGTGTTCAGGGAATAGTTGTGTCCAATGTGGTTATTCACTCTGGTCGGTGTGTGGTTGGAGGATTTGTTGCCTTGCTTGCGGTTCCTGCGCGGTGGGTGGGTCTGCGCGATTGAGCCTTCCGGTCGCTGTCGGGCTGCGGTTTGTCTTCACAGGGCGGTGGATGTTCAGAACATGCTCTGGCATGGATGGGGGTGAAGGCCGGTAAGTGGATGACGACTCTGGAATCGCGGTTGCGGATGAGGCGGGTCTGTGTGTTGGGGTACGCAAGGTCCTTTCCAGATTGCGGTCTTCCTTCAGAGGACGGAGGATCTCTAGACCTGCAAGTAAATTTAAAAGGGCAGTATTAGTGATTGTTAGGCTGTGGGAGTTGATTTTTAGGAGTGTGGGGCGACTGTAGAGGGGGGGAGTGGAAGGAGTACTTGGGGCCTACAGGGGGTCGCAGCTCTCCGGGCCAATGGGGTTGGAAGCTGAGAGAGGGGGGGGGGGGGGTGCTGCAGCTGCTGCGATGCTGGTCTGGTCGTTGGAGAGCAGCAGAGTGGAGGTCCTGGCTTTTGTGGTGTTTTCCAGGTCTCTGGGAGCTTGTAGCGTGAAGGCCCTGGCTTCTAGGATGTTTTCCTGGTCTCTGGCAGACGCTGTTTTGCTGCTGCAGGTGTTCCTCAGTGTGGAATGTTAGTCCAGTATTGTCAGCACAGCACAACTCTCTGATGAGGAGACTTGGATCTCAGTTGAGCCAGACTGATCAGCATTCCATCAGTTCCAGTCTGTGAGTAGACAGCAGCAAAGAGAAGCAAATGCCAAAGTGGTGTCAGAAAACAATCCTGTTTGACCCCTGTGGTAGTATGTATTGGGGGTCATGTGGGACTGGAAGCCCTAATGTCATTGACTGACAGATCCCGGGTCCTGGTTGGCCGTTGACCTCATACTCCGCCCTGAAGGCGAAGTATAAGAAGCCGGTGCCTTCCCCCGCAGGCCAGTTTACTATCGGGCTGCTGGGGAACAGACACGTTTAATAAAGCCTCATCGACTTCACTCTATTTGTCTCATGGAGTCTTTGTGCGCCACAATTTATTAAGCGTGTCTAAAAAGGACTATGGAGCTCAGGATCATTCCAGAATGCCTGAGGATCAGCCCCCACGCAGTGAATGCGGCAGCAGCCTTCAAACACTGGCAGACTTGCTTCGAGGCCTACATCACATCGACCACAGGCCGAGTCTCAGACGAACAAAAACTGCAGGTCCTGCACTCGAGGGTGAGCACGGAGATTTTCACCCTCATTGAAGACACCCGCGATTTCCAGACGGCCTTCACAGCACTGAGAAGTCTCTACGTTCGCCCAGTTAACCAAATCTACGCTCGCTACCAGCTCGCGACGAGACGGCAAGCTCCCGGAGAATCGATGGACGGGTTCTACGCCGCGCTGCTGATTTTGGGACGAGCCTGCAGCTGCCCGTCGGTGAACGCAAACGAACACACGGACATGTTAATGCGCGATGCTTTTGTTGCAGGTATACAATCCTCCCAAATCCGCCAAAGACTTCTAGAAAAAGAGTCACTAGGACTCTCAGAGGCACGGGCCCTGGCAGCCTCGCTGGACGTAGCCGCGCGTAATACCCGCGCCTACGGCCCCGACCGCGCGGCAGGCCATTGGGCCCCGTACGTACCCGCCGCGGCAAACCCCCTACCCTCCCCCCCAGACACCCCACAGGCTTGCGCAGTCCAAACGCCGAGTCGCACCGGGGGCGCCCGCTGTTATTTCTGCGGCCAGGCGAAGCACCCCCGACAACGCTGTCAGGCCCGCGCAGCCATCTGCAAAAGCTGCGGGAAAAAGGGCCACTATGCGGTGGTGTGCCGGTCCCGCGTGGTCGCCGCCGTCCCGGGAGAACAGGGAGCCCTACAGGCAGTCTATGCCTCCCAACCCCCCCAGCACGCCATGTGCGACCCCCAGGCGCCGCCATTTTGGGTCCCGACCACCGCGGCCCCGGGAGAACTGGGAGCCCTGCACGCCGCCTACGCTCCCCAACCCCCCTCCCCGCAGCCCATGTACGACCCGCCGCCGGCGCTCCCGATTTGGGTGCCGGCCAACACTCTCCACGGAGAGGAAGGGGTTTTTCGTATCCCGAACGCCACCCTCACCCCCGTCCCGCGCCCCACGCCTGACCCGCCGGCGCCACCTACCTTGACCCCGACCACCGCTGTCCCCGGCGAGGGAGCTGCGCACGGTGCCAGCGCTCGCGGCCCCACGACTGACCCGCCGGAGCCGCCGACCTGGGCCCTCACCCCCGTCCCGCGCCCCACGCCTGACCCGCCAGCGCCGCCGACCTGGGCCCTCGCCCCCGTCCCGCACCCCACGCCTGACCCGCCAGCGCCGCCGACCTGGGCCCTCGCCCCCGTCCCGCGCCCCACGCCTGACCCGCCGGAGCCGCCGACCTGAGCCCTCGCCCCCGTCCCACGCCCCACGCCTGACCCGCCAGCGCCGCCGACCTGGGCCCTCACCCCCGTCCCGCGCCCCACGCCTGACCCGCCGGCAATACAACTTACCTGGACCCCGATCTCCGTCCCCGGCGAGGGACCTCCTCACGGTCCCAGCGCTCGCAGCACTGACCTGTCGGCCTTGGCCCAGAACACCGCGGTCCCCAGCGAGGGAGCTCCGCGCGGTCCTAGCACCCGCGGCCCTGGCGCTCGCAGCCAAGGAACTCCGCGCGGTCCTAGCGCCCGCGGCCCTGGAACTCCGCGCGGTCCTAGCGCCCCCCAGACCCCCCAGCACTCAATGTGCGACCCGCAGACGCCGCCATTTTGGGTCCCGACCACCACGAGGGGAGGAGGGGCCCCGCCATCTTGGACCGCCCCCGACCTGTACGACGCATGGGGGCGGCCATTTTGTCCACCCCCGACGCCATCTTGTGACCCCTCATCTACGGGCGAGGTATGGGGGTGGCCATTTTATCCATCCCCGACGCCATCTTGGACGGCAACAACGGACCCCACCCCACTACTACAACCACGGCTCGCTTCGGTTACACTCGATCAGGCTCGGCCCCGGACTCTCCAGACGACGACGACAACGGTCCTAATTAACGGCCACGAGACGCCATGCCTAGTCGACTCCGGGAGCACGGAAAGTTTTATACATCCCGACACGGTAAGACGCTGTTCCTTAACTACCTACCCCAGCGCACAAAAGATTTGCCTAGCTGCAGGATCCCACTCCGTACAGATCCAGGGATTCTGCATAGTTACCCTAACGGTACAGGGGAGGGAATTCAAAAACTACAAACTTAACGTCCTTCCCCAACTCTGTGCCCCCACCTTGCTGGGCTTAGATTTTCAATGTAACCTACAGAGCCTTACGTTTAAATTCGGCGGCCCCATACCCCCACTCACTATCTGCGGCCTCGCCACCCTCAAGGTGCAACCCCCGTCCTTGTTTGCGAACCTCACCCCGGATTGCAAACCCGTCGCCACTAGGAGCAGACGGTACAGCGCCCAGGACCGGACCTTCATTCGCTCCGAAGTCCAGCGGCTACTAAAGGAGGGCATAATCCAGGCCAGCAATAGTCCCTGGAGAGCGCAGGTGGTAGTAGTGAAGACAGGGGAGAAACAAAGGATGGTCATTGACTATAGGCAGACCATCAACAGGTACACACAACTAGACGCGTACCCTCTCCCCCGCATATCCGACATGGTCAATCGGATTGCCCAGTATAAAGTCTTCTCCACCGTGGACCTCAAGTCCGCCTACCATCAGCTCCCCATCCGCCCAAGTGACCGCAAGTACACAGCCTTCGAGGCAGACGGGCGATTATACCACTTCCTAAGGGTCCCTTTTGGCGTCACAAACGGCGTCTCGGTCTTCCAACGGGAAATGGACCGAATGGTTGATCAACATGGGTTACGGGCCACGTTCCCGTACCTCGACAATGTAACCATCTGCGGCCACGATCAGCAGGACCACGTCGCCAACCTCCAAAAATTCCTCCAGACTGCCAAAGCCTTGAACCTCACGTACAACGAGGACAAGTGCGTTTTTAGCACCGATCGGCTAGCCATTCTGGGCTACATAGTGCGCAATGGGATAATAGGCCCCGACCCCGAACGTATGCGCGCACTCATGGAATTTCCCCTCCCGCACTGCCCAAAAGCCCTGAAACGCTGCCTGGGGTTCTTTTCATATTACGCCCAGTGGGTCCCCCAGTACGCAGACAAGGCCCGCCCCCTAATACAGACCACGACTTTCCTGTCGACAGAGGCTTGCCAGGCTTTCAGCCGCATCAAAGCGGACATCGCAAAGGCCACGATGCGCGCCATCGACGAGTCCCTCCCCTTCCAGGTCGAGAGCGACGCCTCTGACGTAGCTCTCGCGGCTACCCTTAACCAAGCGGGCAGACCCGTGGCCTTCTTCTCCCGAACCCTCCACGCCTCAGAAATCCGCCACTCCTCAGTGGAAAAGGAAGCCCAAGCCATAGTGGAGGCTGTGCGACATTGGAGGCATTACCTGGCCGGCAGGAGATTCACTCTCCTCACTGACCAACGGTCGGTAGCCTTCATGTTCGATAATGCACAGCGGGGCAAGATCAAGAACGACAAGATCTTGCGGTGGAGGATCGAACTCTCCACCTTCAACTATGAGATCTTGTACCGGCCCGGAAAGCTGAACGAGCCGTCTGATGCCCTATCCCGCGGGACATGTGCCAACGCACAAATTGACCGCCTCCAAGCCCTCCACGAGGACCTCTGCCACCCGGGGGTCACTCGGTTTTACCACTTCATCAAGTCCCGCAATCTCCCATACTCCTTAGAGGAGGTCCGTACAGTCACAAGAGACTGCCACATCTGCGCAGCATGCAAACCGCATTTTTTCAGGCCAGATGGAGCGCACCTGATTAAGGCTTCCCGTCCCTTCGAACGCCTCAGTCTCGATTTCAAAGGGCCCCTCCCCTCCACCGACCGCAACGCGTATTTCCTTAATGTAGTGGACGAATACTCCCGCTTCCCTTTTGCCATTCCCTGCTCCGACATGACCGCGGCCACAGTCATTAAAGCCCTGAACAGCATATTCACACTGTTCGGTTACCCCGCATACGTCCACAGCGACAGGGGGTCCTCTTTCATGAGTGACGAGCTGCGCCAGTTCCTGCTCAGCAAGGGTATAGCTTCAAGCAGGACGACCAGCTACAACCCCCGGGGGAACGGGCAAGTAGAAAGGGAGAACGGCACGGTCTGGAAGGCCGTCCTACTGGCCCTACGGTCCAGGGACCTCCCAGTTTCACGGTGGCAGGAGGTCCTCCCGGACGCTCTCCATTCCATCCGGTCGTTATTATGTACGAGCACTAATCAAACGCCTCACGAGCGTCTCCTTGTCTTCCCTAGGAGGTCCTCCTCTGGAACGTCGCTGCCGACCTGGCTGGCGGCCCCAGGACCCATCCTGCTCCGAAAGCACGTGCGGGCACATAAGGTGGACCCGTTGGTCGAAAGGGTTCACCTCCTCCACGCAAACCCCCAGTACGCCTACGTGGAGTACCCCGACGGCCGACAGGACACGGTCTCCCTGCGGGATCTGGCGCCCGCCGGCACCACGCACACCCCCCCGGCACCATCAACCCAACCGCCCCCCTTCCTGCCACCGCCGCACCCCGCGACCGCCCCCTTCCCAGGAGGATCAGTCCCCCTCCCCTTTGCACCGACAGCTGAAACCGTGCGGCTCCCGGAGGCGACAACGCTGGTACAAGCACTACCACCACCGCCGGGGCCGAGGCGATCGACACAGACGACCAGACCACCCGACTGACTCGTGGCGTCGATGTAAAACAAAGATGGACTGTCCAATGAACATTTTGTTTTTCCTATATCCTCTGTAAATAGTTGTAACAGGACGATACTGTCCAATACGGTACTACCATGTAACTGTTCTCTCCTCCCAGGACCAGTACTGTAAACCCTTACCACCATACGAAGCATCACCCCGCTGGGTTCATTTTTGACAAGGGGTGAATGTGGTAGTATGTATTGGGGGTCATGTGGGACTGGAAGCCCTAATGTCATTGGCTGACAGATCCCGGGTCCTGGTTGGCCGTTGACCTCATACTCCGCCCTGAAGGCGAAGTATAAGAAGCCGGTGCCTTCCCCCGCAGGCCAGTTTACTATCGGGCTGCTGGGGAACAGACACGTTTAATAAAGCCTCATCGACTTCACTCTATTTGTCTCATGGAGTCTTTGTGCGCCACAACCCCATTGGATCTCAAATGGCTCCGATGTTGCCCCCTTCGTTGCTGACCTTAGCCATCATGTTGTCATGGAAAGAGGAGATCACATTGCGCAGCTTCTGCAGGCAGCCATTTTCCCCCAGCAGTTTAAATAGACAATGTCTGCTCACATGGTCAAATTCCCAGGTGACAATGATGATGGTGGCAATGTATAGTGGCCTCCTTTGTTCACAGCATTTCTCTTGCAGCTTCCAGACTGAGAAGATCATGTCAGTTCTTCCAGTTCTGAAACCACACTGGGATTCAGGATAGATGTGTTTTGCCAACATCTGCAATGATCTGCAATCCGACAAGGACAATATTGGCAACTATTTTTCCCATGATGCTATGCAGGTGAGACATAATGGTTGTTGTAATCGCTGTGGGTGCCCTTGTTCTTGTGCAGGGTCACAGTCTTCGCATCATTCTACCCCCTCCCTTCAGCAGAGATAGAGAGGTTTATGTAGATGCTGCAGTATAGTGCCAGTTTCCTGTGCATGATGAGTCGAGACAACGTAATTGTGATGAATGGGTAATGTGCTTTTAGGATCATGCATGTAATGTCTCTTTAAGACCGGGTTTGGAACCCTGGGGGACTTGGCCACCGGCTCCACCTCCCAGGGACCGGATATAAGCTGACGTCCTGTGGGCAGCGCTCAGTGAGCACTCATCGCCCCGGCTGGCGAAGTTCTCCGTTTATTAAAGCCTTTGTTTTATGAGTACACTCTCTCGTGTCATAATTGAGGGTATATCAATTTAATAAGCAGATTACGATAGGATGGATAGCGGTCTCAAGCCAGAAAAACTCGACCTGGACGCACGTACGCCACAAGTCAAAGAAATTTTTGAACACTGGCTTTTTGAGGCCTACCTGGACTCCTCGGCAGACCCCGTCGCCGAGCCTCGCAAGCTGCGCCTACTCCAAGCCCGGGTGAGCCACAGAATCTCCGGCCTGATCGAGAAGGCGGCCAACTACAGCGCGGCGATCGAGATTCTGAGGAAGCGTTTCGTAAAACCCATCGGTGAGGTACATACACGGTATCTGCTCTCTACTCGCCGGCAGCGCTCAGGGGAATTGCTGGACGAGTACTTGGAAAAGCTCACCATGCTCGCTAGAAACTGTAACCATCAAGATGTGACTGCGGAGGTCCACATGAACCTACACATCCGCGACGCCTATGTGTCTGGAATCCGATCGAACTATATTAGGCAGCGACTCCTGGAAAACGGGGCGAAAGATCTGCAGGAAACGGTAACGCTCACCACCTCTCTGGAGGTGGCCTACCAGAACCTCGGCACGTATCCCGCGGACCCTGCAAACCCCTCTCGGCCTTCCCCAGACTCGGCCATGCCACGGGCCTGCGCCGCCCAGACCGGGGGCACACCGTGCTTTTTCTGTGGGCAGGGCCAGCATCCACGACAGCGCTGCCCAGCCCGTTCCGCGACATGCAGCGACTGTGGATAGAAGGGGCATTTCGCGAGGGTCTGCCTGACCAGGTCCATGGCCCAGAAACAAAAAGTCCAACAGGCCCGAAAATTGAGCTCACAGGCCCACAGGCCCCGCAACGCGGCTGCCCGCCGGCCGGACACACCCCTTTTTGACACGTCATCGGCCTCGTGCGAGTCTTGGGGGCGGTCATCTTGGCGACGGGATCTTCTAAACCTGACACATGCGCCCGACGGGGGTGGCCATTTTGTGACTCCGACTCGGCAGAAGACCCAGACTACCCACAGCTGGGAGCAATCACCCTCGATCAGTCGCGGCCAAAGCACCTGCGGAACTCCATGATGCTCATCCAGATCAACGGGCGCGACACTCCCTGCCTATTCGACTCTGGGAGCACGGAGAGTTTCGTGCACCCAGAAACGGTAAGGCGCTGCTCCCTGCGCACCTATCCTGCGTCCCAAACCATCGCACTCACCTCTGGATCCCATTCGGTCCAAATCAAGGGGTACTGTATTGCGAATCTCGCGATCCAGGGCGCCGAATACACCCGTTTTAAGTTGTACATCCTCCCTCACCTCTGTGCCTCCCTGTTGCTCGGCCTGGATTTCCAGTGCAGCCACCGAAGCCTGACCCTGAAGTTCGGCGGACCCTTGCCCCCCCTCACAGTATGCAGCCTCGCAACACTGAAAGCTGCACCCCCCTCACTATTCGCGAACCTCACCCCTGACTGTAAGCCCGTCGCCACCAGGAGCCGGCGGTGCCCAAGATATGACTTTCATCAAGTCAAAGGTCCAGCGTTTACTGGGAGAGGGGGTCATTAAGGCTAGCAACAGCCCCTGGAGGGCACAAGTGGTGGTAGTCCGGCCTGGGGAAAAGAAACGGATGGTCGTGGATTACAGCCAGACCTTAAACCGCTTCATGCAGTTTGATGCGTACCCCCTCCCCCGCATAACAGAGATGGTCAACCGGATCGCGCAATACCGGGTATTCTCCACGGTCGACCTGAAATCTGCTGCCACCAGCTCTCTATCCACCTGGAAGACCACCCCTATACTGCTTTTGAAGCAGCCGGCCGGCTTTTCCACTTCCTTAGGGTCCCCTTTGGCGTTACTAATGGGATCTCCGTCTTCCAGAGGACGATGGACCAAATGGTGGACCAGTATGGGCTGCGGGCTACGTACGCGTACTTGGACAATGTCACCATCTGAGGCCATGATCAGCAGGACCATGACGCAAACTTTGAAAAGTTTCTCCAGACCGCCTGGGACCTCAACTTGACCTACAACAAAGAAAAATGCGTTTTCCACACAACCCGACTACCCATCCTCGGCTACATCATGGAAAACGGGGTCCTAGGGCCCGACCCCGACCGCATGTGCCCCCTCAAGGAACTCCACCTACCCCATAGTCTCAAGGCCCTTAAACGGTGCTTGGGGCTTTTCTCCTATTATGCACAGTGGGTCCCCAAATACGCGGACAAAGCCCGCCCACTCATAAAGACCATGATTTTTCCCCTCACGGCTGAGGCCCGGTCGGCCTTCAGCCGTATCAAGGCCGATATCATCAAAGCCGCTATGCACGCGTGGACGAAACCATCCCTTTTCAGGTCGAGAGCGATGCGTCAGACGTCGCCCTGGCTGCTACCCTCAACCAGGCAAGCAGGCCAGTAGCATTCTTTTCCCGAACCCTCAACGCCTCCGAGATTCGGCACTTTGCAGTCGAGAAGGAGGCGCAAGCTATTGTGAAGGCCGTGCGGCACTGGAGGCACTACCTAGCTGGTAGGAGGTTCACCCTCGTCACTGACCAACGGTCGGTCGCCTTCATGTTCGATAACGCGCAACGGGGCAAGATCAAAAATGACAAGATCTTGAGGTGGAGAATCGAGCTCTCCACCTACACGTACGATATTAAGTATCGGCCAGGGGAGCTCAACGAGTCCCCAGATGCCCTGTCCTGCGGCACGTGCACCAACGCGCAGGAGGATCGCCTGCGGGCTATCCACCATGACCTCTGCCACCCGGGGGGTCACCCGGCTCGCCATTTTCCTATGTCCCGCAACCTACCCTACTCCACCGAGGAGGTCAGGGCCATGACCAAGGCTTGCCAGATCTGCACAGAGTGCAAACCGCACGTCTACCGACCAGGCAAGGTTCGCCTGGTAAATGCCTCTGGGCCCTTTGAGCGACTATGCATGGACTTCAAAGGGCCCCTCCCGTCCACCAACCGCAATACCTATTTTTTAACCGTCATCGACGAGTTCTCCCGCTTCCCATTCGCCATTCCCTGCACCAACATGACCTCAGCCACCGTTATAAAGGCACTGCACAGCATCTTCACCCTGTTCGGTTTCCCCGCTTATATCCACAGCGACTGGGGTACATTGTTCATGAGCGATGAGCTCAGCAAGGGCATCGCCTCGAGCAGAACGACCAGCTACAACCCACGGGGAAACGGGCAGGTGGAGAGGGAGAATGCAACAGTTTGGAAGGCTGTCCTTTTGGCCCTACGTTCGAGAAGTCTCCCAACCACCCGCTGGCAGGAGGTTCTACCCGACGTGCTCAACGCCATCAAGTCGCTCCTCTGCACTGCCACGAACAAGACCCCCCACAATCGCTTGTTTGTCCTCCCCTGGAAGTCCACTTCCGGGGTCTCGCTTCCACCTTGGCTGACAACTCCGAGACCTGTTCTTCTCCGGAGGCACGTGAGGAGCCATAAGACGGACCCTCTGGCCGAGAGGGTCCAGCTGCTACATGCAAACCCCCAGTACACCTACGTCGCGCACTTGGACGGACGGGAAGATACGTTTCCCTGCGGGATGTGGCACCCGCTGGTTCCCCTACTGACGCTTCCCCCCTCGCCAATGTTCCCCCTTGCACCCCCACGCTGCCTGTCACAACCAAACGCGCCCCCCCCTCGCGCCTCCTCCTCTTTCCTCCACGCTAGTAATGTCACCGTCACCCCCAGCTACCCTCCCTGCTCCCCAACACCCTACCCCCACCGCACAAAAGCTCCGACCACCGTGCTCCCGGATGTACCATGATCAAAAACGTCCGTGTCCGCTGCACCACCATCCGAGCTGAGAAGGTCGACAAGGACGATCAGGCCTCCAAAGAGAATGGATCTGTAATCCCACTTCACCCCCGACGTACTCTGTGTATTTCTTAAACAGGGGGCGAATGTGATGAATGGGTAATGTGCCTTTAAGATCATGCATGTAATGCCCCTTTAAGACCGGGTTTGGAACCCTGGGGCCTCCGCCTCCGGCTCCACCTCCCAGGGACCGGATATAAGGTGATGTCCTGTGGGCGGCACTCATCGCCCCGGCTGGCGAAGTTCTCTGTTTATTAAAGCCTTTGTTTTATGAGTACACTCTCTCGTGTCATAATTGAGGGTATATCAGTAATCAACACCTGGGCCTTTGTCCATGATAAGCGAGCCTATTGCTCAGTTCCTGCAGTGTAGGTTTGATATGCAGTTCTGCAATGGCAGACAAGCTATCTGTGGTGTCGCGAGATTTCTTGGTGACAGTGTTCTCCTGAGTACAACTCAAGATAATGTTGTCATGATATGCATACATGCAACCAATGAACACTCAGAATAGGACACAACCAATGGGCAGTCAGGACACTCAGAGGTGGCATCACCACAAGGGGGCATGACATCAACACTATAAAAGGATGAGGCACTCACACCCTGCCTCTTTCCCCAGGCAGACATCTCGAGAGTTAGACAGGGTTGATCAGCAGCATCACACCCCAGCACGTGGCTTAGAGCAAGCTGGCACTGTTAGACTGAGTTACTACAGTTAGATTAGCAGAGAGTCGAACTCATTTGAGAACTGTGTTATTAGTTCAATAAACACGTTGCACTCATTTCAGAGTCTGGAGCATCCTTTAGTTAAGACTGCATCAAGGCGCAGTCTGTGTTATCCGAAGCAGCATAACACAACAAATGTTACACACATCTGTCAACCTGTTCATTGCAATGATGACTTCTCCTGTCTTTGTTTACCATGGAGCCATTTTCTTTGCTGATGGACCTGCTTTTCTGATCCCTTCATCCTGACATGCCCAATGTCAAAGGACATCTGGATATTCTGAAAAAGTTGTAAGCAGTAGTCTTTGGTGCACCGTCTAGCAGTCTGTTAGACTTTACTTTGGGAGGCTCTTTGAGCATTCAGAGTCTCCTCACTTGGATCTCTCTCATAACTGATGAGAACGGACTACGCGGCTTCAATGACAGGTTCCATCACAGTGGCGATAGCCTCGAGCCAATTAGCATTTTCTCTGTTCTTGCTTCCCATGTGTTATGGGCCAGGGTTTAGAGAACCCCAAAGTGTATCATGGAGTTCACCTGACCCACAACTTTTACTCGATTGTGGTATGGGGAGCACACGGCCCACTCTACAGGTGTGGTACAGCAGAAATGGAAAAGTATTTTTTAAAGCAAAACAATGATTATTCTATGAACTCAAGTTAACCTTTTTGAAACATACAGTGAACATCTTAAGCAACCATCAATTCAAATACAACCCCCAAAGAATACAACACTAAGTAATGCTGATGCTGTCCTTTTAACATCCAGAAGACTTACAAAAGAAACACCTTTTAACAGAAGCACATCAAGTTAAAGTCACTACTGAAAACATTTAGAATTCTGAATTCACTAAATGATCAAGAGATAGTCTTTTGATGGCAGAGAGAACAGCAGTACACTTGGCTTCAGCTCCAACACTGAAAACAAATCTAAAACACACCCTGCAGTTTGCTCAAAAACAAGAGTAAAAAGATGACAGACAGCCCAGCTCCACCCACTCTCTGGCATCACTGCAGTAATAAACACCCATTTCTTAAAGGTACTCTCACCACAGATACTTATATACACACCCATTTATAAACACCCATTTCTTAAAGGTATTCTCACATGACACATGTGTTGAGAGTATGGTATTGTAGATGGTGTTTCGAGGTTTGTTCTGCACTCTGTGTGGGATTGCCGGAGTGCATGTTTAATTGATTACTGAACAGTTGTTTTTTATCTGGGTAGGCCATATGGTTGGTGTTGAATCAAGGAGGGAATTCCTGCTTTGAATGAAGAAACGTTAATGGTGTCTGAAATGCTGTGGTAACTGTATGTTGAGCATGATGTTGAGGGAGTCAGGTCTGGTAATGCTCAAATCCAGTTGGTGCCAATGCCCTGATCTTGGACATCTTCTGGACACCTTGTGGCATAGTTTGTTCTGAAAGAAGAAGTTAGTTGCACAAAACTTGTGGTATGAGCAAAATTCAAATTATCTGGCCTCATTTACCTCTCCCAGGCCATGACATCTGAGGTGGGAGGGCCATACCTCATGGTCCACATCCATCTCACGTTGAAATCCCCCAGTGGGTAAAGATGTTCTGATTTAGGAGTTTGGCTATCACAATGCTGAGCTGCTCATAGATCTGGTCCTTTGCCTTTGTAGTGAAGCACATGTTAGAGCGCAGGTAATCATGAGGTTAACTGGCTCTTTTTTATTTGAGAAGTGGATGGAGAGAATATGTTCTGGACCATTCGTGGAACTGGTCCTATTCTATCATCAAGAGTAACAAAAGCTACATCTTGCTCACATGTTTCCTCTGAACTGTTACCCTGCCAAACAAACATTTTACTTTCAGTATTCCATTACCTCTAAGCAAATGGAGATAAATTGTAAACTGTGCTTGAGATTCCTGTCATTGTCACAGGATATAGCACCGTTATTGTTTTAATATCTAATGCAGCCAAAGATGTACAGGTTAGGTGGATAGGCCACGCTAAAATGCCCCTTACTGTCCAAAAAGGTTAGGTGGGGTTTTGGGTTACGGGGATAGGGTGGATGTGTGGGCTTAAGTAAGGTGCTCTTTCCAAGGGCCAGTGCAGACTCGATGGGCCAAATGGCCTCCTTCTACACTGTAAATTCTATGATTCTATGATTCTATGATCTGCTCTTGATGAACCTGGTCTCTTGTAGGGATGTTTTTACAAAGCCATGGTTTCTGACGTTATATATGCTGGATTGGCCTTTGCTTCAGCACCCCTACCTCACCCCACCCCTCCCTCCCCTCCCACCATACAGAGATATAATGAAGTGCGCTGAAGACCAGAAGCAACTCTAAATTTCACATGTTTGTTCTTTGCGGTTCAAGGACTGTCTGCTCTTTGATGATTATGTTGCCCTTCACTGTTGGCTGCATTAGATACTAAAACAATAACGGTGCTATATCCTATGACAATGACAGAAATCTCAAACAGTTTACAATTGATCTCCATTTGCTTAGAAGTAATGGAAGATATGGCCATCTGTGTCAGAATTACTGGAGCACCAAAGCGATATAATCTGCCTGTCACATCACATAGATCAATTTTTTTTAAATTTGCTGCCACTACACAACAAGGAGAATCATTTTATCAGCTATTTTCCTGCAAGAGAGAGAGAAAGAGAGAGAGAGAGAGAGAGAGGGATCTCTCTTCTAAAATCATACAAACCAAATAGAAATTAAATCCTTCCAAAGAATGGCAGCGTACTTCAGCTGCAGGCTTCAATGCTGACTCTTTATAGATAACTGAGAAAGACCCGGGATTAGGAGAACAATGGAGAATGGATGGAAACAGAAATGAAGCAGCAATGCTCACCTGTTCCATTGGCTTCAATAGTGCTGTGCCTTGTCTAACAGACTGAAAACGTGATTCCATTTGTTTTTGCAACTCGCCTGTGTCCAATTTGGCCCTCCATGTTTCTTTTGGCACAGGACATTTTCGATCCTCTCAGTGCACAGGTCCACATCTGTCAAGGATTTCCCGACCATGCTACAGGCAATTGGGAAGATTTGAATGTGTGCAGTTCACAAAAGAGTGAGAGAGAATGGAAAATGCAGTGGTGAACTGCTGGAGATTCAGAGTATGAAATTTAGATTTACCTAACCTGGAGCTCTTCCATTTTTACCTCCTCCATGACCACAATTTAAGGCGAGGATGTTTATTTTCTTACATAGCCATGGATAGGTAGACAACTTCTACCTGTGTCCATTATATGTGCATTTGATTGACTTCCGGTGGCGGTCATGGAGGGGTAGGTCGCACATTTGATATCTCCCGCCTGTAACAGACCTGGAGCAGCTGGTGAAGTTTTTCGAGGATTGCTTCGCCAAGCTGAAGGAGGACCACGTTGGACCCGATTAAGGCTTCGATTGATCAAGTGGTTCAGAATCAGGAAACCCACGAGAGAGCGATCCAGGAGGTCGAACTAAAGTTATCCGAGCACGAGCAGTATATAACCGTGCTGGAAAGCAAGGTGGGAAATGAACGACCGCCAGAAAAGAATGCAGGAGAAGCTGGAGGACCTGGCGAATAGGTCCAGGAGGCAGAATCTCAGAATTGTTTGCCTCCCTGAAGGCAGTGAGGGATCGGATGCGAGGGCATATGTGACGGACATGTTGGAGAAGTTGATGGGGGCTGGAGCTCTCCTCGGCCCCTGGAATTGGACAGAGCGCATAGAGCCCTCGCGAGGAAGCCCAGAGCGAACAAACCGCCAAGGGCCATGGTTTTACGTTTTCACCGTTTCATGGACAAGGAACACGTTTTGTGGGGCCAAGAAAGAACGGAGCAGCAAGTGGGAGAACTGTGAGTTGCGCATCTATCAGGACCTGGGAGTGAATTAGGCCAAGAAGCGAGCTGGGTTCAATCGGGCAAAAACGGCCCTCTTTAAGAAGGGGGTGAAGTTCAGGATGCTGTACCCAGCCCGCCTGTGGGTCACACATGAGGAACGGGACTTCTACTTTGAAACGCCAGACGGAGTATGGACGTTTATTAAAGAAATGAATCTGGAGGCGAATTAAAAGACACTTAAGCCTTGGAGAAGTACTGTGGCAGCGATTTGTGGTGCTGGATTTTAAGTAGCTCTATGTGAAATAATGGGCTGTGTGGATGGTTAAAGGTTGATCTGTCTTGCAGGGACCTTGTTAGAGGGGGGGATGGACTTTGAAATTAGTTCTGCTTTTTGGGTGACTATTTTTCGAAAGTGACTGTTTCTTCACTGTTTTTTTTCTGTTGTTTGTTTACTGGGGAATGTGATGCTTTTAAAATGTTTATTCATGTGGGGGGGGGGGAGAGGAGAGTACAATAGGGAGACAGACTGCTTGGTGCCAGGGGCGGGGGCTATCGAGTCAGCATGGGTCACCTGACTCTCGGAAGCGCAGTGGGGGATTGTCAGGTGTTAAGCTGGAGCTTGACTTGGGGGATTGGGTTTTTTGTGTTATTGCGAGGGGGGGAGCTGCTTTGCTGACAGAGGAGGGAACTGTTACTAGGGGACAAATGGGAGGTCAGGAACGGCGACAGCCCAAGTGGGGACTCGAGGAAGCGGAGGGCGCGAGCTCGAGGCTGGCCTAAAAAGGGTGATGGCTAGTCGGCAGTGGGGGGGTGGGGGGTTGGAAGCCCCCCATCCAGGCTGATAACATGGAACGTGAGAGGACTGAATGGGCCGATCAAGAGGGTTCGCGTGTTCGCGCATTTGAGGGAACTGAAGGCGGACGTGGCAATGCTACAAGAGACACATCTAAAAGTTACAGACAAGACAAGATTGAGGAAGGGGTGGGTTAGCCAAGTGTTCCACTCAGGACTGGACTCAAAGACTAGGGGGGTACTGATCTTGATCAGCAAACGAGTGGCATTCGTGGCAGGGAGAATCGTGTTAGACAAGGGGGGTAGGTACATAATGGTGAGTGGGAAGCTGGAGGGGTGCGAGTGGTACAAAGAACAAACAAAGAAATGTACAGCACAGGAACAGGCCCTTCGGCCCTCCAAGCCCGTGCCGACCATGCTGCCCGACTAAACTACAATCTTCTACACTTCCTGGGTCCGTATCCCTCTATTCCCATCCTATTCATGTATTTGTCAAGATGCCCCTTAAATGTCACTATCGTCCCTGCTTCCACCACCTCCTCCGGTAGCGAGTTCCAGGCACCCACTACCCTCTGCGTAAAAAACTTGCCTCGTACATCTACTCTAAACCTTGCCCCTCTCGCCTTAAACCTATGCCCCCTAGTAATTGACCCCTCTACCCTGGGGAAAAGCCTCTGACTATCCACTCTGTCTATGCCCCTCATAATTTTGTATACCTCTATCAGGTCTCCCCTCAACCTCCTTCGTTCCAGTGAGAACAAACCGAGTTTATTCAACCGCTCCTCATAGCTAATGCCCTCCATACCAGGCAACATTCTGGTAAATCTCTTCTGCACCCTCTCTAAAGCCTCCACATCCTTCTGGTAGTGTGGCGACCAGAATTGAACACTATACTCCAAGTGTGGCCTAACTAAGGTTCTATGCAGCTGCAACATGACTTGCCAATTCTTATACTCAATGCCCCGGCCAATGAAGGCAAGCATGCCGTATGCCTTCTTGACTACCTTCTCCACCTGTGTTGCCCCTTTCAATGACCTGTGGACCTGTACTCCTAGATCTCTTTGACTTTCAATACTCTTGAGGGTTCTACCATTCACTGTATATTCCCTACCTGCATTAGACCTTCCAAAATGCATTACCTCGCATTTGTCCGGATTAAACTCCATCTGCCATCTCTCCGCCCAAGTCTCCAAACAATCTAAATCCTGCTGTATCCTCCGACAGTCCTCATCGCTATCCGCAATTCCACCAACCTTTGTGTCGTCTGCAAACTTACTAATCAGACCAGTTACATTTTCCTCCAAATCATTTATATATACTACAAAGAGCAAAGGCCCCAGCACTGATCCCTGTGGAACACCACTGGTCACAGCCCTCCAATTAGAAAAGCATCCTTCCATTGCCACTCTCTGCCTTCTATGGCCTAGCCAGTTCTGTATCCACCTTGCCAGCTCACCCCTGATCCCGTGTGACTTCACCTTTTGTACTAGTCTACCATGAGGGACCTTGTCAAAGGCCTTACTGAAGTCCATATAGACAACATCCACTGCCCTACCTGCATCAATCATCTTAGTGACCTCCTCGAAAAACTCTATCAAGTTAGTGGTACTTGTGAACATCTCTGCTCCGAATTGGGATGACGTGGAATTTATGAGGTGGGTGTTAGGTAAGATCCCAGACTTAGAGTCACATAACCTGATCATAAGGGGATTTCAACACAGTCATTGATCCGGAATGTGACCGGTCAAAATCCAGGACAGGGAGGAGGCCGGCTTCGGCAAAGGAATTGAAGGGTTTTATGGAACAGATGGGGGGAGTAGACCCATGGAGGTTTGCACGGCCGAGGACAAAGGAGTTTTCATTTTTTTCACATGTCCATAAGGTATACTCTCGCATCGACTTTTTTGTTCTAAACAGGGCACTAATACCGAAGGTGGTGGATACTGAGTATTCGGCAATTGCAGTGTCGGATCATGCCCTGCACTGGGTGGATCCACGGGTTAGTGTGGAGAGAGGGCAACGCCCGCTGTGGAGGCTGGATGTGGAGTTGCTAGCGGACGAGGCGGTCTGGGGGCGGGTTAACAAGTCCATCCAGAACGACCTGGAAACAAATGATACGGGGGAGGTCTCTGCAGCGACGGTCTGGGAAGCTTTGAAGGCAGTGGTCAGAGGGGAATTAATCTCGATACGGGCCCCTCAGAGAAAAGGTGGAATGAGCTAAGAGGGATAGATTAGTGGAGGAGATACTCCAGGGGGACAGGAGACACTCGGGGCTACTGAGGGAGCGGCGGAGGTTACAGGTGGAGTTTGGGCTGTTGACCCCAGGGAAAGGGAAAGCAGTGGAACAGTTGAGGAAGGCAAGGGGGGTGATCTATGAGTACGGGGAAAAGGCAAGCAGAATGTTGGTGCACCAACTCAGGAAAAGAGAGGCGGCCAGGGAGGTAGGTAAAGTAAAGAGTAGAGACGGTAATACTGTCCTGGACCCAATGGGGGTGAATGAGGTGTTTAAGGACTTTTACAGTAAATTATACGAGTCGGAACCCCCGGCTGGGGTGGAGGGGATGAGGCAATTTCTGGATCAGTTGAGGTTCCCGAGGGTGGAGGAGTACCTGGTGGAAGGGCTGGACGCCCCAATTGAGATTGAGGAAATAATCAAGGGGCTGGAGGGCATGCAGTCGGGCAAGGCCCGGGGCCTGACAGCTACCCGGTGGAATTCTATAAGATGTTTTCAGAGATATTGAGCCCACTGCTGGTGAGGACATTTAACGAAGCAAGAGAGAAGGGAGTCCTCCCCCCAACAATGTCGCAGGTCTCGATTTCATCGATTTGAAACGGGAGAAGGATCCGGAACAATGCGGGTCATACAGGCCGATTTCTCTACTGAATGTGGATGCCAAACTGCTGGCTAAGATACTGGCCACAAGGATAGAGGACTGTGTCCTGGGGTGATAGGGGAAGACCAGACGGGATTTGTTAAGGGCAGGCAACTTAAGGCCAATGTTTGAAGGCTTATAAATGTTATTATGATGCCCTCAGAAGGAGAGGAGGCAGAGGTGGTGGTAGCGATGGATGCGGAGAAGGCTTTTGTTCGGGTGGAGTGGAATTACCTATGGGAGGCACTGGGAAGGTTTGGGTTTGGTGAGGGCTTTATTGACTGGGTGCGGTTGCTCTATCAGGCACCAGTAGCGAGTGTGCGTACCAACCGGCTGAGGTCGGGGTATTTTGAACTACACTGAGGGATGAGACAAGGATGCCCCCTCTCCCCGTTACTGTTTGCTCTGGCCATAGAGCCATTGGCCATGGTGTTAAGAGCCTCTAGGAACTGGAAAGGGCTGGTTTGGGGCGTGGGGGGTGGAGCACCGGGTCTCGCTCCACGCAGATGACCTGCTCTTGTACATTCCGGACCCGTTGGAGGGGATGGGGGAAGTAATGCGAATCTTGGGGGAATTTGGCAATTTTTCGGGATATAAATTGAACATGGGGAAAAGCGATATGTTTGCAATCCAGGCAAGAGGGCAGGAGAAGAGACTGGGAGAGCTGCCTCTTAGAATGGTAGGAAAGAGCTTTTGATATCTGGGAATCCAGGTGGCCCGGAAATGGGAGGTACTACACAAGTTAAACCTATCCCGGTTGGTAAAACAAATGAAAGGGGACTTTAAGAGATGGGACATACTCCCGCTATCACTGGCAGGGAGGGTACAGACCATGAAAATGAGAGTCCTCCCCAGATTTCTGTTTGTCTTTCAGTGCCTCCCCATCTTCATCCCTCAGGCCTTTTTCAAGCGGGTGAATAAGATTATTTTGGGCTCTGTGTGGGCGAATAAAACCCCGCGAGTGAAGAAAGTGTTGCTGGAGCGCAGTCGGGGGGAGGGTGGGTTGGCGCTGCCGAACATCTGCAATTACTACTGGGCGGCTAATATAGCCATGATCAGGAAGTGGGTAGCGGGGGAGGGGTCGGCATGGGAGCGGATGGAGGCGGCGTCATGTAAAGACACCAGTCTGGGAGCATTGGTAACGGCCTAACACTCCACAGGTCTGGTGGTAGTGGCGGCTCCGAGGATCTGGGGGCAGTGGAGGAGATATAAGAGAGTGGAGGGAGCATCGATTTGGACCCCGATTTATAACAACCACAGGTTTGTACCGGGTAGGCTAGATGGCAGGTTCCGGAGTTGGCAGAAGGCAGGAATTAGAAGGATGGGGATCTATTTATAGACGGGAGCTTTCCCAGCTTGAAAGCTTTGGAGGTTAAATTTAAATTGCCAGCAGGGAATGGTTTTAGGTATTTGCAGGTGCGAGACTTCCTGCAAAAACAGGTGCCGGCCTTTCCGCTGCTGCCGCCATGGGGGATACAGGATAGAGTAGTTTCCAGTACCTGGGTGGGAGAGGGGAAGGTATCGGATATTTACCAGGAGCTTTCGGAGGTGGAGGAAACCCCGGTGGAGGAGCTGAAGGGCAAGTGGGAGGACGAGCTAGGAGGAGAGATAGAGGTGGGTCTATGGGCGGATACCCTAAGCAGGGTTAATACCTCCTCATCATGCACCAGGCTTAGCCTGATACAATTTAAGGTAGTCCACCGGGCACACATGACAGTGGCTAGGATGATCAAGTTTCTCTGGGTAGAGAATAGGTGTGCAAGGTGTGCGGGAAGCCCAGCAAATCATGTCCACATGTTTTGGGCATGCCCGAAGCTGAGAGGGTTTTGGCAGGATTTTGCTAAGGCAATGTCCACGGTGCTAAAAACACAGGTGGTGCCGAGTCCGGAGTGTCGGGAGTTCAGGGGGCGAAAGAGGCCGACGTCCTGGCCTTTGCCTCCCTGGTAGCCCGGAGGCTGTTTTAAGTGGGATGCAAGCTCGGATCTTGTTAATGTGGAGGGACTCGAACCCCCCCGAGTGTAGAGACCTGGGTCAGTGACATGGCTGAGTTTCTCAGTCTCGAGAAAATAAAGTTTGCCTTAAGAGGGTCAATGTTGGGGTTCTCCCGGAGGTGGCTGCCGTTCGTCAACTTTCTCGGGGAAAATTAAAAATGTCAGCAGATGCAGTATTCCAAGGGGGGGCGGGGATTGTTGTTGTATGGTTGAGGTGTGTGAAGATTGGGCTGGGGGGGGGGGGAATGTTTATTTCACCATGTTAATGTCATTGATTTTGTTACTGTTATAAAAATTTTCAAATAAAATATATATATTTTTTTAAATGTGCATTTGATTGCCACTCTGAACCTAAGCCTGATTCATCAATCTTCTTTCTTCCTTCTGGTACCTCTTCAGGTTCCTCCCACCTTTCCTTCCTGTAACCCATTTAATCTTTTTTATTCAGATCTTTGCTCGTCTCCACAATCCATGTTATTCCTCACTCTTCTTAACCTCCTTTCCCGGCTTGCATCCCACTTAAAACAGGCTCACAGTTACCTCTGTGCCTCTACTGACATTTGCAAAAGGTCCATAATGACTCTTTTCAAGTTGCAATCCCAGCAGTCCCAGGCCATTCTCTCGCCGACATTCTACCCTAATCTCTCCAGCAACCATTACCCGATTGGACTGCTAGTATGTCAACTCTCCGGGCATTTTCAGCAAGAATTAGACAATCCCATAGCAAACTTGAAATATATTTCAGAAATATTTTCCCTCTTAATATGGTTGGCACGTTATAAATGTTATTTTTTAAACTGCACCCAAATGCATTGCACCTGGAAAAGAAGATTGGCTTGGTGGGCGAGGAAAAAGAAGAAAAACGGCAGCGACAGCCTGATGGGTGCTGTCAGTCTCCATGGCCAAGACACCCATGAGTTCCTCGTAGTGGTGTTGGTGCAGGTGGAGCGAGCTGAGGAAAGAGCTTTAAGAAAACAGTTCATAGTGGAAAAGAGCAGTCAGAGGTTAGCTTTGTATTCCTGGAAGAATTAGCAGTTTTGACAGAGAAAAGCAGGGTCCAAAAGCAGCTGATGACAGATGGCCAAACAGATCTGGTGGCAAATGGCTAAGCCAATTTTCCACAAAGTCTGCATCCCTCAGACAGACAGGCAATTGTTTATTTCGAGAAACATTTTCAGTGTCGTTTGGGGTTTGCCTCCTGCTTGCTGAGAAATCTGCCCCCGAGCAAAAGTGTGAGGACCGAGGGGTCATACAGAAAGTCTGGTATGATTGACGTGAAAGTGAGGTAGACAGATGGATTCCTGAATTCACTGGCTTTGTAATGAGTTCCGTCAGTTCTTATCCTGCTTTCAGCTATTTCATGCACAGCATATCCCACGTGGCGAAACACCAGGGATTCTCCGGTCCGCCAGCCGCATGCTCCTGCCGGCAACGGGATTCTCCATTCTGGCAGCCGGCCAATGGGGTTTCCCATTGTGGCCACCGCATGCCGCCAGGAAACCCGACTGCTGGCAGACCGGAAGATCCCATGAACGGAGAATTCCGCCGAACACAAAGCGAAGTTTGATATTTTGCAACTGTCAGCCTACTTATGGGAATCACACTGTTCCATGGTTCCAGTCCATTGGCTAGGCCACAATTAATATCATTCATACAGGGCTGGGGATCTTGGCAGGGGAAGAAACCCTTAGAAATGGTACTGCAAAGAGTCACTTAATTTATATCAGATTATGTGAAATAAGGCTCAAAAGGCTTGGTGATGGGAAAGAGAATGAGGAAGAATCTTACAGAGGCTTTCACTGTTAAGAATGTTTGAGAGGGTATTTGACCAAACAATGGGCATGATTTAATGGCCGCGTCGCACTTGAACGAGAGCGCAACACGGCCATTGTCATAATATGCACCAGTATATCATGGTGCAGACACACACACACTGATGGACACACAGCAAGACCAATCAACACACACAACACCGCAGCCAATCACCAGTTAGAGCACACTCACTATAAAGACAGGGGGCATCAGAGTTCCTGCTCATTCGGGTTGCAGCCTCTCAGAAGGACAGAGCTTACAGCTTACAGCACAGATCGTCACCATGTGCTGAGTGCATAGACTGGTTCGGACAGGCATAGGTCTTTAGTTTAATCTAACATCGTGTTAACCCACAGTGAAAGTATGTTAAACAGTTTCTGACTTAATAAAATAGTGTTGTACTATTTTAAGTGTTGGTGGCCTGTATGTGTTCCACGGATCCAGAGCACCCAACACAACAGCCATTAGATCGCGGGAGAGGTCAAAATCGGGAACCGTGTCAGGCGGCTATCGGTTTGCCATCTAACCGGCCTGTCTCCGTTGGGGAGAACTGAATCCTGCCGCGGCATGGCAAGAAACCAATAATCACCAATTAAAGCCAATCTCCATTCCATTAACGGAAACAACCCCCTATCTAACAGTCTCCTGTGATCTAACCAGCTCCCAGCAAGCGGCCATGTGGCCGCCGATTAGTACACCTTTTTTAAAAAGTGAGACTAGCGGAATGGCTGCTGTTGGGATCCGAGGAGGTGAGCATCCATCTTCCACCCCAGGGAATGAGCCTGGGACCTGGGGTTGCTGACCCAGTGCACGGGGGGGGGGGGGGGGGGGGGGGGGGGGGAGCCCCTGTGGGGGATTGCCTCAGTTGGGAGGGAATGGTGGGTGGACCATCGGTGGGAAGGCTCCCCTTGTTGGAGGGGGGGGGGGCTCAGTGCCCAGGGGTCCGACTAATGTGAACCCATAATGGGGGCAACTCCAGCTCCCGACTCTCAGTCCCACTGATCACCCACCACTCCCACTGACCATGGAGGCCTCTGGCCGTGAGGCTGAATGCTATTGCTAATAGAGAACTGGCAATCGTAATAAAGTGAGCACTTCACAGCCCCCAAGTGGATTCCCATGTGTAGACGTGCCATGTCGCAGATAAGAGGTATTGTCCAGCGTCCCAATCAGACCGTGAGGCCTGGACACTTTGCCTGAACACCACAGCCGCAGCAATCAACATCTGAACACTCAGGGGCTGGGCCTCGGCACTGGGGATATTCCCGCGACTAGAGGGTGCCTGTGTGCACTGCTGAGGGAATCAGCACCCGTTCCAGGCAACTTGGCAGCAGGTGTGTGGGGTACAGTGTCTGGGATCTGGTGCCCAGGGGCCACTGCTACAGCTGGGGGCGCATGAGCAGGGTGGGTTGCATGGCACCCTGTGGGATGGCATGGGGTGTGAGCGGGAGACAGGGGGGCGGGGGGGGGGGGGGAGACATGGGGGAATGGAGCATCCTGGGGTGGAAGCTAACCCTCTCCAATTCCTTCCAGATATTAAATGCGATGAATGATATCATGGACCCCGCGGAGGCTGCCATTGTGGTGCTGCTGGCTGGCCAGGTGGCCAGACGCCGGAGAAGGCAACGGCAGGTGTGTCGGCACATGCTCGAGGCGGAGGCCCATGTGCATGGCCCGCCCAAAACCCTGAGGACCTGGCCGCCCATCAAGCCAGGGAGGGACCCAGATTGGGAGGCCTGCTATGGCCCAAGGTGTATAGACTTTGCTGGTCGTTCAAACAGATAATGAACAGCATGTGCCTATACACCGCAGGAAGCCCCACCTGAACAAGGAGATAGTGCGGCAATTGTGCCATGTTCTTACGGACTTAGCACCATGTGGAGGAGGAGGATACCCGTTCCCGGTGGCCATCAAGGTCACCGCAGCCCTGAACAATTATGCCTCAAGATCATTCCAGGGCTCGAGCGGGGCTTATGTGGCATTTCACGAGCTGCAGCCCATAAGTGCATCCGTGAAGTCACGGATTCCCTGTTTGCACGGGCAGTTGACTATGTACACTTTGACCTGGAGCAGATCCAACAAGATGCCCAGGCAGCAGGATCTCTACCATTGCCAGGATGCCGCAGGTCCAGGGGGTAATAGGTGGCACGCATGTCACCATGCGCGCACCGGACTACCTGGGAGTTCCCTACATTAGCAGGAAGGGGATCCACTCATAAAACATAGAACATACAGTGCTGAAGGAGGCCATTCGGCCCATCGAGTCTGCACCGACCCACTTAAGCCCTCACTTCCACCCTATCCCCGGAACCAAATAACCCCTTCTAATCTTTTTGGACACTAAGGGCAAGTTAGCATAGCCAATCCACCTAACCTGCACGTCTTTGGACTGTGGGAGGAAACCTGAGCACCCGGAGGAAACCCACACACACACGGGGAGAACGTGTAGACTCCGCACAGACAGTGACCCAGCAGGGAATCGAACCTGGGACCCTAGTGCTGTGAAGCCACAGTGCTAGCCACTTGTGCTACCGTGCTGCTCAATAACTCCCTGAACGTTCAGCCTCCGGATCATGCACGTGTGTGCATGCTTCCCATGGGGAGTGCATGAAAGCTACATTCTGGGGCAGTCGGACATCCCTGGCCTCTTCGAGGACCACCCCAGGATGGCTGGTTGGCTCTGGGGGGGGAGGGTAAGGGCTATCTGCTTAGGACCTGGCTAATGACAACAGTATGGAGGCCGGTGACCGATGTGGTGACCCAATATAATGAGGCCCATGCGGCCACCCGGGCTGTCATTGAGGGAGCACTGAACTGCTCAAAATGCGGTTCTGAAGCCTCAACTGCTCTGGTGGTGCCCTGCAGTATACTCTCCAGAGGGTTGCCCACTTTGTGGTGGTCGACTGTGCTTTCCACAACCTGGCACAGCAGCGGGGCGATGTGCTGGATGGAGGTGGAGAGGAAGGAACAAACGACCACCTCTGAGGAGGCAGACGAGGCGGCGCCGGACAAGGAGGAGCTGGACGGCAAGCCCAGGGAGGACCCGCAGGACCAGCAGGAGGATACATAGATACCAAGAAGATAGGAGCAGGAGGAGGCCTTTTGGCCCTTTGAACCTGCTCCGCCATTCATCACGATCATGGCTGATCATCCAACTCAATAGCCTAATCCTGCTTTCTCCCCATAACCTTTAATCCCATTCACCCCAAGTGCTATATCCAGCCACCTCTTGAATATATTCAAAGTTTTAGCATCAACTACTTCCTGTGGTAATGAATTCCACAAGCTCACCACTCTTTGGTGAAGAAATGTCTCCTTATCTCTGAGCGAAATGGTTTACCCTGAATCCTCAGACTGTGACCCCTGGTTCTGGACACACCCACCATTGGGAACATCTTCCCTGCATCCATCCTGTCTAGTCCTGTTAGAATTTTATATGTCTCTATGAGATCCCCCCTCATTCTTCTGAACTCCAGCGAGAACAATCCCAACCTAGTCAATCTCTCCTCTTATGACAGTCCCGCCATCCCTGGAATCAGGATGGAGGACATGTGGCAGCGGCAAGGGTCTGGCATGCCTGGAGGGCCAGGGAGCCAGGGAGGTCCTCATCCTCCCTCGTTTCTCATACGATGAGGCTTCGTAAGTCATCTTACCCCCTCTCCCCTGCTTCCCACCCACTGTCCCACCACACCCGTTCCCCCATCCCCCACCCAGCCCATGTCACGCCCCCTCCACCATACCCCACCACCCATTACCCCCACCCAATCCTCCACCCACCCCCACCCATTCCCCCCACCCCCACACCCTGTTCCACCCTCCCAGAGTCTGTGTTGCATCACTCCAGGGCGATGGGCCTGTGTCGACACTGTCGTTGGGTCACTGTCGAAGGTGGGTAGGGGGGGTGATAATAACCCACTGACAGCTGGCACTCATGCCCCTCAATTTAACCATAGTGTGACTCTTGTTGGTCTGCTGAGTGAGCGTTCATACCCATCACCTGCACGTGGTATGCCTTGAGGGGTGGGGGGCAGGCTAGATGTAGGGGCTCAGGGTAGGGGGGGGGTGCTGGGGCAGGGGCTTGGAGGTCGGCCCGCATTGCAGAATAATGTGGTAGAGGTGCCATATGTCTCGAGTGTAACATGTTTTAATGATGTACATTTGTGACACCAACTGTCCCTAGCCTCCGATGGTGCCTCTCCTTTCCCCCTGCCCCCTCTCCATCCCCCCCTTCCCCTTTCGTGCCCTCTCAGTGATCCTTGGCCTGCTTCCCCTGCCGTGCTCTGCCGCCACCTCTATGTGTGTCCCGCGAAAGCACACCAGAGGTGGAAGCAGCCTGTTGCTTTCCGCATCTCATGGCCTTTGATGCTCCTGGCGGGCTTACTCCGGGGGCCCTGGGGCTGGTGGGGACCGGCCCATTTGCCGGTAGCACATGCCTTGCCGTGCCACCCTGTTCCTGAGACTGAATCCGAGACATGCCGCTGTTATGCGGGGGTATCTCAGGGGAGCTGGTGACCATTGTTGGCTCCTCATAAGGAGGCTCTGGGTTGGCACCCGGCGCCCCCTCCTCCTGGTCTGTGCCCGTAGGGCCCTGGGTATAAACTCAGGATGGAGGGGCAGCTGGATGAGTTTCAGATGCGCTTGTGTCATCTGGCTCTGCCAGCCCTGGCACCTCCCCATTGTCTGCACCATGGTGTCGACGCCCTCAGCAATGCTTCTCAGTAACTGGGACATGCTCTGGAGCCCCACGACAATGCCCACCTGAGACCGGGACACGTCCCCCTACGACCGACACATGATCTGGAGTGCCCCGGCAATGCCCACCTGAGACCGGGACACGTCTCCCTACGACCGACACATGCTCTGGAGCCCCACGACAATGCCCACCTGAGACCGGAACACGTCCCCCTACGACCGACACATGCTCTGGAGTGCCCCGGCAATGCCCACCTGAGACCGGGACACATCTCCCTACGACCGACACATGCTCTGGAGCCCCACGACAATGCCCACCTGAGACCGGAACACGTCCCCCTACGACCGACACATGCTCTGGAGTGCCCCGGCAATGCCCACCTGAGACCGGGACACGTCTCCCTATGACCGACACATGCTCTGGAGTGCCCCGGCAATGCCCACCTGAGACCGGGACACGTCTCCCTATGACCGACACATGCTCTGGAGCCCCACGACAATGCCCACCTGAGACCGGAACACGTCCCCCTACGACCGACACATGCTCTGGAGTGCCCCGGCAATGCCCACCTGAGACCGGGACACGTCTCCCTATGACCGACACATGCTCTGGAGCCCCACGACAATGCCCACCTGAGACCGGAACACGTCCCCCTACGACCAACACATGCTCTGGAGTGCCCCGGCAATGCCCACCTGAGGCCCTCAGCATTGGCCGTCACTGACTGACCTGCTGGACTGTTTCTGAAATCCGCTCTGAATCTCACAGCTGCACCTTATCAGCTGCATCACCTCCAGGTGAACCTGTAGGGAGGGGTGGAGGAGGGGACGGTGGAGTGGGGGGGGTTGGATGAGGTGCTTGGGGGAGGTGGGGGGAAGGGGGGCAGGCGTGGGCAGCACCACTAAACATGTGTGGGCCAGGGCCTGCTATGGCGCAGGGTGGGGGGGGGGGGGGGGGGGGGGGGGGATGCTGGTTGCATGATCATCGGTGGGGAGGGCAGCGGGGGTGTGGGTTGCGGGGCTGGTGCCAGGGGGCCAATGCCAACTCACTCATGTGGTCCGATGGAGGTCGATGATCTTCTTACGGCATTTGGTGCCAAATCTCCAGGTGACGCTCCCCGAGCTGACAGCAACTGCCACTTCCTCCCAGGCGACACTGGCTGCCCTGTGGTTGACCCTCTGAGAACCTTGGAGGATCAGGGCATCCCGTCTGGACTCGACTGTGCCCAACATTCTGGCCAAGTTGGCATCCCTGAATCGTGAGGCTGTTTCCTCATCAGTCTGGCTGCCAGCTGTGTGGGGTTTGCTTTGCAGGATGGGTTTAAGTGCTGCTCCCGCTTGATGGCGGGGAGCTGGCCTACGTCCTCCCGGTGAATCAGCCGGCGGGACCATGGTTTGCGGTGTGAAGCACTTTGGGGCCTCGTTAAGTAGACCAATTAATATTTGATATCTGTGGGGTTTTGGAGGTGGCAGAGAGCAGGTATTGAGAGGCTGGGGGATCTGTTTACTGATGGGAGCTTTCCCTGTTTGGAGGATCTGGAAGAGGAGTTTGAATTGCCGGGAGGGAATGAATTTTGTTATCGGCAGGTTTTTTGTGAAGGCAGGTTTGGACCTTTCCGCTTCTACCACCGCAGGGGATACAGGATAAGTTAGTCTCTAGAACGGGAGTGGGGGAGGGGAAAGTATCGGAAATCTATAAAGAACTTATGGAGTGGGAGGAAACTCAGATAGGTGAGCTAAAGAGTAAATGGGAAGATGAGTTGGGCAAGGAATTAGAGGCGGGTCTGTGGGAGGATGCTCTGAGCAGAGTCAACGCCCTCTCATCATGTGCCAGGCTCAGCCTGATACAATTCAAGGTGGTTCACCGGGCACACATGACGGTGGCCTGGATGAGCAGGTTTTTTGGGGTGAGGGACAGGTGTGTGAGGTGTACAGGAGGACCCGCGGATCATGTCCCCATGTTTTGGGCATGTCCGAAGCTTGGGGGATTCTGGCAGGGATTTGCGGACGTCATATCCACGGTACTAAAAACGAGGGTGGCGTTGAGTCCAGAGGTGGCGATTTTTGGAGTGTCGGCAAACCCGGGAGTCCAGGGGGCGAGAGAGGCCGACGTTTTAGCCTTTGCCTCCTTGGTAGCCCAGAGATGGATTTTACTCGCGTGGAGCGACTCAAAGCCCCCAAAATCAGGGGTATGGGTTAGCGATATGGGTTTCTCAGGCTTGAGAAAATAAAGTTTGTCCTGAGAATATCAACGTTAGGGTTCGTTCGGAGGTGGCAGCCATTTATCGACTTCTTCGGGGAAAACTAAAATGTTAGCAGATACAATAAGGAGCGGAGGTTAGGGAGTAAGGGGGGAGGTTAAGGAGATTTAGGCTATTTTTGTCTAGCTTAGGCGGGAACAGTGGGAGATGGAGGGGTGTGTTACGCACTGAATTATGTTTACATTTGTATTTGTATCTTTAGTTATTATAAAACCATAAATGCCTTAATAAAATGTTTGTTAAAAAAATAATGTGATACCTGTGACTGCCTCGCCGGGCTGACTGTCGGGAAGCTCATGGCGGTCTCCACCCACTACCACACTTAGAAACGTTTCCATTAAATCGCGCCCACTGTCTTCACTTGCTCCTTCGAATGTTAAAGGGTGAACAGAAACCAAGCCTGGGGAGTCGATAGATAGAGGAAGAAACTTCTCTTTGCCTTTTCTGAATTTGGAATATTTTGCCTTCAGTTCACATTATTCGTGGAAATGAATGAAGACAACTAAAGAAGCAGGAGAAAATCCTGGAAATACTCTGCAGGTCTTTCAGTGGCTGCAAAGACAGAAAGAAGCATGTGTTCCGAGTATTAGACCCTTTTACTGCACTTTCTGCTTTTTTTCACACTCTATTCAGTCGGGGAACTGATAGAATGCGGCATGTTTGCAGAAATAGGCAGCTCTGGCACCAAACAACCAAAGGACAAAAGATCATTTGAAGCATATGTTTCAGAATCTAAGAGATTCAGAATGCAGCTTGTATTTGGCAAAATGTTTACAAGGTAGTGCAATGACTCACACAATTTCATTGTTCCAATTTGATCTCATGCACCATCTGTGAAAAGGGGCTGTCTGTGTTCTTAATCCCATTGTTCACAAGCTAATATATGGTTGCATTCAGCTATAGCAAACTAGCTATTATCCATGAACTGATTTATCTGTGCTGTTTAAGATTCCACATTCCAGCTTGCAGTAAAAGCATGCAATTCTTACATCCCATTCTGTCCTTTGCTTTATGTCTCTGATGAAACCAGCTTCTGTCTCATATGAAAATGCACATTTATTAATTTTTATAAAAATAAACATTTCTGGAAAATACTAAACTGGTCAGGTAAGATGTGTAAGAGAGAAACAGAGATTGACTAACAGGAAACAGAGAGATGGCATAAATGGGTCATTTTCAGAATGGTAACCAGTGTAACCACTATAACCAGTGAAGTGTCGCAGGGATCAGTCCTTGGGCCTCTCTATACAATTTATAATAATGATTTGGACGACGGGAGTATTGTAGCCAAATTTGCTGATGATACAAAAATAGCGAGGAAAACAAGTTGTGAGGAGGATGCAAAGAGTCTGTAAAGGGGTATCGATAGGATAACTGAATGGGAAACATTTTGGCAGATGGGAGTATATTGTGGGAAAAAGTGAGATTGTCTACTTTGGCAGGAAGAACAGGAAAACAGTATTATTTAACAGAAACTGCAGAATGCTGCAGTTCAGAGCCATCTGGGTGTCCTTGTTCATGAATCACAGAAAGTTAATATATAGGAAAGCCAATGGAATGTGGGCCTTTATTGCAAGGAGGATGGAGTATAAAAGTTGGAATGTTTGTTGAAGACCGCACCTGGTTTATTGTGTAGAGTGTTAGGAGACCCTGGGCTAGTGTGCGGTCAATTCCAGCATCACTTGTCCTGGAGTCACAATAAAAGTGAATTAAACAATAATTCTTTAAAAAAATACCCAAAGTCTTTGACCCTTGGCTGCCCAATAATTACAGTCACTAGGTTTGTAAGTTTAAACATAATTACCGTTTACTTATAACAAGAACTGTAATAAAATATGCAGCAAATACAACTGGCTAACTATTATCTAATTCCTAATTCCCAATTTTAACTTGCCCCGACACACAAGACAGAAAAACACAGAGGCGAAGAAAAGGATCAAATTAAGAGTAAAAGGAAAAATGGATCTTTGTTTCAGATGGTTGCTTCCAGCACATTGCACTTCTTCAAACTTTGCTTTCAGTTCAAGGTTTTTACCATAGATTCATTCAGGTCTCTGTAGTTTCAGAAATATAGCACTCACAGCCTTTCTGGAGAGAGAGCAGGTTCTTGTCTTTGTTTCGAGCCTGTATTGGTTTCCCTGTACATACATTCATTCAGGTTTTCTGCAGCTTCAGAAATACAGTGCTCACAGCCTTTCTGGAGAAAACATGGAGGAGAGAGAGTAATTCCTTTTCTTTGTGTATCCAGGACTTAACTGCTCCCTCAGGTCTCTGAGAACTATCCACTGGGATAGGATCCAACCACCACCTGTTACCAGCAGAGTACATGGCCAATTCATTGGCCACCAGCTAATTAATCAAACCGAGTCCCACCCCATTTCTCTCTCTGGTGCCGAGAAGTCTCCTGTTCAAACTATCAGAGTGTTCGCTCCTATAACTTCTGAATTCCTCACTCCTTTCTGCTGCTTGACTTAAAGATACATGTCCATAAATCATCCATGGATCAAAAATGATAACCGCAAAATAAAAGAAAGGGGAAATAAGGGAATAAACAGGAAGGACCCTGGCAAGAATTTTGATCGCCTGATTAAGGATATACTTGCATTGGGAGCACTTCAGAGAAGGTTCACTTGGTTGATTCCTGGAATGAAGGGATTGTCTTATAAAGAATCTGAAAACATACATGGAAAGTAGAAGCAGGAGGAGGCCATTCAGCCCGTCAAGCCTGCTCCGCCATTCATTATGGTCAAGACTGATCATCAAGTTCAATACCCTGATCCTGCTTTTCCACCATATCCCTCAATCCCTTTAGCCCTAAAAGCAATATCTAATTCCTTCTCAAAATTACAGAACGTTTTAGCCTCAACTACTTTCTGTGATAGCGAAGTCCACAGATTCATCCCTCTCTGGATGAAGAGATTTCTTCTCACCTCAGTCCTAAAGGGTTTACCCCTTATCCTCAAACTATGACCCCTAATTCTGGACTCCCCCACCATCGGGAACATTCTTTCTGAATCTATCCTGTCTAATCATGCTTTAATTTTATAAGTTCCGATGAGATCCACTCTTCTAAACGTCTATGAATATAATCCTAACCGACTTAGTCTCTCCTTATATGACAGTCCCGCCATCCCAGGAATCAGCCTGGTAAACATTCGCTGCACTCCCTCCACAACAAGAACATTCTTCCTCAGATAAGGACACCAAACTGCACACAATACTCCAGGTGTGGCCTCACCAATGCCCGATACAATTGCAGTAAAACATCCCTATCCCTATACTCAAATCCTCTTGCTCTGAAGCCCAACATACATTTGCATTCTTTACTGCCTGCTATGTCTGCATACTTACTTTCAGTGATTGGTGGACGAGGACACCAAAGTCTCACTGAGTATCCACCTCTCTTAATTTACATCCATTCAAATAATAATCAGCCTTCCTATTTTTGCTCTCGAAGTGGATAGCTTCACATTTATTCACCTTATACTGCATCTGCCAAGCATGTGCCCACTCACTGCCTGTCCAAATCATTCTGAAGCATCTCTGCATCCTCCTCACAGCTCACCTTCCCACCCAACTTTGTAACACCTGCAAAATTCGTGGACTTTTACGATAGGAAAACTGGCGCCACCCGGGACCGATTCTGGTACTGCTATGGGGTCAGCACTGGTGCCACATGGAACACAATCGATTCTAATGAGAAACGGTGCCGGATTCGCTGGTTTTGCGATTGACATCCAGGAGGCTGAGAAGCTGCAACCGCATGTGCACAGTTCATTCCCCACACACAACTTCCTAGCCAACAAGATGTCAGTGAGGACAGCAGCCCAAGGAGAGCCGATGCTGAGCTGAAGACCTTCTTGGACATGGTGGAGGAGTAGCGGATGACCCTGTACCCCGGCACAAGAAGGTGGCTGCCAGCTGCCGCCATTCGCCTTGTCTGGGCACATGTGGCAGAGGCCGTGAGCGTCATGGGCCAGAATGGCCAGCAGTGGCACAGAAAAACACACAACCTCCTCAGGGAGGCCAAGGTGGGTAGGCAGCACCATGCCCCTGGCATTAACCCCCGTCCCATACACCTGTAATCCAACACCCCCCTCCCACCTGGAGGGTGGCCGAATCCCAATCTGCCCCACATGTCAGTATACATACTGGCAACCATGGCCAGTGCCCTGGCTACTGAGGCCACCAGCTACCCACCCTCTGGGCTGCATGAGTCAGATTGTCTAACACTGTCATTTTCTGTCCCAACCATCCCACTCCCCTCACACATCCAGGAGAAGGCCGAGCACAACAGCTGGGAGCAGGAGCAAACAGGAGCATGTTCGTCGGGCCTGTGGCTCCTCACTTTGCCAAGCAGTGGGCCCTGGACCTGGTCGGCAGCCCTGAGGAATGGGCATGCCGAGGTTGAACGAGGAAGTGAGACCCTGCTGCACCCATGACATGTGTGCCAACAACCCCCCCCCCAAGCCCCCCCCCCCACCATCCTAACCCCCACACAACCCTCACCCCCGCATCAACACCCCGCCCAACCCCCCCACTACCCTAACCCCCACACAACCCTCACCCCCGCATCAACACCCCCCCCACCCCCACCCACACGCCCACCCCCACTCCCCCTGGCCCTCGGTCTAATCATTCATCTTGCCTTGTGTCTTACAGGACCCGCTGGTGATGGGGAGGGTCCATCTGGCGGCCCCTGCCCCCAGCCAGTGCCACAGCCAAAGCCCCCACGTGAGCCGAGCAGTGACACTGAACGCAGCTCAGACACCAGCCCTCCGCCCGAGACGTGGGAGACCCCGGAGCTCGGGTAGGAGGATGACAGTGATTTTCCGTCACAGCTGTCTCCAACACCCTCCACCATCCCAGAGACACTCACCTCGGTTGGGCACTTTAGTGAAGAGGCTCCTGGGACACAATCAGGTACTCACCACACAGCTGCTCCGGTACAGCAGGTGGAGGTAGAAACACTCCAGGGGTCTGAGAGTCGGAGGACAGGCCGGCCCCAGGAACCAGCTGCCGTCCAGACGGGTCTCGAGGTTTGGGAATGAACAGTTCCATTTATAGTGGAGTTTCAGAATCAGAGCCAGGGACTACATGAGGGGTATCGGCGAGCATTCAGCATCTGCAGGCGTAGTTGGAGGAGTCCAGCCATGTGCAGGAGCTGGAGGTGGTGCCGACAATGTGTGCCACCCAGGCCAACAGCGCATGTGTTGCGTCCGCGGTGGAGGCATTGGGGGCGAAGGTTCGGGTATGGAACAGAACGTCCAAGGCCTGGGGCATTCTGTGCAAGCACCGACCGAGGCCCAGGACAGGATTCCGCCTCACAGGCGACCATGTGCCAGAGCCACCTGGAAATCGCTGCGGTGCTCCTGAGCATGGCCCAGTCACAGCAGGCCATGGCTGGGAAAATCAGTGGCATTTCCCAGGTGCTGGCCAACGTGGCGCAGACACAGAGGGAGGTGGCCCAGTCCCAGAAGGAGATGGCGCAGTCACTGGCTGATGTGACACAAATCCAGAAGGTGGTGACACAGTCACAGCGTGATATGGTGCAGTCCCAGATGGAGATGGCCCACGTCCTGTGCTCCATGGCCACGACCATGCAAGGAACAGGTAAAATTAGCAGTCAGGACTCGGTGACATCTCAAAGTCTTAACTGCATATTAAAAATGGAATGCTACTGGCTTCAAGTATATGTTCATTGAGGTGGGAATGAAATGGATAAGTCCCTTCACTCCATGTGAACTGCTCGCCCCACCCAGAGGACCAGGGTTAAAATTACCCCAAATTAGGGCAGCATGGTGGCAGTGGTTTAGCCCTGCTGCCTCACGGCGCCGAGGTCCCAGGTTCGATCCCGGCTCTGGGTCACTGTCCGTGTGGAGTTTGCACATTCTCCCCGTGTTTGTGTGGGTTTCGCCCCCACAAACCAAAAATATGCTGGTTAGGTGGATTGGTTATGCTAAATTGCCCCTTAATTGGAAAAAATCAATTGGGTACTCAAAATTTATATTTTTTTAAAAATGACCCCAAATTATTCCGACACTTACCTCTGCTTGACATAAATTGATGTCCAGCAGGCACTGCGATCCTTTTGCGAATAACTCACTTTGCTTCATCTGACATTTGAGTTTCTCAGGCGATTTATCTTGATGTGCTCAACTAAAGCACCTTAATAAATGGACACATTGGTCAAGATATTTAGTGGGGAAGGATTTCCAGGTGCAAAGGGGGAACAAACTCTTGTCAAGAAACCTTGAAGTTGTGAGAGTGTGATATCTCGGGTCAAAGGTTGGAGATTTGGGACGCGTCAGTAAATGCAAGGGGTTGGGGAGGTCAGTGATTGTGGGGGTTTCAATGGTTTTGGGGAGTATCCAATCATTGTGTGGGGGGGGGGGGGGGCAGGCCGATTTCAGAGGGTCCATTCATGGGGAGGAAGCAGGTAGCACTCCTTTTCATTCTGGCCCACAAGAAGTGCTAGAAAATCGTTTACCTGCTCTATGCAGCAGGTCTCCCCTCCCTTTGGCTTCCGAGTTTAGCAAGAAACCCCTCCAGCCTGTGTTATAGCTGGACTATAGAAAGATCTGAGTTACGTAGGCTCATTTAAATAATTAATTGAACAGTCCACCTCGTAGGAGTAGGTTGGGCGCCCATTTCCTGTACTTCCTCCATTAAAATCAGAATTGGGCAAGTTCAGGTTTGAGAGATATAAAATTTTAACCTTTGACCTGTGTCAAACGTTTTGGAGGTTCAAACCCCCCAAAGTACTGTTGAAAGATAATGTAAATTAAGTTAGCTTTTGTGTGCAGATTCACATTCAGCGCAACTCCTTCCACATTCATGTCAAGGTTTGAGTTAAAGTTCAGGGGCGAAATTCTCCGTTATCGGCGGAAAGTCCGCCGATCGGCGCAAAAAACGGCGCAAATCCCACTTGCGTCACGTCAGAAAAATGGGTCGATAGTCTCCGGGCCGAAATGGGCTAGCAGCGACGTAACGGGATCCGCGCTTGCGCAGTGGTTCACGCCATGCAGCGTCATACGCGCTGCACGGCGTGACGGCTCATAAGGCCGCGCTGCTCCCCCCCACCCGACCGGAACACCCGACCGCAACACCCGACTGGATGGCTGGCCGTCGCTCAGCCCCGAGGTTCGAGTCACGCGATGTGGAGGCGCTCCTGGACGCGGTGGTGCAGAGGAGGGACGCCCTGTATCCCGGGCACGGCCGAAGAGTTGTCCCACGCCACAGCCGGCGTCTGTAGAGGGAAGTGGCAGAGGCCGTCACCGCTGTGGCCCTGACACCACGGACAGGCACCCAGTGCCACAAGAAGGTGAACGACCTCGTCAGAGCAGGCAGGGTGAGCCTCCCCCATATCCCCCCTCCCCATATCCCCCCCTCCCCCATATCCCCCCTCCCCCTTATCCCCCCCTCCCCCATATCCCCCCCTCCCCCATATTCACCCTCCCCCATATCCCCCCTGCCCCAAATCCCCCACTCCCCCATATCCCCCCTCCCCCATATCCCCCATATCCCCCCTCCCCCATATCCCCCCTCCCCCATATCCCCCATATCCCCCCTCCCCCATATCCCCCCTCCCCCATATCCCCCATATCCCCCCTCCCCCATATCCCCCCTCCCCCATATCCCCCCTCCCCCATATCCCCCATATCCCCCCTCCCCCATATCCCCCTCCCCCATATCCCCCCTCCCCCATATCCCCCATATCCTCCCTCCCCCATATCCCCCTCCCCCATATCCCCCATAGCCCCCCTCCCCCATATCCCCCCTCCCCCATATCCCCCCTACCCCATATCCCCCCTCCCCCATATCCCCCATATCCCCCCTCCCCCATATCCCCCCTCCCCCATATCCCCCATATCTCCCCTCCCCCATATCCCCCCTCCCCATATCCCCCATATCCCCCTCCCCATATCCCCCCTCCCCCATATCCCCCCTCCCCCATATCCCCCATATCCCCCCTCCCCCATATCCCCCTCCCCATATCCCCCTCCCCCATATCCCCCTCCCCATATCCCCCCTCCCCCATATCCCCCATATCCCCCCTCCCCATATCCCCCCTCCCCATATCCCCCCTCCCCCATATCCCCCACCCCATATCCCCCATATCCCCCCTCCCCCATATCCCCCCTCCCCCATATCACCCCTCCCCCATATCCCCCATATCCCCCTCCCCATATCCACCCTCCCCATATCCCCCATATCCCCCCTCCCCATATCCCCCTCCCCCATATCCCTCATATCCCCCATATCCCCCCTCCCCCATGTCCCCCCTCCCCCATATCCCCATATCCCCCCTCCCCCATATCCCCCCTCCCCCATATCCCCCCTCCCCCATATCCCCCCCTCCCCATATCCCCCATATCCCCCTCCCCCATATCCCCCCTCCCCATATGCCCCATATCCCCTTATCCCCCCTCCCCCATATCCCCCCTCCCCCATATCCCCCATATCCCCCCCTCCCCCATAACCCCCTCCGCCATATCCCCCCTCCCCCACATCCCCCCTCCCCCATATCCCCCCTCCCCACATCCCCCATATCCCCCCTCCCCCATATCCCCCCCTCCCCCATATCCCCCATATCCCCCCTCCCCCATATCCCCCCTCCCCCATATCCCCCATATCCCCAAGTGAATCCAGCCCTAACCTTAACCTCTGCAATGCACGCGCAACCGATGGCGTGCATTCATATACCTGCCTAACACTGTTGCCTTTTACCCCTGCCACCGCCCCCCCCACAGGAGAAGCGCGCACACAACAATAGGGAGCATGTGAGGACTGGAGGAGGGCCCGCTGATGAGAGCCCACTGACCGTACACGAGGAAAGGGCCCTGGAACTGGCTGGCGGACCTGAGGACCGGGAGGTTGCTGATGCAGAGGTCGGGGGCCCACCAGCAAGTGAGCCACCGACAGCCCGTCCCCATATCCCCCCTCCCCTATATCCCCCTCCCCCATATCACCTGATCACTGCCTGATGTCTAACCATGCATGCTTCATTGTGTATCGCAGGACCAAACGTCCAGGCACCCATCCCCGCAGATGCACCCCGCCGCAGGATGCCCCTCAGAGACCACAGGAGACGGAGAGACCCGCACCCTCCAGCATGCGACGCCCGCAGGATGCCCCTCGGAGACCACGGGAGACGGAGAGACCCGGACCCTCCAGCATGCGACGCCCGCAGGATGCCCCTCGGAGACCACGGGAGACGGAGAGACCCGGACCCTCCAGCATGCGACGCCCGCAGGATGCCCCTCGCACACCACGGGAGACGGAGAGACCCGGACCCTCCAGCATGCGACGCCCGCAGGATGCCCCTCGGAGACCACGGGAGACGGAGAGACCTGGAGCAACAGGGAGACGACACCCCCGTCACGTGCGGGAGCGACCACCCAGCGATGAGGGGGGCAGCCACAGGCCCCCGTCACATCCGAGCCAGGACACCACTACCCAGGACACCACTACCCAGGACACCACTACCCAGGACACCACTACCCAGGACACCACTACCCAGGACACCCCTACCCGGGACAGCACTACCCGGGACAGCACTACCCAGGAAGACGAAATACCGGACAGTGACTCAGAGTGGATGGGTGGAGACGAACCCCCATCCCAAAATGCCATGGACTCAGAGTGGGACGAAGAGCACGACACAACGCCACTGCTGTCACCAACACCCTCCACCATCGCAGAAACAC
The DNA here is from genome assembly GCF_047496885.1 of Scyliorhinus torazame. Classification (NCBI taxonomy): domain Eukaryota; kingdom Metazoa; phylum Chordata; class Chondrichthyes; order Carcharhiniformes; family Scyliorhinidae; genus Scyliorhinus; species Scyliorhinus torazame. The sequence continues at coordinate 140,539,780 of NC_092714.1, read as the reverse complement.
TCACCACGGTTGGGCACTTTAGTGATGAGGCGTCTGGTACACTCACTGGTGCGCACAACACAGCCGTCCCGGTACAGCAGGTGGAGGTAGGAGCAGCAGAGGGACCGGGCGGTCGGAGGGCAGCCCAGGCCAAGCGAACATCTGCCGCCCAGATGGATCCAGGGTTCCTGCAGTTACCACACCCACACATAGATCCGATGCAACCACCGACCTGGAGACGAGCAAAGAGGGTGACGGGCGACTTGCGGCGGCTGCGGTCGCAGGTGGAGGAGTCCACCCGCGTCCAGGAGCTGGGAGTGGTCCCGGTCATGCGTGCCACCCAGGCTGACGCCGCACGGGTGGCGTCTGCGGTGGAGGCAATGGTTGCGACGGTGTCAGACATGGGGAACGGTTTGCGAGGCCTGGGGCCTTCCGTGCAGGCGGCGTCTGTGGCCCAGGAAATGGCTGCCCTCTCACAGGAGGCCATGAGCCAGTGCCAGCGCCAGATGGCAGAGGCGCTCAACGCCATAGCCCAGTCTCAGCAGGCCATGGCCCAGTCTCAGCAGGCCATGGCCCAGTCTCAGCAGGCCATGGCCCAGTCTCTGCAGGCCATGGCCCAGTCTCAGCAGGCCATCGCTGAGGGCATCGGCGCCAGTGGCCATGTGCGAGCCGGCGTTGCACTGTCACAGACAGGGTTTGCCAACACCCTGGGCTCCATGGCTGCAAACCTGCAGACCCCTGTCGATACCAGCATTGGCCTCCAGGACTGGCAGCGCCAGATGTCGGGGGGGCGTCGGATGGCCAGTCCGTTCGCATCCCCCACCCATGTAGAGGCCTGGGGGCCATCGGGCACCCCGAGGGAGGAGGAGATGGTGTGGTCCGTCCCCTTCCACCTGGGCCGCCATCAACATCCCCCGGGCAGAGGACGTGACCGTGCGCTGCAGTGTCACAGCCGCATGCAGGGATGGTCCGGGTGGATGGTGGTACTGTGGCCATGGGTCAGACATAGTCCAAAGATGTAGAGCCAGGAGCTCATCGCAGGGCGGGTTGTCATCATCCTCCATGGCCTGCGATAGACACGCGTCCACCCGCAACTGTGTGAGCCCGGCCCATTGTGCCGCCGGTGGATCGGCAATGGGGGGGGGGTGGTGTGCATGCGGGTGGGGTGGGTGGGGTTGGGGAGGGGGGTGAGGGCGCTGGGTGGGTGGATGGGTGGGGGGTGTGGGTGGTCGGCTGTTGCCATGGTGTGCGGTCTGTGGCCATACTACCCGATTCCCACGCCCATCTAGTCAGTGAAGCGGGCGGCTATCAGTCTGTCCCGTGCCCGCTGGGCCAGCCGGTAACAGTGGACAGCCACCCGCCTGTGTCTACCCCGTCTGCCCTGACCATTGCCCCCATCCCCCTCATCTGGGGAGGACTGCGCCTCTTCCTGCTGCTCCTCCACTCCGCCCTCCTCTGCCTGCGGCACATCGCCCCTCTGCTGGGCTATGTTGTGCAGGACGCAGCACACCACAATGATGCGGCCGACCCTATCTGACCGATACTGGAGGGCGCCCCCAGAGAGGTCCAGGCACCTGAAACGCATCTTCAGCACGCCAAAGCACCTCTCGATCACTCCCCTTGTCGCTACATGGGCATCATTGTAGCGGTTCTCCGGCTCATTGCGTGGCCTCCGTATAGGCGTCATCAGCCACGATCGCAATGGGTAGCCCCTGTCGCTCAGCAACCAGCCCCTCAGCCGGGGATGGCGTCCCTCGTACATGCCGGGGATGGATGACCGCGACAACACGAATGAGTCGTGTACACTGCCTGGGTGACGGGCGCAGACGTGCAGGATCATCATGCGGTGGTCGCAGACCACCTGTACGTTCATCGAATAGGTCCCCTTCCTATTAGTGAACACGGCCCTGTTATCTGCAGGTGGCCGCACGGCGACGTGCATCCCATCGATCGCGCCCTGGACCATGGGGAACCCGGCCACGGCAGAGAAGCCCACGGCCCGGGCATCTTGGCTGGCCCGGTCCACGGGGAAGCGGATGTAGCGCCATTTTATGCGCCATGGCATAAAGGGCATCTGTCACTGCCCGGATGCACCGGTGCACCGATGTCTGCGATATGCCGGACAGGTCCCCACTTGGTGCCTGGAATGACCCCGTTGCATAAAAGTTCAGGGCCACCGTAACCTTGACGGACACGGGGAGAGGGTGTCCCCCGCCAGTGCCACGCGGTGACAGGTGTGCCAGCAGGTGGCAGATGTGTGCCACGGTTTCCCGGCTCATCCGGAGACTCCTCCTGCATTCCCGGTCCGTGAGGTCCTGGTATGACTGCCGGGGCCGGTACACACGGGGCGCCCTCGGGTGCCTCCGTTGCCGTGGGGCCGCGACGTCCTCCTCCCCCTCCTCGTCCTGTCGGTCAGGTGTCCCTCCAGCCTGGGCGGCTGCCGCCTGCCCCTCTGCGGCAGCCTGCGCCGCCTCTCTGGCACGCTCCTCCTCCTCCTCCTCCTCCTCATCCAGGGCAACATAGACATGAGCGGCTGCCACCACGGCGGCCAACATCGCTGGATGATCTGAAAACATGACGGCCTGGTGGGGGGGAGGGGAACGACGACATGTCATCATTGCCCATATCCCCTCCTCCCCCCAGCCAGGTGGCATGGACCGCATGGGTCCAACTGTTGGAGGCTGGCACCTGGCCAGGTGGACCAACTCACTTGCCCTCCCATCACCCTCCTCGGCACGGACCCCCCCCCAACCTCCACCCCGGCACGGACCCCCCCCCCAACCTCCACCCCAGCACGGACCCCCCCCAACCCCCAACCTCCACCCCAGCACGGATCCCCCCCCAACCCCCAACCTCCACCCCAGCACGGACCCCCCCCAACCTCCACCCCAGCACGGACCCCCCCCAACCCCCAACCTCCACCCCGGCACGGACCCCCCCCAACCCCCAACCTCCACCCCGGCACGGACCCCCCCCAACCTCCACCCCAGCACGGACCCCCCCCAACCCCCAACCTCCACCCCAGCACGGACCCCCCCCAACCTCCACCCCGGCACGGACCCCCTCCCCAACCTCCACCCCGGCACGGACCCCCTCCCCAACCTCCACCCCGGCACGGACCCCCTCCCCAACCTCCACCCCAGCACGGACCCCCCTCCAACCCCCAACCTCCACCCCAGCACGGAACCCCCCAACCCCCAACCTCCACCCCAGCACGGACCCTCCCCCAACCCCCAACCTCCACCCCGGCACGGACCCCCCCCCAACCTCCATCCCGGCACGGACCCCCTCCCGGCACTCTTCCGGAGCCCAGCCTACTCTAACCACCGCCCCCCCCCCGCCGCACACACACACACAAGCCGAGACACACCTCTCCTCAGGCAATCAGTCTGCGGCCACGCCATTTCCTGCCCAGAGCCAACCCCCCAGGCCGTCACTCACCTCCTCGCTGGTCGGCGTGAGCCTGGAGCACCGGGTCACGCCGATGAAAAGGAGGTTTGATTCACGTCGACGTGAACGGTCATCACGTCGACGGGACTTCGGCCCATCCGGAAGGGAGAATATCGGCAGGCTGAAAATCGGCTGCCTTGCGCAGACCCGTGACATTCTCCGCGGCAGCGGCGCCATTAACGCCCCGCCGACTTTTCTCCCTTCGGAGACTTCGGCGGGGGCGGGGGCGTGATTCACGGCGGCCAACGGGCATTCTCCGACCCTCTGGGGGGTCGGAGAATGACGCCCCAGAAGACAAATTAAGATTGTCTGACAGCTTTCTTACAGTGACACAATTTCAAACACTCTCAATCCCATTTGCAAAGCCCACAGAAAAATATCCCACATGAATCACTGATTGATTTTTTTTTAGCCTCTTATTTAATTCAATAAACGCAGAGCTAGGGAAAAATTTTCTAAAGACTGGACCAGTGCCATGAAGATTGCACAGCCAAAATGGACATCTTGGCATCAGAGAGACTCTAGCCTCCCACTGTGGAATACGCCCAAGAGACAACCAAGGAGGAAGAGTAGAATTTCGGCGGGAGCGGCGTGCGGGGGCTGCCGGTGGGTGAGTATTTGAGTTTGAAACACTTACCTGGTCCCGTTTCTGTTCTTCTTTGCTGTTTTATTTTTTTTTAAAATTTTTTTTTTAAGGCGGGAACCGGAAGTTCGAACCGGAAGTTCGCCCCGCGGGCTTCTGGGAAGGTTCCACCCCCCCCCCCCCCCCCCCCCCCCCCCCCCACCACCACCAATAAATTCTGGTGGAGAGGAAACCCGAGACACTACACGTGTAGTGTCTCCCACCAGCATCCTTCCTCTTCTAACCTAATAATAAAACCCATTGGTGTGAGGTAAGTGCCTTATTATATATATATTTTTTTTTTAAGTTTTTAAAATTGATTTATTAGCCAAATCTTGGTTGGAGGTTAGAGTGATGGCAGGGAAGGGAGTGCAATGTTCCTCCTGCAGGATGTTTGAGGTGAGGGATGCCGTTAGTGTCCCTGCTGATTTTACCTGCAGGAAGTGCAGCCATCTCCAGCTCCTCCAAGACCGAGTTAGGGAACTGGAGCTGGAGTTGGATGAACTTCGGATCATTCGGGAGGCAGAGGGGGTTATAGATAGAAGCTTCAGGGAATTAGTTACACCAAAGATTGGAGATAGATGGGTAACTGTAAGAGGGACTGGGAAGAAGCAGTCAGTGCAGGGATCCCCTGCGGTCGTTCCCCTGAGTAACAAGTATACCGCTTTGGATACTTGTGGGGGGGGGACTTACCAGGGGTAAGCCATGGGGTACGGGCCTCTGGCACGGAGTCTGTCTCTGTTGCTCAGAAGGGAAGGGGGGAGAGGAGCAGAGCATTAGTAATTGGGGACTCGATAGTCAGGGGCACAGATAGGAGATTTTGTGGGAGCGAGAGAGACTCACGTTTGGTATGTTGCCTCCCAGGTGCAAGGGTACGTGATGTCTCGGATCGTGTTTTCTGGGTCCTTAAGGGGGAGGGGGAGCAGCCCCAAGTCGTGGTCCACATTGGCACTAACGACATAGGTAGGAAAGGGGACAAGGATGTCAGGCAGGCTTTCAGGGAGCTAGGATGGTAGCTCAGAACGAGAACAAACAGAGTTGTTATCTCTGGGTTGTTGCCCGTGCCACGTGATGATGAGATGAGGAATAGGGAGAGAGAGCAATTAAACACGTGGCTACAGGGATGGTGCAGGCGGGAGGGATTCAGATTTCTGGATAACTGGGGCTCTTTCTGGGGAAGGTGGGACCTCTACAGACAGGATGGTCTGCATCTGAACCTGAGGGGCAGAAATATCCTGGGGGGGGGGGGAGATTTGTTAGTGCTCTTTGGGGGGGTTTAAACTAATGCAGCAGGGGCATGGACCTGGATTGTAGTTTTAGGGTATGGGAGAATGAGAGTATAGAGGTCAGGAGCACAGATTTGACTTCGCAGGAGGGGGCCAGTGTTCAGGTAGGTGGTTTGAAGTGTGTCTACTTCAATGCCAGGAGTATACGAAACAAGGTAGGGGAACTGGCAGCGTGGGTTGGTACCTGGGACTTTGATGTTGTGGCCATTTCGGAGACATGGATAGAGCAGGGACAGGAATGGATGTTGCAGGTTCCGGGGTTTAGGTGTTTTAGTAAGCTCAGAGAAGGAGGCAAAAGAGGGGGAGGTGTGGCGCTGCTAGTCAAGAGCAGTATTACGGTGGCGGAGAGGATGCTAGATGGGGACTCTTCTTCCGAGGTAGTATGGGCTGAGGTTAGAAACAGGAAAGGAGAGGTCACCCTGTTGGGAGTTTTCTATAGGCCTCTAAATAGTTCTAGGGATGTAGAGGAAAGGATGGCGAAGATGATTCTGGATAAGAGGGAAAGTAACAGGGTAGTTATTATGGGAGACTTTAACTTTCCAAATATTGACTGGAAAATATATAGTTCGAGTACATTAGATGGGTCGTTTTTTGTACAATGTGTGCAGGAGGGTTTCCTGACACAATATGTTGACAGGCCAACAAGAGGCGAGGCCACTTTGGATTTGGTTTTGGGTAATGAACCAGGCCAGGTGTTGGATTTGGAGGTAGGAGAGCACTTTGGGGACAGTGACCACAATTCGGTGACGTTTACGTTAGTGATGGAAAGGGATAAGTATACACCGCAGGGCAAGAGTTATAGCTGGGGGAAGGGCAATTATGATGCCATTAGACATGACTTGGGGGGGATAGGTTGGAGAAGTAGGCTGCAAGTGTTGGGCACACTGGATAAGTGGAGCTTGTTCAAGGAACAGCTACTGCGTGTTCTTGATAAGTACGTACCGGTCAGGCAGGGAGGAAGGCGTCAAGCGAGGGAACCGTGGTTTACCAAAGAAGTGGAATCTCTTGTTAAGAGGAAGAAGGAGGCCTATGTGAAGATGAGGTGTGAAGTTTCAGTTGGGGCAATTGATAGTTACAAGGTCGCGAGGAAGGATCTAAAGAGAGAGCTAAGACGAGCAAGGAGGGGACATGAGAAGTATTTGGCAGGTAGGATCAAGGAAAACCCAAAAGCTTTCTATAGGTATGTCAGGAATAAAAGAATGACCAGGGTAAGAGTAGGGCCAGTCAAGGACAGGGATGGGAAGTTGTGTGTGGAGTCTGAAGAGATAGGCGAGATACTAAATGAATATTTTTCATCAGTATTCACTCAGGAAAAAGATAATGTTGTGGAGGAGAATGCTGAGACCCAGGCTATTAGAATAGATGGCATTGAGGTACGTAGGGAAGAGGTGTTGGCAATTCTGGACAGGTTGAAAATAGATAAGTCCCCGGGGCCTGATGGGATTTATCCTACGATTCTCTGGGAAGCCAGGGAAGAGATTGCTGGGCCTTTGGCTTTGATTTTTATGTCATCATTGGCTACAGGAATAGTGCCAGAGGACTGGAGGATAGCAAATGTGGTCCCTTTGTTCAAAAAGGGGAGTAGAGACAACCCCGGCAACTATAGACCGGTGAGCCTCACGTCTGTTGTGGGTAAAGTCTTGGAGGGGATTATAAGAGACAAGATTTATAATCATCTAGATAGGAATAATATGATCAGGGATAGTCAGCATGGCTTTGTGAAGGGTAGGTCATGCCTCACAAACCTTATCGAGTTCTTTGAGAAGGTGACTGAACAGGTAGACGAGGGTAGAGCAGTTGATGTGGTGTATATGGATTTCAGTAAAGCGTTTGATAAGGTTCCCCACGGTAGGCTATTGCAGAAAATACGGAGGCTGGGGATTGAGGGTGATTTAGAGATGTGGATCAGAAATTGGCTAGCTGAAAGAAGACAGAGGGTGGTGGTTGATGGGAAATGTTCAGAATGGAGTTCAGTTACAAGTGGCATACCACAAGGATCTGTTCTGGGTCCGTTGCTGTTTGTCATTTTTATCAATGACCTAGAGGAGGGCGCAGAAGGATGGGTGAGTAAATTTGCAGACAACACTAAAGTCTGTGGTGTTGTCGACAGTGCGGAAGGATGTAGCAGGTTACAGAGGGACATAGATAAGCTGCAGAGCTGGGCTGAGAGGTGGCAAATGGAGTTTAATGTAGAGAAGTGTGAGGTGGTTCACTTTGGAAGGGATAACAGGAATGCGGAATATTTGGCTAATGGTAAAGTTCTTGGAAGTGTGGATGAGCAGAGGGATCTACGTGTCCATGTACATAGATCCCTGAAAGTTGCCACCCAGGTTGATGGGGTTGTGAAGAAGGCCTATGGAGTGTTGGCCTTTATTGGTAGAGGGATTGAGTTCCGGAGTCATGAGGTCATGTTGCAGCTGTACAAAACTCTGGTACGGCCGCATTTGGAGTATTGCGTACAGTTCTGGTCACCGCATTATAGGAAGGATGTGGAAGCTTTGGAGCGGGTGCAGAGGAGATTTACCAGGATGTTGCCTGGTATGGAGGGAAAATCTTATGAGGAAAGGCTGATGGACTTGAAGTTGTTTTTGTTAGAGAGAAGAAGGTTAAGAGGAGACTTAATAGAGGCATACAAAATGATCAGGGGGTTAGATAGGGTGGACAGTGAGAGCCTTCTCCCGCGGATGGAAATGGCTAGCACGAGGGGACATAGCTTTAAACTGAGGGGTAATAGATATAGGACAGAGGTCAGAGGTAGGTTCTTTACACAAAGAGTGGTGAGGCCGTGGAATGCCCTACCTGCAACAGTAGTGAACTCGCCAACATTGAGGGCATTTAAAAGTTTATTGGATAAGCATATGGATGATAATGGCATAGTGTAGGTTAGATGGCTTTTGTTTCGGTGCAACATCGTGGGCCGAAGGGCCTATACTGCGCTGTATCGTTCTATGTTCTAAGACAAAGAAAGAATCTCTAAATGTTTGGGCCTGACACAACTGTGAGGCAGATTAGGCCTAAGTATAAAAGGAAGACACTGTGGATACTGGAAATCTGAACTGTGAACAGAGAATGTTGGAAATGCTTAGCAGTTCTGTCAGCAACTGTGCAGAAGGAAATAGAGCGAATGTTTCAGGACTTTATGAAAGGCCACAGACGAAGTGTTAACCCATTCCTCTCTCCACAGAGGCTGTGCGACTAGCCCAGGACCTGGACTTGCCTGGAATTTCTAAGGGCCTTTGAGGGAGATGGTTGCAATCTCAGCTGGTCACCACCTGAGCATTTTTTTCTCCCTGTCCTTTAAGTACAGTTTGACTTTGTTGTACAATTACCAGGCCACTGTCACAAATGTGCACATCCCCAAAGCTCTGACCAACTCTTCGACTGGTACTTCATCATTTAAAGTAGTAATTTCCCAACAGTCAGTCACACTTACTGACCTGAGATACTTTACAAATAATGGGACAAGATCCAAGGCAAGAAAAGGTCATCCTGCTTATCAGGCCTGCTCCATCCAGAGTCCAGGGAAGAATGTTAATATGGTGGAGTGTGTAGGTTTGAGAGTGGGTGGGGATTAAAGCTGGGGCAATTGACAGGGCATCACAAAGATGACTCCAAGCCAGTGCATTAGGCTGCATCTATGCCCACCCCTCCAGAGAAGCATCTTGCCAACCAACAAATACTAATCGCCCAATTCAAGCAATATTGATACAGATGTTTGACTTTTTTTAAAATTTAGAGTACCCAATTCTTTTTTTTATCCAATTAAGGGACAATTTATCATGGCCAATCCACCTACCCTGCACATCTTTGGGTAGCCAATCCACCTACCCTGCACATCTTTGGGTAGTGGGGGCGAAACCCACGCAAACATGGGGAGAATGTGCAAACTCCACACAGTCAGTGATCCAGAGCCGGGATCGAACTTAGGACCTCGACGTCGTAAGGCAGCAGTGCTAATCGTTGTGCCACCGTGCTTCCCTAGATGTCTGACTTTAATGTCATATCCTTCCTGAAACTCACAAGTGGCAATTGAGGGGGCTGAGACAAGCTTGGGATATAGAGTAAGAAATATCCAGTACTCACGGCTGCGTTTCGACCTGCTAGTGTGGAAGTGTGCTCACAGAGTTTACTTGCTCCCCATGCAAGGTTTGATCTCTCAGAGTACGATTGTTCTCACTTAAGCTGAATTAGACAAGGGCCAAAGTGACCAGCAACTGCATCAGGAACAGTAGCAGTTTGCTGGTTACAGACCTGTAGCGGCAGGTTGGAGAGGAGAGCACAAGCTGAGAAGGGAGAAGGATCAGAGAGAGGGGGGTGCAACAGAAAGAGGGAGGAGCAGAGAGAGGGTGGAGAAGGAACAGGGGCTGGGGGGGGGGGGGGGGGGGGGGGGGGGTGAAGTGTTGGGTGCTCTGAGGTACAGACGAACCAACACGGTTGCGATTGGTACAACGCAGTTTTATTCCATTCAACTATTTATACATCTGACTTGGTACTCAGCACGTTGTGACTGTGTGAGTGTCTTGCTTTGAGGTCCTGGCCATGTGCCGTCTCCAGATGGACTGCCCAGGAGGTGTCGTGTTTCTTGTTTTATACTGTGTCTGCTCTTGTCTGTGATTGGCTGTCGTGTTATGTGTACTAATTGGTCCGTTGCTCTGTCTGTCATTATGTATGTGTTATGATGTATGTTTGAATATCATGACAGGGGGGTGGCAAAGGAAGGATAGCAGGATCAGCGAGGGGTGGCAGAGAAAGGGAGCAGGAGCAGTGAGAGTGGGGGTGGCAGAGAGAATGGAGCAGCAGCAAGAGTAGAGGAGCAGAAAGGGTGAGCAGAAGAAAGAGAGAGGGAAGAGGTGCAGCTTGCAGGAGGCCATGTTGAGTGCATAGTGTCAACAGGTGAAGGATCAGCTTTCCTAACCTGTGAGAATAGCATTGTCTAAGGAAGCTCGTGTTATTACCCTCGCTGGGCATAGACCTACTGCCTACTGGATCTGGTGGTCACCCGTTACCAGTGGTTGTCAAAGCCATCACCACCCTCAATATTCTTTACCTCAGGATCTTTTCAGGGCTCTGCTGGTGACCTATGCAGGATCTCCCAATCAGCCACCCCAAATAATAAGACAAGTGATCTTGTTTTCCAAGGCCAGCAATTATATGAACTTTGCCTGCGACGGTTCTGTGCAAATAGTCTCCCAGTGCCTCGATGAGGTGAGGTATCTGGTTCAATGCTGGCTGCATTGTTGTCTTCCCAGCCCATGTTTGTGGATGAACTTATCTGCATCCGCCGGTGTGATGAAATAGTATTCCCTGTCCTGGAACGTCACCCAGAGCTTGACGGGGTACAGCATTCCGAACCGTACCTCGTTTTTATAAAGGGCCTTCTTGGCTTTGTTAAATTCTGCCCGGCGCTTGGCCAGGTCTGCCCCAGTATCCTGATACACCCGGATCGAGCGACCCTCCCAGTTGCAGGACCTTGTGTGTCTCGCTCAGTGTAAGATCCCTTCTCGGTCTTGGTACCGGTGCAGCTTCACAATGATGACGTGCGGCTGTTGGGCTTTAGTGGGAGTGACCTATGGGCTCTGTCTACTGCTGGAGGGTTAGGGAAGCTTTCCCTTCCCACCAGTTTGCCTACCATTTGGGCCACATATTCCGTAGGATTCTTGCCCTCGGTTCCCTCTGGTAGGCCCACAATGCGGAGGCTCTGGCATCGCGACCAATTTTCTTGATCCTCGACGTTCCCTTTTAGCGTCCTTCACGTTGCCACCAACCTTGCCATTTCCGTCACCAGCACGGTAACCCGAGCGCTCTGGTCAGTCGAGGCCTTCTCCAGCTCCCAGATCATCACTTCCTGAGTCTCCAGTCGCCTTTCTGCCTTTTCCAGTGTCGCATATACGGTGACCAGTGTAGAGGGTGCCATCTCTGCTACTCCACTACTGGGCCGATATCTGGGGTTTGAGTATCTGTGTGTGTCTCTCTCCAGCTGGCACTGAAACTTCAGAGGCCAGGGGATGCCGCACTGGGACACCTCCACGGGAGAGAGCACTGGATCAAGCCTGCCGTTTATCCCTAACCGGAAGCCTGAGGCTTATATCACACAGATATCCAGACCCCCACCAATGCCCAGGTGATTCTCTCTCTTGCCGGTGGTGCAACACCCACCCGGTTCCTACTTCGCTGGAGTAGCTTTCCCAAGAGAGAGAATAGGACACTGCTGTTTATTACCTAACCAGCAGCCTGTCCTGAGTGAATCGCTCAAGATGACCCTAGATTCTTGAACCCGGAATTAAGGTGAGGAATATTTTAACAATGACTTGGTCAGAGATCGCTGGTGAGAGATTGAAGAATTTAAACGACTCCAATTATCAGCAAATCAAGGTTTATTGCAAAACCCAGGTCAAAATCATCAAACAGAAGAAATTATAATAAAATCTTAAACTCTAACACAAACTAAGTCTATTCAGAAAGTACTATAACGGACACAACGAAAATCTTATTGTTACACAGTTTTAGCAATGACACAGAACACAAATCAAGTCCCCTTCCCCAAAGCCTCAACCACTATCAAAGTCAAGGGAGCTTCGCAAGCTGCTGCAGGGTACTTACGGTCACAGGCTGCAGAGGTCAAGTCAAAGGTGGAGAGGTCGAGCCAAGAGCCCCTCAATCGAAACACAGCCCCTTTTATATCCGTTTTACCTGGCTTTTTCCTGTGTTCGGCCAGCCCCTTTTGCATTGAATCCATAAGGTTTAAAGTTCCCGCTGGTCCTGCCCCCTTTGAGCCGGTCAGACCTGTCAAGATAGGAGTACCTCCCCTAGGTCCGCCTCCAGTCTGCCTTTTGAGATAACGAGGTTGAGCTCCCTTGAAGATTTTCAAAGTCTTCCATCTGCTCTGGAGATCGCTGCTATGTTGATGGGGTGTTGATTGGATTCTGCTCTGGTGGAGGCCAAGTCATTTACATCTGCATGGGGCTATGACCATCCCATTGTCCTGCTTGCAGGCAGGCCCCTTACAGCATTACCATGCCCCTTTGTCTGTGTTTTAATCTCATCTAGTTGTCTGGCTCCTTCTTCCTTGTAGCTCCTCAGGGGGGGTTTGTAAATACCTATGCCCCTACTCAGCTCAGCGGATCAAGCCTGCTGGGAAATCTGGTTACGTTCTCTTGGCTGAAAAGTCAGTTTACAGTCTCTAGGTTTTATCCTTGGGCAGTCCAAAAAGGCCGAATTGCCCGAAAACCTTACACCAGCACCTCCGCCATTGCCACATTTACCGTTGTCATCATCTCTGTTTTGATGGCAGCCTTGAGCTCCTGGAGTTCCTGCGTTAGGAACTCCCTCCATTCGTTCATCGGCCTTCATCGGAAGTCCCCAATCTTGCGATTTATGCAAAATTCCCCCCCAGGACCCCGGAGCCCGCCCACGCCGCCTTGTCCCGCCGTTGAAAAGGTGGTTTAATCCACGCCGGCGGGACAGGCAATTTATCGGCGGGACTTCGGCCCAACCGGGCCGGATAATCCAGCGGGGGGGCCCGCCAACCGGCGTGGCCCGATTCCCGCCCCCGCCGAATATCCGTTGCCGGAGACTTCGGCAACCAGCAGGGGCGGGATTCACGGCGGCCAACGGCCATTCTCCGACCCGCTGGGGGGTCGGAGAATGACGCCCCTGATTCTTCACACCACGGAACAAGGCACAGGCTTTAAGCGGCCTGATTGCAGACTGAGAATTCTTCCACTCTTGGTGCTGGAATTGAGATCTTTGGATTGACCCCTTGAATCCTGGAGTTGAGGTTGTGTCCTCCACGTTCACATGCTGTTGCCACTAATCGGATGGGGAACTTTGAAGTAAATTATAATGAGTTGGCTGCATTAGGAAAGCCACTGAAGGGCCCACAGAGCAAACGTCAGACCTCCCCCTCTCAGTACATGTCCCACCTGACAATCAAGCCCATGTCCATTCTATTCTGGAGTTCTATCCCACACCTCCTGCGAATCCCCTACTTTAGAGAGCCATTGGTGCTGCGTCAGCCTTCCTGAACAAATTCATACAATTAAGATAATGGGCAAAATTCTCCGTTATCGGCGCAAAGTCCGCCGATCGGCGCAAAAAACAGCGTCAATCCGACTTGCGTCACATCGGAAAAATGGGTCGAAAGTCTCCGGCCTGAAATGGGCTAGCAGCGACGTAACGGGATCCGCGCTTGCGCACGTGGTTCACGCCGTGCAACGTCATACGCGCCGCACGGCGTGACGGCTCATAAGGCCGCGCTGCTCCCCCCCACCCGACCGGAACACCCGACCGGAACACCCGACTGGATGGCTGGCCGCCGCTCAGCCCCGAGGTTCGAGTCACGCGATGTGGAGGCGCTCCTGGACGCGGTGGAGCAGAGGAGGGACGCCCTGTATCCCGGGCACGGCCGCAGAGTTGCCCCACGCCACAGCCGCCGTCTGTGGAGGGAAGTGGCAGAGGCCGTCACCGCTGCGGCCCTGACACCACGGGCAGGCACCCAGTGCCAAAAGAAGGTGAACGACCTCGTCATAGCAGGCAGGGTGAGCCTCCCCCATATACCCCCCTCACCCATATCCCCCCCTCCCCCATATCCCCCCTCCCCATATCCCCCCCTCCCCCATATCCCCACTCCCCCATATCACCCCTCCCCCATATCCCCCCTCCCCCATATCCCCCATATCCCTCCCACACCCATATCCCCCCTCCCCCATATCCCCAATATCCCCCCTCCCCCATATCCCCCATATCCCTCCCTCACCCATATCCCCCCTCCCCCATATCCCCCCTCCCCCATATCCCCCCTTCCCCCATATCCCCCCTGCCCCATATCCCCCCTCCCCCACATCCCTCCTCCCCATATCCCCCCTCCCCCATATCCCCCCTCCGCCATATCCCCCATATCCCCCTCCCCCATATCCCCACCTCCCCCACATCCCCCCTCCCCCATATCCCCCCTCCCCCACATCCCCCCTCCCCATATCCCCCCTCCCCCACGTCCCCCTCCCCCATATCCCCCTCTCCCATATCCCCCATATCCCCCTTCCCCATATCCCTCCTCCCCCATATCCCCCCTCCCCCATATCCCCCCTCCCCCATATCCCACATATCCCCCCTCCCCAATATCCCCCTCCCCCATATCCCGCCTCCCCCATATCACCCCTCCCCCATATCCCCCCTCCCCCATATCCCCCCTCCCCCACATCCCCCTCCCCCATATCCCCCCTCCCCCATATCCCCCCTCCCCATATCCCCATAACCCCCTCCCCCATATCCCCCATATCCCCCCTCCCCCATATCCCCCCTCCCCCTATCCCCCATATCCCCCCTCCCCCATATCCCCTCTCCCCAATATCACCCCTCCCCCATATCCCCCCTCCCCATATCCCCCCTCCCCCAAATCCCCCCTCCCCATATCCCCCATATCCCCCTCCCCATATCCCCCCTCCCCCACATTCCCCCTCCCCCAAATCCCCCCTCCCCCACATCCCCCCTCCCCCATATCCCCCTCCCCATATCCCCCTCCCCTATATCCCTCCTCCCCCATATTCCCCTCCCCCATATCCCCCCTCCCCCATATCCCCGATATCCCCCTCCCCCATATCCCCCTCCCCAATATCCCCCCTCCCCCATATCCCCCATATCCCCCTCCCCAATATCCCCCCTCCCCCATATCCCCCTCCCCCATATCCCCCCTCCCCATATCCCCCTCCCCATATCCCCCTCCCCATATCCCCCCTCCCCATATCCCCCCTCCCCAATATCCCCCCTCCCCATATCCCCCCTCCCCATATCCCCCCTCCCCCATATCCCCCATATCCCCCCTCCCCCACATCCCCTCCCCCATATCCCCCCTCCCCCTCATCCCCCTCCCCATATCCCCCCTCCCCCATATCCCCCCTACCCCATATCCCCCATATCCCCCCTCCCCCATATCCCCCAATTCCCCCCTCCCCCATATCCCCCCTCCCCATATCCCCCCTCCCCCATATCCCCCCTCCCCCATATCCCCCCACCCCCATATCCCCCCTCCCCCATATCCCCCCTCCCCCATATCCCCCCTCCCCATATCCCCCATATCTCCCCTCCCCATATCCCCCCTCCCCCATATCCCCCATATCCCCCCTCCGCCATATCCCCCCTCCCCCATATCCCCCCTCCCCATATCCCCCCTCCCCCATATCCCCCACATCCCCCCTCCCCAATATCCCCCCTCCCCCATATCCCCCCTCCCCATATCCCCCCTCCCCATATCCCCCCTCCCCATATCCCCCCTCCCCCACATCCCCCTCCCCCATATCCACCCTCCCCCATATCCCCTCTCGCCCATATCCCCCATATCCCCCCTCCCCATATCCCCCATATCCCCCCTCCCCCATATCGCACCTCCCCAATATCCCCCTCCCCCATATTCCCCCTCCCCATTACCCCCCTCCCCCATATCCACCCTTCCCCATATCCCCCATATGCCCAAGTGAATCCAGCCCTAACCTTAACCTCTGCAATGCACGCGCAACCGATGGCGTGCATTCATATACCTGCCTAACAGTGTTGCCTTTTACCCCTGCCACCACCGCCCCCCCCCCCCCCACAGGAGAAGCGCGCACACAACAATAGGGAGCATGTGAGGACTGGAGGAGGCCCCGCTGATGAGAGGCCACTGACCGAACACGAGGAAAGGGCCCTGGAACTGGCTGGCGGACCTGACGACCGGGAGGTTGCTGATGCAGAGGTCAGGGGCGTACTAGCAAGTGAGCCACCGACAGCCCGTCCCCATATCCCCCCTCCCCTATATCCCCCTCCCCCATATCACCTGATCACTGCATGATGTCTAACCATGCATGCTTCATTGTGTATCGCAGGAGCAAACGTCCAGGCACCCATCCCCGCAGATGCACACCTCCCGCAGGATGCCCCTCGGAGGCCACGGGAGACGGAGAGACCCGGACCCTCCAGCATGCGACGCCCGCAGGATGCCCCTCGGAGGCCACGGGAGACAGAGAGACCCGGACCCTCCAGCATGCGACGCCCGCAGGATGCCCCTCGGAGGCCACGGGAGACAGAGAGACCCGGACCCTCCAGCATGCGACGCCCGCAGGATGCCCCTCGCACACCACGGGAGACGGAGAGACCTGGAGCAACAGGGAGACGACACCCCCGTCACGTGCGGGAGCGACCACCCAGCGACGAGGGGGGCAGCCACAGGCCCCCGTCACATCCGAGCCAGGACACCACTACCCAGGACACCACTACCCAGGACACCACTACCCAGGACACCACTACCCAGGACACCCCTACCCAGGACAGCATTACCCAGGAAGACGAAATACCGGACAGTGACTCAGAGTGGATGGGTGGAGACGAACCCCCACCCCAAAGTGCCATGGACTCAGAGTGGGACGAAGAGCACGACACAACGCCACTGCTGTCACCAACACCCTCCACCATCGCAGAAACACTCACCTCGGTTGGGCACTTTAGTGATGAGGCGTCTGGTACACTCACTGGTGCGCACAACACAGCCGTCCCGGTACAGCAGGTGGAGGTAGGAGCAGCAGAGGGGCCGGGCGGTCGGAGGGCAGCCCAGCCCAAGCGAACATCTGCCGCCCAGATGGATCCCGGGTTCCTGGAGTTACCACACCCACACATAGATCCGATGCAACCACCGACCCGGAGACGAGCGAAGAGGGTGACAGCCGGCTTGCGCCGGCTGCAGTCGCAGGTGGAGGAGTCCACCCGCGTCCAGGAGCTGGAAGTGGTGCCGGTCATACGTGCCACCCAGGCCGACACCGCACGGGTGGTGTCCACGGTGGAGGCAATGGGTGCGACGGTGTCAGACATGGGGAACGGTTTGCGAGGCCTGGGGCTTTCCGTGCAGGCGGCGTCTGTGGCCCAGGACATGGCTGCCCTCTCACAGGAGGCCATGAGCCAGTGCCAGCGCCAGATGGCAGAGGCGCTCAACAGCATAGCCCAGTCTCAGCAGGCCATGGCCCAGCCTCTGCAGGCCATGGCCCAGTCTCTGCAGGCCATCGCTGAGGGCATCGGCGTCAGTGGCCATGTGCGAGCCGGCGTCGCACTGTCACAGACAGGGTTTGCCAACCCCCTGGGCTCCATGGCTGCAAAACTGCAGACCCCTGTCGATACCAGCACGGGCCTCCAGGACTGGCAGCGCCAGATGTCGGGGGGGCGTCGGATGGCCAGTCCGTTCGCATCCCCCACCCATGTAGAGGCCTGGGGGCCATCGGGCACCCCGAGGGAGGAGGAGGTGGTGTGGTCCGTCCCGGCTCCCCCTGTAGGGGAGGTCCTGGAACACCGCGACACCTCGGACTCCCCCCCTTCCGTCCCAGGTGCATCGGGTGGGCAACGGGCAGGACAGGCAGGCAGCTCGCCATCCCAGTTTCCCGGGCCGCAGCCTGGCCCATCTAGGCCAGGACGCCCCAGGAAACGGCCGCCAAAGGGATCCAGTGTCAGAGGGCAGGAATCACAGGTGTCCACCCCCAGTTCTGCTGTACCGTCTGGGGAACCACGTAGACGTAGTCAAAGGGCCCGTAAGGCCAAACAATTAGACACTGAGTAAGTTGGCACGGGTGTAGGGCACAGGTGAGTTTTAGGGGCTAGGGCACGTGCATGATCTCCTTTGGTTATTAAAGTCAATGTTACACCTACAGAAGCTGCCTTTGTGCTCTGTCCAAAGCGTGCGGGGGTGTCATGTACGTTGAGCGCAAGTGTGTGTGTGAGGGGTGGTCTTACCTCAGCCCCAGGTGAGTCTGCCCCGTTCCCCCTGGGCCGCCATCAACATCTCCCCGGGCAGAGGACGGGACCGTGCGCTGCAGTGTCACAGCCGCATGCAGGGATGGTCCGGGTGGATGGTGGTACTGTGGCCATGGGTCAGACATAGTCCAACGATGTGGAGCCAGGAGCTCACCGCAGGGCGGGTTGTCATCATCCTCCATTGCCTGCAATAGACACGCGTCCACCCGCAACTGTGTGAGCCCGGCCCGTTGTGCCGCAGGTGGATTGGCAATGGGGGGGAGTGGTGTGCATGCGGGTGGGGTGGGTGGGGTTGGGGAGGGGGGTGAGCGTGCTAGGTGGGTGGATGGGTGGGAGGTGTGGGTGGTCGGCTGTTGCCATGGTGTGCGGTCTGTGGCCATACTACCCGATTCCCACGCCCATCTAGTCAGTGAAGCGGGCGGCTATCAGTCTGTCCCGTGCCCGCTGGGCCAGCCGGTAACGGTGGACAGCCACCCGCCTGTGTCTACCCCGTCTGCCCTGACCATTACCCCCATCCCCCTCATCTGGGGAGGACTGCGCCTCTTCCTGCTGCTCCTCCACTCCGCCCTCCTCTGCCTACGGCACATCGCCCCTCTGCTGGGCTATGTTGTGCAGGACGCAGCACACCACAATGATGCGGCCGAACCTATCTGACCGATACTGGAGGGCGCCCCCAGAGAGGTCCAGGCACCTGAAACGCATGTTCAGCACGCCAAAGCACCTCTCGATCACTCCCCTTGACGCTACATGGGCATCATTGTAGCGGTTCTCCGGCTCATTGCGTGGCCTCCGTATAGGCGTCATCAGCCACGATCGCAATGGGTAGCCCCTGTCGCCCAGCAACCAGCCCCTCAGCCGGGAATGGCGTCCCTCGTACATGCTGGGGATGGATGACCGCGACAACACGTATGAGTCGTGTACACTGCCTGGGTATCGGGCGCAGACTTGCAGGATCATCATGCGGTGGTCGCAGACCACCTGTACGTTCATCGAATAGGTCCCCTTCCTATTGGTGAACACGGCCCTGTTATCTGCAGGTGGCCGCACGGCGACGTGCATCCCATCAATCGCGCCCTGGACCATGGGGAACCCGGCCACGGCAGAGAAGCCCACGGCCCAGGCATCTTGGCTGGCCCGGTCCACAGGGAAGCGGATGTAGCAGTGCGCCATGGCATATAGGGCAACTGTCACTGCCCTGATGCACCGATGCACCGATGTCTGCATTATGCCAGACAAGTCCCCACTCGGTGCCTGGAATGACCCCGTTGCATAAAAGTTCAGGGCCACCGTAACCTTGACGGACACGGGGTGAGGGTGTCCCCCGCCAGTGCCACGCGGTGACAGGTGTGCCAGCAGGTGGCAGATGTGTGCCACGGTTTCCCGCCTCATCCGGAGGCTCCTCCTGCATTCCCGGTCCGTGAGGTCCTGGTATGACTGCCGGGGCCAGTACACACGGGGCGCCCTCGGGTGCCTCCGTTGCCGTGGGGCCGCGACGTCCTCCTCCCCCTCCTCGTCCTGGCGGTCAGGTGTCCCTCCAGCCTGGGCGGCTGCCGTCTGTCCCTCTGCGGCAGCCTGCGCCGCCTCTCTGGCACCCTCCTCCTACTCCTCCTCCTCCTCCTCCTCATCCAGGGCAACATAGACATTAGCGGCTGCCGCCACGGCGGCCAACATCGCTGGATGATCGGAAAACATGACGGCCTGGTGGGGGGAAGGGGAACGACGACATGTCATCATTGCCCATATCCCCTCCTCCCCCCAGCCAGGTGGCATGGACCGCATGGGTCCAACTGTTGGAGGCTGGCACCTGGCCAGGTGGACCAACTCACTTGCCCTCGCATCCCCCTCCCCGGCACGGACACCCCATCTCCCTCCCCGGCACGGACCCCAACCTCCTCCCCGGCACGGTCCCCAAGCTCCTCCCCGGCACGGACCCCCCATCCCCCTCCCCGGCACGGATCCCCCCTCAACCTCCTCCCCGGCACGGACCCCAACCTCCTCCCTGGCACGGACCCCCCATCCCCCTCCCCGGCACGGACCCCCCCAACCTCCTCCCCGGCACGGACCCCAACCTCCTCCCCGGCACGGACCCCCCATCCCCCTCCCCGGCACGGACCCCCCCCCCAACCTCCTCCCCGCATGGACCCCCCAACCTCCTCCCCGGCACGGACCCCAACCTCCTCCCCGGCACGGACCCCCCATCCCCCTCCCCGGCACGGACCCCCCCCCCCCACAACCTCCTCCCCGGCACGGACCCCCCCAACCTCCTCCCCGGCACGGACCCCAACCTCCTCCCCAGCACGGACCCCCAATCCCCCTCCCCGGCACGGACCACCCCCCAACCTCCTCCCCGGCACGGACCCCAACCTCCTCCCCGGCACGGACCCCCCTCCCGGCACTCCCCCGGAGCCCAGCCCACTCTAACCACCGCCCCCCCCGCCGCACACACACACACACAACCCGAGACACACCTCTCCCCACACATTCAGACTGCGGCCACGCCATCGCCTGCCCAGAGCCAACCCCCCAGGCCGTCACTCACCTCCACGCTGGTCGGCGTGAACCTGGAGCACAGGGTCATGCCGATGAAAAGGAGGTTTAATTTACGTCGACGTGAACGGTCATCACGTCGACCGGACTTCGGCCCATCCGGAAGGGAGAATATCGGCAGGCCCAAAATTGGCTGCCTTGCGCAGACCCGTGCCATTCTCCGAAGTCAGCAGCGCCATTAACGCCCCGCCGACTTTTCTCCCTTCGGAGACTTCGGCAACCGGCGGGGGCGGGATTCACGGCGGCCAACGGCCATTCTCCGACCCTCTGGGGGGTCGGAGAATGACACCCCATATTTCCATTCCCCATCTCGACAGATATTAGGCGTCATTCTCCGACCCCCCGCCGGGTCGGAGAATGGCCGTAGGCCGCCGTGAATCCATTCCCCGCCCCCGCCAAAGTCTCCGGTACCGGAGATTGGGCGGGGGCGGGAATCGGGCCGCGCCAGTTGGCGGGACCCCCCGCTGGATTCTCCGGCCCGGATGGGCCGAAGTCCCGCCCAGAAATTGCCTGTCCCGCCGGCGTAAATCAAACCTGGTATTTACCGGCGGGACCAGGCGGCGTGGGTGGGCTCCGGGGTCCTGGGGGGGGCGCGGGGCGATCTGACCCCGGGGGGTGCCCCCACGGTGGCCTGGCCTGCGATCGGGGCCCACCGATCCGCGGGCGGGCCTGTGCCGTGGGGGCACTCTTTCCCTTCCGCCTCCGCTACGGCCTCCACCATGGCGGAGGCGGAAGAGACTCTCCCCACTGCGCATGCGCGGGTAACTGACAGAGGCCGCTGACGCTCCCGCGCATGCGCCGCATTTCCGCGCCAGCTGGCGGGGCAACAAACGCCATTTTCGCCAGCTGGCGGGGCGGACATCCCTCCGGCGTCGGCCTAGCCCCTCAATGTTGGGGCTAGGCCGCCAAAGATGTGGAGCTTTCCTCACCTTTGGGCTGGTGCGATGCCCGTATGATTGGCGCCCTGTTTGGCGCCAGTCGGCGGACATCACGCCGTTGGGGGAGAATTTCGCCCATTAATCCAGCTTCTTTTAAAAGGTATCAATTGGCTTCAAATTAACTCCCTTCTCTTGATGTTTATGTCCACAAGTTGAGTATTCTATGGGGGAATTAAAAGTTTTAATGATATCTGGAACATATTGTGCAAAGCTTGTTGCGCAAATGAAATAATTTGCTTCCTTCAACCTCATCCATGCCTTTTATTGTTCATGAAGATCCAAATCATGGGCGAAATTCTCCCGAAACGGCACGATGTCCGCCGACTAGCAGTTTCCCACGCATGCGCAGTGGAGGGAGTCTCTTCCGCCTCCGCCATGGTGGAGACCGTGGCGGAGGCGTAAGGAAAAGAGTGCCCCCACGGCACAGGCCCGCCCGCGGATCGGTGGGCCCCGATCGCGGGCCAGGCCACCGTGGGGGCACCCCCCGGGGCCAGATCGCCCCGCGCCCCCGCAGGACCCCGGAGCCTGCCCACGCCGCCTTGTCCCGCCGTTGAAAAGGTGGTTTAATCCACGCCGGCGGGACAGGCCGCTGGGGGGTCGGAGAATGACGCCCACATGTCTCCTCGCAGCCTGTCTTCCACTAAAAATTAATTTAGTGGCTTCAATCGTTCTTCACAACTGTCCCCAATGAACCTGGAATTAATTATAGTTGTACACAAAGCATGATTATCACCCAGGTTGACAGAATTTAAAGTTACAATGTTACCAAGCAGCATTATTGCCCCTCAGGGTTAGCACGGTGGCACAGTGGTTCGCACTGCTGCCTCGCATCGCCAGGGGCCTGGGTTCAATTCCGGTCTTCGGTGACTGTTTGCACTTTTTCCCCGTGTCTGCGTGGGTTTCCTCCGGGTGCACCGGTTTCCTCCCACAGTCCAAAAAAGTGTAGGTTAGGTGATTTGCCACGCTAAATTGCCCCTTAGTGTCCAAAGATGTGTAGGTTAGGTGGGGTTACGAGGATAGGGTGGGGGACTACACCTAGGGTCTTTCAGAGGGTCGGTGCAGACTTGATGGGTCGAATGGCCTTCCTCTGTACTGTGGAATTCTATTCCTCCCAAAAACCTTCCACCAGATTCTCAGTTCAAATTAAATAAATTGCTTTCAACAAAGCAGCTCCGAACTTTCGCCACAAGAGGCAGCTCACGCACCAATCATGTTGAAGGCAGTCCATCCTGATTGACTTAGCAGTGATTTACATTGCAAGGCACAAAGTAAAGTTTTACGTCCCATGAACAATGTTGTTCTTTTGATGGCGAGTACATATCAGCTATTCATGGAGACAGCTCTCAGCTTGAAAAATCAATCAGGCCTTTTCAGAAATGTGCAGCCATACCTCATGGTCAAAGGATTTGAGATTGATCTGGCTTTACTGCACGTTGAGCTAACACTGATATATATGAACTCCACTTAAAAAATAGACCTCTCTGTCTCCCAGATCCTGGGTGCAATTCACCGACCCCCCACCGGGTCGGAGAATCGCCGGGGGCTGGACTGAATCCCACCCCCGCCGTGTCCTGAATTCTCCGCCACCAGAGATTCGGTGGGGGCGGGAATCGCCGGTCAGCGGGGTTGGGAATCACGCCGCGCCGGTCGGCGGGCCCACCCCCGTTGATTCTCCAGCCCGCGACGGGCCGAAGTCCCGCCGCTGTCAACCCTCTCCCTCCGGCGTGGATTAAATCACATTTTGAATGGCGGGACAAGGCGGCGCGGGCGGGCTCCGGGGTCCTGGGGGGGGGCGCGGGGCGATCTGGCCCCGGGGGGTGCCCCCACGGTGGCCTGGCCCGCGATCGGGGCCCACCGATCCGCGGGTGGGCCTGTGCCGTGATGGCACTCCTTTTCTTCCGCCTTCGCCGTGGTCTTCACTATGGCAGAGGCGGAAGAGACCCCCTCCCCTGCGCATGCGCGGGGATGACGTCAGCAGCCGCTGACGCTCCCGTGCATGCGTCGCCCGGCGAAGACCTTTCGGCGCCGGCTGGCGTGGCACCAAAGGCCTTTCCCGCCTGCCGGCGGAGCGGAAACCACTCCGGCGCGAGCCTAACCCCTCAAGGTGAGGGCTTGGCCCCTAAAGGTGCGGAGACTTCCTGATGCCTGACGCCGGAGTGGTTCCCGCCACTCCATCACGCCGGAACCTCCCGCCCCGCCGGGTAGGGGAGAATCCCGCCCCCCCCTGTTCTGGGTACTCACTCAATTCTCCCCATTAAGCATGCAACCCACACTATCAAAGGGACAATTTAAAGTTAGCTTCATTCTGTGGAAATAATAAATGTAGGCGCGCAGAGCAGCTGTTAGATTGATGATAACAGTGAAGATGGTGACAGGCTGGAAGAGTCAACTCCAAGTATGTTGGCAATGCATCCACTGAGCCTGTTATGAAGCTCTCACCGCTGTGTGTCCATTTAAAACCCATATTGATACAGTGCCTCTGTCATGTTCAATATGGCTGAACATGAATTGAACTCGTCATTCTCACCCAGATTGATTTGACCCTCACTCAGCATCATTAACAGACAGCATTGGGACACTCAATTACAGCAAAGTTTCAGGGACGGTGTCTCTTGAAGCAGATTGCAAACACCTTAGCAGAAAGAAGCTTGCTCAGAGTAAAGACATCTATGCCATTTTTATTTGTTCTTTACCCTCTCCTTTTCACCGTCACCTCCATTCTCATTCTTCACTAACAGAATTTGTCGGCTAACTAGACCTTCATCAACCAAAGTTTCAGTCGATCTGGGTTATACACTCAGGGCTGGAGGTGGGTTGCTCGAGTTGGGATTTTGCCAGGGCTACCATTTGCCAGACCTGCATAGGTGAAAAGTACCCCAAAATACACAAGCATGTGGTGAGTTGGAGGAGAGATTCATTCCCACCAGCCCTGAGAATAGACAGCTATGGGGGGAGATGGGCGAGTGCTGAGGAAGGCTGATTAGAAGGCCCACCTCAATTCAGTGGGGTTTTGTCCCAGTTATTTTAGACACTGTTAGGCCCTCTAACCCTCATCTCTCCTTTATCCCAACCCCAACCCAACACCCAAGGCCCCTCATACTCTTCATGGCGTCTCTATAACCACTCAGTATCCATTATTGGCAAGACCTCAGGAGCCATGTGGACAAGCAAAAATGTAACTTTTAACAATCGAATGCAGCTCTCTCTCCTACATTGTTGAGCATGAAAAAAGGTCCAATCTGGACCTGCCAATCAGCAATCCAGCAGAGGTTTTTTTTAACTCTCAGTAACAGCTGCAGCCTGTTTTTTTTAAGTTTCAGAAACCTGGGGCGAAATTCTCCCGAAACGGCACGATGTCCGGCGACTGGCGCCCAAAACGGCGCCAATCAGACGGGCATCGCGCCGCCCCAAAGGTCCGGAATGCTCCACATCTTTGGGGGCCGAGCCCCAACATTGAGGGGCTAGGCCGACGGCGGAGGAATTTCCGCCCCGCCAGCTGGCGGAAACGGCCTTTGTTGCCCCGCCAGCTGGCGCGGAAATGACATCTCGGGGCGGCCCATGCGCGGGAGCGTCAGTGGCCGCTGACAGTTTCCCACGCATGCGCAGTGGTGGGAGTCTCTTCCACCTCCGCCATGGTGGAGTCCGTGGTGGAGGCGGAAGGGAAAGAGTGCCCCCACGGCACAGGCCCGCCCGCGGATCGGTGGGCCCCGATCGCGGGCCAGGCCACCGTGGGGGCACCCCTCGGGGCCAGATCACCCCGCGCCCCCCTCAGGACCCCTGAGCCCGCCCACGCCGCCTTGTCCCGCCGTTCAAAAGGTGGTTTAATCCACGCCGGCGGGACAGGCAATTTATCGGCAGGACTTCGGCCCATACGGGCCGGAGAATCCAGCGGGGGGGCCCTCCAACCGGCGCTGCCCGATTCCCGCCCCCGCCGAATATCCGCTACCAGAGACTTCGGCAACCGGAGGGGGCGGGATTCACGGCAGCCCCCGGCGATTCTCCAACCCGGCGGGGGGTCGGAGAATGACGCCCGTGGGGTGGGATTCTCTCATCCCCCGGCAGAGTGTCCACGCGGTCATAAATGGCGTCGCGTTTTACAACGGCGTGAACGGGCCGCTCCCAGGACTAATTCTGGCCCCTATAGGGGGCCAGCACTGTGCTGGAGCGGTTCACACCGCTCTAGCTGCCGATCCCAGCGTGAACTGGGCGGCGCGGGATCCGCGCATGCGCAGTGGCTTCCTTCAATGCGCCGCCCCCAACGCAACATGACGCAGGTCGACAGGGGCCGCACGTAAGAAATGAGCCCCCCAGCCAGAGAGGCCGGCCCGCCGATCGGTGGGCTCCGATCATGGGCCAGGCCGCATCGGAGGCCCCCCCGCGGTTGGAGCCGCCCTCCCACCACAGGCCGCCGTCCGACCCTTCCACGCTGAGGTCCCGCCGGCTGAGAGCAGGTGAGGACGGCGCCGGCGGGACTCAGCGTTTCCACGACGGCCGCTCAGCCTATCCCGGCCGGAGAACCGGCGGGCCGGCCGGGTAGAGCGACCCGCGACCAGCGCCATGCCAACCACACCGGCGCCAGTGGCACCGATTCCGCTCTGCGGAGGATCACGTGCTGGCGCTGGGGCGGCATGGCCCGGTCGTGGGGATTCTCCGGCCCGGCCCAGGGCTGGGAGAATCCCGCCCCTGGGGTGAGATTCTCCATTTGCTGATGCCCGTTGGGCAGAGAATAGGTTCCGATGTCAAAATCGCGGACGGCGCCGATTTGACGCCAAATCCGTCACTTCGACAGTGGCGTCAATGCGTTCCGGAACGCACTTACAGTGAATACCATTTGTATATCATTATACAGGGTTATAATGCAGGGTTGGGGGGGAGGACATGCCGGGGCAGAGTCCACGGTGCCAACCAGGGCCACCATGTAGCCTTTCACCCCTTGCAAACAATGGATATTGGCATTTAATCAGCAATGGTGGTCTTCCTGCTGGACGCTGCAGCCCTGGGGGATCTCACAGAGCTCGGTGCACAGGTGCACCATCATGGAGGCCCTATGACCCCAGGTTGCTCAATACATCCACTTCAATGTAGACCAAGCCCACCAGGATGCTGGGAGATGGGGTTCGCCGCCATTCACGGAATACCCCAGGTCCAGGGGTGATCGACGGGATGCATGTCGCCCTATGAGCACCTGTAGATGACAGGCCACTCTACACAAACTCGATCAACGTGAAGATGATATGTGACCATCAGATGCGCATCACACACGTCTGCGCCCGATATCGGGCAATGTGCACGACGCCTTCATCCTGGCACACTCGATTCCTGACATGTTCAAGATGCCCCCCCCCCCCCACCCCCCCCCGGCTGGGGGGTTGGTTCCTGGGCGACAGAGGTTACCCACTGTGGCCATGGCTGATGGCATCGATCCGGATTGAAAAAACCTACGCAGAGACCCGCTACAACGATGTTCATGCAGCGACCAGGGGTGTGTGATCGAGCGGTGCTTCGGCATCCTGACGGTTCAGGTGCCTGGAAGGTTCTGGAGGGCCCTCCAGTATGATGCTGATAGGCTCGCCCGCATCGTGGTGTGTGTGGGGAGTGAAGTGTGGATATGGGGCTGCGACTTGTCAGCCTCAATTGCAGATCCGGCAAATCCCACACCGTTTCTCATTAGAATCGATTGTGTTCCACGTGGCGCCGGTGCTAGCTCCTCAACAGTACCGGAATCGGTTCAGGTTCAAGGCCAGTTTTGCTATCGTGAAAGTCCACGAATTCCGCGTTGGCGTGAACACTTAGTCTCAGAAATTGAGATTCCTACCGGTGGCATTTAAAAGACTTCTGATTATGAAAGTTATACGCTCTTCAAGAAGTTTTACATCTATGCCACCAATCTGTGATTGGGTATGGGTACTGACGAGGCTGGCCAGGCCTCGTCACGCCCGACTTGGTGTCTCGCAAGATTTGCGGTGCTCGAAATGCCTCGCAAGATTTAACGGAGCATTGGGAGATGTCGCGATCTAGATCTCGCCCTCACTGGGCGTGATCCAGACCAGTGTATTTAAATGAACCATTCGGCTAATTTAAATGTGCATTCGGGGATTCTCCCAGCATCCGGGTCCTAACGGCCGCGCCTGGGAGACCTCGCCAAGGTGCCATTTAGTACCAGTTTCCACAAACGTAGACCAGTCATAATGGCACCTGGGGGGGGGGGTCTCCCAGGCCATTAGAGACCCCCGGATGGTCGGAGACAGGGTAGGGTGGTACCCTGGCACTCCCTCTGGCACCCGGGCATCTTGGCACTGCCAGCCTTGCACCCTGGCAACGTCACCTGGGTGGCACAGCCAGGCTGGCAGTGGTACTGCCAGGTGCCATGATGGCAGTGCAGGGTGTCCAGATGCCAAGTTGATACTACCAGGGTTGGACCTGGGGGACCTTACCAGGTGGAGGGGGTGAGCCTGTGTTCCAGGGGCCTCCCCGAGGTTGGGGGGGGAGATGGGGGAGTCAAAAACTAGGGGTGGGGGCTGAAAGTGGGGGAAGGGAGAAAGATCAGCTCAGCCAGACAAAATGGCACCACAATCGGCAAGGAGCCTTTCCTGCTGGGCTTGCTAGCGAGAAATGACTCTACGTTCAGCCTCAGCGGAGAGAAACTACCCAAGACCACAAACAAATTGCAAAGTGCCGTTAAATAGCAGGGTTTTTATCACCCTGCTAAATGCACCCAAAACATGATGTAGATTTTATTTCTGATTAAATCGCACCCAAACGCTCATAATGGAAGAAATGGTCAATGGTGTATTTCCACATAAACTCCCAGCTTCTCAAAACTATTCAACAATAGAACTTCAGCTCAAGCTGTACTTTCTTTTTATCATTTCCTGGGATGTGAGTGTGGCTGGCTGGACCAGCGGTTTGTGCCCGGCCCTAATAGGCCTTTAGAAGTTGAGTGTGAGCTGCCTTCTTTTATCTCTCAGCCAAAATCTCCAATCAGATTGCCTGGTTATTATTACATTGCTGTTTGTGAGAGCTTGCTGTGCAGACATTAATCTACTGCGTGTCCTACATTACACGAGTGACTGCTCTTCAAAATGTGCTTCATTGACTGAATTTTGTGAGGGCCACGAACAGGGGCGGATCTACTATGAAACTAATGAAGCTTAAACTTCAGGGCTCCTAATCCAGGAGGGGCCCCAGAAGCGACTTTAGTCCACATTGCTTAAAAATTTTGGGTCTACTGTATGAGAAAGGGTTTTTTAAAAATAATAATATTAATAATATAGTGTAATTCCATACAAAATAATAGTTAAAATGAAAATTAAAAGGTTATTAAAGTATCATGTAGGCTAGCCGTAAACGAAAAAACATTCGAATTAAGGATGTTTCATTCTAAATATACTTAATATAAAATAATTATAAATAATTTCAAACACTATTAACATTTATGACAGAAATACAAACAGTAGATGATGTGTCGTAACAAAAAAGGGGAGCCGTTGAAAAGGCAATCACAATGCTAACGTGAATTTTCAACGTGTTAGCACTCGTGATAACGATCTAGCCAAGAAATTTTTTTCAATAAAGTGTTCATAGGGATACAATATTTTAATTACCCCTACTCAAAAATAAATGTTATATTTAGAAAAGTAAGGTAAGTAATAAAGGTGAAATAGTGTTAGATTAGCCTAAGCTTATTGTTTTTATGAAGAAGTGAACGGAAGGTAGGCTACGACCGCATAGCCTAGGCTTATACTATATTACAAGTATTTATGAAAAAGTAATAAAAGGGTGAATTTGTGTTCAACTACAGATGTTTATTCTGAAAAGTGTTCAAATAATGGTAAAATTGTGTTACATTAGCTTAGCCTATGGGTTTTGGTGGCCTAGTCTTGCCTAACTTCGTGTAGCCTAGCGTAGGCTAGCTTGAACATAGCCTAGTTTAGCCTATTTAGCTTCTTTATTATAAATCTTTTAAAATGGTGCCTTACTTTCTGAGAAGGGGTTTTTAAAAAAAACCTTTCTCAGAAAGTAGACCTAAAATGTTTTCCTTTCAAAGCATGCAACAATAGTCGCACGACTCAAATTGATTAATTTTTTGTTGTACATATTTCAACAATCCCAAAGTTTGAGAGTCAGTTGCACAGTTGTTGTAAAGGTGGAGTGTCGCAATAAGTTGGCTGTTCTGCTGTGGCTAATGTAATTTTTTTCCCTTTTTAACAGAGGTCAAGACCCTAGAGGAATAACAATGAGTTCACAAAAGTCCTTAAGTGGTTACCAAAAGCACAAACTCAATGAAAAGCGATCTGATGAAATTTCTAAATGTCAAAAACTAACAAACTATTTTGCAATGTCAAGTTTGTCAACACCTACAGTTGAAACAAGCCAAGCAAACACCATTGAAGCCAGTGATAGTGCACAAACCATGGGAGCTCTTTCTAGCAATATTCAACCCACTGTTGACGCTTTTGATACAGGTGACGATCACAGTGGTCAACATGAAAGTACTCGGAACAAGCAGAGACTGAGCAGAAACAAATATTTTGAAAAAAGATTTTAAAATGGCCAGACTGTGATGAGATCCTGAGATCCTGGTTAGTTTACTCAAAGAGCAAAGGCTGTATATACTGTTTTGTTTGCAAACTCTTTTCTAAATGCCAAACATCACTTTCAACAGGTGGGTTTTCTGACTGGATGAATGGACTCAAAACTCTGGAGAATCATGAAGACAGCATGGAACATAAGAGGGCGATGTTGTGTTGGGTAGCAAGAAAGTCAAATAAAAATACTGTGGATCAGCAACTTGAAGAACAGATGAGAAAAACCATACAGTACTAATTTGAAGTACTGAAAAGAGTTGTAGCTGTTATAAAGTTTTTAAGTGAAAGAGGTTTGGCATTTAGAGGTCATGAGGAGAAGTGGGGCTGACCAAATAATGGAAACTTCATGGGCGCCATTGAACTTATTGCAGAGTTCGACCCATTTTTACATGAACATCTCGAGAAATGTAACAATGAAAAAGTAAATGCTACTTACCTATCCAAACCCGTGTATGAAGAATTGATAGAAATCATGGGAAAACATGTGCAAGATGAAATTGTGAATCAAATCAACAACCTAGACATGAAATACTACTCAATTATTGTTGACTCTACTCCTGACCTGACACATGTTGACCAGCTGGTCATTGTGGTTCGATACTGCTATAATGGAAAACCCTGTGAGAGATTTTTAACATTTTTACCGATTGAAAACCATTCATTCCCGAACTTGTTCAACAAAATACAAGTCCTGAGTGAACATAAGCTTTCACTTGAAAATATCCGTGGTCAGTCCTACGATAATACATCTAACATGAAGGGCTCGGAGAAAGGGCTGCAAGCACTCTTTAAAAACATTAACAGGTACGCAGACTATGTACCATGTGCAGCCCATTCACTTAACCTTGTTGGAGAAAAGGCAGTGTCTACTGTACCTGAAGTTGTTGACTATTTTGGCATTTTGCAGGAGCTGGATGTTTTGTTTTCTGGATCTCCACGAAGATGGGGGATTTTAAACACACAGGGCAATCTACATTTTTCTCTAAAGAGCTTAAGTGTAACTAGATGGTCTTCACACTATGAAGCAGTCCGGGCAATTAAAAATGGATATATGGGTATTTTACAAACTCTCAAACATATTTTTGAAGACTCAGAAGAGAAGCTTGAATGTAAACAAGATGCAAAGAATTTATACCACAAGTTGGTAAAGCTGGAATATGCTATTTTAACAGTCGTTTGGGAAGAAGTGCTGGAGCGTTTCAACAAAACAAGTAAGAAACTCCAAACCCCTGGTTTTGATGTATTTGAAGGTTATCTTCTGCTATCATCTTTACTTTCGTTTGTTAAAGAACTCAGAGAAAATTCAGCCGATAGGATTGCACACTATGAATCAGAAGCAAAAGGTTTGTGTGAAGATATCACCTCAAGTTATTCTGATGCTTCCAAACGCATTGTTACAAGGACATTTTCAGATGGAACAAGTGGTGTTGCTTCTTTGAGAGGAGCTGACAAATTTAGGATAGAAGTTCTATATCAACTCTATGACAGCTTGATAATCCAGTTAAGCAAGAGGATTGACCCATATGAGCAGATTGCGAAAAGGTTCAAGTTCCTCTCAGAATTGGTGAACAATTCTGAAATTGATGAGGACAGTATTAAACTTATAATATCGTATTACAAAGATGATATTGACCACAAATTAGTAAACAAGTGTTATCAGTTCAAAGAATATTTGCACCGTAGGAAATCCCAGGACACAGAAGTAAACACGTCATCTAAAATGCAATGCGCAGAAGTGCTTCAGCTTATTTGTGAGCAACACCTAATTGAAGTGTTCCCCAATATTACTACTGCATTTAAGCTGTACTTGACAATGCCTATCATGAGCTGTGAAGCAGAAAGGAATTTTTCAAAGCTATCCTTTATAAAGAACAAATTTCGGTCTACCATGACTGAAGAGAGCTTAAATTCTTTATGCATATTGTCTCTAGAAAATGACATTGCAAGGAAGCTCTCATATGACAAAACTGTACGTGAATATGTTGCTAGAAAAAACAGAAAAAAGAGTATTTTGTAAATGTGCTCCATGTAGTATGTATTCTCATAGGTGTCTGAAATAAAAGATTATATTGACTGTTGATTGTGGTCTTTTCTATGTTTTATTTCATCATTCTATGATGCATCATGCATGTATATAACATTTCCCTAATTTTCATCCCCCCATAACTCGAGAACTATAAGGCATAGGATTTTTTTATTCACACCAGTGACTTTGGCATGTGAGATAATCCAGTACAGCAATTTTAATCAAAATCTGAGATGTAGTGGTTAAATTCTTTTAAAGTTTGTGGTGATTTGTCGTGGAACAACCCCATTGAAGAAGATAACAGTGGTTACCCAGACCTCGTTGCTGGTTGCGAAGGGGCCCCCATAACAGTTCAAGCTTCAGGGCCCCAAAAATGTAGGTCTGCCACTGGCCACGAAGAATCCAGCACGAGTTGTGGAATAGAAAGAAATAACATTTATTTACAATAACATATATACACAACAGCAGCAGTAACTCCCTTGTTGCTCACTCCTCTCCAGCTGGTTCCATACTGGCCAGCTTTATTTATGCAGGGACCTGCTAATGATTTCTCCGCCCCACCTCTCTCATTGGGGAAGATCATGCTCCCTAAGGATTGGGGGATTGCCATTAGTCCCCAGCCAGTGGTAAGCAGGCAGGTTATAACATCCCTCCCCCCGCAAAGTCCAAGGAATCCACCGAAGACCCTGGCGAAGGAGGGCATCGGACTCGTTTTGCCGCAGGCCGGACACCATTTGCACGAGGCGCTGGATCGGGCGGCATGTAACGAGATGGAGAATAGCGCTTCCGTGATGAACGGCGTAACGGTTGTATATCCACGGCATGTGGGCCCGAGGACTCCCCCTCTGAGGCGTCCAGTGTCTCCATCTCGGAGTCAGAGTCTGCTGCCTCCGTCATCTCGCCGTCTCTATCTCCATGCGGTTCTGCAACGACCTGCGCAGGCTTTGAGTGCGGCACCAGAGGAAGATTGTGAGGAATACTTTCCACTGTGTCTGGTCTCTGTGGCTGTAGAAGTGAGTTCCGGGGGCGGGGAATCTTTGGAAGAAATGGTCTGCTGGACCGAACATGGTCTACATGCTTGCGCTGGAGATGACCCTGGGCTTGCACCTGGTAAGAGATAGGACCTGTTCGGCGAAAGATAATGCCAGGGACCCGCTGGGCACCACCAGCAAAATTTCGAATGAACACTGGGTCACCTGGCGCAAACTGCCGAATCGGCCGATGCCGAGAAAGGCCATGTCTCCTGTCGTTCTTGTGTGCGGTGTACTTTTGCTCCAATGTCCGGGAAAACCATGCTAAGGCGGGTGCGAAGTCTCCGGCCCATTAGGGGTTCAGCGGGAGCTACCCCAGTCACCGCATGTGGAGTGGTCCTATATGAAAACAAAACTCGAGCCAGCCTCGTGTCCATAGACTCGGAAGACTGCTTCTTTAGGCCTCGTTTGAATGTCTGCACTGTGCGCTCCGCCAACCCATTGGAAGCCGGGTGGTATGGAGCGGTGCGGATATGGCGTATGCCGTTCATCTTCATGAACCTCGCAAACTCCTCACTTGTGAACGGAGTGCCGTTGTCCGTGACCAGCACCTCGGGGAGGCCATGCGTACTAAACGACAAACGCATCTTCTTGATTGTTGCGCAGGACGTTGTGCCTACCATCTTATGCACCTCTAACCATTTAGACTGAGCATCGATTAATAGAAGGAACATGGATCCTTGAAAAGGGCCGGCGAAATCCGCATGCAAGTGTGCCCAAGGCCGCCCTGGCCATTCCCAGTGATGTAGGGGCGTGGCCGGCGGATGCTTCTGATGCTCCTCGTAAATGGAGCAGTTTTGGGCCACCTCCTCGATGTCGGCGTCAAGGGCCTTGCCACTAGACATATAACATTTTCATTTTGGTCACACCCGGATGCCCATTGTGCAAGTCCCTTAGTATCAGCTCCTGGCCTTTTTCCGGGACAATCAATCGCGCCCCCCACAAGAGGATACCGTCTTCCACGCTAAATTCTGACAGCTTGGAGGGAAATGCCCGCAACTCACCTGGGAGCTGTCTATGCTGCCCACCATACAGGACTATGTGCCGAACCTTTGGCAGGACTGGCTCCGTCTGGGTCCACTCACGGATCTGTGATGCCGTGACAGGCAAAGAGTCCATAAAATTTAGGGTTGCAACTACCTCACCGGTCGTGGGGGTCGACATGGGGCCGATCGACAAAGTCAATCGGCTCAGTGCGTCAGCATTCGCTATCTGCGTCCCTGGTTTGTGCTCCAGAGATTACTCGCAGGCAGCGAGCAACAAAGCCCAGCGCGGGATCCGTGTGGAAGCAATGGGCGGTATTGGATTATCCTCTCGGAAAAGTCCCAGCAGAGGCTTATGATCAGTCACGATAGGGAACAGTTTCACCGCAAAGACCACTGCCAGGCCCTCCTTCTCGATCTGCGCGTACTTTTTTTCCGCTGCAGTCAATGTGCGGCAGGCGAAAGCTATTGGCCGCTCGGCCCCGTTCTCCATCTTGTGGGACTGGACGGCCCCAATACCATACGGGGAGGCATCACACATGATGAGCAAAGGCTTCCCAGGATCATAGTGGGTTAGTAACCCAGACAACGACAATTGTTGTTCTTCCTGCCGGAAAGCGGTTTCTTGCGGCTGACCCCAAACCCAGGTGTGATTCTTCTTTAGCAGAAGGTGCAACGGGGCCAGCGTAGTTGCCAGATTGGGGAGGAACTTCCCGTAATAGTTTACAAGGACGAGAAAAGAACGAAGATGCGAAGTGTCTGTCGGGACGGGGGCCTGTTGAATTGCACGCACCTTTGCTGCGACGGGGTGCAAACCTTTGCAGTCCACCCGATAACCCGGTAGACTACTTCCTTCACCTGAAAGACTCACTTTGTACGACGTAAACGGACTCCAGCCTCTGAAAAGCGTCTACGGACAGCCTCCAAATTTTCCAAATGTTCCTGTTCCGACGTCCCTGTAATCAAAACGTCGTCTAAGTAGATAGTGACACACGGTAAACCTCTCAAGATGCCCTCCATGACGCGTTGAAAGATAGCGCAGGCAGATGATACCCCAAAGGGCAACCGTGTATATTCATACAGGCCCCGGTGTGTATTAATCGTTACATATGGTCGGGAGGCAGGGTCCAGCTCCAACTGTAGGTAGGCGTGACTCATATCTAATTTCGTGAATGAGAGTCCGCCTGCAAGCTTCGCGTAGAGATCCTCGATACGAGGCATTGGATATCGGTCGAGCTGGGAAGCCGTATTCGCTGTAAGTTTATAGTCGCCGCACAAGCGAACTGTGGCATATGGCTACATTACAAGTATAATTGGTGCTGCCCAGTCAGTGAAACAGATGGGCTGATAATACCCAAACACTCCAAACGAGTGAGCTCCCCTTCTACCTTCTTGACCAAGGCGTAAGGCACCGGGCGCGCCCGGAAATAGTGGCGTGACTCCTGGTTCGATTTGGATACGGGCTACGGCCCCTTTTATTTTCCCCAAACTGGGCTGGAATACATCTGGGTACCGTCCTAGCACCTCCGTTAATCCTCCAGAAACTGTTTGGAGGAAGTGCTGCCACTGCAGCTGCAAATGGCGCAACCAGTCCAACCCAACAGGCTGGGCCCATGGCCGCGCACCACGATAAGTGGGAAACGCCCCTCCTGGTGTCCATAAACAACAGGGGTCATCGTAGTTCCTGCAATGTCCAATGGTTGCCCCGTGTAGGTGGCCAACCTGGCCTGTGTGTCGGTTAATGTAAGGGTCTGTACACCCTGCTTGATGCGGTCGAATGTCCTCTGGGCGATCACGGAGACCGCTGCACCAGTGTCGAACTCCATCTCCGCAATCCTGCGTAACCTGGATAGGAACTCTGCAAGGGATTCTCCTGGGGTCCTCTCAGCGGTATTAAACCGGTAATGCTGGATGCTGGATTATCGTGGATGGGGTTGGGTTAAAATATTGCCCCACTAAGGTCACAAGTTCATCAAACGTTTTGGTGTCCGGCGCAACTGGGTACGTAAGGCTCCTTCTCACTCCAAACGTATGCAGGCAGCAGGCAGTGAGCAATATGACCACCTGGCGCTTGTTTTCGGTGATGTTGTTTTCCCGGAAATAGTAACGCATCCGTTGTGCGTACTGGTTCCAGCTCTCCAGCGCAGTGTCAAAAACATCCAAACGTCCATACAGAGGCATGGTGTAATAGAAAACAACTTCCAACCTGTATCCAACAAAAATCCAGGGAGGTGGCTTCAGCAGTGTAGACAGCTATTCACTTTAACCCTCGTCGCCAGTTTTGTGAAGGCCATGAAGAATCCAGCACCAGTTGTAGAATAGAAAGAAATAACATTTATTTACAATAACATATATATTTTTATATACAACAACAGCAGTAGTAACCCCCTTGCTGCTTACTCCTCTCTAGCTGGTTCCATACTGGCCAGCTATATTTAAGCAGGGAATCTGCTAATGATTTCTCCACCCCCTTCATTTGGGAAGCTCATACTCCCTACGGATTGTGGAATTGCCATTAGTCCCCAGCAGTGGTAAGCAGGCAGGTTATAACACTGAAGAACTTTCGGACACCCTGAGAATATCAAAGGCGTCATGTAAAGTTCTTCCTTTCTTTCTTTAAACCAAATGTCTTCAACGCCCTCAGAATGAGTCTGTTTCAATCCCACACAGGGGGAGGGAGGGTACAAACTTCCAGAGACAAATTCAGCCCTCTCAATAATCTACTATTGGTACAAAAGGTCACAAGGGTGGCACAGTAGCACAGTGGTTAGTACTGTTCCTTCACAGTGAGAGGGACCTGAGTTTCAATCCCACTTGGGACACTGTCTGTGCGGAGTCTGCACGTTTTCCCGTGTCTGCATGGGTTTCGTCCGGTTTCCTTCCAGAAGTTCCGAAATACATGCTTGTTAGGTAAATTGGGCATTCTGTATTCTCCCTCTGTGTACTCGAACGGCACCGGAATGTGGCGACTCGGGGCTTTTCACAGTAACTTCATTGCCGTGTTAATGTAAGCCTACTTGTGACAATAAAGATTATTATTATTATGGCTTGTCCACACAGTGGGCACAATCTATCCAAATGGGAACAGAGTCCCATAGCGCGTCAATTTAGTCGGGTGTTTCCCAATGCATGTAGTGCATGTTATCGATTGCCCATTTAGGTAGATCGGACGCCTCGGTGGGGAACACACGGCGGAGGCCGCACTTAGTCCCGTTTCCTTCACTGAGGAACTCTGCTCACAGAAGCTCCTCAATGCTGGGAGAGATTTTAAATTTTAAATGGCGTCCCAATCTATCACCCCAACCCCCCTGATGCAACCCCCGAACAGCCCCAAGCTCCAACTCGACCTCCCCCTGGATCCCTTGTACATCCCCGAACCCCATTGTGCCTAAATTGCCAGCCTGACACCTTGGCAATACCAGCCTGGCACTGTGGCAGTGCCAGGTTGCCAGGCTGGCAGTGCCATGGTGCCACCCCACCCAGAGGGCAAGCACATGAGGCCCCCGATCCCCTGGGAGACCCCCATGAGTGCCATTCAGTCTGGTCCTCATTTGCGGAGACCAGCACTGAACGGCACTCGCCCACCGTCCCCAAGGCGAGAAGATTAGATCCCACGCCTTGTTTGGTCTCAGGAATGCATATTAGACTGAGGCTAGCTGTCTCACCCTAATATGCAGATTTCCCAGAAAGTGATCCCACCACAATGGGCGGGATTTACATCGCAACGTCTTGCGAGATCGCAGTAGATGTCGCGAGGCGTGGTGAGCCAGGAGGATCCCGGAAGGAGGTTCTCCCGGTATCTACCGGCCGTGACACTTTTCAGGAGTAGCGCACCTTAAGTGCACCTTAAGTGCTCTAGGCTACAGGGCTATGGATCGGGTGCAGGAATGTGGGATTAGAACGGGCACCTGGGTGTCCTCAGGCTGGCATGGACAAGATGAGCCGGATGGCCTCCTTCTATGCTGCAGCGTTTCGATCTCGCCCAGAAATTCTGGTCCTGCACATGGTAGTGTAAGAGGTGACGATGCACTCCAATTCATACAAGGGGAATCAATTTGCTGAGCAGCACAAAGCAAAAAGTATCGCCTCACCTCATTCATTAGCAAAGCACAGGGTGAGGAGCCAAGCTGATGAGGGAAATGTAACCGTGGTGCTGCCACACTGAGGGACCCTATGAGAAGATAGAATTTTGGTGGGCTTGCTCTGAAAGCTGATACAATGATTCGCTGTCACTTGAATCCCTACAAGTGGCATCTGAAAATAGAAGCTGACCACAAGATAAAGGAACGCCGGTTCAAGATGAAACCACTAAATGATTCTGGAGTAGCTGTTCACACAGAAGGTGACCCGCTCATGGGGCAGACTTTAACCCTAGGAAGAGGAGTTAAAATCCTTAAATTATTGAAGACCCGAGTATGCTCCGGTCTTTCTGGGCAGATGAGTTGATGAACAGTTTTAATTCCTATATGCCATAATGTGTCTGAAGGGAAAACCTTGCCCCATTCCCTTCTCCTGAACTAGAGGTTGAGTAAGTTGGGGCTGTATTCATTGGTATTAGGATAATAAGAGGCAACCCTATTGAGACATGTACAATTATCAGGGGGCTTGACAAGGTAAATGCTGAGAGATTGTTTCCCCTTGTGGGACAGTTCAGGCCAGAGAGCATAATCTCAGAGTGAGGGGTTAAGATAGAGATGAGAAGGAATTCCTTCTCTCTGTGGGTAATGGGTCTGTGGAATTCTTTACCGCAGAGAGCTGTAGAGGCTGGATCATTAAGTATGTTCAATGCTGAGATAGACAGATTTGTAATCAGTAAATGAATTAAGGGTACTGGTGATAAGGTGGGAAAGTGGAGTTGAGGAATATCACATCAGATCAGTCATGATCTCATTAATTGGTGGAGCAGACCCATTGGACCAAATGGCCTATTTCTGCTCCTATATCTTATGGTCGCATTAAGTGACCATAATCCCATACATTTTCAGGTACTGTAAGGATCCTTTTATTTAAACCTGGTTTCCCTCATCAATTCCCCTTATTTTTCTGTTATGCTTTGCTATCATACCTTTTGTGCCTGGACAGTTGCTGAGATTTATGCCTTTCAGATGGACTGCACTTTTAATTTTTAAACAAAACAGGATATCCCCAGCAGAGGTGCTATCTGGTCTGACTTCAGGACATTCCCGGTGAGTTGTGCTATTTGGTTTAGTCCAGTGAGGCTATATTGTGATGGACTTGGTTGACAGCCAATTAGCTACTTTGATTATCCAGGACTTGACTGGTTCTCGATGATGATTGGTGGTGATGTTCTGAAATGTTCTGCCGAACTCAGACAGACTCCATTCTGTAGAGTGAAGCACATATCTTTTGATATAGGCTTGAAGAGCCACAGTTTATCACTCTCTCTGTCTCTCTCTCCCCTGATGAACATTCTTTTGATTAATACGCTTGAAGAGGCAGTTTATCTCTCTCTCTACAGCCAGTTAAACCTGCAAGAAAGTAGCCAACTGCAAAGACTTCAACATCAGCAATAAGCAATCTCTCTAACTCCCATATATTAATCCCCTATTATTTTACCTTTTCCTCCCTCTGTGTGCACCTGCCTTGTGTGTGTTTGGGTAGAGAGTGGAATGGACAAAAGGGGAAAGTAATAGATCAGTAGGTCATTACCTAGTTTAATTATTGCATGTTTTACTCTTTTCGTGTTGTAAATAATGGTTATTATGTTTTATGGTGGCACACTGCTGCCTCACAACTCCAGGGACCTGGGTTCAATTCCAGCCTTGGGTAACTGTGTGTGTGAAGTCTGCACGTTCTCCCCGTGTCTGCCTGGGTTTCCTCCGTGTGCTCCGGTTCCCTCCCACAGTCCAAAGATGTGCAGGTTAGGTGGATTGGCCAAATAACATTGCCGCTTAGTATCCAGGGATATACAGGTTAGGTGGGGTTGTAGCGATAGAACGATGGAGTGGGCCTAAGTTGGGTGCTCTTTCAGAGGGTCGGCGCAGACTCGGTGGGCCAAATGGCCTCTTTCTGCACTATAGAGATTCTATGATTCTACTTCCAACTCTGGTGTCTGTAAATCATTGGAGAAGTCTAGGGCCAAAGATCTCGACAAATTCATAAAAATTATTTGTTAATTCACTGTTGCTATGACTCTGGGTCAAGGGGGCTGGAATTGGCTGTGCCCGAGCCCTGGGTGTCATAACAGCACCCATGGATAAGTGTAGTTCTCGGGGGGAAACGCAAAATTGGGGGAGAGCTAATTACAAAAATAGTAGGCAGGAACTGAAGAATTTAGATTGGGAGTGGCCGATTGAGTGTAGATCAACATCTGACATGTGGGAGTCTTTCAAATGTCAGTTGATTAGAATTCGGGATTGCAACGTTCCTGGATGAAGGATAAGCATGGCAGGTTTCGGGAACCTTGGATAATGAGGGATATTGTGAGCCTAGTCAAAAAAACAAAAGAAGCTTTCATGAGGTCTAGAAGACTGAGAACAGATGAAGCCCTTGAAGAATATAACGAAAGTAGGAAGGAACTTAAGCAAGGAGTTAGGAGGTTGAAGAAGGGTAATGAAAAGGCCTTGGCAAACAGGATCAAGGAGAATCCCAAGGCATGCCCACATTACTCTTACCAACTTTTACAGAAGCACCATAGAGAGCATCCTGTCTGGCTGCACCACAGCCTGGTATGGCAACTGCTCGGCCCAAAACCGCAAGAAACTTCAGAGGGTCGTGAACACCGTCCAGTCCATCACGCAAACCCGCCTCCCATCCATTGACTCCATTTACACCTCCCGCTGCCTGGGGAAAGCGGGCAGCATAATCAAAGACCCCTCCCACCCGGCTTACTCATTCTTCTAACTTCTTCCATCGGGCATGAGATACAAAAGTCTGAGAACCCGCACGAACAGACTCAAAAACAGCTTCTTCCCCACTGTCACCAGACTCTTAAACGACCCTTTTATGGACTGACCTGATTAACACTACACCCTGTATGCTTCACCTGATGCTGGTGTTTATGTAGTTACATTGTGTACTTGTGTTGCCGTATTATGTATTTTCTTTTTGTTTTATTTTATTTTCATGTACTTAATGATTATGTCGCGGGGGTAAATGGCAACGGGGGCACAAAATCCCACAAGAGCCCGAAAATGAGATTCTTGCCAATGAGTTCTCACGACATGATCATCCCCACCAGTGATATAATAGGGTTCCCACCATGCAATGACAGGAACCTTATTCAAATACATTTCAATATTATTAGCGGGCTTCCCCACTGTATTGTCTCCCCACATTCAGACCTCCCACCTCACCGACATGACATCACGTTAGCAAGGTTGAAAACAGGTCCGGAGCCATGTAAACCAGATAAGAGAACCCGCTGGGG
Organism: Scyliorhinus torazame; assembly: GCF_047496885.1. Classification (NCBI taxonomy): domain Eukaryota; kingdom Metazoa; phylum Chordata; class Chondrichthyes; order Carcharhiniformes; family Scyliorhinidae; genus Scyliorhinus; species Scyliorhinus torazame. Next base: position 140,498,175 of record NC_092714.1, on the reverse strand, counting down.
TGCACAGCTGCGTACAACCCCCAGGGGGAGAGAGGCATGCCTGGCCAGTGCCCAGGCGCTGTCCCATGTCTCTGTCCTTTGGCACCGACCCTTGGCACTGAGCCATGGCACTACAGGAGCTTTGCAGGAGGCAGTGCCGGACAGTTCTTCCCCTCGGTGATCCATGAGAGGAGGGTTCCCTGTGTCCAATGCGGAGTGGGATTCCTGTGTGTGTGGAGGGGATCTTGGTGTGCGTGGGAGGGGAGGGGTCCTTGTTGTTATTTATATTTTGTTAGATTGGGGCGCTCTGTGAGTCTTCCCCATGCCATCAACATGACAGCGTGGGTCCCATTCCAGCATTTGTTCTCAAAATATTGGGAAATATGGCGGGGAAAGCCAGTGGTGCAAACTGTGGGCTACACACCAATTTTCTCGCCTGAGCCAGTACTTTGGAAAGGAAAAGGAAAATTCGTCATTTCACCTTTCTTAAATTTCTCTTCAAAAATCTGATTGTTTTTTCTGTCTTCTTCGCCCCTCACACATTATGTGATTGCACACCGCGCCCTGTCTTGTTAGAACCCTTGTGTAACTGGAAGCCAGAAAGTAATCAGGAACTCTGCAGTTAGATGCAGTGCTTACATTTCTGTCATTGAATTCAAAGGGTGTGAACTGTGACACATTGAAGAAATATAAAAATGCACTATAGAATTAATCTACAATCAAACAAGATCTTTCTGACAAGGATTTAATTAAATTCTGCATACACTGACAAGTTAATAGAATTCAACCTTAAGAACGAATGTTCCCAAATGTAATTGCCATTTAAAACGAAACAATCTCTCAATGTAAAAGAGCAGATTAAAAGCGGTTAAAAGATATTGTTGAAAGGAAAGATTATGCGAATTATTTTCAGTGTATGAATACAGAACATGTACATTGTCCTCTGAGTGTGACTCTGAAAGATTAACAGACACCGGTGGTTATTCTGTGACATTGTTCGTAACAAGTCAGAGGATGTGCTGTATGAGTTTGGAAGGTATATGATAAGAAACAGCCCTGGCCGCTTTCTTTTCCATGGTTTGGGCTGTGAGCACCAGATGGAAATGGCACAGTGCCCTCTACAGGGCATCTGAGATCTGAGCGAGAGGGACACGAAGCTGTGTATCTCCTTAATCAATCCGATCATAGGGTTGTGAAATGAGCAGTACAAATTCTGAATGAGTAAATTAGGACCATGAATTTAATGTTAAATCAGTCACAGAAAGAGAAACAAAAGTGAGGATGGAAACAAATTGGATCAAGAGAATGGGAAAAAGTGAGAAAAAAGTTATGAAATTAGTTTTAAATAAAATAAAAAATTCCCCACAATTAAAACCTGAAGGAATGAGACTCCACACTTGTAATAGATGATTTTCAGTGCCAGAAAGGTTGCCAGGCAGTAATTAACATTTATCACATTGTTAAAATTTAAGACACAAAATGACTTGCGCTAATTTTCAATGCTGAGTACACTTCATATCTACAGTTCAAGTAGAGGAACTCCACATTGTTCAACGGCCTTCAAGGGGAACCAAATAGCAAAATGTTGTTTTCGCCAAGCTAATGGTGGAGCGACGGAGCTCATTTGTAATTTCAATATTTAATTGCTTATTTCTCTTTGCTGGAAGTTGCTGTACAATTTGTACTTAAATATTTTAGCAGCAATTTTTGAGCAATGTGTTCATTCCAGGGGAATTTTATTTTTTTCTTTCAGCCACAGCTGTCTGATTAAAATTAGCAGTTCAAATCCTTCCTGTTGGGATTTTTAGGAGTATAGTTCTGCCATTACATTGCTGGATCAGTTAAAATTTAATATATTACTAACACAATTATTACTTTTGCTGACAATATCAACAAGCTCATTGTAGGCCATTAAATATTAACAATAACTTGAACTTTACCACAGTGAAACATCTGAAAGTGTTTTATAGGAGCATTACAGACAAACACTGGCATCAACTCAAATGTGAAGAAACTAGATCAGATGGTCAAAATGTTGGTCAATGGGGGCGATTTAGTGGGCCCATTAGCCGTGGACACGAATTCCATCATGGCCACTAAATATCGCGACAGGTCAAAAATGGAATTGCGCCAGTGAGATTTCGGAACACGATTTTCCACAGACGACCCCGATAACATGATCAGCTTCACGTGGTTACATAACTTTGAATCCATTCACATGTACTTAGCGTGGTTGACATCACGGCCGGAATTCGCCAATCCAGTGGCCAAGTTCTGACGCTAGGGTGAAAAGCGGCATGAACCACTCCGGCGTCAATGGTCCTCAATTGTCCGGTATGCTCCCCTTCCTAGGGGGCTAGGTGGGCACTGCAATGGTCCCTGAGCGGCACGGCCGGTGCGGCTTCACGCATGCACGCCACGGCCGTCGTGATTCTGTGCATGCGCATGGGTTCCATCTCCGCGCCGGCCGACAGAAAATATGGCAGAGCCCTACCGGGGCGCGGCGCGGAGGAAGATAGGACCCCACAGAACCAGCCCGCCCGTTGATCAGTAGGCCCCGATCGCGGGCCAAGCCATTGTGGAGGCCCCCCCCCCCGGGGTCGGATCACCCCGCCCCCTCTTCCAGGATGGCTCCTGCAGCCACGCCTTCCAGGTCCCGCCGTGTGGGACCTGAGTAACCCTCGCCGGCGGGACTTGGACAATCTTGGTGGGCACCCCGCCTGTCAAGGCCCGGAGAATCGACGGGGGTGGGGGGCGCTTTCAATGGTCCCCAACCGGCGCGGCGGTGATCCCGCGGGCACCCTAAAACTCACGGCGAAGAATCGGCGAGCTGGCGTCAGGGCAGCGCGGCGCGATTCTCGCACCCCCCCGGGGATTCTCTGACCGGCGCGGGGTCGGAGAATCCCTGCCCACATCTTCAGCCCTCTTTGAATCCTCCCACCCACTAGGCATGGCATCATGTTGGCGCGAATCATTAATGCTCTTTAAAAACAGGAACCAGGCTCCATGGCCTCCGAGCGGGAGAAAGAAGGTAAGCACCATTGTCTCCACTGAGCAGCACGGAGTCCAAGGGGAAAGAGGCTAGTGGGTAGCTAGGGGGTAAGTAGGGTCCAGGCTGTCCGGGGACCCGGGGGTGGTGTTCAGGGGTTTTTGGTGCGGTAGGAGTCTGGGGGGGAGTGAGAGAAAGAGGAGGGCAATGGTCGGGACATAATGCTCTATCGCTGGGTAGGGTGTGCATTGTGGTTTGCGTCTCTGCTGTGCAAGTCTAATGTCTGTGCTGTGTGAGTGTGCAGTCTGTGCTGTGTGAGTGTGCAGTCTGTGCTGTGTGAGTGAGCAGTCTGTGCTGTGTGAGTGTGCAGTCTGTGCTGTGTGAGTGTGCAGTCTGTGCTGTGTGAGTGTGCAGTCGGTGCTGTGTGAGTGAGCAGTCGGTGCTGTGTGAGTGAGCAGTCTGTGCTGTGTGAGTGTGCAGTCTGTGCTGTGTGAGTGTGCAGTCTGTGCTGTGTGAGTGTGCTGTCTGTGCTGTGTGAGTGTGCAGTCGGTGCTGTGTGAGTGTGCAGTCTGTGCTGTGTGAGTGAGCAGTCTGTGCTGTGTGAGTGTGCAGTCTGTGCTGTGTGAGTGTGCAGTCGGTGCTGTGTGAGTGTGCAGTCTGTGCTGTGTGAGTGTGCAGTCTGTGCTGTGTGAGTGTGCAGTCTGTGCTGTGTGAGTGTGCAGTCTGTGCTGTGTGAGTGTGCAGTCTGTGCTGTGTGAGTGTGCAGTCGGTGCTGTGTGAGTGTGCAGTCGGTGCTGTGTGAGTGTGCAGTCTGTGCTGTGTGAGTGTGCAGTCTGTGCTGTGTGAGTGTGCAGTCTGTGCTGTGTGAGTGTGCAGTCTGTGCTGTGTGAGTGTGCAGTCTGTGCTGTGTGAGTGAGCAGTCTGTGCTGTGTGAGTGTGCAGTCTGTGCTGTGTGAGTGTGCAGTCTGTGCTGTGTGAGTGTGCAGTCTGTGCTGTGTGAGTGAGCAGTCTGTGCTGTGTGAGTGTGCAGTCTGTGCTGTGTGAGTGTGCAGTCTGTGCTGTGGAAGTGTGCAGTCTGTGCTGTGTGGGTGTGCAGTCTGTGCTGTGTGAGTGTGCAGTCTGTGCTGTGTGAGTGTGCAGTCTGTGCTGTGGAAGTGTGCAGTCTGTGCTGTGTGAGTGTGCAGTCTGTGCTGTGTGAGTGTGCAGTCTGTGCTGTGGAAGTGTGCAGTCTGTGCTGTGTGGGTGTGCAGTCTGTGCTGTGTGAGTGTGCAGTCTGTGCTGTGTGAGTGTGCAGTCTGTGCTGTGTGAGTGTGCAGTCTGTGCTGTGTGAGTGTGCAGTCTGTGCTGTGGAAGTGTGCAGTCGGTGCTGTGTGAGTGTGCAGTCTGTGCTGTGTGAGTGTGCAGTCTGTGCTGTGTGAGTGTGCAGTCTGTGCTGTGTGAGTGTGCAGTCTGTGCTGTGTGAGTGTGCAGTCTGTGCTGTGTGAGTGTGCAGTCGGTGCTGTGTGAGTGTGCAGTCTGTGCTGTGTGAGTGAGCAGTCTGTGCTGTGAGAGTGTGCAGTCTGTGCTGTGAGAGTGTGCAGTCTGTGCTGTGTGAGTGTGCAGTCTGTGCTGTGTGAGTGTGCAGTCTGTGTTGTGTGAGTGTGCAGTCTGTGCTGTGTGAGTGTGCAGTCTGTGCTGTGTGAGTGTGCAGTCTGTGCTGTGTGAGTGTGCAGTCTGTGCTGTGTGAGTGTGCAGTCTGTGCTGTGTGAGTGTGCAGTCTGTGCTGTGTAAGTGTGCAGTCTGTGCTGTGTGGGTGTGCAGTCGGTGCTGTGTGAGTGTGCAGTCTGTGCTGTGTGAGTGTGCAGTCTGTGCTGTGTGAGTGTGCAGTCTGTGCTGTGTGAGTGTGCAGTCGGTGCTGTGTGAGTGTGCAGTCTGTGCTGTGTGAGTGTGCAGTCTGTGCTGTGTGAGTGTGCAGTCTGTGCTGTGTGAGTGTGCAGTCTGTGCTGTGTGAGTGTGCAGTCTGTGCTGTGTGAGTGTGCAGTCGGTGCTGTGTGAGTGTGCAGTCTGTGCTGTGTGAGTGTGCAGTCGGTGCTGTGTGAGTGTGCAGTCGGTGCTGTGTGAGTGTGCAGTTGGTGCTGTGAGAGTGTGCAGTCTGTGCTGTGTGAGTGTGCAGTCGGTGCTGTGTGAGTGTGCAGTCTGTGCTGTGTGAGTGTGCAGTCTGTGCTGTGTGAGTGTGCAGTCTGTGCTGTGTGAGTGTGCAGTCGGTGCTGTGTGAGTGTGCAGTCTGTGCTGTGTGAGTGTGCAGTCTGTGCTGTGTGAGTGTGCAGTCTGTGCTGTGTGAGTGTGCAGTCGGTGCTGTGTGAGTGTGCAGTCTGTGCTGTGTGAGTGTGCAGTCTGTGCTGTGTGAGTATGCAGTCTGTGCAGTGTGAGTGTGCAGTCTGCGCTGTGTGAGTGTGCAGTCTGTGCTGTGTGAGTGTGCAGTCTGTGCTGTGTGAGTGTGCAGTCGGTGCTGTGTGAGTGTGCAGTCTGTGCTGTGTGAGTGTGCAGTCTGTGCTGTGTGAGTGTGCAGTCTGTGCTGTGTGAGTGAGCAGTCGGTGTTGTGTGAGTGTGCAGTCGGTGTTGTATGAGTGTGCAGTCGGTGCTGTGTGAGTGTGCAGTCTGTGCTGTGTGAGTGTGCAGTCGGTGTTGTATGAGTGTGCAGTCGGTGCTGTGTGAGTGTGCAGTCTGTGCTGTGTGAGTGTGCAGTCTGTGCTGTGTGAGTGTGCAGTCTGTGCTGTGTGAGTGAGCAGTCGGTGTTGTGTGAGTGTGCAGTCTGTGCTGTGTGAGTGTGCAGTCTGTGCTGTGTGAGTGAGCAGTCGGTGTTGTGTGAGTGTGCAGTCGGTGCTGTGTGAGTGTGCAGTCTGTGCTGTGTGAGTGTGCAGTCTGTGCTGTGTGAGTGTGCAGTCTGTGTGTGTGAGTGTGCAGTCTGTGCTGTGTGAGTGTGCAGTCTGTGCTGTGTGAGTGTGCAGTCTGTGCTGTGAGAGTGTGCAGTCTGTGTGTGTGAGTGTGCAGTCTGTGTGTGTGAGTGTGCAGTCTGTGCTGTGTGAGTGTGCAGTCTGTGCTGTGTGAGTGTGCAGTCGGTGTTGTATGAGTGTGCAGTCGGTGCTGTGTGAGTGTGCAGTCTGTGCTGTGTGAGTGTGCAGTCGGTGTTGTATGAGTGTGCAGTCGGTGCTGTGTGAGTGTGCAGTCTGTGCTGTGTGAGTGTGCAGTCTGTGCTGTGTGAGTGTGCAGTCTGTGCTGTGTGAGTGAGCAGTCGGTGTTGTGTGAGTGTGCAGTCTGTGCTGTGTGAGTGTGCAGTCTGTGCTGTGTGAGTGAGCAGTCGGTGTTGTGTGAGTGTGCAGTCGGTGCTGTGTGAGTGTGCAGTCTGTGCTGTGTGAGTGTGCAGTCTGTGCTGTGTGAGTGTGCAGTCTGTGCTGTGTGAGTGTGCAGTCTGTGCTGTGTGAGTGTGCAGTCTGTGCTGTGTGAGTGTGCAGTCGGTGCTGTGTGAGTGTGCAGTCTGTGCTGTGTGAGTGTGCAGTCGGTGTTGTGTGAGTGTGCAGTCGGTGCTGTGTGAGTGTGCGGTCTGTGCTGTGTGAGTGTGCAGTCTGTGCTGTGTGAGTGTGCAGTCTGTGCTGTGTGAGTGTGCAGTCTGTGCTGTGTGAGTGTGCAGTCTGTGCTGTGTGAGTGTGCAGTCTGTGCTGTGTGAGTGTGCAGTCTGTGCTGTGTGAGTGTGCAGTCTGTGCTGTGTGAGTGTGCAGTCTGTGCTGTGTGAGTGTGCAGTCGGTGCTGTGTGAGTGTGCAGACTGTGCTGTGTGAGTGTGCAGTCTGTGCTGTGTGAGTGTGCAGTCTGTGCTGTGTGAGTGTGCAGTCGGTGCTGTGTGAGTGTGCAGTCTGTGCTGTGTGAGTGTGCAGTCTGTGCTGTGTGAGTGTGCAGTCTGTGTTGTGTGAGTGTGCAGTCTGTGTTGTGTGAGTGTACAGTCTGTGCTGTGTGAGTGTGCAGCCTGTGCTGTGTGAGTGTGCAGTCTGTGCTGTGTGAGTGTGCAGTCTGTGCTGTGTGAGTGTGCAGTCTGTGCTGTGTGAGTGTGCAGTCTGTGCTGTGTGAGTGTGCAGTCTGTGCTGTGTGAGTGTGCAGTCTGTGCTGTGTGAGTGTGCAGTCGGTGCTGTGTGAGTGTGCAGTCTGTGCTGTGTGAGTGTGCAGTCTGTGCTGTGTGAGTGTGCAGTCTGTGCTGTGTGAGTGAGCAGTCTGTGCTGTGTGAGTGTGCAGTCTGTGCTGTGTGAGTGTGCAGTCTGTGCTGTGTGAGTGTGCAGTCTGTGCTGTGTGAGAGTGCAGTCTGTGCTGTGTGAGTGTGCAGTCTGTGCTGTGTGAGAGTGCAGTCTGTGCTGTGTGAGTGAGCAGTCGGTGCTGTGTGAGTGTGCAGTCTGTGCTGTGTGAGTGTGCAGTCGGTGCTGTGTGAGTGTGCAGTCTGTGCTGTGTGAGTGTGCAGTCTGTGCTGTGTGAGTATGCAGTCTGTGCTGTGTGAGTGTGCAGTCTGTGCTGTGTGAGTGTGCAGTCTGTGCTGTGAGTGTGCAGTCTGTGCTGTGTGAGTGTGCAGTCTGTGCTGTGTGAGTGTGCAGTCTGTGCTGTGTGAGTGTGCAGTCTGTGCTGTGTGAGTGTGCAGTCTGTGCTGTGTGAGTGTGCAGTCTGTGCTGTGTGAGTGTGCAGTCTGTGCTGTGTGAGTGTGCAGTCTGTGCTGTGTGAGTGTGCAGTCTGTGCTGTGTGAGTGTGCAGTCTGTGCTGTGTGAGTGTGCAGTCTGTGCTGTGTGAGTGTGCAGTCTGTGCTGTGTGAGTGTGCAGACTGTGCTGTGTGAGTGTGCAGACTGTGCTGTGTGAGTGTGCAGTCTGTGCTGTGTGAGTGTGCAGTCTGTTCTGTGTGAGTGTGCAGTCTGTGCTGTGTGAGTGTGCAGTCTGTGCTGTGTGAGTGTGCAGTCTGTGCTGTGTGAGTGTGCAGTCTGTGCTGTGTGAGTGTGCAGTCTGTGCTGTGCGAGTGTGCAGTCGGGGCTGTGTGAGTGTGCAGTCTGTGCTGTGTGAGTGTGCAGCCTGTGCTGTGTGAGTGTGCAGTCTGTGCTGTGTGAGTGTGCAGTCTGTGCTGTGTGAGTGTGCAGTCTGTGCTGTGTGAGTGTGCAGTCTGTGCTGTGTGAGTGTGCAGTCTGTGCTGTGTGAGTGTGCAGTCGGTGCTGTGTGAGTGTGCAGTCTGTGCTGTGTGAGTGTGCAGTCGGTGCTGTGTGAGTGTGCAGTCTGTGTGTGTGAGTGTGCAGTCTGTGCTGTGTGAGTGTGCAGTCTGTGCTGTGTGAGTGTGCAGTCTGTGCTGTGTGAGTGAGCAGTCTGTGCTGTGTGAGTGTGCAGTCGGTGCTGTGTGAGTGTGCAGTCTGTGCTGTGTGAGTGTGCAGTCGGTGCTGTGTGAGTGTGCAGTCTGTGCTGTGTGAGTGTGCAGTCTGTGCTGTGTGAGTGTGCAGTCTGTGCTGTGTGAGTGTGCAGTCTGTGCTGTGTGAGTGTGCAGTCTGTGCTGTGTGAGTGTGCAGTCTGTGCTGTGTGAGTGTGCAGTCTGTGCTGTGTGAGTGTGCAGTCTGTGCTGTGTGAGTGTGCAGTCTGTGCTGTGTGAGTGTGCAGTCTGTGCTGTGTGAGTGTGCAGACTGTGCTGTGTGAGTGTGCAGACTGTGCTGTGTGAGTGTGCAGTCTGTGCTGTGTGAGTGTGCAGTCTGTTCTGTGTGAGTGTGCAGTCTGTGCTGTGTGAGTGTGCAGTCTGTGCTGTGTGAGTGTGCAGTCTGTGCTGTGTGAGTGTGCAGTCTGTGCTGTGTGAGTGTGCAGTCTGTGCTGTGCGAGTGTGCAGTCGGGGCTGTGTGAGTGTGCAGTCTGTGCTGTGTGAGTGTGCAGCCTGTGCTGTGTGAGTGTGCAGTCTGTGCTGTGTGAGTGTGCAGTCTGTGCTGTGTGAGTGTGCAGTCTGTGCTGTGTGAGTGTGCAGTCGGGGCTGTGTGAGTGTGCAGTCTGTGCTGTGTGAGTGAGCAGTCTGTGCTGTGTGAGTGAGCAGTCTGTGCTGTGTGAGTGTGCAGTCTGTGCTGTGTGAGTGTGCAGTCTGTGCTGTGTGAGTGTGCAGTCGGGGCTGTGTGAGTGTGCAGTCTGTGCTGTGTGAGTGTGCAGCCTGTGCTGTGTGAGTGTGCAGTCGGTGCTGTGTGGGTGTGCAGTCTGTGCTGTGTGAGTGTGCAGTCTGTGCTGTGTGAGTGTGCAGTCTGTGCTGTGTGAGTGTGCAGTCTGTGCTGTGTGAGTGTGCAGTCTGTGCTGTGTGAGTGTGCAGTCTGTGCTGTGTGAGTGTGCAGTCTGTGCTGTGTCAGTGTGCAGTCGGTGCTGTGTGAGTGTGCAGTCTGTGCTGTGTGAGTGTGCAGTCTGTGCTGTGTGAGTGAGCAGTCTGTGCTGTGTGAGTGTGCAGCCTGTGCTGTGTGAGTGTGCAGTCTGTGCTGTGTGAGTGTGCAGTCTGTGCTGTGTGAGTGTGCAGTCTGTGCTGTGTGAGTGAGCAGTCTGTGCTGTGTGAGTGTGCAGTCTGTGCTGTGTGAGTGTGCAGTCTGTGCTGTGTGAGTGTGCAGTCTGTGCTGTGTGAGTGTGCAGTCTGTGCTGTGTGAGTGAGCAGTCTGTGCTGTGTGAGTGAGCAGTCTGTGCTGTGTGAGTGTGCAGTCTGTGCTGTGTGAGTGAGCAGTCTGTGCTGTGTGAGTGTGCAGCCTGTGCTGTGTGAGTGTGCAGTCTGTGCTGTGTGAGTGAGCAGTCTGTGCTGTGTGAGTGTGCAGTCTGTGCTGTGTGAGTGTGCAGTCTGTGCTGTGTGAGTGTGCACTCTGTGCTGTGTGAGTGTGCAGTCGGTGCTGTGTGAGTGTGCAGTCTGTGCTGTGTGAGTGTGCAGTCTGTGCTGTGTGAGTGTGCAGTCTGTGCTGTGTGAGTGTGCAGTCTGTGCTGTGTGAGTGTGCAGTCGGCGCTGTGTGAGTGTGCAGTCTGTGCTGTGTGAGTGTGCAGTCTGTGCTGTGTGAGTGTGCAGTCTGTGCTGTGTGAGTGTGCAGTCTGTGCTGTGTGAGTGTGCAGTCTGTGCTGTGTGAGTGAGCAGTCTGTGCTGTGTGAGTGTGCAGTCGGTGCTGTGTGAGTGTGCAGTCTGTGCTGTGTGAGTGTGCAGTCTGTGCTGTGTGAGTGTGCAGTCTGTGCTGTGTGAGTGTGCAGTCTGTGCTGTGTGAGTGTGCAGTCTGTGCTGTGTGAGTGTGCAGTCGGTGCTGTGTGAGTGTGCAGTCGGTGCTGTGTGAGTGTGCAGTCTGTGCTGTGTGAGTGTGCAGTCTGTGCTGTGTGAGTGTGCAGTCGGTGCTGTGTGAGTGTGCAGTCTGTGCTGTGTGAGTGTGCAGTCTGTGCTGTGTGAGTGTGCAGTCTGTGCTGTGTGAGTGTGCAGTCTGTGCTGTGTGAGTGTGCAGCCTGTGCTGTGTGAGTGTGCAGTCTGTGCTGTGTGAGTGTGCAGCCTGTGCTGTGTGAGTGTGCAGTCTGTGCTGTGTGAGTGTGCAGTCTGTGCTGTGTGAGTGTGCAGTCTGTGCTGTGTGAGTGTGCAGTCTGTGCTGTGTGAGTGTGCAGTCTGTGCTGTGTGAGTGTGCAGTCGGCGCTGTGTGAGTGTGCAGTCTGTGCTGTGTGAGTGTGCAGTCTGTGCTGTGTGAGTGTGCAGTCGGCGCTGTGTGAGTGTGCAGTCTGTGCTGTGTGAGTGTGCAGTCTGTGCTGTGTGAGTGTGCAGTCGGCGCTGTGTGAGTGTGCAGTCTGTGCTGTGTGAGTGTGCAGTCTGTGCTGTGTGAGTGTGCAGTCTGTGCTGTGTGAGTGTGCAGTCTGTGCTGTGTGAGTGTGCAGTCTGTGCTGTGTGAGTGTGCAGTCTGTGCTGTGTGAGTGTGCAGTCTGTGCTGTGTGAGTGTGCAGTCGGCGCTGTGTGAGTGTGCATTCTGTGCTGTGTGAGTGTGCAGTCTGTGCTGTGAGTGTGCAGTCGGTGCTGTGTGAGTGTGCAGTCGGTGCTGTGTGAGTGTGCAGTCTGTGCTGTGTGAGTGTGCAGTCTGTGCTGTGTGAGTGTGCAGTCTGTGCTGTGTGAGTGTGCAGTCTGTGCTGCGTGAGATTGCAGTCTGTGCTGTGTGAGTGTGCAGTCTGTGCTGTGTGAGATTGCAGTCTGTGCTGTGTGAGTGTGCAGTCTGTGCTGTGTGAGTGTGCAGTCGGTGCTGTGTGAGTGTGCAGTCTGTGCTGTGTGAGTGTGCAGTCTGTGCTGTGTGAGTGTGCAGTCTGTGCTGTGTGAGTGTGCAGTCTGTGCTATGTGAGTGTGCAGTCTGTGCTGTGTGAGTGTGCAGTCTGTGCTGTGTGAGTGTGCAGTCTGTGCAGTGTGAGTGTGTAGTCTGTGCTGTGTGAGTGTGCAGTCTGTGCTGTGTGAGTGTGCAGTCTGTGCTGTGTGAGTGTGCAGTCGGTGCTGTGTGAGTGTGCAGCCTGTGCTGTGTGAGTGTGCAGTCTGTGCTGTGTGAGTGTGCAGTCGGTGCTGTGTGAGTGAGCAGTCTGTGCTGTGTGAGTGTGCAGTCTGTGCTGTGTAAGTGTGCAGTCGGTGCTGTGTGAGTGAGCAGTCTGTGCTGTGTGAGTGTGCAGTCGGTGCTGTGTGAGTGTGCAGTCTGTGCTGTGTGAGTGTGCAGTCTGTGCTGTGTGAGTGTGCAGTCGGTGCTGTGTGAGTGTGCAGTCTGTGCTGTGTGAGTGTGCAGTCTGTGCTGTGTGAGTGTGCAGTCTGTGCTGTGTGAGTGTGCAGTCTGTGCTGTGTGAGTGTGCAGTCTGTGCTGTGTGAGTGTGCAGACTGTGCTGTGTGAGTGTGCAGTCGGTGCTGTGTGAGTGTGCAGTCTGTGCTGTGTGAGTGCGCAGTCTGTGCTGTGTGAGTGCGCAGTCTGTGCTGTGTGAGTGTGCAGTCTGTGCTGTGTGAGTGTGCAGTCTGTGCTGTGTGAGTGTGCAGTCGGTGCTGTGTGAGTGTGCAGTCTGTGCTGTGTGAGTGTGCAGACTGTGCTGTGTGAGTGTGCAGTCGGTGCTGTGTGAGTGTGCAGTCTGTGCTGTGTGAGTGCGCAGTCTGTGCTGTGTGAGTGCGCAGTCTGTGCTGTGTGAGTGTGCAGTCGGTGCTGTGTGAGTGTGCAGTCTGTGCTGTGTGAGTGTGCAGTCTGTGCTGTGTGAGTGCGCAGTCTGTGCTGTGTGAGTGTGCAGTCTGTGCTGTGTGAGTGTGCAGTCTGTGCTGTGTGAGTGTGCAGTCTGTGCTGTGTGAGTGTGCAGTCTGTGCTGTGTGAGTGTGCAGTCTGTGCTGTGTGAGTGTGCAGTCTGTGCTGTGTGAGTGTGCAGTCTGTGCTGTGTGAGTGTGCAGTCTGTGCTGTGTGAGTGTGCAGTCTGTGCTGTGTGAGTGTGCAGTCTGTGCTGTGTGAGTGTGCAGTCTGTGCTGTGTGAGTGTCCAGTCTGTGCTGTGTGAGTGTGCAGTCTGTGCTGTGTGAGTGTGCAGTCTGTGCTGTGTGAGTGTGCAGTCGGTGCTGTGTGAGTGTGCAGTCTGTGCTGTGTGAGTGTGCAGTCTGTGCTGTGTGAGTGTGCAGTCTGTGCTGTGTGAGTGTGCAGTCTGTGTTGTGTGAGTGTGCAGTCTGTGTTGTGTGAGTGTGCAGTCTGTGCTGTGAGAGTGTGCAGTCTGTGCTGTGTGAGTGTGCAGTCGGTGCTGTGTGAGTGTGCAGTCGGTGCTGTGTGAGTGTGCAGTCTGTGCTGTGTGAGTGTGCAGTCTGTGCTGTGTGAGTGTGCAGTCTGTGCTGTGTGAGTGTGCAGTCGGTGCTGTGTGAGTGTGCAGTCTGTGCTGTGTGTGTGTGCAGTCTGTGCTGTGTGAGTGTGCAGTCGGTGCTGTGTGAGTGTGCAGTCTGTGCTGTGTGAGTGTGCAGTCGGTGCTGTGTGAGTGTGCAGTCTGTGCTGTGTGAGTGTGCAGTCTGTGCTGTGTGTGTGTGCAGTCTGTGCTGTGTGAGTGTGCAGTCGGTGCTGTGTGAGTGTGCAGTCGGTGCTGTGTGAGTGTGCAGTCTGTGCTGTGTGTGTGTGCAGTCTGTGCTGTGTGAGTGTGCAGTCGGTGCTGTGTGAGTGTGTAGTCGGTGCTGTGTGAGTGTGCAGTCGGTGCTGTGTGAGTGTGCAGTCTGTGCTGTGTGAGTGTGCAGTCTGTGCTGTGTGTGTGTGCAGTCTGTGCTGTGTGAGTGTGCAGTCGGTGCTGTGTGAGTGTGCAGTCGGTGCTGTGCGAGTGTGCAGTCTGTGCTGTGTGAGTGTGCAGTCTGTGCTGTGTGAGTGTGCAGTCTGTGCTGTGTGAGTGTGCAGTCTGTGCTGTGTGAGTGTGCAGTCTGTGTTGTGTGAGTGTGCAGTCTGTGCTGTGTGAGTGTGCAGTCTGTGCTGTGAGAGTGTGCAGTCTGTGCTGTGTGAGTGTGCAGTCGGTGCTGTGTGAGTGTGCAGTCGGTGCTGTGTGAGTGTGCAGTCTGTGCTGTGTGAGTGTGCAGTCTGTGCTGTGTGAGTGTGCAGTCTGTGCTGTGTGAGTGTGCAGTCTGTGCTGTGTGAGTGAGCAGACTGTGCTGTGTGAGTGTGCAGTCTGTGCTGTGCGAGTGTGCAGTCTGTGCTGTGTGAGTGTGCAGTCTGTGCTGTGTGAGTGTGCAGTCGGTGCTGTGTGAGTGTGCAGTCGGTGCTGTGTGAGTGTGCAGTCTGTGCTGTGTGAGTGTGCAGTCTGTGCTGTGTGAGTGTGCAGTCTGTGCTGTGTGAGTGAGCAGACTGTGCTGTGTGAGTGTGCAGTCTGTGCTGTGCGAGTGTGCAGTCTGTGCTGTGTGAGTGTGCAGTCTGTGCTGTGCGAGTGTGCAGTCTGTGCTGTGTGAGTGTGCAGTCTGTGCTGTGTGAGTGTGCAGTCTGTGCTGTGTGAGTGTGCAGTCTGTGCTGTGTGAGTGTGTAGTCGGTGCTGTGTGAGTGTGCAGTCTGTGCTGTGTGAGTGTGCAGTCTGTGCTGTGTGAGTGTGCAGTCTGTGCTGTGTGAGTGTGCAGTCTGTGCTGTGTGAGTGTGCAGTCGGTGCTGTGTGAGTGTGCAGTCTGTGCTGTGTGAGTGTGCAGTCTGTGCTGTGTGAGTGTGCAGTCTGTGCTGTGTGAGTGTGCAGTCTGTGCTGTGTGAGTGAGCAGCCTGTGCTGTGTGAGTGTGCAGTCGGTGCTGTGTGAGTGCAGTCTGTGCTGTGTGAGTGTGCAGTCTGTGCTGTGTGAGTGTGCAGTCTGTGTTGTGTGAGTGTGCAGTCTGTGCTGTGTGAGTGTGCAGTCGGTGCTGTGTGAGTGTGCAGTCTGTGCTGTGTGAGTGTGCAGTCTGTGTGTGTGAGTGTGCAGTCTGTGCTGTGTGAGTGTGCAGTCTGTGCTGTGTGAGTCTGCAGTCTGTGCTGTGTGAGTGTGCAGTCTGTGCTGTGTGAGTGTGCAGTCTGTGCTGTGTGAGTGTGCAGTCTGTGCTGTGTGAGTGTGCAGTCTGTGTTGTGTGAGTGTGCAGTCTGTGCTGTGTGAGTGTGCAGTCTGTGCTGTGTGAGTGTGCAGTCGGTGCTGTGTGAGTGTGCAGTCTGTGCTGTGTGAGTGTGCAGTCTGTGTTGTGTGAGTGTGCAGTCTGTGCTGTGTGAGTGTGCAGTCTGTGTGTGTGTGAGAGTGTGCAGACTGTGCTGTGTGAGTGTGCAGTCTGTGCTGTGTGAGTGTGCAGTCGGTGCTGTGTGAGTGTGCAGTCTGTGCTGTGTGAGTGTGCAGTCTGTGTTGTGTGAGTGTGCAGTCTGTGCTGTGTGAGTGTGCAGTCTGTGCTGTGTGAGTGTGCAGTCTGTGCTGTGTGAGTGTGCAGTCTGTGCTGTGTGAGTGTGCAGTCTGTGCTGTGTGAGTGTGTAGTCGGTGCTGTGTGAGTGTGCAGTCTGTGCTGTGTGAGTGTGTAGTCGGTGCTGTGTGAGTGTGCAGTCTGCGCTGTGTGAGTGTGCAGTCTGTGCTGTGTGAGTGTGCAGTCTGTGCTGTGTGAGTGTGCAGTCTGTGCTGTGTGAGTGTGCAGTCTGTGCTGTGTGAGTGTGCAGTCTGTGCTGTGTGAGTGTGCAGTCTGTGCTGTGTGAGTGTGCAGTCTGTGCTGTGTGAGTGTGCAGTCTGTGCTGTGTGAGTGTGCAGTCTGTGTGTGTGAGTGTGCAGTCTGTGCTGTGTGAGTGTGCAGTCTGTGCTGTGTGAGTGTGCAGTCTGTGCTGTGTGAGTGTGTAGTCGGTGCTGTGTGAGTGTGCAGTCTGTGCTGTGTGAGTGTGTAGTCGGTGCTGTGTGAGTGTGCAGTCTGCGCTGTGTGAGTGTGCAGTCTGTGCTGTGTGAGTGTGCAGTCTGTGCTGTGTGAGTGTGCAGTCTGTGCTGTGTGAGTGTGCAGTCTGTGCTGTGTGAGTGTGCAGTCTGTGCTGTGTGAGTGTGCAGTCTGTGCTGTGTGAGTGTGCAGTCTGTGCTGTGTGAGTGTGCAGTCTGTGCTGTGTGAGTGTGCAGTCTGTGCTGTGTGAGTGAGCAGTCTGTGCTGTGTGAGTGTGCAGTCTGTGCTGTGTGAGTGTGCAGTCTGTGTGTGTGAGTGTGCAGTCTGTGCTGTGTGAGTGTGCAGTCTGTGCTGTGTGAGTGTGCAGTCTGTGCTGTGTGAGTGTGCAGTCGGTGCTGTGAGAGTGTGCAGTCTGTGCTGTGTGAGTGTGCAGTCTGTGCTGTGTGAGTGTGCAGTCTGTGCTGTGTGAGTGTGCAGTCTGTGCTGTGTGAGTGTGCAGTCTGTGTTGTGTGAGTGTGCAGTCTGTGCTGTGTGAGTGTGCAGTCTGTGCTGTGTGAGTGTGCAGCCTGTGCTGTGTGAGTGTGCAGTCTGTGCTGTGTGAGTGTGCAGCCTGTGCTGTGTGAGTGTGCAGTCGGTGCTGTGTGAGTGTGCAGTCGGTGCTGTGTGAGTGTGCAGTCTGTGCTGTGTGAGTGTGCAGTCTGTGCTGTGTGAGTGTGCAGTCTGTGTTGTGTGAGTGTGCAGTCTGTGCTGTGTGAGTGTGCAGTCTGTGTTGTGTGAGTGTGCAGTCTGTGCTGTGTGAGTGTGCAGTCTGTGTGTGTGAGTGTGCAGTCGGTGCTGTGTGAGTGTGCAGTCTGTGCTGTGTGAGTGTGCAGTCTGTGCTGTGTGAGTGTGCAGTCTGTGCTGTGTGAGTGTGCAGTCTGTGCTGTGTGAGTGTGCAGTCTGTGCTGTGTGAGTGTGCAGTCTGTGCTGTGTGAGTGTGCAGTCGGTGCTGTGTGAGTGTGCAGTCTGTGCTGTGTGAGTGTGCAGTCTGTGCTGTGTGAGTGTGCAGTCTGTGCTGTGTGAGTGTGCAGTCTGTGCTGTGTGAGTGTGCAGTCTGTGCTGTGTGAGTGTGCAGTCTGTGTTGTGTGAGTGTGCAGTCTGTGCTGTGTGAGTGTGCAGTCTGTGCTGTGTGAGTGTGCAGTCTGTGTGTGTGAGTGTGCAGTCGGTGCTGTGTGAGTGTGCAGTCTGTGCTGTGTGAGTGTGCAGTCTGTGCTGTGTGAGTGTGCAGTCGGTGCTGTGTGAGTGTGCAGTCGGTGTTGTGTGAATGTGCAGTCTGTGCTGTGTGAGTGTGCAGTCTGTGCTGTGTGAGTGTGCAGTCTGTGCTGTGTGAGTGTGCAGTCTGTGCTGTGTGAGTGTGCAGTCGGTGCTGTGTGAGTGTGCAGTCGGTGCTGTGTGAGTGTGCAGTCTGTGCTGTGTGAGTGTGTAGTCTGTGCTGTGTGAGTGTGCAGTCTGTGCTGTGTGAGTGTGCAGTCTGTGTGTGTGAGTGTGCAGTCTGTGCTGTGTGAGTGTGCAGTCTGTGCTGTGTGAGTGTGCAGTCTGTGCTGTGTGAGTGTGCAGTCTGTGCTGTGTGAGTGTGCAGTCTGTGCTGTGTGAGTGTGCAGTCTGTGTGTGTGAGTGTGCAGTCTGTGCTGTGTGAGTGTGTAGTCTGTGCTGTGTGAGTGTGCAGTCTGTGCTGTGTGAGTGTGCAGTCTGTGCTGTGTGAGTGTGCAGTCTGTGCTGTGTGAGTGTGCTGTCTGTGCTGTGTGAGTGTGCAGTCGGTGCTGTGTGAGTGTGCACTCTGTGCTGTGTGAGTGTGCAGTCTGTGCTGTGTGAGTGTGCAGTCTGTGCTGTGTGAGTGTGCAGCCTGTGCTGTGTGAGTGTGCAGTCTGTGTGTGTGAGTGTGCAGTCTGTGCTGTGTGAGTGTGCAGTCTGTGCTGTGTGAGTGAGCAGTCTGTGCTGTGTGAGTGTGCAGTCTGTGCTGTGTGAGTGTGCAGTCTGTGCTGTGTGAGTGTGCAGTCTGTGCTGTGTGAGTGAGCAGTCTGTGCTGTGTGAGTGTGCAGTCTGTGTGTGTGAGTGTGCAGTCTGTGCTATGTGAGTGTGCAGTCTGTGCTGTGTGAGTGTGCAGTCGGTGCTGTGTGAGTGTGCAGTCTGTGCTGTGTGAGTGTGCAGTCTGTGCTGTGTGAGTGTGCAGTCTGTGCTGTGTGAGTGTGCAGTCTGTGCTGTGTGAGTGTGCAGTCTGTGCTGTGTGAGTGAGCAGTCTGTGCTGTGTGAGTGTGCAGTCTGTGTGTGTGAGTGTGCAGTCTGTGCTATGTGAGTGTGCAGTCTGTGCTGTGTGAGTGTGCAGTCGGTGCTGTGTGAGTGTGCAGTCTGTGCTGTGTGAGTGTGCAGTCTGTGCTGTGTGAGTGTGTAGTCGGTGCTGTGTGAGTGTGCAGTCTGTGCTGTGTGAGTGTGCAGTCGGTGCTGTGTGAGTGTGTAGTCGGTGCTGTGTGAGTGTGCAGTCTGTGCTGTGTGAGTGTGCAGTCGGTGCTGTGTGAGTGTGCAGTCTGTGCTGTGTGAGTGTGTAGTCGGTGCTGTGTGAGTGTGCAGTCTGTGCTGTGTGAGTGTGCAGCCTGTGCTGTGTGAGTGTGCAGTCTGTGCTGTGTGAGTGTGCAGTCTGTGCTGTGTGAGTGTGCAGTCTGTGCTGTGTGAGTGAGCAGTCTGTGCTGTGTGAGTGTGCAGTCTGTGCTGTGTGAGTGTGCAGTCTGTGCTGTGTGAGTGTGCAGTCGGTGCTGTGTGAGTGTGTAGTCTGTGCTGTGTGAGTGTGCAGTCTGTGCTGTGTGAGTGTGCAGTCGGTGCTGTGTGAGTGTGTAGTCTGTGCTGTGTGAGTGTGCAGTCTGTGCTGTGTGAGTGTGCAGTCTGTGCTGTGTGAGTGTGCAGTCTGTGCTGTGTGAGTGTGCAGTCTGTGCTGTGTGAGTGTGCAGTCGGTGCTGTGTGAGTGTGTAGTCTGTGCTGTGTGAGTGTGCAGTCTGTGCTGTGTGAGTGTGCAGTCGGTGCTGTGTGAGTGTGCAGTCTGTGTTGTGTGAGTGTGCAGTCTGTGCTGTGTGAGTGTGCAGTCTGTGCTGTGTGAGTGTGCAGTCTGTGCTGTGTGAGTGAGCAGTCTGTGCTGTGTGAGTGTGTAGTCTGTGCTGTGTGAGTGTGCAGTCTGTGCTGTGTGAGTGTGCAGTCGGTGCTGTGTGAGTGTGCAGTCAGTGCTGTGTGAGTGTGCAGCCTGTGCTGTGTGAGTGTGCAGTCTGTGCTGTGTGAGTGTGCAGTCGGTGCTGTGTGAGTGTGCAGTCTGTGCTGTGTGAGTGTGCAGTCTGTGCTGTGTGAGTGTGCAGTCTGTGCTGTGTGAGTGTGCAGTCTGTGCTGTGTGAGTGTGCAGTCTGTGCTGTGTGAGTGTGCAGTCTGTGCCGTGTGTGTGTGCAGTCTGTGCTGTGTGAGTGTGCAGTCTGTGCTGTGTGAGTGTGCAGTCTGTGCTGTGTGAGTGTGCAGTCGGTGCTGTGTGAGTGTGCAGTCTGTGCTGTGTGAGTGTGCAGTCTGTGCTGTGTGAGTGTGCAGTCTGTGCTGTGTGAGTGTGCAGTCTGTGCTGTATGAGTGTGCAGTCTGTGCTGTGTGAGTGTGCAGTCTGTGCTGTGTGAGTGTGCAGTCTGTGCTGTGTGAGTGTGCAGTCTGTGCTGTGTGAGTGTGCAGTCTGTGCTGTGTGAGTGTGCAGTCTGTGCTGTGTGAGTGTGCAGTCTGTGCTGTGTGAGTGTGCAGTCTGTGCTGTGTGAGTGAGCAGTCTGTGCTGTGTGAGTGTGCAGTTTGTGCTGTGTGAGTGTGCAGTCTGTGTTGTGTGAGTGTGCAGTCTGTGCTGTGTGAGTGAGCAGTCTGCGCTGTGTGAGTGTGCAGTCTGTGCTGTGTGAGTGTGCAGTTTGTGCTGTGTGAGTGTGCAGTCTGTGTTGTGTGAGTGTGCAGTCTGTGCTGTGTGAGTGTGCAGTCTGTGCTGTGTGAGTGTGCAGTCTGTGCTGTGTGAGTGTGCAGTCTGTGCTGTGTGAGTGTGCAGTCTGTGCTGTGTGAGTGTGCAGTCTGTGCTGTGTGAGTGTGCAGTCTGTGTTGTGTGAGTGTGCAGTCGGTGCTGTGTGAGTGTGCAGTCTGCGCTGTGTGAGTGTGCAGTCTGTGCTGTGTGAGTGTGCAGTCTGTGCTGTGTGAGTGTGCAGTCTGTGCTGTGTGAGTGTGCAGTCTGTGCTGTGTGAGTGTGCAGTCTGTGTTGTGTGAGTGTGCAGTCTGTGCTGTGTGAGTGTGCAGTCTGTGTTGTGTGAGTGTGCAGTCGGTGCTGTGTGAGTGTGCAGTCTGCGCTGTGTGAGTGTGCAGTCTGTGCTGTGTGAGTGTGCAGTCTGTGTGTGTGAGTGTGCAGTCTGTGCTGTGGGAGTGTGCAGTCTGTGCTGTGGGAGTGTGCAGTCTGTGCTGTGTGAGTGTGCAGTCTGTGCTGTGTGAGTGTGCAGTCTGTGCTGTGTGAGTGTGCAGTCTGTGCTGTGTGAGTGTGCAGTTTGTGCTGTGTGAGTGTGCAGTCTGTGCTGTGTGAGTGTGCAGTCTGTGCTGTGTGAGTGTGCAGTCTGTGCTGTGTGAGTGTGCAGCCTGTGCTGTGTGAGTGTGCAGTCTGTGCTGTGTGAGTGTGCAGTCGGTGCTGTGTGAGTGTGCAGTCGGTGCTGTGTGAGTGTGCAGTCTGTGCTGTGTGAGTGTGCCTCTGTGCTGTGTGAGTGTGCAGTCTGTGCTGTGTGAGTGTGCAGTCTGTGCTGTGTGAGTGTGCAGTCGGTGCTGTGTGAGTGTGCAGTCGATGCTGTGTGAGTGTGTGCAGTCTGTGCTGTGTGAGTGTGCAGTCTGTGCTGTGTGAGTATATAGTCGGTGCTGTGTGAGTGTGCAGTCTGTGCTGTGTGAGTGTGCAGTCTGTGCTGTGTGAGTGTGCAGTCTGTGCTGTGTGAGTGAGCAGTCGGTGCTGTGTGAGTGAGCAGTCTGTGCTGTGTGAGTGTGCAGTCTGTGCTGTGTGAGTGTGCAGTCTGTGCTGTGTGAGTGTGCAGTCTGTGCTGTGTGAGTGAGCAGTCTGTGCTGTGTGAGTGTGCAGTCTGTGCTGTGTGAGTGTGCAGTCTGTGCTGTGTGAGTGTGCAGTCTGTGCTGTGTGAGTGTGCAGTCTGTGCTGTGTGAGTGAGCAGTCTGTGCTGTGTGAGTCTGCAGTCGGTGCTGTGTGAGTGTGCAGTCTGTGCTGTGTGAGTGTGCAGTCTGTGCTGTGTGAGTGTGCAGTCTGTGCTGTGTGAGTGTGCAGTCTGTGCTGTGTGAGTGTGCAGTCTGTGCTGTGTGAGTGTGCAGTCTGTGCTGTGTGAGTGAGCAGTCTGTGCTGTGTGAGTGTGCAGTCTGTGCTGTGTGAGTCTGCAGTCGGTGCTGTGTGAGTGTGCAGTCTGTGCTGTGTGAGTGTGCAGTCTGTGCTGTGTGAGTGTGCAGTCTGTGCTGTGTGAGTGTGCAGTCGGTGCTGTGTGAGTGTGTGCAGTCTGTGCTGTGAGTGTGCAGTCTGTGCTGTGTGAGTGTGCAGTCTGTGCTGTGTGGGTGAGCAGTCTGTGCTGTGTGAGTGTGCAGCCTGTGCTGTGTGAGTGTGCAGTCTGTGCTGTGTGAGTGTGCAGTCTGTGCTGTGTGAGTGTGCAGTCTGTGCTGTGTGAGTGTGCAGTCTGTGCTGTGTCAGTGAGCAGTCGGTGCTGTGTGAGTGTGCAGTCTGTGCTGTGAGTGTGCTGTGCCTGTGCTGTGTGAGTGTGCAGTCTGTGCTGTGTGAGTGTGCAGTCTGTGCTGTGTGAGTGTGCAGTCTGTGCTGTGTGAGTGTGCAGTCTGTGCTGTGTGAGTGTGCTGTGTGTGCTGTGTGAGTGTGCAGTCTGTGCTGTGTGAGTGTGCAGTCTGTGCTGT
The DNA here is from genome assembly GCF_047496885.1 of Scyliorhinus torazame. NCBI lineage: Eukaryota > Metazoa > Chordata > Chondrichthyes > Carcharhiniformes > Scyliorhinidae > Scyliorhinus > Scyliorhinus torazame. Next base: position 140,476,936 of record NC_092714.1, on the reverse strand, counting down.
GTGAGTGTGCAGTCTGTGCTGTGTGAGTGTGCAGTCTGTGCTGTGTGAGTGTGCAGTCGGTGCTGTGTGAGTGTGCAGTCTGTGCTGTGTGAGTGTGCAGTCTGTGCTGTGTGAGTGAGCAGACTGTGCTGTGTGAGTGTGCAGTCTGTGCTGTGTGAGTGTGCAGTCTGTGCTGTGTGAGTGTGCAGTCTGTGCTGTGTGAGTGTGCAGTCTGTGCTGTGTGAGTGTGCAGTCTGTGCTGTGTGAGTGTGCAGTCTGTGCTGTGTGAGTGTGCAGTCTGTGCTGTGTGAGTGCGCAGTCTGTGCTGTGTGAGTGTGCAGTCAGTGCTGTGTGAGTGTGTAGTCGGTGCTGTGTGAGTGTGCTGTCTGTGCTGTGTGAGTGTGCAGTCTGTGCTGTGTGAGTGTGCAGTCTGTGCTGTGTGAGTGTGCAGTCTGTGCTGTGTGAGTGTGCAGTCTGTGCTGTGTGAGTGTGCAGTCTGTGCTGTGTGAGTGTGTAGTCGGTGCTGTGTGAGTGTGCAGTCTGTGCTGTGTGAGTGTGCAGTCTGTGCTGTGTGAGTGTGCAGTCTGTGCTGTGTGAGTGTGCAGTCTGTGCTGTGTGAGTGTGCAGTCTGTGCTGTGTGAGTGTGCAGTCTGTGCTGTGTGAGTGTGTAGTCGGTGCTGTGTGAGTGTGCAGTCTGTGCTGTGTGAGTGTGCAGTCTGTGCTGTGTGAGTGTGCAGTCTGTGCTGTGTGAGTGTGCAGTCTGTGCTGTGTGAGTGTGCAGTCTGTGCTGTGTGAGTGTGCAGTCTGTGCTGTGTGAGTGAGCAGTCTGTGCTGTGTGAGTGTGCAGTCTGTGCTGTGTGAGTGTGCAGTCGGTGCTGTGTGAGTGTGCAGTCGGTGCTGTGTGAGTGTGCAGTCTTTGCTGTGTGAGTGTGCAGTCTGTGCTGTGTGAGTGTGCAGTCTGTGCTGTGTGAGTGTGCAGTCTGTGCTGTGTGAGTGTGCAGTCTGTGCTGTGTGAGTGAGCAGTCTGTGCTGTGTGAGTGTGCAGTCGGTGCTGTGTGAGTGTACAGTCTGTGCTGTGTGAGTGTGCAGTCTGTGCTGTGTGAGTGTGCAGTCTGTGCTGTGTGAGTGTGCAGTCTGTGCTGTGTGAGTGTGCAGTCTGTGCTGTGTGAGTGAGCAGTCTGTGCTGTGTGAGTGTGCAGTCGGTGCTGTGTGAGTGTGCAGTCGGTGCTGTGTGAGTGTGCAGCCTGTGCTGTGTGAGTGTGCAGTCGGTGCTGTGTGAGTGTGCAGTCTGTGCTGTGTGAGTGTGCAGTCTGTGCTGTGTGAGTGTGCAGTCGGTGCTGTGTGAGTGTGCAGTCTGTGCTGTGTGAGTGAGCAGTCGGTGCTGTGTGAGTGTGCAGTCTGTGCTGTGTGAGTGTGCAGTCTGTGTTGTGTGAGTGTGCAGTCTGTGCTGTGTGAGTGTGCAGTCTGTGCTGTGTGAGTGTGCAGTCTGTGCTGTGTGCTGTGTGAGTGTGCTGTGTGAGTGTGCAGTCTGTGCTGTGTGAGTGTGCAGTCTGTGCTGTGTGAGTGTGCAGTCTGTGCTGTGTGAGTGTGCAGTCTGTGCTGTGTGAGTGTGCAGTCTGTGCTGTGTGAGTGTGCAGTCGGTGCTGTGTGAGTGTGCAGTCTGTGCTGTGTGAGTGTGCAGTCGGTGCTGTGTGAGTGTGCAGTCTGTGCTGTGTGAGTGTGCAGTCTGTGCTGTGTGAGTGTGCAGTCTGTGCTGTGTGAGTGTGCAGCCTGTGCTGTGTGAGTGTGCAGTCTGTGCTGTGTGAGTGTGCAGTCTGTGCTGTGTGAGTGTGCAGTCGGTGCTGTGTGAGTGTGCAGTCTGTGCTGTGTGAGTGTGCAGTCGGTGCTGTGTGAGTGTGCAGTCTGTGCTGTGTGAGTGTGCAGTCTGTGCTGTGTGAGTGTGCAGTCTGTGCTGTGTGAGTGTGCAGTCTGTGCTGTGTGAGTGTGCAGTCGGTGCTGTGTGAGTGTGCAGTCGGTGCTCTGTGAGTGTGCAGTCTGTGCTGTGTGAGTGTGCAGTCTGTGCTGTGTGAGTGTGCAGTCTGTGCTGTGTGAGTGTGCAGTCTGTGCTGTGTGAGTGTGCAGTCGGTGCTGTGTGAGTGTGCAGTCTGTGCTGTGTGAGTGTGCAGTCGGTGCTGTGTGAGTGTGCAGTCTGTGCTGTGTGAGTGTGCAGTCTGTGCTGTGTGAGTGTGCTGTGTGAGTGTGCAGTCTGTGCTGTGTGAGTGTGCAGTCGGTGCTGTGTGAGTGTGCAGTCTGTGCTGTGTGAGTGTGCAGTCGGTGCTGTGTGAGTGTGCAGTCTGTGCTGTGTGAGTGTGCAGTCTGTGCTGTGTGAGTGTGCTGTGTGAGTGTGCAGTCTGTGCTGTGTGAGTGTGCAGTCGGTGCTGTGTGAGTGTGCAGTCTGTGCTGTGTGAGTGTGCAGTCTGTGCTGTGTGAGTGTGCAGTCTGTGCTGTGTGAGTGTGCAGTCGGTGCTGTGTGAGTGTGCAGTCTGTGCTGTGTGAGTGTGCAGTCTGTGCTGTGTGAGTGTGCAGTCTGTGCTGTGTGAGTGTGCAGTCTGTGCTGTGTGAGTGTGCAGTCGGTGCTGTGTGAGTGTGCAGTCTGTGCTGTGTGAGTGTGCAGTCTGTGCTGTGTGAGTGTGCTGTGTGAGTGTGCAGTCTGTGCTGTGTGAGTGTGCAGTCGGTGCTGTGTGAGTGTGCAGTCTGTGCTGTGTGAGTGTGCAGTCGGTGCTGTGTGAGTGTGCAGTCTGTGCTGTGTGAGTGTGCAGTCGGTGCTGTGTGAGTGTGCAGTCTGTGCTGTGTGAGTGTGCAGTCTGTGCTGTGTGAGTGAGCAGTCTGTGCTGTGTGACTGTGCAGTCTGTGCTGTGTGAGTGTGCAGTCTGTGCTGTGTGAGTGTGCAGTCTGTGCTGTATGAGTGTGCAGTCTGTGCTGAGTGAGTGTGCAGTCTGTGCTGTGTGAGTGTGCAGTCTGTGCTGTGTGAGTGTGCAGTCTGTGCTGTGTGAGTGTGCAGTCTGTGCTGTGTGAGTGTGCAGTCTGTGCTGTGTGAGTGTGCAGTCTGTGCTGTGTGAGTGTGCAGTCTGTGCTGTGTGAGTGTGCAGTCTGTGCTGTGTGAGTGTGCAGTCTGTGCTGTGTGAGTGTGCAGTCTGTGCTGTGTGAGTGAGCAGTCTGTGCTGTGTGAGTGTGCAGTCTGTGCTGTGAGTGTGCAGTCTGTGCTGTGTGAGTGTGCAGTCTGTGCTGTGTGACTGTGCAGTCTGTGCTGTGTGAGTGAGCAGTCTGTGCTGTGTGAGTGTGCAGTCTGTGCTGTGTGAGTGTGCAGTCGGTGCTGTGTGAGTGTGCAGTCTGTGCTGTGTGAGTGTGCAGTCTGTGCTGTGTGAGTGTGCAGTCTGTGCTGTGTCAGTGAGCAGTCTGTGCTGTGTGAGTGTGCAGTCGGTGCTGTGTGAGTGTGCAGTCTGTGCTGTGTGAGTGTGCAGTCTGTGCTGTGTGAGTGTGCAGTCTGTGCTGTGTGAGTGTGCAGTCTGTGCTGTGTGAGTGTGCAGTCTGTGCTGTGTGAGTGTGCAGTCTGTGCTGTGTGAGTGTGCAGTCTGTGCTGTGTGAGTGTGCAGTCTGTGTGTGTGAGTGTGCAGTCGGTGCTGTGTGAGTGTGCAGTCTGTGCTGTGTGAGTGTGCAGTCTGTGCTGTGTGAGTGTGCAGTCTGTGCTGTGTGAGTGAGCAGTCGGTGCTGTGTGAGTGTGCAGTCTGTGCTGTGTGAGTGTGCAGTCTGTGCTGTGTGAGTGTGCAGTCGGTGCTGTGTGAGTGTGCAGTCTGTGCTGTGTGAGTGTGCAGTCTGTGCTGTGTGAGTGTGCAGTCGGTGCTGTGTGAGTGTGCAGTCGGTGCTGTGTGAGTGTGCAGTCTGTGCTGTGTGAGTGAGCAGTCTGTGCTGTGTGAGTGTGCAGTCTGTGCTGTGTGAGTGAGCAGTCTGTGCTGTGTCAGTGAGCAGTCAGTGCTGTGTGAGTGTGCAGTCTGTGCTGTGTGAGTGTGCAGTCTGTGCTGTGTGAGTGTGCAGTCGGTGCTGTGTGAGTGTGCAGTCGGTGCTGTGTGAGTGTGCAGTCTGTGCTGTGTGAGTGAGCAGTCTGTGCTGTGTGAGTGCGCAGTCTGTGCTGTGTGAGTGTGCAGTCTGTGCTGTGTGAGTGCAGTCTGTGCTGTGTGAGTGTGCAGTCTGTGCTGTGTGAGTGTGCAGTCTGTGCTGTGTGAGTGTGCAGTCTGTGCTGTGTGAGTGTGCAGTCTGTGCTGTGTGAGTGTGCAGTCTGTGCTGTGTGAGTGTGCAGTCTGTGCTGTGTGAGTGTGCAGTCTGTGCTGTGTGAGTGTGCAGTCTGTGCTGTGTGAGTGTGCAGTCTGTGCTGTGTGAGTGTGCAGTCTGTGCTGTGTGAGTGTGCAGTCTGTGCTGTGTGAGTGTGCAGTCTGTGCTGTGTGAGTGTGCAGTCTGTGCTGTGTGAGTGTGCAGTCTGTGCTGTGTGAGTGTGCAGTCTGTGCTGTGTGAGTGTGCAGTCGGTGCTGTGTGAGTATGCAGTCTGTGCTGTGTGAGTGTGCAGTCTGTGCTGTGTGAGTGTGCAGTCGGTGCTGTGTGAGTGTGCAGTCTGTGCTGTGTGAGTGTGCAGTCTGTGCTGTGTGAGTGTGCAGTCGGTGCTGTGTGAGTGTGCAGTCTGTGCTGTGTGAGTGTGCAGTCTGTGCTGTGTGAGTGTGCAGTCTGTGCTGTGTGAGTGTGCAGTCGGTGCTGTGTGAGTGTGCAGTCTGTGCTGTGTGAGTGTGCAGTCTGTGCTGTGTGAGTGTGCAGTCTGTGCTGTGTGAGTGTGGAGTCTGTGTGTGTGAGTGAGCAGTCTGTGCTGTGTGAGTGTGCAGTCTGTGCTGTGTGAGTGTGCAGTCTGTGCTGTGTGAGTGAGCAGTCTGTGCTGTGTGAGTGTGCAGTCTGTGCTGTGTGAGTGTGCAGTCTGTGCTGTGTGAGTGTGCAGTCGGTGCTGTGAGTGTGCAGTCTGTGCTGTGTGAGTGTGCAGTCGGTGCTGTGTGAGTGTGCAGTCTGCGCTGTGTGAGTGTGCAGTCGGTGCTGTGTGAGTGTGCAGTCTGTGCTGTGTGAGTGTGCAGTCTGTGCTGTGTGAGTGTGCAGTCGGTGCTCTGTGAGTGTGCAGTCTGTGCTGTGTGAGTGTGCAGTCTGTGCTGTGTGAGTGTGCAGTCGGTGCTGTGTGAGTGTGCAGTCTGTGCTGTGTGAGTGTGCAGTCTGTGCTGTGTGACTGTGCAGTCTGTGCTGTGTGTGTGTGCAGTCTGTGCTGTGTGAGTGAGCAGTCTGTGCTGTGTGAGTGAGCAGTCTGTGCTGTGTGAGTGAGCAGTCTGTGCTGTGTGAGTGTGCAGTCTGTGCTGTGTGAGTGTGCAGTCTGTGCTGTGTGAGTGTGCAGTCTGTGCTGTGTGAGTGTGCAGACTGTGCTGTGTGAGTGTGCAGTCTGTGCTGTGTGAGTGTGCAGTCTGTGCTGTGTGAGTGTGCAGTCTGTGCTGTGTCAGTGAGCAGTCTGTGCTGTGTGAGTGTGCAGTCTGTGCTGTGTGAGTGTGCAGTCTGTGCTGTGTGAGTGTGCAGTCTGTGCTGTGTGTGTGTGCAGTCTGTGCTGTGTGACTGTGCAGTCTGTGCTGTGTGAGTGTGCAGTCGGTGCTGTGTGACTGTGCAGTCTGTGCTGTGTGAGTGTGCAGTCGGTGCTGTGTGAGTGTGCAGTCTGTGCTGTGTGAGTGTGCAGTCTGTGCTGTGTGAGTGAGCAGTCGGTGCTGTGTGAGTGTGCAGTCTGTGCTGTGTGAGTGAGCAGTCGGTGCTGTGTGAGTGTGCAGTCTGTGCTGTGTGACTGTGCAGTCTGTGCTGTGTGAGTGTGCAGTCGGTGCTGTGTGAGTGTGCAGTCTGTGCTGTGTGAGTGTGCAGTCTGTGCTGTGTGACTGTGCAGTCTGTGCTGTGTGAGTGTGCAGTCGGTGCTGTGTGAGTGTGCAGTCTGTGCTGTGTGAGTGTGCAGTCTGTGCTGTGTCAGTGAGCAGTCTGTGCTGTGTGAGTGTGCAGTCTGTGCTGTGTGAGTGAGCAGTCTGTGCTGTGTGAGTCTGCAGTCTGTGCTGTGTGAGTGTGCAGTCTGTGCTGTGTGAGTGTGCAGTCGGTGCTGTGTAAGTGTGCAGTCTGTGCTGTGTGAGTGTGCAGTCTGTGCTGTGTGAGTGTGCAGTCGGTGCTGTGTGAGTGAGCAGTCTGTGCTGTGTGAGTCTGCAGTCTGTGCTGTGTGAGTGTGCAGTCTGTGCTGTGTGAGTGTGCAGTCTGTGCTGTGTGAGTGTGCAGTCGGTGCTGTGTGAGTGTGCAGTCTGTGCTGTGTAAGTGTGCAGTCGGTGCTGTGTGAGTGAGCAGTCTGTGCTGTGTGAGTGAGCAGTCTGTGCTGTGTGAGTGTGCAGTCTGTGCTGTATGAGTGTGCAGTCTGTGCTGTGTGAGTGTGCAGTCTGTGCTGTGTAAGTGTGCAGTCGGTGTTGTGTGAGTGTGCAGTCTGTGCTGTGTGAGTGTGCAGTCGGTGCTGTGTGAGTGTGCAGTCGGTGCTGTGTGAGTGTGCAGTCTGTGCTGTGTGAGTGAGCAGTCTGTGCTGTGTGAGTGTGCAGTCGGTGCTGTGTGAGTGTGCAGTCTGTGCTGTGTGAGTGTGCAGTCGGTGCTGTGTGAGTGTGCAGTCTGTGCTGTGTGAGTGAGCAGTCTGTGCTGTGTGAGTGTGCAGTCTGTGCTGTGAGTGTGCAGTCGGTGCTGTGAGTGTGCAGTCTGTGCTGTGAGTGTGCAGTCGGTGCTGTGTGAGTGTGCAGTCTGTGCTGTGAGTGTGCAGTCGGTGCTGTGTGAGTGTGCAGTCTGTGCTGTGTGAGTGAGCAGTCTGTGCTGTGTGAGTGTGCAGTCTGTGCTGTGTGAGTGTGCAGTCTGTGCTGTGTGAGTGTGCAGTCTGTGCTGTGTGAGTGTGCAGTCGGTGCTGTGTGAGTGTGCAGTCTGTGCTGTGTGAGTGTGCAGTCTGTGCTGTGTGAGTGTGCAGTCTGTGCTGTGTGAGTGTGCAGTCTGTGCTGTGTGAGTGTGCAGTCTGTGCTGTGAGAGTGTGCAGTCTGTGCTGTGTGAGTGTGCAGTCTGTGCTGTGTGAGTGTGCAGTCTGTGCTGTGTGAGTGTGCAGTTTGTGCTGTGTGAGTGTGCAGTCTGTGTTGTGTGAGTGTGCAGTCTGTGCTGTGTGAGTGTGCAGTCTGTGCTGTGTGAGTGTGCAGTCTGTGCTGTGTGAGTGAGCAGTCGGTGCTGTGTGAGTGTGCAGTCTGTGCTGTGTGAGTGTGCAGTCTGTGCTGTGTCAGTGAGCAGTCAGTGCTGTGTGAGTGTGCAGTCTGTGCTGTGTGAGTGTGCAGTCTGTGCTGTGTGAGTGTGCAGTCGGTGCTGTGTGAGTGTGCAGTCGGTGCTGTGTGAGTGTGCAGTCTGTGCTGTGTGAGTGTGCAGTCTGTGCTGTGTGAGTGTGCAGTCTGTGCTGTGTGAGTGTGCAGTCTGTGCTGTGTGAGTGTGCAGTCTGTGCTGTGTGAGTGTGCAGTCTGTGCTGTGTGAGTGTGCAGTCTGTGCTGTGTGAGTGTGCAGTCTGTGCTGTGTGAGTGTGCAGTCTGTGCTGTGTGAGTGTGCAGTCGGTGCTGTGTGAGTGTGCAGTCTGTGCTGTGTGAGTGTGCAGTCTGTGCCGTGTGAGTGTGCAGTCTGTGCCGTGTGAGTGTGCAGTCTGTGCTGTGTGAGTGTGCAGTCTGTGCTGCGTGAGTGTGCAGTCTGTGCTGTGTGAGTGTGCAGTCTGTGCTGTGTGAGTGTGCAGTCTGTGCTGTGTGAGTGTGCAGTCTGTGCTGTGTGAGTGTGCAGTCTGTGCTGTGTGAGTGTGCAGTCTGTGCTGTGTGAGTGTGCAGTCTGTGCTGTGTGAGTGAGCAGTCGGTGCTGTGTGAGTGTGCAGTCTGTGCTGTGTGAGTGTGCAGTCTGTGCTGTGTCAGTGAGCAGTCAGTGCTGTGTGAGTGTGCAGTCTGTGCTGTGTGAGTGTGCAGTCTGTGCTGTGTGAGTGTGCAGTCGGTGCTGTGTGAGTGTGCAGTCGGTGCTGTGTGAGTGTGCAGTCTGTGCTGTGTGAGTGCGCAGTCTGTGCTGTGTGAGTGAGCAGTCTGTGCTGTGTGAGTGTGCAGTCTGTGCTGTGTGAGTGTGCAGTCTGTGCTGTGTGAGTGTGCAGTCTGTGCTGTGTGAGTGTGCAGTCTGTGCTGTGTGAGTGTGCAGTCTGTGCTGTGTGAGTGTGCAGTCTGTGCTGTGTGAGTGTGGAGTCTGTGTGTGTGAGTGAGCAGTCTGTGCTGTGTGAGTGTGCAGTCTGTGCTGTGTGAGTGTGCAGTCTGTGCTGTGTGAGTGTGCAGTCTGCGCTGTGTGAGTGTGCAGTCTGTGCTGTGTGAGTGTGCAGTCTGTGCTGTGTGAGTGTGCAGTCGGTGCTGTGAGTGTGCAGTCTGTGCTGTGTGAGTGTGCAGTCGGTGCTGTGTGAGTGTGCAGTCTGCGCTGTGTGAGTGTGCAGTCGGTGCTGTGTGAGTGTGCAGTCTGTGCTGTGTGAGTGTGCAGTCTGTGCTGTGTGAGTGTGCAGTCGGTGCTGTGTGAGTGTGCAGTCTGTGCTGTGTGAGTGTGCAGTCTGTGCTGTGTGACTGTGCAGTCTGTGCTGTGTGAGTGAGCAGTCTGTGCTGTGTGAGTGTGCAGTCTGTGCTGTGTGAGTGTGCAGTCTGTGCTGTGTGAGTGTGCAGTCTGTGCTGTGTGACTGTGCAGTCTGTGCTGTGTGAGTGTGCAGTCTGTGCTGTGTGAGTGTGCAGTCTGTGCTGTGTGAGTGTGCAGTCTGTGCTGTGTCAGTGAGCAGTCTGTGCTGTGTGAGTGTGCAGTCTGTGCTGTGAGAGTGTGCAGTCTGTGCTGTGTGAGTGTGCAGTCTGTGCTGTGAGAGTGTGCAGTCTGTGCTGTGTCAGTGAGCAGTCTGTGCTGTGTGAGTGTGCAGTCTGTGCTGTGTGAGTGTGCAGTCTGTGCTGTGTGAGTGTGCAGTCTGTGCTGTGAGAGTGTGCAGTCTGTGCTGTGAGAGTGTGCAGTCTGTGCTGTGTCAGTGAGCAGTCTGTGCTGTGTGAGTGTGCAGTCTGTGCTGTGTGAGTGTGCAGTCTGTGCTGTGTGAGTGTGCAGTCTGTGCTGTGTGAGTGTGCAGACTGTGCTGTGTGAGTGTGCAGTCTGTGCTGTGTGAGTGTGCAGACTGTGCTGTGTGAGTGTGCAGTCTGTGCTGTGTGGGTGTGCAGTCTGTGCTGTGTGTGTGTGCAGTCTGTGCTGTGTGAGTGTGCAGTCTGTGCTGTGTGAGTGTGCAGTCTGTGCTGTGTGAGTGTGCAGTCTGTGCTGTGTGAGTGTGCAGTCTGTGCTGTGTGAGTGTGCAGTCTGTGCTGTGTGAGTGTGCAGTCTGTGCTGTGTGGGTGTGCAGTCTGTGCTGTGTGAGTGTGCAGTCTGTGCTGTGTGAGTGTGCAGACTGTGCTGTGTGAGTGTGCAGTCTGTGCTGTGTGAGTGTGCAGTCGGTGCTGTGTGAGTGTACAGTCTGTGCTGTGTGAGTGTGCAGTCTGTGCTGTGTGAGTGAGCAGTCTGAGCTGTGTGAGTGTGCAGTCTGTGCTGTGTGAGTGTGCAGTCTGTGCTGTGTGAGTGTGCAGTCTGTGCTGTGTGAGTGTGCAGTCGGTGCTGTGTGAGTGTGCAGTCTGTGCTGTGTGAGTGTGCAGTCTGTGCTGTGTGAGTGTGCAGTCTGTGCTGTGTGAGTGTGCAGTCTGTGCTGTGTGAGTGTGCAGTCTGTGCTGTGTGGGTGTGCAGTCTGTGCTGTGTGAGTGTGCAGTCTGTGCTGTGTGAGTGTGCAGACTGTGCTGTGTGAGTGTGCAGTCTGTGCTGTGTGAGTGTGCAGTCGGTGCTGTGTGAGTGTACAGTCTGTGCTGTGTGAGTGTGCAGTCTGTGCTGTGTGAGTGAGCAGTCTGAGCTGTGTGAGTGTGCAGTCTGTGCTGTGTGAGTGTGCAGTCTGTGCTGTGTGAGTGTGCAGTCTGTGCTGTGTGAGTGTGCAGTCTGTGCTGTGTCAGTGAGCAGTCTGTGCTGTGTGAGTGTGCAGTCTGTGCTGTGTGAGTGTGCAGTCTGTGCTGTGTGAGTGTGCAGTCTGTGCTGTGTGAGTGTGCAGTCTGTGCTGTGTGAGTGTGCAGTCTGTGCTGTGTGACTGTGCAGTCTGTGCTGTGTGAGTGTGCAGTCTGTGCTGTGTGTGTGTGCAGTCTGTGCTGTGTGAGTGTGCAGTCTGTGCTGTGTGAGTGTGCACTCTGTGCTGTGTGAGTGTGCACTCTGTGCTGTGTGAGTGTGCAGTCTGTGCTGTGTGAGTGTGCAGTCGGTGCTGTGTGAGTGTGCAGTCTGTGCTGTGTGACTGTGCAGTCTGTGCTGTGTGAGTGTGCAGTCGGTGCTGTGTGAGTGTGCAGTCTGTGCTGTGTGAGTGTGCAGTCTGTGCTGTGTGACTGTGCAGTCTGTGCTGTGTGAGTGTGCAGTCGGTGCTGTGTGAGTGTGCAGTCGGTGCTGTGTGACTGTGCAGTCTGTGCTGTGTGAGTGTGCAGTCGGTGCTGTGTGAGTGTGCAGTCTGTGCTGTGTGAGTGTGCAGTCTGTGCTGTGTGACTGTGCAGTCTGTGCTGTGTGAGTGTGCAGTCGGTGCTGTGTGACTGTGCAGTCTGTGCTGTGTGAGTGTGCAGTCGGTGCTGTGTGAGTGTGCAGTCTGTGCTGTGTGAGTGTGCAGTCTGTGCTGTGTGAGTGAGCAGTCGGTGCTGTGTGAGTGTGCAGTCTGTGCTGTGTGAGTGAGCAGTCGGTGCTGTGTGAGTGTGCAGTCTGTGCTGTGTGACTGTGCAGTCTGTGCTGTGTGAGTGTGCAGTCGGTGCTGTGTGAGTGTGCAGTCTGTGCTGTGTGAGTGTGCAGTCTGTGCTGTGTGACTGTGCAGTCTGTGCTGTGTGAGTGTGCAGTCGGTGCTGTGTGAGTGTGCAGTCTGTGCTGTGTGAGTGTGCAGTCTGTGCTGTGTCAGTGAGCAGTCTGTGCTGTGTGAGTGTGCAGTCTGTGCTGTGTGAGTGAGCAGTCTGTGCTGTGTGAGTCTGCAGTCTGTGCTGTGTGAGTGTGCAGTCTGTGCTGTGTGAGTGTGCAGTCGGTGCTGTGTAAGTGTGCAGTCTGTGCTGTGTGAGTGTGCAGTCTGTGCTGTGTGAGTGTGCAGTCGGTGCTGTGTGAGTGAGCAGTCTGTGCTGTGTGAGTCTGCAGTCTGTGCTGTGTGAGTGTGCAGTCTGTGCTGTGTGAGTGTGCAGTCTGTGCTGTGTGAGTGTGCAGTCTGTGCTGTGTGAGTGTGCAGTCGGTGCTGTGTGAATGTGCAGTCGGTGCTGTGTGAGTGTGCAGTCTGTGCTGTGTGAGTGTGCAGTCTGTGCTGTGTTAGTGTGCAGTCGGTGCTGTGTGAGTGAGCAGTCTGTGCTGTGTGAGTGTGCAGTCTGTGCTGTGTGAGTGTGCAGTCGGTGCTGTGTGAGTGTGCAGTCGGTGCTGTGTGAGTGTGCAGTCTGTGCTGTGTGAGTGAGCAGTCTGTGCTGTGTGAGTGTGCAGTCGGTGCTGTGTGAGTGTGCAGTCTGTGCTGTGTGAGTGTGCAGTCGGTGCTGTGTGAGTGTGCAGTCTGTGCTGTGTGAGTGAGCAGTCTGTGCTGTGTGAGTGTGCAGTCTGTGCTGTGAGTGTGCAGTCGGTGCTGTGAGTGTGCAGTCTGTGCTGTGAGTGTGCAGTCGGTGCTGTGTGAGTGTGCAGTCTGTGCTGTGAGTGTGCAGTCGGTGCTGTGTGAGTGTGCAGTCTGTGCTGTGTGAGTGAGCAGTCTGTGCTGTGTGAGTGTGCAGTCTGTGCTGTGTGAGTGTGCAGTCTGTGCTGTGTGAGTGTGCAGTCTGTGCTGTGTGAGTGTGCAGTCGGTGCTGTGTGAGTGTGCAGTCTGTGCTGTGTGAGTGTGCAGTCTGTGCTGTGTGAGTGTGCAGTCTGTGCTGTGTGAGTGTGCAGTCTGTGCTGTGAGAGTGTGCAGTCTGTGCTGTGTGAGTGTGCAGTCTGTGCTGTGTGAGTGTGCAGTCTGTGCTGTGTGAGTGTGCAGTCTGTGCTGTGTGAGTGTGCAGTCTGTGCTGTGTGAGTGTGCAGTCGGTGCTGTGTGAGTGTGCAGTCTGTGCTGTGTGAGTGTGCAGTCTGTGCTGTGTGAGTGTGCAGTCTGTGCTGTGTGAGTGTGCAGTCTGTGCTGTGAGTGTGCAGTCTGTGCTGTGTGAGTGTGCAGTCTGTGCTGTGTGAGTGTGCAGTCTGTGCTGTGTGAGTGTGCAGTCTGTGCTGTGTGAGTGTGCAGTCTGTGCTGTGTGAGTGAGCAGTCTGTGCTGTGTGAGTCTGCAGTCGGTGCTGTGTGGGTGTGCAGTCTGTGCTGTGTGAGTGTGCAGTCGGTGCTGTGTGAGTGTGCAGTCTGTGCTGTGTGAGTGTGCAGTCGGTGCTGTGTGAGTGAGCAGTCTGTGCTGTGTGAGTGTGCAGTCGGTGCTGTGTGAGTGTGCAGTCTGTGCTGTGTGAGTGTGCAGTCTGTGCTGTGTGAGTGTGCAGTCTGTGCTGTGTGAGTGTGCAGTCTGTGCTGTGTGAGTGTGCAGTCTGTGCTGTGTGAGTGTGCAGTCGGTGCTGTGTGAGTGTGCAGTCTGTGCTGTGTGAGTGTGCAGTCTGTGCTGTGTGAGTGTGCAGTCTGTGCTGTGTGAGTGTGCAGTCTGTGCTGTGTGAGTGTGCAGTCGGTGCTGTGTGAGTGTGCAGTCTGTGCTGTGAGTGTGCAGTCTGTGCTGTGTGAGTGTGCAGTCTGTGCTGTGTGAGTGTGCAGTCTGTGCTGTGTGAGTGTGCAGTCTGTGCTGTGTGAGTGTGCAGTCTGTGCTGTGTGAGTGTGCAGTCTGTGCTGTGTGTGTGTGCAGTCTGTGCTGTGTGAGTGTGCAGTCTGTGCTGTGTGAGTGTGCAGTCTGTGCTGTGTGAGTGTGCAGTCGGTGCTGTGTGAGTGTGCAGTCTGTGCTGTGTGAGTGTGCAGTCTGTGCTGTGTGAGTGTGCAGTCTGTGCTGTGTGAGTGTGCAGTCGGTGCTGTGTGAGTCTGCAGTCGGTGCTGTGTGAGTGTGCAGTCTGTGCTGTGTGAGTGTGCAGTCGGTGCTGTGTGAGTCTGCAGTCGGTGCTGTGTGAGTGTGCAGTCTGTGCTGTGTGAGTGTGCAGTCTTTGCTGTGTGAGTGTGCAGTCGGTGCTGTGTGAGTGTGCAGTCTGTGCTGTGTGAGTGTGCAGTCTGTGCTGTGTGAGTGTGCAGTCTGTGCTGTGTGTGTGTGCAGTCTGTGCTGTGTGAGTGTGCAGTCTGTGCTGTGTGAGTGTGCAGTCTGTGCTGTGTGAGTGTGCAGTCTGTGCTGTGTGAGTGTGCAGTCTGTGCTGTGTGAGTGTGCAGTCTGTGCTGTGTGAGTGTGCAGTCTGTGCTGTGGGAGTGTGCAGTCTGTGCTGTGTGAGTGTGCAGTCTGTGCTGTGTGAGTGTGCAGTCTGTGCTGTGTGAGTGTGCAGTCTGTGCTGTGTGAGTGAGCAGTCGGTGCTGTGTGAGTGTGCAGTCTGTGCTGTGTGAGTGTGCAGTCTGTGCTGTGTGAGTGTGCAGTCTGTGCTGTGTGAGTGTGCAGTCTGTGCTGTGTGAGTGTGCAGTCTGTGCTGTGTGAGTGTGCAGTCTGTGCTGTGTGAGTGTGCAGTCTGTGCTGTGTGAGTGTGCAGTCTGTGCTGTGTGAGTGTGCAGTCGGTGCTGTGCGAGTGTGCAGTCTGTGCTGTGTGAGTGAGCAGTCTGTGCTGTGTGAGTGTGCAGTCTGTGTTGTGTGAGTGTGCAGTCTGTGCTGTGTGAGTGTGCAGTCTGTGCTGTGTGAGTGTGCAGTCTGTGCTGTGTGAGTGTGCAGTCGGTGCTGTGTGAGTGTGTGCAGTCTGTGCTGTGTGAGTGTGCAGTCTGTGCTGTGTGAGTGTGCAGTCTGTGCTGTGTGAGTGTGCAGTCGGTGCTGTGTGAATGTGCAGTCTGTGCTGTGTGAGTGTGCAGTCTGTGCTGTGTGAGTGTGCAGTCTGTGCTGTGTGAGAGTGCAGTCTGTGCTGTGTGAGTGTGCAGTCTGTGCTGTGTGAGTGAGCAGTCTGTGCTGTGTGAGTGTGCAGTCTGTGCTGTGTGAGTGTGCAGTCTGTGCTGTGTGAGTGTGCAGTCTGTGCTGTGTGAGTGTGCAGTCTGTGCTGTGTGAGTGTGCAGTCTGTGCTGTGTGAGTGAGCAGTCTGTGCTGTGTGAGTGTGCAGTCTGTGCTGTGTGAGTGTGCAGTCAGTGCTGTGTGAGTGTGCAGTCTGTGCTGTGTGAGTGTGCAGTCGGTGCTGTGTGAGTGTGCAGTCTGTGTGTGTGAGTGTGCAGTCTGTGTGTGTGAGTGTGCAGTCTGTGCTGTGTGAGTGTGCAGTCTGTGCTGTGTGAGTGAGCAGTCTGTGCTGTGTGAGTGAGCAGTCTGTGCTGTGTGAGTGTGCAGACTGTGCTGTGTGAGTGTGCAGTCGGTGCTGTGTGAGTGTGCAGTCTGTTCTGTGTGAGTGTGCAGTCGGTGCTGTGTGAGTGTGCAGTCTGTGCTGTGTGAGTGTGCAGTCTGTGCTGTGTGAGTGTGCAGTCTGTGCTGTGTGAGTGTGCAGTCTGTGCTGTGAGTGTGCAGTCGGTGCTGTGTGAGTGTGCAGTCTGTGCTGTGTGAGTGTGCAGTCTGTGCTGTGTGAGTGTGCAGTCTGTGCTGTGTGAGTGTGCAGTCTGTGCTGTGTGAGTGTGCAGTCTGTGCTGTGTGAGTGTGCAGTCTGTGCTGTGTGAGTGTGCAGTCTGTGCTGTGTGAGTGTGCAGTCTGTGCTGTGTGAGTGTGCAGTCTGTGCTGAGTGAGTGTGCAGTCTGTGTTGTGTGAGTGTGCAGTCTGTGCTGTGTGAGTGTGCAGTCGGTGCTGTGTGAGTGTGCAGTCTGTGCTGTGTGAGTGTGCAGTCGGTGCTGTGTGAGTGTGCAGTCTGTGCTGTGTGAGTGTGCAGTCTGTGCTGTGTGAGTGTGCAGTCTGTGTTGTGTGAGTGTGCAGTCTGTGCTCTGTGAGTGTGCAGTCTGTGCTGTGTGAGTGTGAAGTCTGTGCTGTGTGAGTGTGCAGTCTGTGCTGTGTGAGTGTGCAGTCTGTGCTGTGCGAGTGTGCAGTCTGTGCTGTGTGAGTGTGCAGTCTGTGCTGTGTGAGTGCGCAGTCTGTGCTGTGTGAGTGTGCAGTCTGTGCTGTGTGAGTGTGCAGTCTGTGCTGTGTGAGTGTGCAGTCTGTGCTGTGCGAGTGTGCAGTCTGTGCTGTGTGAGTGTGCAGTCTGTGCTGTGTGAGTGCGCAGTCTGTGCTGTGTGAGTGTGCAGTCTGTGCTGTGTGAGTGTGCAGTCTGTGCTGTGTGAGTGTGCAGTCTGTGCTGTGTGAGTGTGCAGTCTGTGCTGTGTGAGTGTGCAGTCTGTGCTGTGTCAGTGAGCAGTCAGTGCTGTGTGAGTGTGCAGTCTGTGCTGTGTGAGTGTGCAGTCGGTGCTGTGTGAGTGTGCAGTCTGTGCTGTGTCAGTGAGCAGTCAGTGCTGTGTGAGTGTGCAGTCTGTGCTGTGTGAGTGTGCAGTCGGTGCTGTGAGAGTGTGCAGTCTGTGCTGTGTGAGTGTGCAGTCTGTGCTGTGTGAGTGTGCAGTCTGTGCTGTGTGAGTGTGCAGTCTGTGCTGTGTGAGTGTGAAGTCTGTGCTGTGTGAGTGTGCAGTCTGTGCTGTGTGAGTGTGCAGTCTGTGCTGTGTGAGTGTGCAGTCTGTGCTGTGTCAGTGAGCAGTCAGTGCTGTGTGAGTGTGCAGTCTGTGCTGTGTGAGTGTGCAGTCTGTGCTGTGTGAGTGTGCAGTCTGTGCTGTGTGAGTGTGCAGTCTGTGCTCTGTGAGTGTGCAGTCTGTGCTGTGTGAGTGTGCAGTCTGTGCTGTGTGAGTGTGCAGTCTGTGCTGTGTCAGTGAGCAGTCAGTGCTGTGTGAGTGTGCAGTCTGTGCTGTGTGAGTGTGCAGTCTGTGCTGTGAGAGTGTGCTGTGTGAGTGTGCAGTCTGTGCTGTGTGAGTGTGCAGTCTGTGCTGTGTGAGTGTGCAGTCTGTGCTGTGTCAGTGAGCAGTCAGTGCTGTGTGAGTGTGCAGTCTGTGCTGTGTGAGTGTGCAGTCTGTGCTGTGAGAGTGTGCAGTCTGTGTGTGTGAGTGTGCAGTCTGTGCTGTGTGAGTGTGCAGTCTGTGCTGTGTGAGTGTGCAGTCGGTGCTGTGTGAGTGTGCAGTCTGTGCTGTGTGAGTGTGCAGTCTGTGCTGTGTGAGTGTGCAGTCTGTGCTGTGTGAGTGTGCAGTCTGTGCTGTGTGAGTGTGCAGTCTGTGCTGTGTGAGTGTGCAGTCGGTGCTGTGAGTGTGCAGTCTGTGCTGTGTGAGTGTGCAGTCGGTGCTGTGTGAGTGTGCAGTCTGCGCTGTGTGAGTGTGCAGTCGGTGCTGTGTGAGTGTGCAGTCTGTGCTGTGTGAGTGTGCAGTCTGTGCTGTGTGAGTGTGCAGTCGGTGCTGTGTGAGTGTGCAGTCTGTGCTGTGTGAGTGTGCAGTCTGTGCTGTGTGAGTGTGCAGTCGGTGCTGTGTGAGTGTGCAGTCTGTGCTGTGTGAGTGTGCAGTCTGTGCTGTGTGAGTGTGCAGTCTGTGCTGTGTGAGTGTGCAGTCTGTGCTGTGTGAGTGTGCAGTCTGTGCCGTGTGAGTGTGCAGTCGGTGCTGTGTGAATGTGCAGTCTGTGCTGCGCGAGTGTGCAGTCTGTGCTGTGTGAGTGTGCAGTCTGTGCTGTGTGAGTGTGCAGTCTGTGCTGTGTGAGTGTGCAGTCTGTGCTGTGTCAGTGAGCAGTCTGTGCTGTGTGAGTGTGCAGTCTGTGCTGTGTGAGTGTGCAGTCTGTGCTGTGTGAGTGTGCAGTCTGTGCTGTGTCAGTGAGCAGTCTGTGCTGTGTGAGTGTGCAGTCTGTGCTGTGTGAGTGTGCAGTCTGTGCTGTGTGAGTGTGCAGTCTGTGCTGTGTGAGTGTGCAGTCGGTGCTGTGTGAGTGTGCAGTCTGTGTGTGTGAGTGTGCAGTCTGTGTGTGTGAGTGTGCAGTCTGTGCTGTGTGAGTGTGCAGTCTGTGCTGTGTGTGTGTGCAGTCGGTGCTGTGTGAGTGTGCAGTCTGTGCTGTGTGAGTGTGCAGTCTGTGCTGTGTGAGTGTGCAGTCTGTGCTGTGTGAGTGTGCAGTCTGTGCTGTGTGAGCGAGCAGTCTGTGCTGTGTGAGTGTGCAGTCGGTGCTGTGTGAGTGTGCAGACTGTGCTGTGAGAGTGTGCAGTCTGTGCTGTGTGAGTGTGCAGTCTGTGCTGTGTGAGTGTGCAGTCTGTGCTGTGTGAGTGTGCAGTCGGTGCTGTGTGAGTGTGCAGACTGTGCTGTGAGAGTGTGCAGTCTGTGCTGTGTGAGTGTGCAGTCGGTGCTGTGTGAGTCTGCAGTCGGTGCTGTGTGAGTGTGCAGTCTGTGCTGTGTGAGTGTGCAGTCTGTGCTGTGTGAGTGTGCAGTCGGTGCTGTGTGAGTGTGCAGTCTGTGCTGTGTGAGTGTGCAGTCTGTGCTGTGTGAGTGTGCAGTCTGTGCTGTGTGTGTGTGCAGTCTGTGCTGTGTGAGTGTGCAGTCTGTGCTGTGTGAGTGTGCAGTCTGTGCTGTGTGAGTGTGCAGTCTGTGCTGTGTGAGTGTGCAGTCTGTGCTGTGTGAGTGTGCAGTCTGTGCTGTGGGAGTGTGCAGTCTGTGCTGTGTGAGTGTGCAGTCTGTGCTGTGTGAGTGTGCAGTCTGTGCTGTGTGAGTGTCCAGTCTGTGCTGTGTGAGTGTGCAGTCTGTGCTGTGAAGGTGTGCAGTCTGTGCTGTGTGAGTGTGCAGTCTGTGCTGTGTGAGTGTGCAGTCTGTGCTGTGTGAGTGTGCAGTCTGTGCTGTGTGAGTGTGCAGTCGGTGCTGTGTGAGTGTGCAGTCGGTGCTGTGTGAGTGAGCAGTCGGTGCTGTGTGAGTGTGCAGTCTGTGCTGTGTGAGTGTGCAGTCTGTGCTGTGTGAGTGTGCAGTCTGTGCTGTGTGAGTGTGCAGTCTGTGCTGTGTGAGTGTGCAGTCTGTGCTGTGTGAGTGTGCAGTCTGTGCTGTGTGAGTGTGCAGTCTGTGCTGTGTGAGTGTGCAGTCTGTGCTGTGTGAGTGTGCAGTCGGTGCTGTGCGAGTGTGCAGTCTGTGCTGTGTGAGTGTGCAGTCTGTGCTGTGTGAGTGTGCAGTCTGTGCTGTGTGAGTGTGCAGTCGGTGCTGTGTGAGTGTGCAGTCTGTGCTGTGTGAGTGTGCAGTCTGTGCTGTGTGAGTGTGCAGTCTGTGCTGTGTGAGTGTGCAGTCTGTGCTGTGTGAGTGTGCAGTCTGTGCTGTGTGAGTGTGCAGTCTGTGCTGTGTGAGTGTGCAGTCTGTGCTGTGTGAGTGTGCAGTCTGTGCTGTGTGAGTGTGCAGTCTGTGCTGTGGGAGTGTGCAGTCTGTGCTGTGTGAGTGTGCAGTCTGTGCTGTGTGAGTGTGCAGTCGGTGCTGTGTGAGTGTGCAGTCGGTGCTGTGTGAG
Organism: Scyliorhinus torazame; assembly: GCF_047496885.1. Classification (NCBI taxonomy): domain Eukaryota; kingdom Metazoa; phylum Chordata; class Chondrichthyes; order Carcharhiniformes; family Scyliorhinidae; genus Scyliorhinus; species Scyliorhinus torazame. The sequence continues at coordinate 140,458,241 of NC_092714.1, read as the reverse complement.
TGAGCAGTCGGTGCTGTGTGAGTGTGCAGTCTGTGCTGTGTGAGTGTGCAGTCTGTGCTGTGTGAGTGTGCAGTCTGTGCTGTGTGAGTCGGTGCTGTGTGAGTGTGCAGTCTGTGCTGTGTGAGTGTGCAGTCTGTGCTGTGTGAGTGTGCAGTCTGTGCTGTGTGAGTGTGCAGTCTGTGTTGTGTGAGTGAGCAGTCTGTGCTGTGTGAGTGTGCAGTCAGTGCTGTGTGAGTGTGCAGTCTGTGCTGTGTGAGTGTGCAGTCTGTGCTGTGTGAGTGTGCAGTCTGTGTTGTGTGAGTGTGCAGACTGTGCTGTGTGAGTGTGCAGTCTGTGCTGTGTGAGTGTGCAGTCTCTGCTGTGTGAGATTGCAGTCTGTGCTGTGTGAGTGTGCAGTCTGTGCTGTGTGAGTGTGCAGTCTGTGCTGTGTGAGTGTGCAGTCTGTGCTGTGTGAGTGTGCAGTCTGTGCTGTGTGAGTGTGCAGTCTGTGCTGTGTGAGTGTGCAGTCTGTGCTGTGTGAGTGTGCAGTCTATGCTGTGTGAGTGTGCAGTCTGTGCTGTGTGAGTGTGCAGTCGGTGCTGTGTGGGTGTGCAGTCAGTGCTGTGTGAGTGTGCAGTCCGTGCTGTGTGAGTGTGCAGTCTGTGCTGTGTGAGTGTGCAGTCAGTGCTGTGTGAGTGTGCAGTCTATGCTGTGTGAGATTGCAGTCTGTGCTGTGTGAGTATGCAGTCTATGCTGTGTGAGATTGCAGTCTGTGCTGTGTGAGTGTGCAGTCGGTGCTGTGTGAGTGTGCAGTCTGTGCTGTGTGAGTGTGCAGTCTGTGCTGTGTGAGTGTGCAGTCTGTGCTGTGTGAGTGTGCAGTCTGTGCTGTGTGAGTGTGCAGTCTGTGCTGTGTGAGTGTGCAGTCTGTGCTGTGTGAGTGTGCAGTCGGTGCTGTGTGAGTGTGCAGTCTGTGCTGTGCGAGTGTGCAGTCTGTGCTGTGTGAGTGCGCAGTCTGTGCTGTGTGAGTGTGCAGTCGGTGCTGTGTGAGTGTGCAGTCTGTGCTGTGCGAGTGTGCAGTCTGTGCTGTGTGAGTGCGCAGTCTGTGCTGTGTGAGTGTGCTCTCTGTGCTGTGTGAGTGTGCAGTCTGTGCTGTGTGAGTGTGCAGTCTGTGCTGTGTGAGTGTGCAGTCTGTGCTGTGCGAGTGTGCAGTCTGTGCTGTGTGAGTGTGCAGTCTGTGCTGTGTGAGTGTGCAGTCTGTGCTGTGTGAGTGTGCAGTCGGTGCTGTGTGAGTGTGCAGTCTGTGCTGTGCGAGTGTGCAGTCTGTGCTGTGTGAGTGTGCAGTCTGTGCTGTGTGAGTGTGCAGTCTGTGCTGTGTGAGTGTGCAGTCGGTGCTGTGTGAGTGTGCAGTCTGTGCTGTGTGAGTGTGCAGTCTGTGCTGTGTGAGTGTGCAGTCTGTGCTGTGTGAGTGTGCAGTCTGTGCTGTGTGAGTGTGCAGTCGGTGCTGTGTGAGTGTGCAGTCTGTGCTGTGTGAGATTGCAGTCTGTGCTGTGTGAGTGTGCAGTCTGTGCTGTGTGAGTGTGCGGTCTGTGCTGTGCGAGTGTGCAGTCGGTGCTGTGTGAGTGTGCAGTCTGTGCTGTGTGAGTGTGCAGTCTGTGCTGTGCGAGTGTGCAGTCGGTGCTGTGTGAGTGTGCAGTCGGTGCTGTGAAGGTGTGCAGTCTGTGCTGTGAGAGTGTGCAGTCTGTGCTGTGTGAGTGTGCAGTCTGTGCTGTGCGAGTGTGCAGTCTGTGCTGTGCGAGTGTGCAGTCGGTGCTGTGCGAGTGTGCAGTCGGTGCTGTGTGAGTGTGCAGTCTGTGCTGTGTGAGTGTGCAGTCGGTGCTGTGTGAGTGTGCAGTCTGTGCTGTGTGAGTGTGCAGTCTGTGCTGTGTGAGTGTGCAGTCGGTGCTGTGTGAGTGTGCAGTCGGTGCTGTGTGAATGTGCAGTCTGTGCTGTGTGAGTGTGCAGTCTGTGCTGTGTGAGTGTGCAGTCTGTGCTGTGTGAGTGTGCAGTCTGTGTTGTGTGAGTGTGCAGTCTGTGCTGTGTGAGTGTGCAGTCTGTGTTGTGTGAGTGTGCGGTCTGTGCTGTGTGAGTGTGCGGTCTGTGCTGTGTGAGTGTGCAGTCGGTGCTGTGTGAGTGTGCAGTCTGTGCTGTGTGAGTGTGCAGTCTGTGCTGTGTGAGTGTGCAGTCGGTGCTGTGTGAGTGTGCAGTCTGTGCTGTGTGAGTGTGCAGTCGGTGCTGTGCGAGTGTGCAGTCTGTGCTGTGTGAGTGTGCAGTCTGTGCTGTGTGAGTGTGCAGTCTGTGTTGTGAGAGTGTGCAGTCTGTGCTGTGTGAGTGTGCAGTCTGTGTTGTGTGAGTGTGCAGTCTGTGCTGTGTGAGTGTGCGGTCTGTGCTGTGTGAGTGTGCAGTCTGTGTTGTGTGAGTGTGCAGTCTGTGCTGTGTGAGTGTTCAGTCTGTGCTGTGTGAGTGAGCAGTCGGTGCTGTGTGAGTGAGCAGTCTGTGCTGTGTGAGTGTGCAGTCTGTGCTGTGTGAGTGTGCAGTCTGTGCTGTGTGAGTGTGCAGTCGGTGCTGTGTGTGTGTGCAGTCTGTGCTGTGTGAGTGTGCAGTCTGTGCTGTGTGAGTGTGCAGTCTGTGCAGTGTGAGTGTGCAGTCTGTGCTGTGTGAGTGTGCAGTCTGTGCTGTGTGAGTGTGCAGTCTGTGTGTGTGAGTGTGCAGTCGGTGCTGTGTGAGTGTGCAGTCTGTGCTGTGTGAGTGTGCAGTCTGTGCTGTGTGAGTGTGCAGTCTGTGCTGTGTGAGTGTGCAGTCTGTGTTGTGTGAGTGTGCAGTCTGTGCTGTGTGAGTGTGCAGTCTGTGCTGAGTGAGTGTGCAGTCTGTGTTGTGTGAGTGTGCAGTCTGTGCTGTGTGAGTGTGCAGTCGGTGCTGTGTGAGTGTGCAGTCTGTGCTGTGTGAGTGTGCAGTCGGTGCTGTGTGAGTGTGCAGCCTGTGCTGTGTGAGTGTGCAGTCTGTGCTGTGTGAGTGTGCAGTCAGTGCTGTGTGAGTGTGCAGTCTGTGCTGTGTGAGTGTGCAGTCTGTGCTGTGTGAGTGTGCAGTCTGTGCTGTGTGAGTGTGCAGTCTATGCTGTGTGAGATTGCAGTCTGTGCTGTGTGAGTGTGCAGTCGGTGCTGTGTGGGTGTGCAGTCAGTGCTGTGTGAGTGTGCAGTCCGTGCTGTGTGAGTGTGCAGTCTGTGCTGTGTGAGTGTGCAGTCAGTGCTGTGTGAGTGTGCAGTCTATGCTGTGTGAGATTGCAGTCTGTGCTGTGTGAGTATGCAGTCTATGCTGTGTGAGTATGCAGTCTGTGCTGTGTGAGTGTGCTGTGTGTGTGTGCAGTCTGTGCTGTGTGAGTGTGCAGTCGGTGCTGTGTGAGTGTGCAGTCAGTGCTGTGTGAGTGTGCAGTCTATGCTGTGTGAGTATGCAGTCTGTGCTGTGTGAGTGTGCTGTGTGTGTGTGCAGTCTGTGCTGTGTGAGTGTGCAGTCGGTGCTGTGTGAGTGTGCAGTCTGTGCTGTGTGAGTGTGCAGTCTGTGCTGTGTGAGTGTGCAGTCTATGCTGTGTGAGATTGCAGTCTGTGCTGTGTGAGTGTGCAGTCGGTGCTGTGTGAGTGTGCAGTCTGTGCTGTGTGAGTGTGCAGTCTGTGCTGTGTGAGTGTGCAGTCTGTGCTGTGTGAGTGTGCAGTCTGTGCTGTGTGAGTGTGCAGTCTGTGCTGTGTGAGTGTGCAGTCTGTGCTGTGTGAGTGTGCAGTCGGTGCTGTGTGAGTGTGCAGTCTGTGCTGTGCGAGTGTGCAGTCTGTGCTGTGTGAGTGCGCAGTCTGTGCTGTGTGAGTGTGCAGTCGGTGCTGTGTGAGTGTGCAGTCTGTGCTGTGCGAGTGTGCAGTCTGTGCTGTGTGAGTGCGCAGTCTGTGCTGTGTGAGTGTGCTCTCTGTGCTGTGTGAGTGTGCAGTCTGTGCTGTGTGAGTGTGCAGTCTGTGCTGTGTGAGTGTGCAGTCTGTGCTGTGCGAGTGTGCAGTCTGTGCTGTGTGAGTGTGCAGTCTGTGCTGTGTGAGTGTGCAGTCTGTGCTGTGTGAGTGTGCAGTCGGTGCTGTGTGAGTGTGCAGTCTGTGCTGTGCGAGTGTGCAGTCTGTGCTGTGTGAGTGTGCAGTCTGTGCTGTGCGAGTGTGCAGTCGGTGCTGTGTGAGTGTGCAGTCGGTGCTGTGTGAGTGTGCAGTCTGTGCTGTGTGAGATTGCAGTCTGTGCTGTGTGAGTGTGCAGTCTGTGCTGTGTGAGTGTGCGGTCTGTGCTGTGCGAGTGTGCAGTCGGTGCTGTGTGAGTGTGCAGTCTGTGCTGTGTGAGTGTGCAGTCTGTGCTGTGCGAGTGTGCAGTCGGTGCTGTGTGAGTGTGCAGTCGGTGCTGTGAAGGTGTGCAGTCTGTGCTGTGAGAGTGTGCAGTCTGTGCTGTGTGAGTGTGCAGTCTGTGCTGTGCGAGTGTGCAGTCTGTGCTGTGCGAGTGTGCAGTCGGTGCTGTGCGAGTGTGCAGTCGGTGCTGTGTGAGTGTGCAGTCGGTGCTGTGTGAGTGTGCAGTCTGTGCTGTGTGAGTGTGCAGTCTGTGCTGTGTGAGTGTGCAGTCGGTGCTGTGTGAGTGTGCAGTCGGTGCTGTGTGAATGTGCAGTCTGTGCTGTGTGAGTGTGCAGTCTGTGCTGTGTGAGTGTGCAGTCTGTGCTGTGTGAGTGTGCAGTCTGTGTTGTGTGAGTGTGCAGTCTGTGCTGTGTGAGTGTGCAGTCTGTGTTGTGTGAGTGTGCAGTCTGTGCTGTGTGAGTGTGCGGTCTGTGCTGTGTGAGTCTGCAGTCTGTGCTGTGTGAGTGTGCAGTCGGTGCTGTGTGAGTGTGCAGTCTGTGCTGTGTGAGTGTGCAGTCTGTGCTGTGTGAGTGTGCAGTCTGTGCTGTGTGAGTGTGCAGTCGGTGCTGTGTGAGTGTGCAGTCTGTGCTGTGTGAGTGTGCAGTCGGTGCTGTGCGAGTGTGCAGTCTGTGCTGTGTGAGTGTGCAGTCTGTGCTGTGTGAGTGTGCAGTCTGTGTTGTGAGAGTGTGCAGTCTGTGCTGTGTGAGTGTGCAGTCTGTGTTGTGTGAGTGTGCAGTCTGTGCTGTGTGAGTGTGCGGTCTGTGCTGTGTGAGTGTGCAGTCTGTGTTGTGTGAGTGTGCAGTCTGTGCTGTGTGAGTGTTCAGTCTGTGTTGTGTGAGTGTGCAGTCTGTGCTGTGTGAGTGTGCAGTCTGTGCTGTGTGAGTGTGCAGTCTGTGCTGTGTGAGTGTGCAGTCTGTGCTGTGTGAGTGTTCAGTCTGTGTTGTGTGAGTGTGCAGTCTGTGCTGTGTGAGTGAGCAGTCGGTGCTGTGTGAGTGTGCAGTCTGTGCTGTGTGAGTGTGCAGTCTGTGCTGTGTGAGTGTGCAGTCTGTGCTGTGTGAGTGTGCAGTCTGTGCTGTGTGAGTGTGCAGTCTGTGCTGTGTGAGTGAGCAGTCTGTGCTGTGTGAGTGTGCAGTCTGTGCTGTGTGAGTGTGCAGTCTGTGTGTGTGAGTGTGCAGTCTGCGCTGTGTGAGTGTGCAGTCTGTGCTGTGTGAGTGTGCAGTCTGTGTGTGTGAGTGTGCAGTCTGTGCTGTGTGAGTGTGCAGTCTGTGCTGTGTGAGTGTGCAGTCTGCGCTGTGTGAGTGTGCAGTCTGTGCTGTGTGAGTGTGCAGTCTGTGCTGTGTGAGTGTGCAGTCTGTGCTGTGTGAGTGTGCAGTCTGTGCTGTGTGAGTGTGCAGTCTGTGTGTGTGAGTGTGCAGTCTGTGCTGTGTGAGTGTGCAGTCTGTGCTGTGTGAGTGTGCAGTCTGCGCTGTGTGAGTGTGCAGTCTGTGCTGTGTGAGTGTGCAGTCTGTGCTGTGTGAGTGTGCAGTCTGTGCTGTGTGAGTGTGCAGTCTGTGCTGTGTGAGTGTGCAGTCTGTGCTGTGTGAGTGTGCAGTCGGTGCTGTGTGAGTGTGCAGTCTGTGCTGTGTGAGTGTGCAGTCTGTGCTGTGTGAGTGTGCAGTCGGTGCTGTGTGAGTGTGCAGTCTGTGCTGTGTGAGTGAGCAGCCTGTGCTGTGTGAGTGTGCAGTCTGTGCTGTGTGAGTGTGCAGTCTGTGCTGTGTGAGTGTGCAGTCTGTGTGTGTGAGTGTGCAGTCTGTGCTGTGTGAGTGTGCAGTCTGTGCTGTGTGAGTGTGCAGTCTGTGCTGTGTGAGTGTGCAGTCTGTGCTGTGTGAGTGTGCAGTCTGTGCTGTGTGAGTGTGCAGCCTGTGCTGTGTGAGTGTGCAGTCTGTGCTGTGTGTGTGTGCAGTCTGTGCTGTGTGAGTGTGCAGTCTGTGCTGTGTGAGTGTGCAGTCTGTGCTGTGTGTGTGTGCAGTCGGTGCTGTGTGAGTGTGCAGTCGGTGCTGTGTGAGTGTGCAGTCTGTGCTGTGTGAGTGTGCAGTCTGTGCTGTGTGAGTGTGCAGCCTGTGCTGTGTGAGTGTGCAGTCGGTGCTGTGTGAGTGTGCAGTCGGTGCTGTGTGAGTGTGCAGTCTGTGCTGTGTGAGTGTGCAGTCTGTGCTGTGTGTGTGTGCAGTCTGTGCTGTGTGAGTGTGCAGTCTGTGCTGTGTGAGTGTGCAGCCTGTGCTGTGTGAGTGTGCAGTCTGTGCTGTGTGAGTGTGCAGTCGGTGCTGTGTGTGTGTGCAGTCTGTGCTGTGTGAGTGTGCAGTCTGTGCTGTGTGAGTGTGCAGTCTGTGCAGTGTGAGTGTGCAGTCTGTGCTGTGTGAGTGTGCAGTCTGTGCTGTGTGAGTGTGCAGTCTGTGTGTGTGAGTGTGCAGTCGGTGCTGTGTGAGTGTGCAGTCTGTGCTGTGTGAGTGTGCAGTCTGTGCTGTGTGAGTGTGCAGTCTGTGCTGTGTGAGTGTGCAGTCTGTGTTGTGTGAGTGTGCAGTCTGTGCTGTGTGAGTGTGCAGTCTGTGCTGAGTGAGTGTGCAGTCTGTGTTGTGTGAGTGTGCAGTCTGTGCTGTGTGAGTGTGCAGTCGGTGCTGTGTGAGTGTGCAGTCTGTGCTGTGTGAGTGTGCAGTCGGTGCTGTGTGAGTGTGCAGCCTGTGCTGTGTGAGTGTGCAGTCTGTGCTGTGTGAGTGTGCAGTCAGTGCTGTGTGAGTGTGCAGTCTGTGCTGTGTGAGTGTGCAGTCTGTGCTGTGTGAGTGTGCAGTCTGTGCTGTGTGAGTGTGCAGTCTGTGCTGTGTGAGTGTGCAGTCTATGCTGTGTGAGATTGCAGTCTGTGCTGTGTGAGTGTGCAGTCGGTGCTGTGTGGGTGTGCAGTCAGTGCTGTGTGAGTGTGCAGTCCGTGCTGTGTGAGTGTGCAGTCTGTGCTGTGTGAGTGTGCAGTCAGTGCTGTGTGAGTGTGCAGTCTGTAAGGTTTTCGGGCAATTCGGCCCTTTTGGAGAAACTCAGAGACTGTAAACTGACTTTCCAGCCAAGGGAACAGAACCAGTTTTCCCAGCAGGCTTGGCCCGCTGAGCTGAGTGGGGACATAAGCACATAAATATTTACAAACACCCCCCTAGGAGCTACAAGGAAGAAGGAGCCAGACAACAAGATAACATCAAGACACAGACAAAGGGGCACGGGAATACACAGGAGGCTTGCATGCAAGCAGGACAATGGGATGGTCATAGCCCCATGCAAATGTAAATGACCTGGCCTCCACCAGAGCAGAATCCAATCAACACCCCATCAACATAGCAGCATCTCCGGAGCAGATGGAAGTCTTTGAAAATCTTCAAGGGAGCTCAACCTCGTTATCTCAAAAAACAGACTGGAGGCGGACCTAGGGGAGGTACTCCCATCTCGACAGCTCTGACCGGCTCAAAGGGGGCGGGACCAGCGGGAACTTTAAAACTTACCTTTTCAATGCAAAAGGGGCTGGCCGATCACAGAACAAAGCCAGGTAAAGCAATATAAAAGGGGCTGTGTTTTCAATTGGGGGTCTCTTCGTTCCTGGCTCGACCTCTGCACCCCTGACTTGACCTCTGCAGCCTGTGACCGTAAGTAACCCGCAGCAGCTTGCGAAGCTCCCTTGATTTTAATAGTGGTTGAGGCTTTGGGGAAGGGAACTTGTTTTGTGCCTTGTGATTTTGCTAAAACCTGTGTAACCGTAAGAATTTTCGTTGTGTCCGCTATATTACCTTTTGAATAGACTTAGTTGTATTAGAGCATAAGATTTTATTGTGTTTCTTCTGTTGATGATTTTGACCTGGGTTTTACAATAAACCTTGATTTGATGACAATTGGAGTCGTTTAAATTCTTCAATCTTTCACCAGCGACCTCTGACCAAGTCATTGTTAAAATACTCCTCACCTTAATTCCGGGTTCAGGAATCGAGGGTCATC